>NC_055989.1:77438178-78638178 GCF_018446385.1 Zingiber officinale
AAGAATTAGAAATAGATTGTTGATAGAAAAATGAATTAAGAAATCTCCATACAAAAGCCTAAATTCTATTCAATTATTAAAAAATCATAAATATAGTAATCAGTAATTACAGAAGCATATGAATTTATAGCGTGGGTTTGATTTTGAGCACTATCTTTAATTCACAAATTTCCTTAAATAGAGTTTTACCGATGAAATACAAAATATATAGACATATAAGTTACATTTAGTTGGGTGTAATGTAATCAAGTTTGTAATATAATTCAATTTATAATATAATGTAATGTAATCTTGATTATATTATTATATTTGGTAATATAATGTATGTAATCTTTGATTACAAGGACGATTACATTCTTTTGTTTGGTATCAATTATTTTTTATAAGGAATGTAATTCATATTATTATAAAATGATAAAAATATCTTGCGACTTCTACGGACGGCCGCTGCACCTGTGTCAGAGCTTGCGGCCGGCGATCGACGACGGCCAGCGGCGGCGATGGCCGGAGACGGTGGTGGCGGCGGCGGCGGCAACGATGACCGGCGGCGACGGCGGCGACCGGTGGTGGCGAGCGGCGGCCGACGGGCGGTCGGCGGGCAACAACTGACTAGGGGTATATTCGACATTCAAATTTTGGTTAAAGAATAACCTCATAATGTAATCAGATTATATAATATTTACTTTGTAATCCAAATTACAAAACTTCACTACCTTTTGTAATCGAGATTACATTACATTACAGGTTTAAAGTTAAACAAGTAAAATAATCAGGCTTATAATGTAATTAGGATTATATTACAAGACAGATTACACCCTACCAAACGTAGCCATAATATTATATTGTAAATTGGACCATAACTTATATTTATAATGATCTAAGATTTTTTATTTCTAATTTGATCTCTCACCAAATTAAAAATTGTGCATATGTATTCATATTATTGTATTCATGACAATTAAACCCCTAATCTTTAATTCTAAACCTGACCTAATTTATGATATTTATAATTATAATTATAATTATAATCCAAAATTTTAATATCCTTTCCCTAGAAATTTGATTTAGAAAGACTTTCATATAACAAATAATCAACCAATTCAATTCCTCGGTATGGTTCTAAAAACGTTGTCTTCAACTAATTTAACCGCCTTCAACAGTACAGGTTGGTTGAAGTCCATTAGTGTTGGCCGAGGGATCCATCGGTTGACATCCGCCGGATCACGGTGTTGACCACAATATTTAGTGATGAATTCCACTCGTATTTATCGATTGGAACGGCGCTGTTTGTTTGTTTATTTTCACAAGTTTTGTTGTGAGCCTATGATTATGACTTGAATAATATCCAGAAGTGCAAGTGACTTAACAGTTCAACCTCTCATATTTTTCTTTATCATCTCATTATAGAAAAATATTTTACAATGTACCATAGTTGATAATGGAATTATAGAAAAATAACCTGTGGGATTTTTCACAATGTAAATTAGAGTTTTGTATGTATTTCATTAGCAATACTATCTTCCGGTTCAGTATATCCGTTCGAGTCTGAAAACCTTGTGTTTAACTTTGACCATCTTCAACAGTAAATTTGCTCGAAGTCCATTAGTATTTAATATTGACCGAGGGATCCACTAATTGACAAATCTGCCAGGTTTCAATCAGAAAAAAAATGGTCATAAATGAACTATATCTGCTTGTTTGTTTGTTTATTTATTTATTTCTTTTTTCCAAATTCACAATTCATCACAGACCACATTCGAGTCTTTCATGAGTTTTAATTAAGTCATCCGGATGATTTAGTGGTTAATCTGTAAAGTATTACGGATCCGGCAGTAAGAACGGGGGGCCCTCTTTGAGGGAAGTCAATGACACGAAGAGGTCAAAAGTCCAAGGGCGAGACGAAATTCGGCCGATCGGGCAAGGATCAAGGTCAACCGGCCGAACGGGTCAGAACAGAAGCAATACACCCCGGCGGGGAGTCGGGGTTCCGACGCTCATGATTGAACGGAGTAGCATGGCCGATCGGCCAAATACATAAAATAGCAACACTGCGAACAGTCCAGAGCACACGACCAAGAATGTCCCGAGCGGACCAGTACATACAACCGGCCGGACGCGAGCCCATGCAGGCCGGTCGGACTCTCGGCGTGGAGTAAGAAAAGACAAAAGGACAGAAACATCTTTTGACAGAGGGTTCCGCTGTCCCATTAGATACGTGCTCGGACTGTAGCAGTATGGTGTCAGGCAAGCTCCTCTGACAAACTCATGCTGAGGTATGGCGTAGGACGCGTGTTCGCCTCGGTATGAGTGCACAGAATTCCCCATAGCTCTATATAAGAGCCCGCAGATTTCGCCGGAGGTACGCATTCTACAATTTTCGAAGCCACTTCTTTGTTTTCCCCTTTGCCTGACTTGATCGTCGGAGGACCGTCGTCGGGGAATCCCCCCCCCCCCCGGGCCGGTTTTGCTGCAGGATCATCGGAGCGCGCGAGGAGCCAGCGGAGAGCGCCACGTCCCCAGCGTCCGTCGATTCAGCATTCGGACAGGATCAATTTGGCGCCGTCTGTGGGAACGCGCCTGAATCCGAGTGGAAGAGATGGACGAAGCTGGATGACCACACACCGTGGCACTCTCTCAAGAGGAAGTGGACGCTCAAATCAAGGCAAGAGTAGCTAAGCTCGTGGAGTAGCAGAAACAAAAAGCGCAAGCCGAACGCCTCGAGCAACAGGCGACGACACCATCATTAGGCCGAGCGACAGTAGATCTCCGACCGGAAAATATATCAACATGGAGCCGGGAAAAAGGTCCGGTCGGCAGTCGAGGGGAAGGCACCACTTGCCCAAGGGCATTGATGGTCGGCAACCTATTATGGAAAAAGGTAAAGCCGGATGGAAGAGATGGGCAAGTTGAAGGCTCCTTGAGCGGGCCCCTCTAAAGTCATCGAGAAGCTTCGTTCGGGTTCCTATTATTTGGAACGCGAAGACGGGCGACCTGGAAAATTCTGCCATCCTCATGGCCTTGATGGGTTTCGACGAGTATATCGTATCCTCACTCCACGGGTATTCGGGAGTCGAGAAATTGGGTTAGATCCACTGCTGGTCAGCAGGTCAGTTCTTCAATTATGTTCTCTGTTGCTCATAAAATTTATTATGGTTTCGCGAGCGAGAACTCCCGTGCCGCTCGGCCGGGAGTATGTTAACCGAGCCAAAGGCTCGATGGGAAAAACCCTGTGCCGCTCGGCCGGGAGTATATTAACCGAGCCAAAGGCTCGATGGGAAGGCCCCGTGCCGTTCGACCGGAGGTAAATAAGCCGAGCCAAGCGCTCGAAAACGAAGGCCCCGTGTCGTTCGGCCGGAGGTAAATTATCCGAGCCATGCGCTCGAAAACGAAGGCCCCGTGCCGTTCGGCCGGAGGTAAATTATCCGAGCCAAGCGCTCAAAAACGAAGGCCCCGTGCCGTTCGGCCGGAGGTAAATTATCCGAGCCAAGCGCTCGAAAACGAAGGCCCCGTGCCGTTCGACCGGAGGTAAATTATCCGAGCCAAGCGCTCAAAAACGAAGGCCCCGTGCCGTTCGGCCGGAGGTAAATTATCCGAGCCAAGCGCTTGAAAACGAAGGCCCCGTGTCGTTTGGCCGGAGGTAAATTATCCGAGCCAAGCACTCAAAAACGAAGGCCCGTGCCGTTCGGCCGGAGGTAAATTATCCGAGCCAAGCGCTCAAAAATGAAGGCCCCGTGCCGTTCGGCCGGAGGTAAATTATCCGAGCCAAGCGCTCAAAAACGAAGGCCCCGTGCCTTTCGGCCGGAGGTAAATTATCCGAGCCAAGCGCTCAAAAATCGAAGGCCCCGGCCCCCCCGGCCGGAGGTATATTTGCCGAGCCAAAGGCTCGAGGACGAAGGCCCCGAGCCGTTCGGCCGGAGGTTCATCAGCCGAGCCAGAGGCTCGATAACGAAGACCCCGGCCCCCCGGCCGGAGGTATATTTGCCGAGCCAGAGGCTCGAGGACGAAGGCCCCGGCCCCCCCGGCCGGAGGTATATTTGCCGAGCCAGAGGCTCGAGAACGAAGGCCCCGACCCCCCGGCCGGAGGTATATTTGCCGAGCCAGAGGCTCGAGAACGAAGGCCCCGAGCCGTTCGGCCGGAGGTAAATTATCAAAGCCAAAGGCTCAAAAACGAAGGCTCCGGACCGCTCGGACCGGAGGTATATTATACAAGCCAAAGGCTCGATGCCGAAACCCCTGCGCCGTTCGGCCATTAGACATCGTCCAAATTAGGCTTAAAACACCGTCGAGCTCCGACGTTAAATATCGAGAGACGAGCCGGCGTCTATAAACCCGCCGAGCGGAAGACCGTCGAGCTCCGACATTAAAAATCGAGAGACGAGCCGGCGTCTATAAACCCGCCTAGTGGAAGACCGTCGAGCTCTGACGTTAAAAATCGAGAGACGAACCGGCGTCTATAAATCCTCCGGCCGGAAGACCGTCGAGCTCCGACGTTAAATATCGAGAGACGAGCTGGCGTCTATAAACCCTCCGAGCGGAAGACCGTCGAGCTCCGACGTTAAAAATCGAGAGACGAGCCGGCGTCCATAAACCCTCCGAGCGGAAGACCGTCGAGCTCCGACGTTAAAAATCGAGAGACAAGCCGGCGTCTATAAATCCTCCGGCCGGAAGACCGTAGAGCTTCGACGTTAAAAATCGAGAGTCGAGCCGGCGTCTATAAACCCTCCGAGCGGAAGACCGTCGAGCTCCGACGTTAAATATCGAGAGACGAGCCGGCGTCTATAAACCCTCCGAGCGGAAGACCGTCGAGCTCCGACGTTAAAAATCGAGAGACGAGCCGGCGACTATAAACCCTCCGAGCGAAAGACCGTCGAGCTCCGACGTTAAAAATCGAGAGACGAGCCGGCGTCTATAAACCCTCCGAGCGGAAGACCGTCGAGCTCCGACGTTAAATATCGAGAGACGAGCCGGCGTCTATAAACCCTCCGAGTGGAAGACCGTCGAGCTCCGACGTTAAATATCGAGAGACGAGCCGGCGTCTATAAACCCTCCGAGCGGAAGAGTAAGGCCAACGTACGGCCGATCGACTCACCTATCAAAAATACTTCGACAAAAAACCCCCTTGAAGCGGGGAGGCAAAGTAAAAGATGATTAATAAGAATAACAGGAGAGTGCGTGAACAAGCGCTGGTCTCGTGCCGAACGGTCATACGATTGCGTGGCGGGAGAGCAGTCATACGATTGCATGGCGGGAGAGATTTTTACAAACCATCGGCATCCGTGGTATAACGCCGAACGGAAGAGCATTCCATGGGCTGGTTCAGCGAGCGTTATTCAATCAGACCAGCAGTCCAGTCAGTCGGACTTCGCCTCCTTCGACTAGACTTGAAGGGGAGGCAAGTGATCCGGCAGTAAGGACGGGGGACCCCCTTTGAGGGAAGTCAATGACACGAAGAGGTCAAAAGTCCAAGGGCGAGACGAAGTTCGGCCGATCGGGCAAGGATCAAGGTCAACCGCCCGAACGGGTCAGAACAGAAGCAATACACCCCGGCGGGGAGTCAGGGTTCCGACGCTCATGATTGAACGGAGTAGCATGGCCGATCGGCCAAATACATAAAATAGCAACACTGCGAACAGTCCAGAGCACACGACCAAGAATGTCCCGAGCGGACCAGCACATACAACCGGCCGGACGCGAGCCCATGCAGGCCGGTCGTACTCTCGGCGTGGAGTAAGAAAAGACAAAAGGACAGAAACATCTTCTGACAGAGGGTTCCGCTGTCCCATCAGAGACGTGCTCGGACTGTAGCAGTATGGTGTCAGGCAAGCTCCTCTGACAAACTCATGCTGAGGTATGGCGTAGGACGCGTGTTCGCCTCGGTATGAGTGCACAGACCTCCCCAGAGCTTTATATAAGAGCCCGCAGATTTCGCCGGAGGTACGCATTCTATAATTTTCGAAGCCACTTCTTTGTTTTCCCCTTTGCCTGACTTGATCGTCGGAGGGCCGTCGCCGGGGAATCCCCCCCCCCGGCCCGGTTTTGCTGCAGGATCATCGGAGCGCGCGAGGAGCCAGCGGAGAGCGCCACGTCCCCAGCGTCTATCGATTCATCATTCGGACAGGATCAGTTACCATCATGAAATATAAAGTTCAAATTTTGATAAAATTAAGATAAAAATCTTCTTTATATATTAATTATTATTCCAAAAATTAATAATCATATGTAATTTATCTCCTCCGTATTTATTGAGCTAATGAACTTACTCATCTTTATTATCCCTGTGAGTTTTATCTACCTCAGTTGCTCAAGCAGCTCATATTTAATGCATTCGAACTGGGGGGAATTTTTAAAATATGCATAAACATTAAAGTTATTACGAAAATAGGTAAAATTAAAACTTTTTACGAATCTAGGTGAGAGGACTTCATATCCGGGATTTAAATCCCGGTTCTTATTTTTTTTAATTTATTTTCTTATAATCCGGGTAATTTTTTTTTTTTCATTTGCTTAAGTTTTATTTTAAAAAAATAATATAATTATTAATTTTATATTGTGCCGCATGTGCTATGGTCCTATTACAAAGCTAAAGTTTCATAAACAATTATTACCAATTTAAATTTTTTTAAAAAAATAAAACTTAAGCAAATGAAAAAAAGAAATCATTTGTAAAAAAAATTAAAAATAATTACCGGGATTTAAATCCCGGTAATTCATTCATATCCGGGATTTAAATCCCAGAATATAGAACCTGGATTTAAATCCCGGATATGAAGTCCTCTCACCTAAATTTATAAAAAGTTTTAATTTTACTCATTTTTGTAATAATTTTACTGGTTATGCCTATTTTAAAAATTTTCCCTTCGAACTGCACCTGTATGTTTATTTATTTTTCATTACTTCAACAAACACAAAGTAAAATGAATAAAACAGCTGTCAGCAATGACAACATGTATTAGTTATCAATACATATTGTGACATCAATAATGAAAATTATTAAATTATATATAATGTTAATGGAATTTAATTCTATTTTATTGTGAGGTTTTTGTACTTGAAAATATTTGTAACGACAAAAGCAGCATTACTAGTCAATGCACATGCTTGGAGTTGGAGCGACAGCTGTAAGCCACTTTATTTAATTTAATATAATTCATAATAATTTCAGTTTTTTTTAATGTTTCCACTGACAAATTATGTTCAATCAATTATCTAAATCCAACAAGAGAACCTGAGTTCTCAGCGCTTCCTAACAACCGCCGGACGGAGATTGGCAGCATGGCGACGATGATGGCTATGAAGGATGTGGACTTCTCCTTTCAGTCCATCGCGGGAAAGCTAGAGAAGATGCTAGAGGAAGAAGCCGCGTTGCTGGCTGGAGTCGAAGATGATGTCCGATACATAGTTGCTGAGCTCAAAAGCATCACCTCTTTCTTGACGGCCATGTCAACCAGGCGCAATATGGATGTTGAACTGCAGAACTGGGTGCAAGAAGTAAGGGAGGTGGCCTACGACGCCGAAGACTCGATCGATGAATTCAACTGCCGTCTCCGATCGACGCCTTACAGCAAGTGCGGAGTCAAAGGTTTTTTCAATCACTTCCTTCGCCGCATAAAATCATTGAAATCTCGCCATGTCATTGCTTCGGAGATCAAGAAATTGAAGATTCAAGTAGAAGAGATTAAAAAACGGCACGATCGTTATTCCCACACAAATGAAGCTATAAGTTTTGGCACCGCTACCAACTTGGACATGACCGAGAGATACCCTGATCCACGGATCATTGGCCATTTTGTAGAGGAAACTCAACTCGTGGGCATCAACCAGAGTAGAGATACACTCATCAAGTGGGTGATGGATGAGAACTATCCCGAGCTTACAACGATTTCTCTCGTCGGCTTCGGTGGTTTAGGAAAGACAACTTTAGCTAAGTTAGTTTATGACGATCCTATTATCGTCGGAGGTCACTTCCAATCTCGAGTTTGGATCGCAGTGTCACAAAATTACAGTATCAAAGAGCTTCTCAAAAAGATTATTCGACAAATTTCTATCAAGGAACAACAAATCAGAGATGTGTTTGGGTGCCAAGATGCCAGTTTGAACACAGTGCAACTTCTGAACATAATGGACGAGTCGCAATTGGTGAAGACCATCAGAGACCATCTCCATGGAAAGAGGTATATGATTGTTTTTGATGACGTTTGGAGCACTGAAGCATGGGAAAGCTTGCGTATTGTATTGCCACCGGGTAAAGAACGAAGTAGGGTGATAGTGACCACCCGCATTGAGGAAGTATCAAATACAAGTTGTTCTCGTAATCGTCAATTTATATTTAAAATGTCTCCTTTATCACCCGAGAAATCTTGGGAGTTATTCTGTAGAAAAGTATTTGAAGCCCCTGAGTATAGTTGTCCTCGAGAGCTAGAAAATGTTGGCAGAGAAATCTTGCAAAAGTGCGATGGGCTACCACTTGCGATTGTGACAATCGGAGGTCTTCTGGCTTCCAAGTCTGATAAAAAACATGAGGAATGGAAAGACTTTGGCGACCACCTTCGTTTGGAGATACAAACTAATGATATGCTGTCGAAGATCCATCAGATACTACTTTTGAGTTACAATGACTTGTCTTTCCATCTCAAGCCTTGCTTCTTGTTCCTAGGCATCTTCCCTGAGGATTATGAGATATGTCGGAAGCGGCTGATGAGACGGTGGATTGCTGAAGGGATTGTGAGTGGCGTAGGTGGCTTCCCCGCTGAGAAAGTCGCCGAGCGCTGCTTCAACGAGTTGGTGAGTCGTAGCTTGGTACAGCCATCAGAAATCTATTATAATGGGACAGTGAAATCCTGCCGCGTCCATGACATGATGCTCGATGTCATAATCTCGATATCAAGGAAGGAGAACTTTGTGGTGCTACTGAATGAGCACCCGACGATTCCGCCTCAACATCAGAAGATAAGACGCTTATCCTGGCAGGGAGGAAGCAGTGGACTAGTGCCTAACACTGATCTGTCCCACCTCCGATCCTTCACTGCAACTGCATTTGGTGAGGATGTACCACTGACGGATTATAGAAAGCAGAGGCTGTTGAAGGCAATTGACCTGGAAGGATGTAGGGACTTGGATCATCTCCACCCCAAGAGCTTTTCCAAGTTGTTTCTTCTGAAGTACCTGTCTCTAAGAAATAATATTAGATTACGTAGATTGCCAGATTCATTAGGAGATTTGCAGAATCTAGAGTTTTTGGATATAAGAGGAACTCGTATTGAAGAACTACCCAATACCATCGTCAAACTCCAAAACCTGGTCTATCTGCTTTTTGATCTCCGAATAATTCAGTTGCCGAAGGGAATGAGAAGGTTGAAAAAACTTCGCACGCTTGGAATGGCACGTGTAGATAATGTGCAGTTGCTACAGGAGATTGGTGAGCTTGTCGACCTCCAGAAGCTTGCCATCTGTTTCGGTGACAATACTCTAACAGTCAGAATGCTGGATGCGATGAGCGCTCTGCTCTCGAAGCTCAATGGCAACCTTCGATCTCTAAATATTTTGCATATTCCAAACGACAATCTGAAAAAGGCACTCGATGAGGCAGCTTCACCACCATTGCTGCTCTGCAAGCTGAATATATGTGCCCATCTTGGCGGATTGCCTACTTGGTTTGCATCTCTGGATAATGTTGTCAAGATAACTCTGCGCAACACGCAATTGCGGCTCCAGGATCTGCAAGTCTTGAGAAATCTCCACACTTTGGTCACGCTGGTCCTAGGAACTGAGTCATTCTTGTCGAATGAGGTTTTGATCTTCGATCAGGGAGGGTTCACACATCTCAAATACCTGGATATTGAAACGAACAGTGTGAGTTTCGAAGAAGGTGCACTCCAAAGCCTCGAAATTCTTAAAATGCCTGATTTTTTTTTTGGATATAGCGTGATTAGCGTCGATGGCATAGAACATCTGCATGGGCTAAAGGAGGTTCACATTCAGACTAAGAATCAAGATACGATAGAGTTATTAAAAAATATTCCAGCAAACCATTCAAATCTTCCCAAATGTTTTGCAACAACAGACCGGATTTTTAGGTATAAGATTTGACTCAGAGGAATCCGAGCTTTTTGTCAATGCAAAGATGAAATTATTTATTAAAAGATCTGGTGTGGTGTGAGCTAGTTCTGCTCTCCAACTTATCCATTGTGGCATTGTCAATCTCTTCTATTATGCTTAATCTCTCCAACTTGTTTTGTATTTCTGAAGCAGTATGTAATCTTCAAACATCGCTCTCTTAATAAATTGCTATTCAAAATAAGAGTGATTATATGATTTGGGAGAATATCATTATAACGTACTATATTATTCTTAAATTAGGCCAGTAATATGTGAAAACTGAAGTGTGAACATTCTCAAGCCATCTCTTTGATGAATTCATAATTATCCGCTCGAAAAGAAATCTATATCTTGATTGTATAATACAACTATCAATAGTTATCCTAATTGCCTATTAGATCCATCACACCTCAAAAAGACTATGATCTAAATTCTAATTCTCTATTTAGTTAGACATGTAAATTATGAATGAGACTGATACGGTGGTTAAGTTGGCCCCCCTAGGCAAGTCAAAGTCCAGAAGTAGACTACCGGATGGTCAAAATTAAAGGTGATCAACATTTTGCTCGGACCGAGAGTTCGCCTAACCGAAGCCTCTAGTCGGTCGGGCCTTGAAATCTGAACTCCTTGTGCATAAAGGAGGCGTGAAGCCATAAGTTTGCCCGACCGGACACTCGGGTCGGTCGGGCCCCAGGACCATATCTCCTAATATTGATGAAGCAAGAAGCCAAGTATTAATTAGTCTAATTGGGTGGTCCAACTGATCAGACAATGGGCCGATCGGATAGGTTGGACACTGGGTCGTCCCTGGTTTAACTAAAGAAGCCAAGCGAAGTCCAAGTCGCCGACCGCATCCATAATAATCGACTGGGTACCTCTCTTGAGTTATGGCCGGTCAGACTATATCAGTTATTCGGTCGGGCGACTCAAGTAGTGGTGGGCCTAGTAGCCCAACGGTCTAATATTCTTTCTTGGCATTTTGTGTCACGGAGGATAAAGAATATTCTAAACACAAACTGTACTTTCAAAACTTTCAGCCTATCAAATGACTCATTTTGGGAAATATGTCAGAATCTCTTTATAGCTTGTACTTTTTTAGAAGTACTTTGAAATTCGTGCATAAGGCACAATAATAATGTTATAAAAAAGGGTCTCTATCTACAAGTGTAGATACGCAACACTACGTAATTTTACATACTTGTTGCTACAATTCTCTTCACTATTCTTCTCCTAGAATCAAAACATTGACTTGAGTATTGGAGGGTCAATGCCGGGGACCCCTTCCTTGGCTCGACAACTAGCGTTCCTTTTGACAAGTAGGACAGTGAGGAGTTTTCGTTTAGTCAACATCATAGCCATGTTCCAAGCCAACCGCCTTCACTGTTTTCAGACAAGATTACATTTGACATTGTCTATGGAAACCTCACCTGCATCCGAGATGTGAAGATGGACGAGACTGATGACGCACCACAGTGACCTTGACATAAGAAGAGCTAGAGAGTTGATAGCCGCCCAAGCGACTAGAATGATACAACAACAAGCAATAGTCGAGGGATGATTACCGAACGACTCCGCTGTGTCGAGTGTTCCTTACTACCTTGTCTGCCTCGGTGCAAAGATGGTTCAACGGACTCCTTGCCAAGTCTATCTGTTGTTTTAAGGACTTTCGAACGACCTTCCTATATCACTTTGTTACACCACGCTTATACAAGATACATCTCATACAGATGTGATCGCAATATGAAATTTTATGAAAAGTAAATTTACGCTAAGTGTACTTCAATGTTCGTTAACGAACCTTGTAGAGAATGTTTATTAGCCTTGCAAGGCTAGTCTCCATCGAAATCAATGAGCAAGCTACCAAGCAGTGTGGAGTAGAATTAAATCAACCAAAGCGATGCTCTCGAGCCTCACCTCTATTCATATCTACGTCGAGTTTTCGTCAAGACAACTTTTGAAGTCACGAGTTCCATCTTCGTGAAAGGTACTTAGTCTTGCGTGCGAAGATGGAACGATCAGAGAGAAGGATCTACGGCACGATTCGTGTCCAGTAGCCAAAGCAACTTGACGACACAAATCAATCGACAACAACAAAAGGGACTGGGAGTTTCCTTGCTTTGATTGGCGGCAACACTAGTCGGGAGCAGGTGGTCCGACAATAGTTGGTCGGGGCTTTCTTCTGATGGTGGGATGCTGTAGCAACACAAGAGGAGAAGACTCCTCTTGTCTTGGTTCAGCGATGGCAAGGAAAGGGCATAGCCTTTCCTGTTGGATGTTTTTCTCTAAGAAAAATATGAGTATATTGATCTTCGTATTCAGATCTAACAGTTGGGCCCGGTTAGTCATCTCGATGATGAGTCAATGACTCTAACCGGTGAAGCTCAGTATGGTGATATAGACCTTGTCCCATTTATACTCTTGACATCCCCTTTCGATTATCGAAGTACACCTTCGGATAAGAGACATACCTTTCTTGGTATCGTCGTTACTGATCTAATCTAATCGGTCGTCGAGTTATCCCTTCAGATATCGACACAACCCCTTTGGGTAAACTTATCCCTAAGGATAAGAGTATTAAGATCGAGGTGAAGGCTAGACCTTCGTTCCTTAAGACGATATTGCCCCGCTCAGGTGCTTACGATTTATTGGCAATCTTCTCCCAAGATACAACGACTTGTGTCTCAAAATAGAAGCACTCCAAATTTCGAGCCCTGTTGAACTTTCAAAGCCTAGAAACTCTTAAGAGAGGAGAGAGAGAATAAAACCCAAGATGAGAATTCACAACTTGAGAATTGAGTAGGAATTGAGTGATTTGAGTGGAAGGAATGAGATTTGTTTTATAGGGATAAAGAGTTACTCTCAAGAGGTGAAAAGTTTTTTCCAAGAGGTGAAAAGATATGAGATGTATCTTTTCCCTTAAACCTTTTCACTTAAACCTTTTCATTAAACCTTTTCATTATTATTAATTTAATTGATTAATATGATTAACTATTTACTTAATCTATTGTAAATATTAATTAATCAATTAATTAATATCACAATAATTAATCTTTTAATCAATATATAATTTAATCAATGAAATTAATTATAATTTCATGTCCCTCAATGATTCTATATACTCAAGTTAGCGTTTACCATGAATCCAACTCGTATGCGAATTAAATTTTCGTCCAATTATACAGGAGCAACCCTTCATTAAACATTAATTTCTAATTCATTCGAGAAATTGATTTGCGACGGTCTACTCGCGAAATAGTTGTCTTATCCCTAATGATCACCAAACCAATTTGTTTAATAATCCCCCACGTGAATAGAAATTATGGATAAGTTTCAAATTTCAAACAAGAGTTTCGTCAAAAGACTATTACATCAGGAATGGTAGCTTGTGGCTTTGAACCTTCCGTAGTGAAATATGATCGAATTTACTTGGCTGCCCAGTGAACTATGTCTTGAATTGTTCAGTTGTTGGTGTAAACCAAGACAATCATATCTACACAATAACCCCTAGGCTTTTACTAGTTTTCTATCGTGTCCGTTTTGGCCATCGACAAAACTTGAGATTCATAAGTGTTTCATTGAAGCGGTCCGTCTTTACACTTATATAGGTGATCTACTATTAAGAGCATCCTGCAATACCCTATTATACCCTTTACGATATAATATAGAAATCATTAAGAACTTTTGTTCATCCTTTACTCATTTCACAGGTTGTACCTTTTGTCTCCAGGAATGAATTGGAGTAATTACTCCTAGGTGCTTGTAGATTAGTTGTCCCTTTTGAACCATGATCTTGGGATCTCTAATCAACATGGTTGGGTTACCACTACTCGATTTAAATATTAAGTTTTAGACTCATTCCCCTAGACATGCAGTTTAATTGATCTCTTTGTAGGCCTAGCAGATCCACACAATTCTCCATATTTAATGGAGATTTTACCACTAGAAATCTACTGCTTTAATGGTATTAAGTCATTTCAAAACTTACCATTTTACACTAGTGCCCTTCTCATAATTTCTTAAATATCATAATGTGTCATATATATTAGCACAATGGTTAACCCCCACATTAGAAGGTATGTGACCTTTCAATGCTTTATAGAGATTTTTTTATTTTTATCTCATTGGACTTGTGGTTTACCAACAAGACAATTTCCCCCACGATTTTCAGGATAAACCCAAAACTTATCAACATACCTTTTATCATCTCGTTAATGTTTAAGCCATCATTGTTGAATTGAGGTAAATATAATATAGTCAATTATTGGAATGTTACTCTTCCTTGAGAAACATTCCTTGAGCAATATCCTGCATTCTCTCCCTCAATCACCGTGGATGATCTTGCTTAGTTGATTTTTCCAACCACATTTCTAGTATTTATAAAACACTTCAAGGGCCTCAATCTTGCTTAAAAGCAAATCTCCATAATTCCAATCTTTTGATTTCATCGAGTTAAAACTGCGGTTGTCTAATCAGGATGATGATCATGATTACAATTGTCAAAAAAAAGTGCTTAATCTAGAAAGTATGCATCACTTGGTCTTTTAATTTCACTCAGCTAGAGCTATGATCGTCTAATTGGAGTGTTGGCCAGGATTGTACTACTCTTCGAGAGATACTCGACTTAAGAAGTATACATCCATTGGTCTTCCGATCTCATCGAGCAAAAGCTATGGTCGTCTGATTATAGCGCTGATCAGGATTGTACTACTCTTCGAGAGATACTCGACTTAAGAAGTATACATCCTTTGATCTTCCAATCTCATCGAGCTAAAGTTGCAGTCGTCTGATTGGAGTACTGACTAGGATTGTATTACTCTTCGAGGGATACTCGACTCCAAAAGTATGCATCCCTTGGTCTTTCAGTCTCATTGAGCCAAAACTACGGTAGTTTGATTGGAGTGATGACCAAGATTGTATTACTCTTCGAGAGACACTTGACTCAATTCTTAGTTATTTACAAGACATGTAATGCAATCCTTCTAACTCATCTATTTTAACCTCCACTCAAGTCTTATTGAGTTAGACTCAAGTCTAGTTTTTTACTAAGTGGGCTTGATCTTCTATCTAAAGACCTTCATTGGCCCTCCTTTTGGATATTTTAAACTCACTATCCTCAACTTTGTAACTTTAGTCAAATGACCACCACAAAGCCTTGACCATCATTATACCCATGGTATAATTTTGTTATCCATCCTTTTAAGGCATGATCCTCACATAGGAAAATTCTATTCTTTCTTGTGAGTAATTCTCCCATCGCTTGAGGTTTACTTTTAGATGTGCAAGGACATCTTTTAATAGTAACCTTAAAAGATATATTTTCTTCAAGTAATACAGTGTCTTGTACTGTCATCACTTAAAGACAATTATGGAGAATTTCTCCAATTTTTCTCTAGTAGGAGTGGGACCCACGAACGCCATAATCGTCAATATCATCTTAAAATTGTTGGATGTTTTTTTCTAAGAAAAATATGGGTATATTGATCTTCGGTATTGAGATTCAACATTTGGGCCCGGTTAGTCATCTCGATGATGAGTCAATGACTCTAACCGGTGAAGCTCGGTATGGCGATGTGGACCTTGTCCCATTTATACTCTCGACATCCCCTTTCCATTATCGAAGTACACTTTCGGGTAAGAGACATACCTTTCTTGGTATCATCGCTACTGACCTAATCTCGTCGGTCACTGAGTTATCCCTTCGGATATCGGTACAACCCCTTTGGGTAAACTTATCTCTAAGGATAAAAGTATTAAGGTCGATGTAAAGGTCAGGTCTTCTTTCCTTAAGACGATATTGCTCCCGCCCAGGTGCTTACGATTTATTGACAATTGTCTCCCAAGATATAACAACTTGTGTCTTAAAATATGGGCACTCCAAATTTCGAGCCCCGTCGAACTTTTGAAGCCTTGAAATTCTTGAGAGAGGAGAGAGAGAATAGAACCCAAGAGGAGAATTTATAATTTGAGAATTGAGTGATTTGAGTGGAAGGAATGATATTTATTTTATACGGATAAAGAGTTACTTTCAAGAGATAAAAGGTTTCTTCCAAGAGATGAAAAGATATGGGATGTGTATTTTCCCTTAAACCTTTACACTTATATCTTTTCATTAAACTTTTTTATTATGATTAATTTAATTGATTAATATGATTAACTATTTTAAAATTAATTTACGATAATCTACCCTGTGAAATAACCATATTAAGAATCCTTAATAGTCACCAAACCCATTTTCTAACATTTCCTTCGTCGGCAGCAAAGAAAAAGAGAGTCTTTTCTTCGTGAGCGGCGGCGGAAGCAAAGAAAAAGGAGGGAATTCATGTTTTTCGTTTTCTCTGTTTGGAAAAAGAAAACCGAACAAGAAATAAAAAAAAACAAATAAAGAAAATAAAAAAAATTAATTCTAAAATTAATTTAATTCCAAAATTAAATTTATTCCTCTCTCATCCCTATCTTATATGGTTCTCCTATCAGGTTTTGATCAAATCCAAATTCATATTAACTAATCCAAAATTTATATCATTAGTCTTAAGTTGGGTTCTAAACTAAACCAATTGGTTCAATAACTAAATCAGTTGGTTCAATAACCAAAACTCTTTTAATTAAAATCAAATCAATTTAGTTCATTTATTAAACTAAAGAGTGTCCAACTTATTTTAAAAGACGTGACCTAACCACGCTTTCGTTACGCTAATCCCTTTTCACATTTACCCTTCATTTGGTCTAACCAAATCCAATCTCTCTTGATCTGATAATTCAATTCTCAAATTTATTTTATGTCTCTCAGATAAACTCGTAATGAGTGTGACACATTAAATTTCCGGTTATGTTCGCTGTCCATAATTAATCATTAATTATGGATCAATCATCATGAGTGACATCTAGTAGTAGTACATCATGATTCCCAATTGATCGAAAAATCATCGGTTAATTCTAAAACCACTTCTGAACCTTTCAGTAACTACAGTATGTCGTGTCTTGTTCCTTTCACTCATCTTACCCACTTGATTTAGGATATGGTCTATGTGTCAGTTCCCACTAGGCTGATTACGTCACACCTAGCCCAAGTAATACTTCATCGTCTTGCGGATTTAAATTACTCGTATATGTGTCCAAGAGTCCTGTGTTCTTGACATATGATGCTTTGGCAAAAGACTTTGAATAATAATCCTGATAAGTGATCATAAGGTATACATCTCTTCACAAGGAGTAGTGAATCCTTTGTTGGCTATTCAAACATCTCTGGGCACTTTGACTTATACCCAATCGTCCCGAGTCCACACCTTCATGGAGATGCTTACTTAAGATGTCAAAATATAAGTCTTCATAGCCAAGATAACTTGAATACCTCAAGTCAAAGGAAACTTGCACTCGAACTGCAATAAAAACTTCATTGATATATCCATATACGTAGAGAACGATATAAAGTCTTATAGCAGGTCACTTCAATAAACTAGTTACCATAACTAGCATCCACGTTTAACTCTCAATATCCCAATGTCTTCAACCAGTGAGGAACAGTTGCTTGGTTAGACCAATGAGTATAACTTGTGCTAGTCTCATAGAATCGATAATGTCTGAACTCATCAATTCAAAGACTAGGAACTATTTCAATACATTCATAATTACATATGTAGAGATGCTCACTAGTTGTGATCCAATCACAAGTTCTCTCATGCTATAAATTGTATTGCGGACATTCAGTAAATGAGTTTAAGATCCAATCATACACATAGGAAATATAAACTCAAATAGTAAATTTCTATTTATCCAATAAATAGGTACAAACCATAAGGTGATTGTCTTATAACACTTCTCAAATATAACAATAGGTGCGAGAGCCATGCTCGCTTATAACTCGGCTGAAGGCTCGGGAGTTTGGAATATAGGCATGAGAGACACGCTCAATTATAACTCGGTCGGAGGCTCGGGACTCTGGGATATAGGTGCGAGAGCCACGCTCACTCATAACCCTACCGGAGGCTCGGGAGTCTGGGACAGGCGCGAGAGCCATGCTCGCTTATGACCCAACCAAACGACTAGGGAGTCTGGAATATAGGCACAAGAGCCACACTCGTGTATAACCCGGCTGGAGGCTCGAGAGTATGGAACATAGGTGTGAGAGCCACACTCGCTTATAACCCGATCGAATGGTTCGAAAATCTAGGACATAGGCACGAGAGTCACGCTCGCTTATAACTCGACTGGAGTCTCAGGAATCCGGGACATGGGCATGAGAACCACGCTCTCTTATAACCTGGCCGAAGGTTCGAGAGTCTGGGACATAGGTGCAAGAGTCACGCTCGCTTATAACCCAGTCGGAGGCTCGGAAGTCTCGGACTTAGGCATGATAGTCAGCTTGCTTATTACCAGACCAAATAGCTCGGGAGTCTAGAATATAGGCACGAGAGACACACTCACATATAACCCAATTGAACGGCTTGGGAGTCTAGAATATATGTGCAAAAGCCATGCTCGCTAATAACCTGGCCGAGCGGCTTAGGAGTCTGGGATATAGGCACGAGAGTCACGCTCGCTTATAACCCGGCATGAAGCTCGAGAGTCTAGGACATAAGCGCGAGAGCCATGATCTCTTATAACATGGTCGAATAGCTTGAGAGTTTGCTGCGAGAGCTATGGTCCCTTATAACTCGGATAGAGGCTCAGGAGTCTGGGACATAGGAATGAGAGCCACACTCGCTTATAACCTAGCAGGAGGCTCTGGAGTCTAGGAATTAGGCGCGAGAGACAAATTCTCTTATAACCAGGCTAGAGGCTTGGGAGTCTAGGAATTAGGCGCGAGAGCCACTCTCGGTTATAACCCGGTCGGAGGCTTGGGAGTCTGGAATATAGGCACGAGAGCCACACTCGCTTATATCCTGGTTGAATGGCTTTGAGTCTGAAATATAGGCGCAAGAGCCACCTTCACTTATAACTCAGTCGAAAGGCTCGGGAGTCTGGAACATAGGCGTGAGAGCCACGCTCGTTTATAATCTGGCTGAATGACTCGGCAGTCTAGGACATATATTCGTGAGAGCAATACTCGCTTATGACCCTATCAGTGGCTCCTGGAATATGGGTCTTTCAAGATAAAATTGCCTACATTTTCATCAAGTGTAAATATTCAACATGTTACGTTAATGCATTACATATGTAGTCTTAAGCCTCATAGGGAGATGATTTGTGCTCCATGGGTACTTTAAGTTCTTTCCATCTACATGCTGGAGGTAATAAGAACATGAGACAAGCTTTTGCTCCTCTTCATAGACTAGTGTGAATAGTGTTAACTTCCATCTGTTTCTTATACTCGACCAAATATATGCCCGACTGATTATGTAGGAAGCCAACCATCCTTTAAACCCGGTGGGCTTACAATTGATCTGATATCTAATAGATGTCTTAGTATAGGAGTGAAACACTAGATCCCTCAAATTCGACCGACTCTTGGTTCGATCACACTCCTATTGAAGGCCTTAGCATTGAATGAGAAGTGAAGTCCTATTGAGAGTGACATGCTAGCTGCCACATCTGTTAGAATTTAAAGGATGTCCTAAGGCAATCGCCTTATATTTTTTTCTATTTATTTGATAAGTGATCCTGTCCGAGCGCCGAGTTGGTGGACGTTGGGGACGTGGCGCTCTCCGCTGTCTCCGGCTGGTGATGTGGACCTCCGGCGAACCTGCAAGGAAGCTGGGCCGGGAAGGGGTTCCCGGCGACGACCCTCCGATGCTCAAGTCAGGCAGCGAAGAGAAAGAAACGAAGTAACACTACTGTGGCTGTAACACCCACGAAATGATAAGCTATACCTATGAGTATTTTTCCTTTAGAATAAAAGAAAAAGGAGAAATGGAAATAGAAACCAAAATAAAATAAAAAGGAAGTGAGGTTAAGGTTTGAACCTTGAACCTCCCACAAATAATAGAGTTAAATTGGTGTATGGTAACCACTAGGATAATGAATAATAGATGAATAGAAAAGAATGGAAATTGTAGTTAAGAGTAAGAAGATAGTTAAGTAAAGGAACAAGAGAAAACCAAGTAGCTTACCTCCTCTTCCTCTTGGTTAAGGAAAGAAGCAAGCAAAAGCCAAGTTGCTTTCCTTCCTTTCTTTTCCTCTAATTTCGTGGGAATTAAGAGAGGGTAGAGATAGAGGGGTTAAGTGGATGAATGAAGACATGTTTCATTTACATGGGAAATAAATAGGATTGAGAGAAGAAAAGAAAGTTGTTAATCCTTCCTTCTTCTTCTTCCTCTTTCTTTTTCCTTCTTCCTTCCCCACCGAGACATAGAGCCCTCTCTCCCTCATTTCTAAAAACCAAGCTAAGGTGAAAACTAATTTCTAAGAAGGAGTCTCAAGGTTTACTCCTTACAAGAAGGAGAAAACAAAAGGAAGAACTAGGAAGAGAAGCTCCTTCTTCCTCCTCACAAGGGTACCACTTTCTTTAGGAACAACAAGCGAAAGGATGTAAGTATCCCCTCACCTGTGGTACAAGTTGTTTATGTTTTCCATAAGATTAGAATGCTTAAAACCTAGGGTCACAAGGTGGAACTTTCGACCAAGTGTAGAAAAAAAGGATTAGGGAAGTTCAAGACCTAAATAAGCATGTTTATTATGTTCTTATGATAAGTACCCTAGTATAAGAAGCTAGTTAATGCTCTCATGTTGTATGTTTACTTAAAACCTAGATTTACAATTGTGAACCTTCGGCCAAGTGTAGATGAAGGACCTAGGAAAGCTTAAGACCTAAACTAACCATGTTCACTACGTCCTTATGATATGTATGCTATGATAAGAGATTGGTTTGGTTTTCTTATGCTTGTATGTTGCTTTAAACTTAATTTCATGCCCTAAGGTGTTCGGCCAAGTCATGAATAAAAAGAATTAGAGAAGTTAAAAATTTAGGTTGTCATGCTCATGATCTTCTCTATGAAATGGTATGAAAGATTCTAAGTACTGCATGCTTGTATGTGTTGGAACCTAGTGGTATTATACTATAGGGTTTCGGTCATGATGTGAATGAAAGACCTAGGAGAGCTTAAAACTTAGTCTAACATGTTCATGACTCTCCTTAGAATATGATATAAAGCTAACTTAGGGTTATCATGTTTTGATGTTGCTTGAAACCTAGACACATGCTTCTTTATGGTTCGGCCATGGAGAATTTTAGTGTCTAAGGAAGCTTTAAACTAAATCTAGCATGCTCATGATTTCCTTTATGATATGATATGGAGTTAGCTAGATATTTATGCTTGCATGTTGCTTAGAGCTTGGTTTCCCCTTCATGAATGTTTCGGCCAAGAACAAATTTTAGGGTTCAAGGAAGCTAAAAATTTAACCTAGCATGCTCATGTATCTCCTTATGATATGATATGAATTTAGCTAGATATTTATGCTTGCATGTTGCTTAGAGCTTGGTTTCCCCTTCATGAATGTTTCGGCCAAGAACAAATGTTAGGGTTCAAGGAAGCTAAAAATGTAACCTAACATGCTCATGTATCTCCTTATGATATGATATGAATTTAGCTAGATATTTATGCTTGCATGTTGCTTAGAGCTTGGTTTCCTCTTCATGAATGGTTCGGCCATGAACAGATTTTAGGGTTCAAGGAAGCTAAAAATTTAACCTAGCATGCTCATGTATCTCCTTATGATATGATATGAATTTAGCTAGATATTTATGCTTGCATGTTGCTTAGAGCTTGGTTTCCTCTTCATGAATGGTTCGGCCATGAACAGATTTTAGGGTTCAAGGAAGCTAAAAATTTAACCTAGCATGCTCATGTATCTCCTTATGATATGATATGAATTTAGCTTGATGTTCATGCTTGTATGATATTTGGAATTGATTTTCCTTCTTCATGAACCTTCGGCCATGATAAGGATCAAAACCTAGGAAAGCTTAGAAATGAGATTAACATGCTTATGACCTTCCTTGTGATATGATATGAAGTTAACATGAGATTCTTATGCTTGTATGTTGTTTAGAGTTTAAGTTCATACCCTTGAACTTTCGGCCATTATGGGTTTAGAAGCCTAGATGTGCCTCACATGCTACGTTATGAATTAAGAGATGTTATTTAATGATTTCATGCATGATCATGTCTTTTCTATGATAGGTGTTGTGTTCATTTACGTATACCTATGAACCATGCATGATTATGTCTCTTATGATGTGCTATGTGCCCAAATATGCATGCTTTATGATATGACAAATAACATGCTCATTTATGTATGCTTATGATCCATGCATAATAATGTCTCTTATGATGTGTTGTGTGCCCAAATATGCATGCTTTATGATACGATAAGCAAAGGCCTAAGAGTTGCTTCCCTTCTTGTTGGGATTAAGAGCACTCTTTATGACATGATAAGTGAAGGCCTAAGAGTTGCTTCCCTTTGGGGATTAAGAGCACTCTTCATGATATGATAAGATAAGATATGCTATGTTATGACATGAACCATGATATGCTATTTTACTTTGTATGGCTTGTACCAAGGGTGGGCTCCATAAGCGCCCTTAGGCCGACGGACTATGAACGGGTCTAGTAAAGGGATGGACTCCTTAGTACGCCCCTAGGTCGACGGTCGTAGTACGGACCTAGATCCCTAGTAGGTTTGGGGCTAGCTACCCTGTCCTAGGGATTGCGCGCATTTATGTATGTATGTGGTACAAGCCGGGCCCTCATGATGATATTATGTTCAAGTACTATATGATATATTTTAAGACATCTTGCATACGACATGACACATGTTTTAAAAGACATCTGCATGATATGATTGATGATTTATGATATGATATAACATGATGTTCTTTATGATTTATGATATGACATGCTATACTCTTATGATTTATATGACATGATGATTTATGATATGATATAGCATGATGTTCTTTATGATTTATGATATGTCATGCTATGCTCTTATGATTTATATGACATGATGATTTATGATATGTTATAGCATGATGTTCTTTATGATTTATGATATGACATGTTATGCTCTTATGTTTTATATGACATGATGATTTATGATATGTTATAGCATGATGTTCTTTATGATTTAGGATATGACATGCTATACTCTTATGATTTATATGACATGATGATTTATGATGTGATATAGCATGATGTTCTTTATGAGATAATATGTTATGATGCTATGCATTCACCATATGATGTTAGATGATTTTATTTCCATGATTATATGCTTATGTGTTTATGCTTGATATATGGATTTTGTGAGTAGGAAAGGATCTTACTAAGTTTGTGTGCTTATAGCTTACTTTCCTTGTACCACAGATAAAAGCAAAGAATGGATGACCTAGGGGAGCTGCAGGAGAGGCAAGGAGATGTGTGTGGTGGTGGCACGGCTAAGATAAATGAAAGACCTGCTTATGTTATTCTGTTATGATGACATGAACTAAGTGTGTTATGTTATTGTCCGCATGACTTCAGGATATTTCTAATGTTTTACTTTCGAAAGAAAGATTAATATGCATGTATGTTTCCGCAATAGTAATGGTTAAGTAAAGTAACCCCGCACCCTAATAGCAGGAGGGGCGGGCGTTACAGTGGCTACAGTGCTCCAGAATGAATATCTCCGTCGAAGTTTGAGGTACTTATATAGGACCCCGGGGAGGTGCGGGCACGTTTCTCGATGCGTGCACTCTTCCCCAAACATACCTTCAAATGAGTGTGTCAGAAAAGCATGTTTGACGCCATTCCGCAATCGCCCGAGCATATCCCTGATGTGACGGTGGAAACTTCCACCGTACGATACTCTGTCCGGTATGGCCGCCGACCACGCTGTTTGTCGGCGGCAGGTGTCTCGAGGATGATGTCCCCAGCTGTCCCTTTTGTCCTTTTGCGCCTCTTGCTGGTTCCCGGGCTGAGCGGACCGGCCGCTCGGCGCTCCCGGCCTCCGGGAATGCGCGTACCTCGGACCGGGCGAGAAAGCCCCGCTCATGTGCTCGGATGGGATTGCGTCTTATCGTCCTGTGGCTTGGCCGAGCGGCCTGTCCGCTCGGCCCAGAGACTCTTTTACCTTGAGCATCGGAAACCCGACCCATGGTCGGGCTGTCCTCTGTCCGGCCCGTGAAACCCCTGGTCGGGTGTTCGGTCGGCCGAATGTCCGGTTAACCCGCCGGTCCGCTCGGCACGACCTTGGGGTTGACCCTCTTTGACCATTGACCTTCACGTGTCATTGACCTCCCGCCGACGAGGGTCCCCCGTCCTTATCACCGGATCACATGCCTCCCCCTCAAGTCTAGTCGAAGGAGGCGTTAAGTCCGACCTCCCGCTCGGCCATTATGGGGTCGAATATCGTCGGTCGGCTAATTACCGAGGGCTGCCCAACTGGCTTGTCGATGGCTTGTGATGATGTCCGCGGGATCTTCTCGGAATGCGTGCAAATCTCCACCATTATGGTTGAGCACGCGTGTTCTGCCTCGTGATGGGGCTCATTAAAGGCCCTCCTCTGACCGAATGCCACATGGGGCTGTTGATGTCATCGTACGGCCGCTGCCTTACACCCGATGCGACGTCCGTCGGTTTGAAATGGACGGTTGGATGCGGGCCTCGGGTTATGTGACCCGCATCCGACGGCTCGGGCGGATCGAGCCCATCCTTATAAAGCTTTCGCCGCCTTTCTCTGCCACACCTTTGCCTTCGCGTGCTCAGAAGCCTCTCCCCTGCACTCCTCGCTCCGGTGACCTCTTCCTTCGATCCTCATCTTTTCTGTAAGGTTCCTCTGCCTTTCTCTCTTTGGTTCCCGTGTTTTCATTCTTGGTCGCGTTCTTGTCTTTCGGTTACTATTCCGCTCATCCTCTCCCTCGCGCCTTTGCTTTTCCTTCCTACTTCTGCCTTCTCTGCTGTTCCGGCGATGGCAAGCTCTTCTCAGCCCGCGAACCTCGCTCTTGGCCCATGGTATACTACCATGGAGTCACTGTTCGATCGGCGTGATGCAGAGAGCATGATCAACGCTTTCGACATCCCCTCTGATTTCGAACTTATATTACCTTCGCCTTCCGCTCGGCCGCACCGACCTCCGCGCGGCGTGATTTGTCTTTTCCGCGACCAATTTATAGCCGGTCTGCGGTTTCCTCTCCACCCCTTCATCGTTGAAGTTTGCAACTTTTTTGACATTCCGCTCGCCCAGTTGGTTCCCAACACTTTTCGCCTTCTATGCAGAGTTGTGGTGTTGTTTAAGATACACAACATTCTCCTCCGCCCGGAGGTTTTCTATTATTTCTACTATCCCAAGCAGTCCGAGCCGGGCACTTATCTGTTTCAGGCTTGGCCCGGTTTAGTCTTTTTTGATAAACTGGCCTCTTCCAACAAACATTGGAAAGAGTACTACTTTTTTCTTCGTATTCCCGGTCGGCTTCCTTTTCGGACCAAATGGAAGGTAGGACAGCCCACCCCTCCTGAGCTAAAGAGGTATAAGACCCGACCAAACTACCTTCAAGCAGCGAACATGCTAGCCGGTCTGAAGCTCGACATCAACAAGCTTCTACCTGAAGGAGTGATGTATATGTTTGGTCTGAGTCCGAGCCGGACCCCTCTCCCGAGCAGCTTTGGTAAGAACTTCACTTGTATGTTTGCCTTGAGTTCTAACTGATTTCCTTTTCCTTTCCTTGCAGCGAACATCGTAATGGAATCTGTGCTGCTCAGGATTCTGAAGAAAAAAGCGGCCGCAATCGAGGTGGCAGTAGCAAAGGAGATGGAGCTGTTGGGCATCGCTCCGATCGGCTCCCGCGAGGGCGAGAGTGAAGCAAATGTAGGGGAGTCGGCCGCTTAGGCTTCGCCTATGGAAGCAACGGGTGGTGCAACTTCCAGCAGAGGCCCTTCCGCTCGGGGGGATGACTCCGAGCCGGACGACGAACTCCCCCTCAACCAGAAGAGACGCCGGGTGGAGGTTCCCCTGCGATCAGCTACTTCCGCGGTACAGGCGTCCGAGCGGACGGGCACCTCATCTCCCCGCGGCAAAGCACCATCGGTCGAGGCGCTCTCCTCCGACCGGACCCCCTCCCACCTGGATCCGCCTGCAGACCCCATAGAGGCGGTGCCGGTCAGCTCTCTTCCTCCTGCACCCCGCCGAATCCGCCGCTCGGGCATTTTTTCCTCGATGTCCCGCCCGACATACGATCCTTCAACGTCCACCCACACGACTCCGGGTCGGCGGCGCACTATTAAGGCCAACCTGCACCTCCCTACTGAGGCATTTATGGTCGACTCAGATCAGCCGACGGCTCCTGAACACATGATCACTATCAAGGGGCCCCTTGCTGCGATGTGGGCGGACGCCCGAGCCCGTGTCGCTGTGATGCCGCTCGGCAAACTGGCTGACAGCCACATGCAGCAGGCTACAGGAGTAAGCTTCATTTCTATTCTTTAATGTAGTCTTCCCGATTGGTATTTTAACATTACTGCGTACATCAGAGATGGGTGGAAGACATCGCTGCCGCCAACCGCTTGGCCATGGTGGAGGAGGAGCTGAAGAAACTGAAGAGTCCGGGCGGCCCGTCTTCTTCTCAAAGCCCCTCATATGCCGAGCTGCAGAAGGAGCTCGTGAAGACCAAGGACCTGCTGGAGGCCGAGCGGAAGAAGACGACCGACCAGGCATACATGTTGGCCCAGCTCGAAAAGCAGGCCAAAACTTATGACCGCAAGATAGAACTCGCCACCACTCGGAAGAATACCGCTATCGCCGATCTGGAAGCGAAGAATGTGGAGGCCCGAGCTCTGGAGCAGCGTGTGAAGGAGCTAGCCGAGCTGTTGGACGGACAGCAGAAAGGCCGTTCGGAGGAGGTGACAAAACTCAAGGACGAATTGAAGGCTTTGCAGGAGGCTCTTGACGCTTCCCGTGCCGCTTTCAAGGAGTACCAAGAAGCGGAGCCAGGCCGCGTCGCCACCTTGAGGCAAAAATACATCCGCTCAGTGGAATTTATGGAGAAGGTTTGCGACCGGATGGTCATCGCCTTCGAGTTGGCCATCACCGCCACGGCGGACTATCTGAAGTCCAAGGGTCAGCTCCCTGAATCCGTGGCCATCCCTGCTACGGAGCATGCGGCGCTTCTCACCGCCATTCCGAAGCATGTTTTCAACTATCTTGAATGAAGTATTTTCTGTAATCCCCCCGATCGGCTAAGCCTTAATTTTAGTGAAGATTTGCATCTGTAACTTTGCCCCCGGTCGGCGAACTTTTAAATGTAACTTTGGAATGCCAACTTTTACTCTGTTAGCCTTTCGTTTGAGTGAGCTTTGTAACTGCGCCGACCGGTCGCTCAACCTTTTTTTTTTTTTTTTTAACTTCGCTGATCGGTCAACCGACCTCCCATTCTGCCTGGAATTTCTGTTAGTTTTTGTTGAAGTGTTTTTCTTAACTGCGCCGCTCGGTCGAACGACTTTCCATTCTACATGGAATTTCTGCTAGCATTTCGCTGAGGTGCTAAACGACTTTCCATTCTACATGGAATTTCTGCTAGCGTTTCGCTGAGGTGCTTCTGCGCGACGCTGTCCTGTCTGCGAGGTTTATAGTCACCGGCTCGACTCTAGGGTTTAATGTCGCTGCTCGACGATCTTCGAACGGGGTATTTATGGTCGCCGCTTCAACCCTAGAGTTTAACGTCGCCGTTCGACGGTCTTCGAGCGGGGTATTTATGGTCGCCGCTTCGACCCTAGAGTTTAACGTCGCCGCTCGACGATCTTCCGACCGGGGAGTTTATAGTCGCCGGTTCGACTCTAGAGTTTAACGTCGCCGCTCGACGATCTTCGAGCGGGGTATTTATGGTCGCCGCTTCGACCCTAGAGTTTAACGTCGCCGCTCGACGGTCTTCCGACCGGGGGGTTTATAGTCGCCGGTTCGACTCTAGAGTTTAACGTCGCCGCTCGACGGTCTTCCGACCGGGGGGTTTATAGTCGTCGGTTTGACTCTAGAGTTTAACGTTGCCCTCGACGATCTTCGTGGAGTTTTACCGTTCGGCCTCCAATGCACATATCCTTTATCCTTTTGTTAATCTCTACTCCTACAGCCAAAGGATACAGACGAACGGAGCATACATGAAATGAATTACACTGGCGCACCTTTTACCCAGCGCGGTACGGCTGGAGGTGGTTTGCGCTACATGGTCGTTCTAGCCGGCGTCCATCCTCATCTTCCAAGTAGTAGGCACCCGATCGGAGCTTCTCGACGACTTTGAAGGGCCCCGCCCAGGGAGCTTCCATCTTGCTCACATCGCCGACCGGCTTCACCTTTTTCCACACTAGGTCGCCAACCTAGAAGGCTCGGGGAATCACACGCCGATTGTAATTCTGCTTCATTCTTTGCCTGTACGCCATCAGCTGGACGACTGCTTTAGCTCTTGTCTCGTCCACTAGGCCCAACTCCAGCTGCCTCTGCTCGGTGTTATCTTCATCGTATCTTTGGATCCGATCGGACTCCACGCCGACTTCGACTGGGACGACCGCCTCACCCCCATACACTAAGTGGAATGGTGTCACTCTCGTTCCCTCCTTTGGGGTTGTGCGAATGGCCCATAGCATGCCCGACAGCTCGTCTACCCAGCTTCCTCCCATATGATCGAGCCGAACCCGAAGTATTCGCAAGATCTCCTTGTTAGCTACTTCGGCTTGACCATTACTCTGCGGATACGCCACGGAAGTGAAGTGCTGCGCGATGCCGTACCCCTTGCATCATTCTCCAAGCTGCTGACCGACGAACTACCGGCCATTATCCGAAATGAGCCGACGAGGAATGCCAAACCGACAGATTATATGCTGCCAGATGAACTTCTTGACCATCTGCTCGGTTATCTTGGCCAGTGGTTCGGCTTCGACCCACTTGGAGAAGTAGTCGACCACCACCAGTAGAAACCTCCGCTGCGCGGTCGCCATGGGGAAAGGCCCTACGATATCCATGCCCCACTGGTCGAATGAGCAGGATACTGTAGACGCCTTCATTTCCTCCGTCGGCCTATGGGAGAAGTTGTGGTGCTTCTGACAAGAAAGGCAGGTAGCCACGGTCCGAGCGGCATCCTCCTGTAGGGTTGGCCAGAAGTATCCGGCCAGCAGGATCTTCCTAGCCAAAGACCGGCTGCCTGGATGACCTCCGCAAGATCCTTGGTGTACCTCCTGGAGAATGTACTCTGCGTCTTCCGAGCTGACACACTTCAGCAGCGGTCGGGAGAACGCCTTTTTGTAAAGTTGATCCCCAATGAGTGTGAACCGACCGGCTCTCCTCCTCAATAGTTGGGCTTCCTCACGATCGGACGGCATGGCTTCCGATCGCAAAAATTCTAGTATGGATGTTCTCCAATCGCTCGGGAATGCGAGGCATTCCATCCGGTCGATGTGCGCCACCAGGGACACTTGCTCGATTGGTTGCTAGATGACGACCGGCGATATCGAACTAGCGAGCTTGGCTAGCTCGTCCGCAGATTGGTTCTCGGCCCGGGGGATCTTCTGTATGACAACTTCGATGAAGTTGGCCTTGAGCTTTTCAAAGGCCTCCGCGTAGAGCCTGAGCCTTGCGTTGTTTATCTCGAAGGACCCTGAAAGTTGCTGAGCGGCCAATTGGGAGTCTGAGAATAGCGTCACCCGGCTGGCTCTCACATGCCGTGCGACTTGCAGGCCGGCTAAGAGGGCCTCATACTCCGCTTCGTTATTGGTTGCTCGGTTGTCCAGCCGGACGGACAGGTGTATCTGCTCTTCTTGAGGGGAAAGTAACAGGATACCAATTCCGCTTCCGAGCCGAGTGGACGATCCGTCCACAAATACTCTCCACATAGCTTTGGGCTCGGGATTTTGTACCTCGGTCACAAAATCTGCCAAGGACTGCGCCTTAATTGCCGAGCGGGGTTGATACTGAATGTCAAATTCACTCAGCTCCGTTGTCCACTTGATGAGTCGCCCGGACACTTCTGGATTCAGGAGTACCCTTCCCAGCGGGCTGTTCGTCATCACGATGATTGTATGCGCCAAAAAATAGGGGCGCAGTCTCCGCACGGCGAGGATCAAGGCAAAAGCCAGCTTCTCGAGACCAGTGTAGCGAGACTCAGCATCCTTTAGAATGTGGCTTAAGAAGTACACGGGCTGCTCTTCGCCGTTCGGCCTCACTAATGCCAAGCCCACTGCATGCTCGGTCGAAGATAAGTAAATACGGAGCGGCTCTCCTACAACCGGTTTGGCCAGCACGGGCAAAGAATTGAGATAAGTCTTCAGCTCCTCGAACGCCCGATCGCATTCCTCGTCCCATTGAAACTTGGTAGCTTTGCGCAGAATCTTAAAGAAAGGGAGGCTTCGGTCGGCCGTTCGGGAGATGAATCATGATAGCGCCGTTATCCGACCGGTGAGGCGCTGTACTTCTCGAAGATTTCTAGGAGACGACATATCTTGCAATGCTTTCACCTTGCTGGGGTTCACCTTTATGCCCCGCACGGTCACAATATAGCCCAAGAAACGCCCGCCTTTTGCTCCGAACAAGCACTTTTGAGGGTTCAGCTTGACCCCGTATCTCCTTAGTGTTTGGAAGGTTTCCTCCATTTCCGCATAAAGATCTGCCGCTCGGAAGGATTTAATAAGTATATCATCTACGTATACTTCCAAGTTGCGCCTGATTTGCTCCCGAAATACCTTGTTCATCAGCCGCTGGTAGGTAGCTTCTGCGTTCTTCAGCCCGAACGACATTACGTTGTAACAGTAAGTGTCGTCTGTAGTGACGAAACTGACCTTCTCTTGGTCTTCTCGGGCGAGCGGTACTTGATGGTAGCCTTGATAAGCATCCAGCATGCATATCAGCTCGCACCCAGCTGTGGAGTCTACTAGTTGATCGATCCGGGGCAGAGGGTAGAAATCCTTCGGGCAGGCCTTGTTCAGATCCCGGAAGTCAATGCAGACTCTCCATTTGTTGCCTAGTTTGGAGACCAGCACCACGTTTGCGAGCCAGCTCGGGAACTGCACCTCCCTTATGTGGCCGGCCTCCAAGAGCTTCTCCACCTCCGCTCGGATGATGATATTTTGTTCAGCACTGAAGTCCCTCTTCCTTTGCTTTACTGGCCGAGCATCCGGGTGGACGTGAAGCTCGTGTTGCGCTATGCTCGGCGAGACTCCTGGCAGCTCGTGGGTCGACCAAGCGAAGACATCGCAGTTGTGCCGAAGGCATTCAATCAGCTTCTGCTTCTGGCCTACCTCCAGATCGGATGCTACAAACGTAGTGGCCTCCGGTCGGGTATGATGGATCTGCACCTCCTCCTTCTCTTCATAAACTAGAGAAGGCGGTTTCTCTATTATGGCATTTACCTCAACTCGTGGCACTTTCCGAGCGGATTTAGCTTCGGTTCGGACCATCTCCACGTAGCATCGCCGGGCGGCAAGCTGATCTCCTCGGACTTCCCCGACTTGGTCTTCCACCGGGAACTTGATCTTCTGGCAGAAGGTGGAGACGATCGCTCGGAACTCGTTGAGAGCCGGTCGCCCTAGGATAACATTGTACGCGGAGGGAGCGTCGACTACGATGAAGTTGGCAATCCGCGTTCTTCTGAGCAGCTCCTCTCCTAACGAGATAACCAGCCGGACCTGTCCGACCAGCAGGACTTCGTTACCAGTGAACCCGTAGAGGGGGGTTGTCATAGGCAGCAACTCGGCCCGGTCGATTTGCAATTGGTCGAAGGCTTTCTTGAAGATTATATTGACCGAGCTTCCTGTATCAATAAAGATGATGAGGGCTATTACCGCTCTGATGATGAGGGCTTCATCATGTGGGACTTCGACTCCCTCGAGGTCCCTAGGCCCAAAGCTGATCTCGGGCCCGCTCGCCCGCTCCTGACTACAGCCGACCGCGTGGATCCTGAGCTGCCTTGCATGCGCCTTCCTTGCCCTGTTGGAGTCGCCTCCGGTCGGCCCTCCGACGATGATGTTGATTTCACCCCTCGACGCATTGCCTCTATTCTCCTCCTCCCGAGCAGATGGTCGGGGTCGTTCATGCGACACCCGAGGAATGGCCCTGTGCTGCTGGTTATGTTGCCGCTCGGGAGATCTTCTTTCTGCGTGCCGGCCAGGACTTTGGTGTTGAGGTCGTCGATTCGGCGAAGGTGATCGACGGCGATAGCTCCTTGGCATAGGATGAGCGATTGGGGGGAGGCTCCGACAGTCGCGGGTGTTGTGAGTTGCGGACTTATGAAGTGAACAAAACATGGGAGTCCATACCTTCCCTTTCGGTTTAGGCCGATCGGCCGCTACTTGTTGGACGGCATGCGGCCTTTGATGAGAACAGGCTACCTCTGCGCGGGGTCCTCTCGGTGGTTGATAGTTGGAAGGCGGCTTCCTCTCGGCATGAGCTGGAGGCTCGGATGGTGCTTCCTTTTTCCTCGCCATCTGAGCTTCCTCCATGTTGATGTACTCGTTGGCCTTGTTCAGCATGTGGTCGTAGCTGCGAGGCAGCTTTCTGATGAGCGAGCGGAAGAAATCACCGTCCACAAGCCCCTGTGTGAACGCGTTCATCATAGTTTCTGAAGTGACCGTCGGGATATCCATGGCCACCTGGTTGAAGCGCTGGATGTAGGCTCGGAGCGACTCCTTCGAGCTTTGTTTGATGGCGAACAGACTGACGCTGGTCTTCTGGTATCGCCTGCTGCTCGCGAAATGATGGAGGAAGGCCGTGCGGAACTCTTTGAAGCTCGTGATGGATCCGTTCGGCAGCCTCCGGAACCATCGTTGCGCCGATCCAGAAAGGGTGGTGAGGAACACCCGGCACTTCACACCATCTGTATATTGATGCAAAGTGGCTGTGTTGTCGAACTTACCCAGATGGTCGTCCGGGTCGGTGGTCCCGTTGTATTCCCCGATCGCCGGGGGCGCGTAATGCCTTGGTAGTGGGTCGCGCAGGATGGCCTCGGAGAATTGCCGATTGATCCGCTCGGGGGACGAATCTGTCCGGGGTGCCTTGCCCTTCCTTGCGTCGCGGATGGGCGCCTCGTCGGACGAAGAGCCCCGGTCGAGGTTGGCTTGCGCAACTTCTGAGGGTGTTTGGAACAGAGCCCTATGGAAAGGTATGGGGGCGGGCGGTGCTTCCATCTGAGTGACAGTCGGACCTTTGTTTTGCCCCCATATCGAGAGCTGTTCCGGTCGGTCCTCTGGTGCTGCCTTACAACCCGACGCGGAAGTCGCCTGTTGTGCCATCCGCTCGGCTTAAGCCTTCTGCTGTTGCTCCACAATCTTCGCTGCTCGTGCTTAGATGAGCGCGTCTAGTTCTTCAGGAGAGAGAGTCACCATGAGTTGGCATCCAGCTTCTTCCATCGTCTCTGCTCAGATTCAGGAGCGTTCCCACAGACGGCGCCAATTTGATCTTGTCCGAGCGCCGAGTCGGTGGCCGCTGGGGACGTGGCGCTCTCCGCTATCTCCGGCTGGTGATGTGGACTTCCGACGAATCTGCAAGGAAGCCGGGCCGGGAAGGGGTTCCCGGTGACGACCCTCCGATGCTAAGTCAGGCAGCGAAGAGAAAGAAATGAAGTAACACTACTGTGGCTACAGTGCTCCAGAATGAATACCTCCATCAAAGTTTGAGGTCCTTATATAGGACCTCGGGGAGGCGCGGGCACGCTTCTCGATGCGTGCACGCTTCCCCAAACATACCTTCAAATGAGTGTGTCAGAAAAGCATGCCTGACGCCATTCCACAATCGCCCGAGCATATCCTTGATGTGACGGTGGAAACTTCCACCGTACGATACTCTGTCCGATTCGGCCGCCGACCACGCTGTTTGTCGGCGGCAGGTGTCTCGAGGATGATGTCCCCAGCTGTCCCTTTTGTCCTTTTGCGCCTCTTGCCGGTTCCCGGGCCGAGCGGACCGGCCGCTCGGCGCTCCCGCCCTCCGGGAATGCGCGTACCTCGGACCGGGTGAGAAATCCCCGCTCATGTGCTCGGATGGGATTGCGCCTTATCGTCCTGCGGCTTAGCCGAGCGGCCTATCCGCTCGGCCCAGAGACTCTTTTACCTTGAGCATCGGAAACTTGACCCATGGTGGGGCTGTCCTCCGTCCGGCCCGGGAAACCCCTGGCCGGGTGTTCGGTCGGCCGAATGTCCGGTCAACCCGCCGGTCAGCTCGGCACGACCTTGGGGTTGAGCCTCTTTGACCATTGACCTTCACGTGTCGTTGACCTCCCGCCGATGAGGGTCCCCCGGTCTTACCACCGGATCAATAAGTATAGATTCACTATTTGAGTATATATTATATGTTTGATTATCTTAAACTTATTTACTGAATGTCTATAATATAATTCATAGCATGAGAGAATTTGTGATTGGACCGCAACTAGAGATTATCTCTACATGTGCAATTATGAATATATTAAAATTTCCCTAGTCATCGAATTGATGTATTTGGACACCATCAATTCTATAAGACTAGCACAGGTTATACTCCTTGGTTCGGCCAAGCAACTATTTTCTCACTGGCTGGAGACATTGGGATGTCGAGAGTTAAATGTGGATGCTGGTGTTAGGGATCGGTGGTCGTCTTAAAGGGGGGTTGGATAGACGACACCCCCAAATCGATCGCTTCCTACGTATTCGTTAGTGCACAGGGGAAAACAAAGAATACAACCACAAATACGAATATGAAAGCTAAATGAAAAGGAAGAGATGAAAACCGCTAACACGTTCGTTTACGTGGTTCGGAGATAACTTGCTCCTACTCCACGGTGTGTCCGTAAGGTGGACGATCCCTTAATCCATCGGTGGATTAGTCCCCGGCAAACACCGGCTAGCTCAACCTCCTTGTGGGTGGAGAAACCTCACCACAACTCCAACCAAGACCTCTTGGAACACAAAGAAGCATTCTGTTCGCTCCGAGTCGACTACCCGGTCGATTGCACCAGTCGACTGCTAAAACATGCAGTCGACTGCTACAGTAGCGCTACAGTATTGCTACAGTAACACTACAGTAAAATCCTAAAACTAGGATTTTACTCCGAGTACAATCTCTCGTGCACTTGTACCCTCACCCTTATGACTCATTTGACGCTTCCTTCGCAGCCTTGACCTCTTGCCTTCAAGCCTACTTCCTTTTTGGCTCTCGTCCCTCATATGCATACAAGCCCGCGGCTCGTCCCCAATGTCATCCTTCGCGTATGTCTTGAAGTCGCTTCCCTCGGCCCTTGTCCTCGCTGCCTTGTCCACGGTCCCTCGGATGCATACAAGCCCGCGGCTCGTCCCCAATGCCATCATTCACCGTCCCGAAGCCATCAACCTTAGTCACATGTGTATCCTGCAGTCCTGCACAACTCAAGTACACATATCAAATACAAGGGTGAACCTAACTTAAACCCTTTGCCCAAACACCAAAACACATGGTCGCACGGACCATTGGGATTGCTCCAACAATCTCCCCCCTTTTTCTATGTTTGGCAATACGTTTAAGTTAAGGAAAATAAATAGCAAATAAACATGCTAGACTTACACTGCCGAATGGACTTACGTTGCCAAGGCTACACACTTGGACTTACACTGCCGAATCAAAAACAATGAAACATGCATTTGAGCCTATCTCAATGCTCCCCCTACACCTATGCTCCCCATTGAGCTAGGAATTTTTCCACAGGGATTTTTAAGAACCTATCCCAAGGCTCCCCCTACACAAAGGCACTAAGGTTTTTCCAACTAAACCTTACTTCTCTCCCTTTGCCTAACATCCAAAAAGCTTTCCAACAATATCCAAATTGTTGAAAACTTATCATCCAACTGACCCTAAACTCATGTATTTATCTCCCATGGATCTCATACATCTATACAAGCTGACCCGGTCAAAATCCAGTGCTGAAAACACTTTCAGACTGGTATCAGTCGACTACAAGAAGTACCAGTCGACTGCCCTTATCCAAATGAGCTTACAGAGACATTATGTGCTCAAAAACACTGTTACCAGTCGACTGCTAACTGTAGTAGTCGACTGGTATGCTATTTCTGAAAAAATCAACCTTTTCTGAACAACTTCAGCAATGCACTGGAAATTCCACAGACCTCCAAAAAACCCCAAATTTTGTGGAGAGGTCTATTTTATCAATGTATACTTGGGAAAAATATATATAAAAATATATTTATCACAAATCCCAAGATTGACATAAAACACAAAACTAGCTAAAAAGTTCAATTGAACCTTGACCTAAAGTTCTAGTTTTGGCTTCCTCTTGATGTATTTGCTCATACTAACCCACAATGCATCCCTAGCATTGGTTTATATGGAATCTATACATCTAAAATCAATTATCATGCTATATGGCTCCAATGTCATATTTCCAAGCATGAAACACAACTCAATTGTGCCAAAACCCTAGGTTTGAGACTCAAGTCCGTCTCCAAACCACTTGGCATATTCCATAACCTAACCTAGACTCCCAAGTAAAACCCACTTGAAATCCATTGGCCATGGGTCCCAAATTGACTCTTTGAGCTCTCCCTAGAGCTCGTAGCCTTAGTCACCTCCCTAGGTGACTCATCCACAATAGCTAGGCCACATCGGTGCACCTCCGGTGACACTTGGCCTACAAACCTAACATTTTTAACCTTGGACACCTTGTCCTTGGTTAATTTCTTCTTACCATTAAATGACTTTCCCTTGCCATTTATTAGCTTCTCCTTGCTATAGTCATATGCAACCCTAGCATAAGACTTTCCCTTAGCATTGGAGCCACTAGATCGGTATCCCAAACTCGATCTATCATTGTTGGGTCTTTGGCTAGCCAACACCATACCTAAACCCTTAGATCCAACATTGAATCTTTCTAGGGTTTTCTCCAATTTATCAAGCTTTGCCTTCAAAGCTTGATTTTTGCTTTCTAGGTTCCTAAACCTAGAGTCAACATGTCCACCATGAACATTCCTAGACCCACCCTTTCTAGGCATGTGTCTCCCCTTCTTGGGATTAATGCCTTGGGTCTCCTTAGGTCTACCATTTCTAAATTTATCATGCATAGATTTCCTAGGGGTATGATCCACATTTACCCTACTTCTATCATGATATTTAAATCCAAAATTATGCATGGGTAAATAATAAGAATTATTTCTAACATGCATGGAGGAACTTAAATTTGACTTCAAATTTAAATTAGGGTTTACCTTACCCTTTACCTTTGGAGCTCCCCCTTGACATGAGCCTCCATTCTTCCTCCACTTCTTTTCCCACATCCTCAAATGCGCCAACTTCTTGAGCTCTCTCTTCCTTGGGCATTTGGTGTGGTAGTGCCCTATTTCACCACAAGTGAAGCATCTAATGTGCTTCTTCTTCTTCTTCTTCTTGGCACCATCATTCCTACAACCCAAATTAGTATCTAAAATAATTTGTATGGATTTAGAAATTACCTTATTACCCATTGGACATCTACTCTTGTAGTGTCCCTTTTCATTGCACCCGAAGCACACAATGTGGTCCTTTGACTTTGCTTCGGTAGAGGTGCTTGCTAGATTGACCTTTTCCAAGATCTCTTCTTCTTCTTCACTTGCCTTGGAATTTTCTTCAATTCTTGAGGATATAGATGATGCCTCATCTTCCTTCTCCTCCTCAGATGTTGAGCATGGATCAACTTCCGTTTGCTCCTCCTCAACTTGAGCAATTAAACCCATCTCCTTGGGTTCTTCTTCTTCTTGTGTAGGTTTAGGTTCTTCCCGTAGAACCATCTTCACCTTGCTCCACAAATCGTGGGCGTTCTTATATTCACCTACACCACTCATCACATTAGACGACAATATATCTATTAAGATTGATATTACCTTTGAGTTTGCCTCCGATCGTGAGGTTTACTCTTTCGTCCAATGTCGTGGTCGGAGTCTTTTTCCCTTCTTGTCTCTTGGGACTTCGAACGGGTCCTTGATCACCATCATGGTGTCCCAATCCATGTCAAAGAAGACTTCCATCTTCATCATCCAAAATGTGATGTCCCCAAGGCTTCCTCCTTCAAACTTTGGAGGTTCAATCAAGCCGGTCATCTTCTTGTATTTGCTCTTCTCGGCGATTAGTCCGGTGAAGTGCGACCTTGGCTCTGATACCACTTGTTAGGGATCGGTGGCCGGCTTGAAGGGGGGATGGATATACGACACCCCCAAATCGATCGCTTCCAACATATTCGTTAGTGCACAGCAGAAAACAAAGAATACAACCATGAATACGAATATGAAAGCTAAATAAAAAGGAAGAGATGCAAACCGCTAACACGTTCATTTACGTGGTTCGGAGATAACTTGCTCCTACTCCACGGCGTGTCCGTAAGGTGGACGATCCCTTAATCCGTCGGTGGATTAGTCCCCGGCAAACTCCGGCTAGCTCAACTTCCTTGTGGGTGGAGAAACCTCACCACAACTCCAACCAAGACCTCTTGGCACACAAAGATCTCTTGAGCACAAAAGACTACTAATTAGACTTTAACCAAGTCCAATTTCATCAACTATAACCAAGCTCCCAAGGTTTGGTTATATAGGTTGTGGGTTGAAAACCTCGCCTACCAGTCGACTGGCAAAACATGCAGTCGACTGTCCTCTGTGGAAATTCGACCGTTACATCCGAACGGCTCGATATCAGTCGACTGCTAAAACTAGCAGTCGACTGCTCCACACTGTCCGAACGAATAGAAGCATTCTGTTCGCTCCCAATCGACTGCCCGGTCGACTGCACCAGTCAACTGCTAAAACATGCAGTCAACTGCTACAGTAGCGTTACAGTACTGCTACAGTAGCGCTACAGTAACTCTACAGTAAACCCCTAAAACTAGGATTTTACTCCGAGTACAATCTCTCGTGCACTCGTACCCTCACCCTTATGACTCATTTGACACTTCCTTCGCAACCTTGACCTCTTGCCTTAAAGCCTACTTCCTTTTTGGCTCTCGTCCCTTGGATGCATACAAGCCCGTGGCTCGTCCCTAATGCCATCCTTCGCGTATGCCTCGAAATCACTTCCCTTGGCACTTGTCCTCGCTGCCTTGTCCACGGTCCCTGGGATGCATACAAGCCCGTGGCTCGTCCCCAATGTCATCCTTCACTGGACCCAAAGCCATCAACCTTAGTCACATGTGTATCCTGCAGTCCTGCATAACTCAAGTACACATATCAAATACAAGGGTGAACCTAACTTAAACCCTTTTCCCAAACACCAAAACACATGGTCGCACGGACCATTGGGATTGCTCCAACAATCTCTCCCTTTTTGATGTTTGGCAATACGTTTAAGTTAGGAAAAATAAATAGCAAATAAACATGTTAAACAACAAATGGACTTACGTTGCCAAGGCTACACACTTGGACTTACACTGCCGAATGGACTTACGTTGCCAAGGCTACACACTTGGACTTCATATAGTCCTTTACATATATATAGATATGTCTGTGAAGTTCTTACTGCAGCATGAGTGCAAGTTTCCTTCGACTTGAGGTATACAAGTCATTGTTGGTTGCTACTCGGAAAACCCACTGGTTCCACTGTACAAAAATTTTGTACAAGGTCTGAACCTTTCCTAGCTACCATGTGTTATTTAGAAGTTTAATTTGGAATCGCAAACAGAACTTAACATTATTGATTTCAAATTTAACTTATCTGTTCTTAGAGGTTAGACTTGGATCGTGAGCGAAACTTTACACTATTGATCCAAGTTTGACCCATGTTACAAAGAAGATCAAATATCAATTTCAAGGATCAGTTCCCAGGACAAGCGTGGCGAGGCACATGGCCTTCTTGGGTATGGGATCATCCACCACTGCCTAGATAGAACCTCTCAAAGAAATTCGATATTTAACCTTCCTACATTAACCCTAGGTTTAACCGCTAAGAACAATCGAATCACAAGATCGAAAAAGAAAAGAAACACAAAATCGAATCGAAAATTCGAAATCTAGAATCATTAGCCTCTTGTGTTTGGTATTCATACAAAGAAAACTAATATGATGCGGAATAAAATTACTAGTTATACCTTTTGTTTGTAAACAACAATCTCTTGATCTTCTATCGTATTCCTTTTCTTATCTCAGACATTGTGTGGGCAACGATCTACTGAGATGAGAATCCACCTAAGCCCTTCTTCTCCTATGCAAGTTTCGGCCACCAAGCTTTAAAGAAGATGATGAACTTTTGGCAACCAACCTTCAATCTCCAAGGGATACTTCCTTTCTCTCCTTCTTCTCCAAGCAAGATCTGTCCACCTTCCAAGCTCCAAGAGATGGTGAGGTTCGGCCAAGAAGAAGAAAGAAAAGGAAGAGGGAAAATAAGAGGGGCCGACCACCAAGGATGCAAGAGAGGAACAATAGAAGAGGGTTGTGTCTCTCATGAAGGCACCCCTACCCTCTCTTTTATATCCTTGGTCATGACAAATAAGGAAATTTAATTATATAATTAAAATTTCTTTATTTTCCTTGCCATTGGTTAATAAGGAAATTTTAATTAAAAATTCCTTTTAACCCTTCCTATGGTCGGCCACACCATCCCCTCCAAATAGGGAAAGTTTTGAACAAAAAATTAAAACTTCCTTATTTGCTTCCGGAAAATTTTAAAATAAAATTTCCTCTTTTGAATTCCCTTCATGGTTGGTTATAAAAGAAAATTTTTATAAATTAAAATCTCTTTTTAAAATATGTGGATGGTTACAAAAAGGAAAGTTTTCGCCAAAATTAAAATCTTCCTTTCAACTACAAATAAGGAAAGATATCTAATCCTTCTCTTAATCTTTTGTAGAAAATTATAAAAGAAAAGATTTAAATTTTAAACTCTCTTTTAAAACCATGACTTCCACATAAGAAAAGATTTTAAAATAAAATTCCTTTTATTTTATTTTGGCCGGCCCACCTAGCTTGAGCTCCAAGCAAGGGTCGGCCACTAACTTGCACCCCTTAGCCTTGATTTGGCCGGCCCTAGCTTGGGCTTCAAGCTAGCTTGGCCGGCCACCTTAAGGTGGGTAAGAAAGTGGGTAAAGGTGGGTATAATATTTTATAAATAAGAGGCTACGATAGGGACCGAGAGGAGGAATTGGTTTTGATCTCCCGATGAAATTAAGCTTCCTGTGTTCGCCCCGAACACTCAACTTAATTTCATCAATAATAATTCATACCACTAAAGAATTATTATTGAAATACCGCACCAATCCCAAATTACATTTTGGGCTCCTTCTTACTATGAGTGTGTTAGTCTCCCTGTGTTTAAGATATCGAATGTCCATTAATTAAGTAAGTTACTGACAACTTACTTAATTGATATCTAGCTCCAAGAGTAGTACCACTCAACCTTATTGTCATGTCAGATTAAGTTCACCTGCAGGGTTTACATGACAAACTTTATGAGCTCGTCTTGGGGACATCATCAACCTAGATTACTAGGACATAGTTTCCTTTTATAATCAACAACACACCATATAAATAATATTATTTCCCAACTTAACAGGCCTTTTGATTTAACAAACTAAATCTCACCCTTTGATAAATTAAAGAAATAAATATTAAGTATATGTGCTTGTTATTATATTGGGATTAAGAGCACACACTTTCATAATAACAGAGGTCTTGTTCTTTTATTTAGTCAGTATAAAAAGAAACTATCTCAAATGGTCCTACTCAATACACTCATAGTATACTAGTGTAATTTTATAGTTAAGATAAACTAATACCAAACTACACTACGACCATTCCAATGGTTTGTTCCTTTCCATTTTGGTCATGAGCAACTATTTATAATTTATAAGGATCCGATAACATGATCTACTGTGTGTGACACCACACACCATGTTATTTACAATATAAATTAAATGAACAATTTACATTTATCATAAATGTAGACTTTTGACCAAATGTGATTCTTTATTTCAAATAAATGTTTACAAAAAACTAGACTTTTAGTATACACTCTAACAATCTCCCACTTATACTAAAAGACTATGTTGTCATAAACTCTGCCATACATCTGATTCTCATCCCTTCAACATGTCGATCAAAAGCTTTTGCCGGAAGGGCCTTAGTGAAAGGATCTGCCAGATATCTGCTGATGCAATCTTGGCGACAACAACTTCTCTTCGCTTTACGATGTCTCGTATCAGGTGGTACTTGCGCTCAATGTGTTTACTTGCTTTATGGGCTCGTGGTTCCTTCGAGTTTGCTACTGCACCACTATTATCACAATAAATTGTAATAATTTTGGGCAAACCAGGAATCACATCCAAGTCCATCAAAAAGTTCCTGACCAATACAGCTTCTTTGGCTGCCTCAGAGGCTGCCACATACTCAGCTTCCATGGTGGAGTCCGAAACGCATTTCTGCTTTACACTCCTCCATGATATGGCTCCACCTCCTAAAGTAAACACATAATCTGAGGTAGACTTACTATTGTCCCTATCTGATTGGAAATCCGAATCCGTGTAACCCACAGGGAGCAGATCGTCTGCCTGGTATACTAGCATATAATCCCTAGTCCTTCTCAGGTACTTTAATATATGCTTTACCACAGTCCAATATCCTTGTCCTAGATTACTTTGATATCTGCTAACCATGCCCACGGTAAAATAGATATTCGGTCTCGTACATAACATTACATACATTAGGCTTCCGACTGCCAAAGCATAAGGAACTGCCTTCATGTCCTCTATCTCCTTTGATGTCTTTAGAGACATCTCTTTAGATAAGAAAACTCTGTGTCTAAAAGGTAAAAAACCTTTCTTGGAGTTTTGCATGCTAAAACGAGCAAGGATTGTATTTATGTATGAAGCTTGAGATAAGCACAACATCTTTTTCTTGCGATCCTTTATTACTTTAATCCTAAGAATATGTGCACATTCTCGCAAGCCCTTCATATCGAATTGCTTGGACAACCATACCCTTACGTCTGATAATACTTTGACATTGTTGCCAATTAACAAAATATCATCTACGTATAGTACAAGAAATATCACCACGTTTCCGTCACACTTCTTGTATACACAAGACTCATCCAGACATTGAATAAATCCATAAGACTGGATTAATCCGGATGTTCCAAGACCTTGAAGCTTGCTTTAATCCATAAATGGGTTGTTTAAGCTTACACACTAGATGCTCTTTGCCCTTTTCAATAAACCCCTCTGATTGCTTCATATGGATGTTTTCCTCAAGACTTCCATTAAGGAAAGCTGTCTTGACATCCATTTGCCAAATCTCATAATCCATATTAGCGGCAATAGATAAAAGGATCTGGATAGACTTAAGCATGGCTACCGACGAAAAAGTTTCCTTATAATCGATTCCCTCTTTCTGAGTATACCCTTTCGCAACAAGCCTTGCTTTGAAGGTTTCCATCTTCCCGTCTATCCCTCTTTTTCTTTTGTAGATCCACTTACATCCAACGTCTTTTACACAATTTGGTGGTTCTACTAGCTTCCAGACCTTATTAGAATACATAGATTCTATTTCAGAGTTCATCGCTCTTTGCCAAGATGATGCATCTTTATCTTGGAGTGTTTCATCATATGTCCGGGGATCAGGTTCATGTTCACCAGGGATTAAGTCCGAAGACTCTCCCAAAAACATGAATCTTTCAGGTTGCCTAACAACCCTCCCACTATGACGAGATACTATATGTGGTTGTGTATTATTTGTGATACGTGTTGCAGTTTCTTGTGGTATTTCTGTTGGTTGCTACTCGGAAAGCCTAGAGGTTCCACTGTACAAAAATTTTGTACAAAGGTCTGAACCTTTTCCTAGCTACCATGTGTTCTTTTAAATTAAATTTTGGATCGCCTGCGGAACTTAACACGTTTGATCCAAAACTTAATCTATTTGTTCTTTTAGGTTTTGACTTGGATCTCCTGCGGAACTTAACACGTTCGACCCAAATCACCTTAAGTTATTAATTCCATTAAATATTAATTTCCATAATTGGTTCCCAGTACTGACGTGGCGAGGCACATGACCTTCTTGGATATGGGAGCAACCACCACCGACTAGACAAAACCTTTTATAGAAATCTAATATTTAATTTCCTAAAATAACTTTAGGTTAACCGAAAAGAACAATCAAATCACAAGGAAAAATAAAACAAAAGAACACAACTTCGAAAAACATATTCGAAATACTAGAATCGTAAGCCTCTTGTATTTGGTATTATTTCCATAAATAACTAGCATGATGCGGAAAGGAAAAATTACTAGTTATACCTTCTAGAAAGACCTCTTGATCTTCTACCGTATTCCTCTTCTAACCTCGGACGTTGTGTGGGCAACGATCTTCCGAGATGAGAAACCACCAAAGCACCTTCTTTTCCTTTCTTCAAATTTCGGCCAAGCACAAAGCTTCCAAAAGATGAAGATCTTTTCCACCAACCAAGCTCCAAGGGATGCAAGAAACAAAACCTCCTTTCTCTCCTTCTTCTCCTAGCTAGAACCGGCCACCATCAAGAGCTCCAAGAGGGGTTGCCGCCGGCCATAAGAAGAAGAGAAGAGGAAGAAGCTAGGGCCGGCCACCAAGGAGGAAAAGAGAGGAGAAGAATAATAGAGTTGTTCACTTTGAAGCCTCCTCTACCCCCTCTTTTATAATCCTTGGTCTTGGCAAATAAGGAAAATTTAATAAAAACTTCCTTAATTCTTTTGCCATTGAAAAGGAAAATTTATTTAATTAAAAACAATTTTTCTTTTCAATTTTGTAATGGCCGGCCACACCAAGAAATCTCCAAGCAAATAAAATTTTAAACACCAATTAAAACTTCCTTATTTGCTTCCGGAAATTTATAAAAATTTCTCAATAATTTTTATCCCTTCATGATTGGTTTATAAAAAGGAACTTTAATAAATTAAAATCTTTCTTTTAAACATGTGGATAAAAAGAAAGTTATCTCTATAAATTAAAATCTCTTTTAATCTACAAATAAGGAAAGATATCAAATCTTTTCTTAATCTTTTGTAGAAACTTATAAAAGAGAATATTTAATTTTAAACTCTCTTTTAAATCATGAACATGATTAAAAAGGAAAGTTTTCTTAAAATTTAAAATCCTCCTTTAACAAATAAGGAAAGATTTCAAATTTTAAACTCTCTTTTAAACATGTAGATGATTTACAAATAAGTAAAGTTTTTACCAAAAATTAAAACCATCCTTTTAAACTACAAATAAGGAAAGAGATTAATCTCTTCTCTTAATCTTTTGTAGAAAGCTATAAAAGGAAATTTTTAATTTTTAAACTCTCTTTTAAAATCATGATATCCACATAAGAAATAATTTTAATAAAAATCCTTTTTAATATTCTAGTGGCCGGCCACCTACATGACTCATCCACTTGATCTTGGCCGGCCCTAGCTTGGGTTCCAAGCTAGCTTGGCCGGCCCCATTGGATGGGTAAGAAGGTGGGTATGCGGTGGGTATAAATCTCTATATACTAGAGGCTACTATAGGGACCGAGAGGAGGAATTGGTTTTGGTCTCCCGATGAAATTAAGCATCCCGTGTGAACACACAACTTAATTTCATCAATAATAATTCATTCCACTAAAGAACTATTATTGAACTATCGCACCAATCCCAAATTACATTTTGGGCTCCTTCTTATTATGAGTGTGTTAGTCTCCCTGTGTTTAAGATAACAAATGTCCACTAATTAAGTAAGTTACTGACAACTCTCTTAATTAATATCTAGCTCCAAGAGTAGTACCACTCAACTTCATCGTCATGTCGGACTAAGTCCACCTGCAGGGTTTAACATGACAATCCTTATGAGCTCCTCTTGGGGACATTCTCAACCTAGATCACTAGGACACAGTTTCCTTCTATAATCAACAACACACACTATAAGTGATATCATTTCCCAACTTATCGGGCTTATTGATTCATCGAACTAAATCTCACCCATTGATAAATTAAAGAAATAAATATCAAATATATGTTCTTGTTATTATATTAGGATTAAGAGCACACACTTCCATAATAACTGAGGTCTTTGTTTCTTTATAAAGTCAGTATAAAAGAAAAGACCTCTAATGGTCCTACTCAATACACTACTAGTGTAATTATATAGTTAAGATAAACTAATACCTAATTACACTACGACCTTCCAATGGTTTGTTCCTTTCCATTATGGTCGTGAGCTACTGTTTATAATTTATAAGGTACTGATAACATGATCCTCTGTGTGTGACACCACACACCATGTTATCTACAATATAAATTAATTGAACAACTACATTTATCATAAATGTAGACATTTGACCAATGTGATTCTTATTTCTAGATAAATGTTTATACCAAAAGCTAGGCTTTTAGTATACACTCTAACAATTTCTTCTTGCACTGGTGGTACTAAGTTAGACGTGTCCTCTCTAATTTCTTCTAGAATAATTTTACTCATGGGCTTGTGGTCCATAATATAGTTCTCTTCTAAGAATCGGGCATTGGTGCTAACAATGACCTTCTGATCCTTAGGACTATAAAATAAGCCACCTTTCGTTCCTTTAGGATAACCTACAAACACGCGAACTTCTGTACGAGATTCCAACTTATCATCATCTTCTTTCAGCACATGTGCTGGACTACCCCATATCCGAATATGTCTCAGACTGGCCTTACGCCCATTCTACAATTCTGAGAGAGTAGATGATACTGATTTAGAAGGTACCATGTTCAGTATGTGCGCTGCCGTTCCAAAGCGTATCCCCAAAAAGAATTAGGTAATTCAGAATAACTCATCATCGATCTAACCATTTCCATAAGAGTCATATTCCTTCGTTCTGCCACACCATTCTGTTGGGGTGTACCAGGTGCAGACAGTTGGGATTGAATCCCGGTCTCTGATAAATAATTCCTAAACTCTCCTAAGAGGTATTCACCACCACGATCTGACCGTAGTGTCTTGATACTTTTATCATGACATTTTTCCACATCAGCCTTGTACTCTTTGAACTTATCAAAGCACTCAGACTTGCGGCGCATCAAGTAAATATATCCATATCTCGAATAGTCGTCTATGAAAGAGATAAAATATTTAAAACCACCTCTTGCCTAGATAGTCATAGGACCACACAAATCAGAGTGAACCAACTCTAACACATCTTTGGCTCTATACCCCTTGGCCTTAAAAGGTCTCTTGGTCATTTTACCTTCCAAGCAAGATTCACAGGTTGGAAAATTTTCTAGCTCTAATGAACCCAAAAGTCCATCAGCTACTAACCTTTGAATCCTACTTAAGTTAATATGACCAAGCCTTAGATGCCAAAGATATGTTTAGTTCATTTCAGAAGGTTCTTTTCTCTTATTAGAATTAGAAGATGTGATATTAAGTTTCATTTGTTGCTTTGTGGGAGTTATCGGATTTAGAGTATATAAATTGTCAACCAATGTATCAGAATAAATAACAACCTTATTCTTTTTGATAACAACTTTATCATCAAAAGAAATAGAATATCCATCCAAAAATAGTTTAGAAACTGAAATTAAATTCTTTCTAAAACTTGGTACATAAAGACAATTTCTCAAAATCAAAGTTCTATTCCTATCAAATGATAAGTAGACGTCTCCCACTGCAACAGCTGCCACCTTTGTAGCATTGCCCATGTAGACGGTTATCTCTCCCTCAAATAGTCGTCAGGTTTCCTGGAACCCCTACAATGAATTGCAGACATAATCAGTGGCTCCTGTATCTACACACCAGGTACTGGTAGATAACATCGCTAAACATGTTTCAACAACTAGAGAATAAGATATACCTTTATTGTTCTTCTTCCTACGAGGACAGTCCGCTTTCCAATGTCCAGACTGCTTGCAAATGAAGCACTTACCTTTCGGCTTCTTCACTCCTGCTTTTGGTCCAGTACCTAGAGGTCAGTTCACTTTCTTTGCCGAGCCAACTTGTTTCTTCTTCTTCTTGCCTTTCGATTTAGAAGTAGAAACATTTACAGCAAAATGAGCCTGAGAATTATGACGAAATAACCCGTCTGCTGCCTGAAGTTCTGTCAGAAGTTCTGCCAACGTATATGTCCTTTTGTTCATATTATAGTTCAGGCGGAATTGCTCAAAACTTCTGGGTAGCGTTTGAAGAATAATATCGACCTGCGTTTCCGTATCGATTTCAGCTCCAAGGATTTGTATTTCATTCAAATAAGCCATCATTTTGAGGATATGTTCCCTTACGGGTGTACCCTCAGACATGGTGGCTGTCATCAAGTTTCTCATAGCCTCTTGCCTAGCAGCCCAATTCTGATGTCCGAAGAGTTCCTTGAGATTAAACATCATGTCATAGGCAGTAGGCATGGTCTGGTGCTGATGTTGCAATACATTTGACATAGATGTCAAAATGTAACATCGTGCCATTTCATCTGCCTTCTTCTATTTTCTATGATATTCAATCTCTTCTTCACTAGAATCATCATTAGGTGCATTAGGGCAGGCCTCCAAAAGTACATACTTAAAACCTTCAGCAGTCAAGACAATGTCCAGGTTTCTCTTCCAATCTATGTAATTGGGATCAGTAAGTTTATTCTCTTTCAGTATAACAGCTAGTGGGTTGAAGGCCATCCTAAGAATCACAAAATAAGTTTGGTTAATACTCTAAATTTAGAATAATATTGATTCCTCAAAATAATATTATTTTAAATTAACCAACACCTCAGAACACCGTAAATTTTACATGCCACGATAGTGTGGACGTATACAAAATCAAACATTTGTAAGAGGAGGAATATACCCATTAATTTTATTTTCTTGTCATCATAACTTTATGACAAATAAAATTAATAGTTGGTATTCCTTTGGTCACACAAATAATAGCAGTGTCTCCGATGGGGAGGATATTATTAAATGTGCCTAAGTGTATACCATTACTTGATTCTTAGTCTATTAACTAGGATTGTGCTCCTTCCGATGGAGAAGATCACACGCTTCTAATTAATTTCCTATAATCATTCATAATGGAAGTTTGATCTAGTGATCCGCAAACAAACTCATCCGATATGGAGGAAGGCGCTCAGAGCCAACGCGCAAGTTTGTTTGCATCACTTACAAACCAGTAATGGAGACCGTGGAATTAAATAATTCCTCTCCCACTTAGTTATTTAGCGATGAGGAATTTTAACCATGTACACACATGCACACAAGCACACATCACAGCAAACAATAAATATGGAAAAAAAATATTTTCCAATTATTATGGCCTTCATTGCTGTCCTCCGTGTGCCACCAACCCTACCTGCTGCCATCTTTAGCCACCACCACCGGGTCTAGTTGTCGCATCCATCTTGCTCCTTGTTTCGCTGCGCCTCTGGTCCTCAAAAGTCCCACGCCTTGCAAGATACGATTTGCGATAAAAATAGAATTTTATATTTATCGATCCTATATTCCACGAAGGAATGCACATGTAATCTAAATCGAACAAAATATAAAATCCTAAATCTAAATACAGCTCCTGTTATATTTTACAATACAATCATGCACACATATAAAATGCCTTTGACATGTCCAAGGGTCCAATCACACACAAACATAACACATGACCATAATAGTTAGAGCTTGCAACCATAGAGTTAATCTATTTGCATATCCTACTATTATTATACATTAATTATGTATGGCATATGCATAATTAAACTAAATACCAAACACACAGAGGCAATAACCTGGCTCTGAAACTAATTGTTGGTTGCTACTCGGAAAACCTACTGGTTCCACTGTACAAAAAATTTATACAAGGTCTGAACCTTTCCTAGCTATCATGTGTTCTTTAGAAGTTTAATTTGGAATCACAAATAGACCTTAACATTATTGATTCCAAATTTAACTTATATGTTCTTAGAGGTTAGACTTGGATCGCGAGTGAAACTTTACACTATTGATCCAAGTTCGACCCATGTTACAAAGAAGATCAAATATCAATTTCAAGGATCGGTTCCCAGGACAAGCGTGGTGAGTCACGTGACCTTCTTGGGTATGGGATCATCCACCACTGCCTAGACAGAACCTCTCAAAGAAATTTGATATTTAACGTTCCTACAGTAACCCTAGGTTTAACCGCTAAGAACAATCGAATCACAAGATCAAAAAAGAAAAGAAACATAAAATCGAATCGTAAATTCGAAACCTAGAATCATTAGCCTCTTGTGTTTGGTATTCATACAAAGAAAACAAGTGTGATGCGGAATAAAATTACTAGTTATACCTTTTGTTTGTAAACAACAACCTCTTGATCTTCTATCGTATTCCTCTTCTTATCTTGGACGTTGTGTGGGCAACGATCTACCGAGATGAGAATCCACCTAAGCCCTTCTTCTCCTATGCAAGTTTCGGCCACCAAGCTTCAAAGAAGATGATGAACTTTCGGCAACCAACCTTCAAGCTCCATGGGATACTTCCTTTCTCTCCTTCTTCTCCAAGCAAGATCCGGTCACCTTCCAAGCTCCAAGAGATGGTGAGGTTCGGCCAAGAAGAAGAAAGAAAAGGAAGAGGGAAAGTAAGAGGGGCCGGCCACCAAGGATGCAAGAGAGGAACAATAGAAGAGGGTTGTGTCTCTCATGAAGGCACCCCTACCCTCTCTTTTATATCCTTGGTGATGACAAATAAGGAAATTTAATTATAATTAAAACTTCCTTATTTTCCTTACCATTGGTTAATAAGGAAATTTTAATTAAAAATTCCTTTTAACCCTTCCTATGGCCGGCCACACCATGCCCTTCAAATAAGGAAAGTTTTGAACCAAAAATTAAAACTTCCTTATTTGCTTCCGAAAAATTTTAAAATAAAATTTCCTCTTTTGAATTCCCTTCATGGTTGGTTATAAAAGGAAATTTTTATAAATTAAAATCTCTTTTTAAAATATGTGGATGGTTACAAAAAGGAAAGTTTTCGCCAAAATTAAAATCTTCCTTTCAACTACAAATAAGAAAAGATATCTAATCCTTCTCTTAATCTTTTGTAGAAAACTATAAAAGGAAAGATTTAAATTTTAAACTCTCTTTTAAAACCATGGCTTCCACATAAGAAAAGATTTTAAAATAAAATCTCTTTTATTTTATTTTGGCCGGCCCACCTAGCTTGAGCTCCAAGCAAGGGTCGGCCACTAACTTGCACCCCTTAGCCTTGATTTGGCCGGCCCTAGCTTGGGTTTCAAGTTAGCTTGACCGGCCACCTTAAGGTGGGTAAGAAAGTGGGTAAAGGTGGGTATAATATTTTATAAATAAGAGGCTACGATAGGGACCGAGAGGAGGAATTGGTTTTGGTCTCCCGATGAAATTAAGCTTCCCGTGTTTGCCCCGAACACCCAACTTAATTTCATCAATAATAATTCATACCACTAAAGAATTATTATTGAAATACCGCACCAATCCCAAATTATATTTTGGGCTCCTTCTTACTATGAGTGTGTTAGTCTCCCTGTGTTTAAGATATCGAATGTCCATTAATTAAGTAAGTTACTGACAACTCACTTAATTGATATCTAGCTCCAAGAGTAGTACCACTCAACCTTATTATCATGTCGGACTAAGTCCACCTGCAGGGTTTACATGACAAACTTTATGAGCTCGTCTTGGGGGCATCATCAACCTAGATTACTAGGACACAGTTTCCTTTTATAATCAGCAACACACCATATAAATAATATTATTTCCCAACTTATCAGGCCTTTTGATTTAACAAACTAAATCTTACCCTTTGATAAATTAAAGAAATAAATATTAAGTATATGTGCTTGTTATTATATTGGGATTAAGAGCACATACTTTCATAATAACAGAGGGCTTATTTTTTTATTTAGTCAGTATAAAAAGAAACTACCTCAAATAGTCCTACTCAATACACTCATAGTGTACTAGTGTAATTTTATAGTTAAGATAAACTAATACCAAATTACACTACGATCATTCCAATGGTTTGTTCCTTTTCATTTTGGTCATGAGCAACTATTTATAATTTATAAGGATCTTTTAACATGATCTACTGTGTGTGACACCACACACCATGTTATCTATAATATAAATTAAATGAACAATTTACATTTATCATAAATGTAGACTTTTGACCAAATGTGATTTTTTATTTCAAATAAATGTTTACAAAAAGATAGGTTTTTAGTATACACTCTAATAATCTTGGTCATGGAGACTTATACTTTGACATCTTAAGCAAGCATCTCATTGAGGTGCGGACTGGGGATGATTAGGTATAAGTTGAAATGCCCGAAGGTGTTTGGATAGCCTACAGAGGATTCACCACTCCTTGTGAGGAAACGTATACCCTATGACCACTCATTAGGATTATTACTCAATGTCATTGGCCAAAGTATCATATATTAAGAGTACGAGACTCTTGTACACATGTACGAGTAATTTGAATCCGCATAATGAGGAAGTATTACTTGAGCTAGGTGTGATGTAGTCAGCCTAGTGGGGATAAGACACATAGACCATGTCCTGAACCAAGTGGGTATAAGAAGAGTGAAAAAAATGAGGCACGACACACTATAGTTGCTGAAGAATTTAGAATTAATTCTAAGATCAACTATGATTTTCTGGCTAATTGGGGATCATGATATACTACTAGGTGCTACTCATGATTGTTCTATAATTAAGTAGTTAATTATGGACGACTAAGATAAATCGGGAACCTATTGGGGCACACGCACTAACGAGTCTCTAAAAGACGTAAAACAAGTTAAAGAATAAGATTCTTAGATCAAGAGATAAATGTTTAGTTGGACCATACATAAGACAAATATGGAAATATTTGTCGTAATAGAAGCACGGATGAGCCACATCTCTTATGGAAGAGTTGGACCATATTGGTTTAATCATGAATTAGTCATGAATCAAACCAAGGGGTTAATAGGCTAATTTTTTGGTTAAGGGATAATGGGTTGGATTTGGGCTTTCTAATCCAACTCATTAATGAGGGTTATATATTGATATGGTTGAGAGAAAATTATACACATAAGATCATTAATTAGCTTGTAAGGATTTTGGAAAACCTTAACCCAATTTCTCTTCTCCTCTCACTCTCCCCTCTCTCTTTGCTGCCGCCAACAAGGGGAAAGGCTTCCCCTTGTTGCCGTGACCACCACAAGGGAGAAAACTCTCCCTTGTGTGCTTCTCTTCTTCGCTCGTAGCTAGTAACTTTCGAAGAAGATGCTTGTACTCAAGGAGTTGTCTCGAGGAGCTCGGTGTGGATATGAATAGAGGTGAGGTTCGACAACGTCGCGACGGTTGATGCCCTTCTCGTTACATGTCATCCGTAAGGTACACCTAGCGCAAATTTACTTTCTGTAAAAATTTAATTATGCAATCATGTTTGTCATGTTGTATCCTTGTATGCGTGTGGTGTGTGTGATGTGATAATTTAGGAATTATCATTATTTTCTTTTCCGCTGCGCATGTTTACGAAACATGTTTTAGCACACACCGCATCGGGCATATCCCAATAGTGGTATCAGAGTCTGATTGTCCTTCGACATGATCGTAAAATTATTTTACGGTTCGTAATTGATGTTGTAATTAACTTTATAATTTTTTCTAAAATTATTAAGATTTTTCTAGTTTTAGAAAGTTTCCTAAATTATTAGGAAATTCTATTTTTAGAAAGTTTTTGATATAATTTTAGAAAATTAAATTTAGAAATATTCTGTTAATTTAGAAATTATCATTTTTGGAATTTTCTAAAAGTTTAAGAAATATTCTATTTTTAAAAAAATTCCTAATTTGTTAGGTAATACCAAATATGAAAAGATTCTAAATTTTTTTTTAATAAAATTAGATATGAGATATACTAAATTAAATTATAGAATTAATATTTTCTAGAATTTTCAGATTTATTAAAATATCTATTTTTGAAAAGTTTCCTAAATTGTTAGAAAATACTAAATTAGGACAGATTTAAAAATAATAAAAAAATCTAAATTTGAGATATTCTAAATTAAATTATAGAATTAATATTTTTGAAATTTTTGGATTTCTTAAACTATTCTATTTTTGGAAAGTTTCCTAAATTGTGAGGAAATACCAAATTTGGAAAGATTTAAAAAATCATAAAAAATCTAGATTTGAATTATTCTGTAATAAATTAAGAAATATTAATTATTTATTTCTTAAATAGTTAGGAAATTAATTTAGAAATTTGTTTGCAAAATAATTAAAGATTCTTAATTGATAGAAAAAAAAATGATAATCCCAGTTAGCCTCATTGACTATCTCTGGGGGTGACCGGCCCCGTCCCACGGAAGTTTCCCACCGGCCACCAGGGTAAATTGGGAAGCGCACGCAGTGCCCAGCCCAGAAGCCCAGCATCCTTTGATTGCGCCCCCCATTTGGAGGAAAAATTCCTGCAAATATGCCGTAGCTGGGGTTCGAACTGCCGGTGCCTGAGAGACATCCTGGATGTCCTACCGCGACACCATGACCCCGAGGACTTCTTAATTGATAGAAAGATTGTAGATGAGATATGTTAATTAAATTTAGAAATTGGTTTCTTAATTTGATTAGATAAATCTTGATTTATTAAAATCATATTTATAATATATTTTTATTTCTAAAATAAAATTATAACATATGCAAATTTATGCCTTGAACATACTATATTGTATGTCATGTAGATGTATTAATTATGACATGATTAGATTTTGCCATGTGTGTGATGTGATTAGATCTTACCATATGTATGATGTGTCATGTTATGTCATGCGTGTGATGTGTCATGTCATCATTTATGTCATGTGTGCGATGTGTCATGCCATCATTTATGTCATATGTGTAATATCATGTAGATAGAATTTTATATGATGTAGATGAGACCTAAATCCCATACTCAATATTAAAACCTATACCTTCCGTTAATATGATAAGAACCGGAGTTTAAGTTCTTGTTTGAGTTGTTGGACAAAGTCAAGCTCAACTTGAAATTAAACATGTTCAAACCATAGAGATGCAATCTCATGATTAACGGGTTGATTTTAAACTTGAAGCGTTGATTTGCGTGTCAAAGTCATGATCAATGTGGATAGAGGTGAAGTTGGGTGATGTGCATTTGATGTATACTTGTTAATGTGTTAACAACTCGATGTTTATGAGAAGATCAATTAGTTGCTAGTATAATGTGATAGTTGCATATAAGTGATATGCAATTGGTAAATACGTTATCTACCGCTATAACTAAGAATGACTTGCTGGCCAAAGTCAAGGTTATTCTTATCTATGGTGGATATCAACTCACTTGGAGAAAACCTACCATCTCCCGAATTCAAAATAAGGGTATTTGTATTTGATAAATAAGCAGGCTTTTATGTAAATTGTTTACATAAATAAAATCATGTCTCTTATACATTCTCATTTTTGTATTTCTAGGCTAATCATTTAATTATGACTTCTGTTAATCTGCGTTCAATTTTGGACTCGAACAAACTAATTGGGCCAAACTTCTTGGACTGGTTTCAAAATTTGAGAATTGTTCTCAAAGCTGAGAAGCTAGCTTATGTCCTTGATCATCCTTTTTCCACCAGTCTTGATGTCAATGCAATTGCGGACCAACTGTTGGTCATTCAGAAACATAAGGATGATTATGTACTTGCTAGTTGCATCATGCTAGCCACTATGACTCCTAAATTACAGAAACAACATGAGCATTTGGATGCTTATGATATTGTCTATCATCTTCATGAGCTATTTGATGAGTAAGCTAGATCCGAAAGGTTCGAGGTCTCCAAGCTTCTCGTTTGCTTAAAGATGCAGGAGGGTTTGTCTGCAGTACAATATGTATTAAAGATGAACGGTTACATAAAGAATTTAGCATCATTCGATTTTACGATGGATCATGAGTTAAGTATTAACTTAATTCTACATAATTTACTGAAAAGTCATTCACAATTTGTGATGAATTATCGGATGAATAATTTGAAATCGACCATCCCCGAGATGATAAATATGCTCAAGACTGTGGAGCTTTCTGTTAAGGGTGAACAGAAAATTGTAATGTTAGTAGACTCCTCCAAGAAAGGTTCTAAGAGAAAGCTAAAATATCAGGCTAAAGGGAAGAGCAAAAAGGCCAAGACAGTAGAACCGACACAAAAGGGCTCATGCCATCATTGTGACAAGATGGGATACTAGCGAAGAAATTGCAAGATCTATCTTGAGTCCGTGAAGAAGAATAAGGCATCCGATGTCCCATCCTCTTCAGGTATTTTCGTTATTGATTGTCATGTTATTTCCTCAGACACTTGGATATTGCATACTAGGTGTGAGTCACATATATGTAATGACATACAGGGGCTAAGGAATAGCAGCATACTCATCAAGGGAGAAACAAATCTGCGAGTTGGGAATGGAGCAAAGGTTACTTTAGTCACCATCGAAATATACTTGTTAAAACTTCCTAGTGGACTTGTCTTAGAATTAGATAATTGTTATTTTGTTCCAACATTAATAAAAAACATTGTTTCTATTTGTTGCTTAAATAGAAAAGGCTTCCATTTAACTTTTAGTAACAATTGTTGTTATATAACCTTAAATGACGTTCTTTATGGCACTGAAATTTTATGCAATGACATCTACGCGTTAGATATATCTAGTGACATACTCAATATCGAAAAGAGCAATAAACATGCCCGAATAGATAATCAATTAATCTCTTACTCGTGGCATTGTCGCCTTGGCCATATAAGCAAGAAACACATGTCCGAATTACAAAAGATTGTAGTTCTCGAATCATTTGAATTAGATACATGTGATTCATGTTTAAAAGGCAAGATGACAAAGTTACCTTTTTCTCGAAAGGGTGAATGAGTTGATGAGTTACTTGGGCTCATACATACCAATGTATATGGACCAATGACAACTCATGCATTAGGAGGTATAACTACTTCATTACTTTCATTGATGATCACTTTCGTTATGGGTATGTGTATCTAATGAAACACAAGTTTTAAACCTTTGAAAAGTTTAGAAAATTCAGAAGTGAAGTAGAGAAACAACTTGGTAAAAATATTAAGATACTTCAATCCAATCGAGGTGGTGAATATTTAAGCCAAGAGTTTCTAGATTCTCTAAGGGATAATAGTATATTGTCTCAATGGACTCCGCCTTATATGCCACAATATAATGGTGTATCGGAAAAGCGTAATCAAGCCTTGTTAGATATGGTTAGATCAATGATGGATTGTGCAGATCTTCCCATGATCTTCTGGGGTTATGCACTCATAATAGCTATTTACTTACTAAATAGAATCCCAATGAAGACAATCTTAACTACTCCATATGAGGTATGGACTAGTAAGAAACCCCTCATATCTTATTTGAAGATATGGGGATGCCCTGCTTATGTGAAGAAGACTATATCAGATAAGTTGAACGTCAAGTCTAATAAATATTTATTTATTAGATACCCTAAGGAAACTAAGGGTTACCAATTCTATCACCACTTGGAACAAAAGATGTTTCTTTCAAGGCATGCTACATTCCTAGAGAAAGAATTTCTCTTACAGGAAGCAAGTGGGAGTATGGTTGAATTTGATGAAGTTCAAGAGACTCTAAAAAATACTAATGAGATGCCTAGTCAAGAACCACAACCAATTATGATGCAACCTCCTCGTAGATTAGGTAGGACACACAATATTCCTCAGAGATATGGATCTCTTGTAAGAAAATCGAATGATGTGTTACTCATTGAGGATGAGGAACCTACTGATTACGAAGATGCTCTGAATAGTTTAGAAAAGGACAAGTGACTTATAGCCATAAAGTCGGAAATGGATTCCATGTAAGAAAACCAAGTTTGGAACTTGGTGGGCCCACCTGAAGGCATTACGCCTATAGGGTGCAAATGAGTTTTTAAGAAGAAAACTGACATGGATGGTAATATTATTACCTACAAGGCAAGGTTGGTGGTGAAAGACTATCCTCAAAGGCAAAGTATTGACTATGATGAAACTTTCTTACCTGTGGTCATGCTTAAATCTATTAAGATACTCCTGACCATATTAGCTCATCATGATTATGAGATATGACAGATGGATGTGAAAATAGCTTTTCTTAATGGAAATCTACTCGAGGATGTGTATATAACACAACCCGAAGGCTTTACACCTGTCAGCAAGAATAAAGTATGCAAGCTTCAACGGTCCATTTATGGACTAAAGCAAGTATCCAGGAGTTGGAATATCCATTTTGATGAGGCAATCAAACAGTTTGATTTCTCACAAAATCCAGATGAATCTTGTGTGTATCAAAAGGTTAGTGGGAGTGTAGTCGTATTCCTAATATTATATGTTGATGACATATTACTTATAGAAAATGATGTGCTAGTTCTACAGTCAGTTAAAGTTTGGTTGTCCAATATGTTCTTCATGAAAGACATGGGAGAAGCAACTTACATCCTCTGGATGAAAATTTATAGAGATAGATCAAAAAGGTTGCTTAGTCTTTCATTGTCGACATATATAGACAGAGTGCTAAAACAGTTTAGCATGTCTAAATCCAAGAAAGGTTTCATATCTATGAGGCATGGAATTCAACTTTCGAAATCTATGTGCCCACATACAAAAGAGAAGAGGATTTACATGGATAAGATAACTTATGCGTCCGCAATAGGATCTATCATGTATACTATATTATCTACAAGACCCGATGTATCATATGTTCTTAGTGTTACGAGCAGATGCCAGTCTGATCCAGGAATGAATCATTGGGTGGTTGTCAAGATGATCCTTAAGTACTTAAGAAGAACTAAGGATATGTTTTTAGTTTATGGAGATAGTGATATGACCATATGTGGATATACAGATGTTAATTTCCAGACGGACAAGGATGACTCCAAGACCCAGTCTGGATTTATATTCATATAAAATAGAGGCGCAGTTAGTTGGAAAAGTTTCAAGCAAGGCACAGTTGCAGATTCTACGTGTGAGGTGAAATCATTACAGCTTCGGAAGCAGCAAAGGAAGCGGTTTGGATCAAGAAGTTTGTTACTGAATTTGGAGTGGTTCCATCTATTGTTGAAGCATTACCTATTTACTGCGACAACACTGGAGCCATTGCGCAAGTAAAGGAATCGAGGTCTCATCAGCGATCAAAACATGTGCTTCGTCGTTATCATCTGATCAGGGAGATCGTTAGTAGAAAAAGAAATACAACTCAAGAAAATTCCCACTGAAAGGAATCTAGCGGATCATTTGACAAACGCTTTACCACAAAGCAAGTTTGAGAGTCATGTATGTGCTTATAGTTTAGGACACTATGGCAATTGACTTTAGGTCAAGTAGGAGTGTTAGAATTTGAGGGATGTCCTAAGGCAATCGCCTTACATTTTTTTCTACTTATTTGATAAGTATAGATTCACTATTTGAGTGCATATTATATGTTTAATTGTCTTAAACTCATTTACTGAATGTCTGTAATATAATTCATAGCATGAGAGAATTTGTGATTGGATCGCAACTACTGATTATCTCTACATGTACAATTATGAATATATTAAAATTTCCCTAGTCATCGAATTGATGTATTTGGACACCATCAATTCTGTAAGACTAGCACAGGTTAGACTCCTTGGTTCGGCCAAGCAACTGTTTTCTCACTGGTTGGAGGCATTGGGATGTCGAGAGTTAAATGTGGATACTGGTTATGGTAACTAGTTCATTGGAGTGACTCACTGTAAGACTTTATATGGTTCTTTACATATATATAAATATGTCTGTGAAGTTCTTATTGCAGCACGAGTGCAAGTTTCCTTTTACTTGAGGTATACAAGTCATCTTGGTCATAGAGACTTATACTTTGACATCTTAAGCAAGCATCTCATTGAGGTATGAGCTCGGGATGATTGGGTATAAGTTGAAGTGCTTGAAGGTGTTTGGATAGCCCACAGAGGATTCACTGCTCCTTGCAAGGAGACGTATACCCTATGACCACTCATTAGGATTATTACTCAAAGTCTTTAGCTAAAGCATCACATGTTAAGAGTATGAGACTCTTGTACACATGTACGAGTAATTTGAATATGTAAAACGAGAAAGTATTACTTGATCTAGGTGTGACGTAGTCAGTCTAGTGGGGACAAGACACATATAAGACGAGTGAAAGGAACTAGGCACGACTCACTGTAGCTGCTGAAGGTTTATAATTAATTCTAAGATTAACTATAATTTTCCAGCTAATTGGGGATCATGATGTATTACTAGGTGTCACTCATGATCGTTCTATAATTAAGTAGTTAATTATGGACGACTAAGATAAATCGGGAACCTATTGGGGCACACGCACTAACGAGTCTCTAAAAGACGTAAAACAAGTTAAAGAATAGGATTCTTAGATCAAGAGATAAATGTTTGGTTTGACCATACATAAGACAAATATGGAAATATTTGTCACAATGGAAGAGTGGATGAGTCACATCTCTTAAGGAAGAGTTGGACCATATTTGGTTTAATCATGAATTAGTTATGAACCAACTTGGTTTAGTTGTGAACCAAATCAATGGATTAATGAGCTAATTTTTATTTAAGGGATAATGGGTTGGATTTGGACTTTCTAATCCAACTCATTAATGAGGGCTATATATTGATATGGATGAGAGAAAATTATACACATGATATCATTAATTGACTTATAAGGTTTTTGAAAAACTTTAACTCAATTTCTCTTCTCCTCTCACTCTCTCCTCGCTCTTTGCCGCTGCCAACAAGGGGAAAGCCTTTCCCCTTGTTGCCGTGACCACCGCAAGGGAGAAAACTCTCCCTTGTGTGCTTCTCTTCTTCTTCCTCTTGATCCCTCTTCTTCGCTCATGGCTAGTAACTTCCGAAGGAGAGGTTTGTACTCAATGAGTTGTCTTGAGGAGCTCAGCGTGGATATAGATAGAGGCGAGGTTTGACAACCTCGCTACGGTTGATGCCCTTCTCGTTACAGGTCATCTGTAAGATACACTTAGCGTAAATTTACTTTCTATAAAAATTTAATTATGCGATCATATTTAACATGTTGTATCCATGTATCAGTGTGATGCATGTGATATAATAATTTAAAAATTATTATTTTTTTTTACTACGTATATTTATGAAATATATTTTAACAAATAGAGCATCAGATATATCCCAATAATACCCTCTTGATTTTAACTGACACTTTATATCTAAATGTACTCGTAACACCCCGTATCTCTCCTTACTCAATTTTAGGCTTTTAGCCTTGGATTAATTAAAGGGTGATTATGAGGGTCATTTTTTCCTTGCAGTGCCAAGCTAACTCTATGATTTGGTCAATGAACTCATGATTCGGTCAAGCCATATTAATTTTCTTTTCTTTTAATTTTTAGTGTATTAGAAGCTTTATTTCCTTGCAGTATCAAGAGCCATTAGACGAGCCAATTCATGATGGCCAGCAATTTGGTAGATAACATGGATTGACTCGTCATCTTAATTGATTAGAAAATTGCCAATCTAATTTAATCTAAGATGGATTATGTGTTACACGACGGATCAATCTGAGGGTCTATTAAAAATTTTAAAAAATTTTAAAAAAAATTTATATCTTTAACATTTTATTTTGAAAAATTTCATCAGTTAAATATATTCAAAAATAGATATTTTAATTATAAATGGACATAAAGTACACTTATTTAAAAAAATATTATTTTTATTTCAAAATTATAATAAAGAAAGATAATAAATTGACATAAAATTTAGTTTACATGCGTTTTTCAATCCGAAGGTCAACCCAAGCCCGTCGCGGGCCGACCTGCACGGGTCATGAGCCTAGGCGGATCGGCCCACCGTGGACTTGAGTTGATAAAATTTCAATCCAATCTACTTAAATTATTTGACGGAACGGACCAATCCGATGGACTTAACCCAAATTGACGGCTCTAGCAATATCAAACTAACTCGATTAATTCATTTTATACATATGAGTTTGGGAAGGAAGTGGAAAGAAATAATCTACTTAAAGATAATATTGCCTACAGCTTCCACTTATATACCCTCACAACTTGTATCTCTAATATGTTGTCTATTCAAATGGATTTGCAACTAAGGATACTGGATTTCTATCCCGTCAATTATAAGTGTTTTCCAATTTATCTTTATCGTCAGTGAAAAACTTCTATGAGGCCGAGTAGGTCATGAGCTTAGTATCAACCTTACACAACCTGATTAATCTTTTTTTTTTCTTAATATGTTGTCTATTATCTTATGCCATGAGCTTACATGCATTTTGCAATAGATCTGGTTCCATTTTTTGATCAATTTTATCAAATCTACTTGTTCCTCTGAACAGATAACAAAATGAAATGGCGGCATCATCCAATTTTAACATTCAATAATTTGATCTCATTTCTGTTTGGTTCAGGATGACTCCAAAAGGGACAAATCAAGCAGATCAGGCCGTCAAGTTACAATGTCTAAACACAATATCTAAACGATGTTGTCAGGTAGCCGCCATGAAGTCTATCACTAGTTCATTATTTGAAAGTTTCCCAGATTTTGTCTTCAAAATTTGCTCAATGACTACTACCGTTGATTTGATACTTTACTATAAGTTTGTCAATGTCGCTTGGGTTTGATAACAATCTTAGGCCATAAATAATATAATTCTGTAAGAGAAAATAACTTCTCCCTTATTATCCCCCACATGAAATAGAAAAGAACTCTGCAGTTGTACTTCAACCAAGGAATGCAATCCTAAATAAACTATGTTCTCAATGATTTAAATCTAAAGCTTTTAGGAATCAAGATCCTTAATTAAATAGCCCTTGCGCGCACCGCACTCTCCGCAGCACCGACCGCGCCGGCGCTGACGCCACCTCCGCCTTTGTCTGGCGCGTCGGCATCTGCCACCGCCCTTACCTATCATGTATTGTACTGTATATAATATTGTGTTGCTTCCACGGTCTCTACGTATGTATCTACATGTGTATATATACTGGAGGGGAAGAACGTAGCATAAGGGTCTGTGTCGATGTGTTAGATTTTCTTAGAGGACACAGGTAAAAGTTGGATTTTTTGAATACAGAATAATGTCATGCTATCTGACTCCTCATGTACTGATCTCGTCCGGAAGTTGAGTCGACTAATGACGAGAGTCGGAGAGTTGGCAGTGAGAGAACTGGGGTTTGGGACCTGAAGATATACCATAGGCTTTTGGCCTTGGAGCGGAAAGGGAGAGATGGTGGTAAATGGTACCCATGGACCTGCTCACACCACAGATAGCTCACACAGGGGCATTAGAGCTAGAACTAGGGAAGAGATCCCTGACCAGGTACTTTGACGCTGAAGTTAGAAAGAGGCCGAGCAAAAAGCGTATGAGAAAATAGAACGATAGTAAATATGTGTGTGCGCGCATACTTGGCCAATGGAGAGTACCTTCCTTTTTATACCGTCTCTCATAACCTCCTCAATCATGAGACATCAAAGAATATAAGGTGTTAGGGTATGCTGGGTGATAGAGGATGATTCTACTTTATGTATATGACAGAGCATCAGAATATTCTCTGACGAATAACCGTTATTCTCTCACAAATAGTTGCAATTCTTTGACAATATTGTCCCTCTAGTGAAAATTTGACTGACACTAGGACTGACCATGAGTAAACTGGGAGATATGCTAATGAGAAGTGATATGAGCCCTAGGAGGCCGACCGATGTTGGGGATGACTGGAAATAAACTGAGAGCTGTGCACATGAAAAGTGATATGAGTCCTTAGAAGCCGACCGACGTTGGGGCCAACCAGGAATAGATTGGGGGTTGTGCCATAAGAAGTGATCTGATCCCTAAGAGGTCGGTTGGCACGGGGATCGACCGGGAATAGACTGGCTTGGACACGCATCTCTTGACACCCCCCTCCCACTATATGTCATATCACAAGCCTCCCCTCAAAGTTTAGTTGAACGAGATTTATGACCGACCTACTAGACTCTGGTCTTACCACTGTCCCTTAGGTCCGGTTCTATGACCGACCGACCATATACTGGGATATCTGCTTCTGAAGAATGGGAAACTAAGTCCCGAGAGACCCAATCAGTGATTTTATCCTATCGTCCTTATACTTGGAACCTCATCCCCGAAATGATAACCTGTGTTTTGGAAATCTGACTAGATTAACATTAAGAGTTGTCTTGCATATTTACTCTGCGTAGGAGGTAAGGACGTTGAGCCCTCTAAATTTGACCAGCATTATAATCGAGCCACTATATGAAGGAGGACGAGCACATGAGCAATGAAGATCCATATGTTTGACCGACTATATACTGAAAGTCATACTATAGTAGTGGAAGACTCTTTGGTACACCCGTTTGGGTCTAAGGTCATTCAGGTTTAATTTGCATGTCTTAACATTGAGCCCTCTAAGTTTGACCGGCTTTAAGAGCGCCTGACCATATGCTAAGGTTGTGCTCTAAAAATGGGGAATTAGATCCCCGAGTCCAGTTGAATATAAGTCCGACCAGCATTATAGCAGACCAGATATATATTAGGTGCCTGCCTAGGAGTGGAGCACTAAGTCTCTTGACTTCGATCGGCTCTTGACCGGGTCCAGTCATCCTTTTATTGAAGGTCTTAGTGCTAGATGGGGAGCGAAGTCCTATTGATAGTTACATGTTGATTTCTATCTCTCTTTGACTTTGACTACTATCTCACCTTAACTTTGACCACCATATTTTTCCTGAGCCTATTCATAATATCCGGTATCAATTGTATTGGAAGTGTACCTGTTTTTTCACCAGTTTGGCTGAAAAAGAATAACTTAAACTCTGATTGCGACTTTAATAATATTTAACTTTAACTCGCTTCAATATTTTACAACTTTATATTTGTATGCTATTTTTCACAATGTAAATTACCGTTTTGTATGCATTTCATTAACAATATAATTTTTGGTAAGTAAATCTCCTAGTATATGTAGTTGCTGCTGCATGGTTCATTGGATTCTTGAACGCCATTGTTCTGTGCAGAGTTTTTTCAAAAGAGATTATAATCTAATTTGCACTTCGATGTTTAAAGTGTAACGGGTCTATATCCGTGGGTCCGACACTAGGAAGACCATTAATATAACGGATTTATATTTTTTTTTTTAAGTGTAATGGGTGAATTGACAACTAGGTGTTCGATTCTTCAGTTTAATGACAAAAATTAAAATGAAATTGAAATATTTCCATCCTAAAAACTCAAATCAAATTGAAGAATTTTGACGATATGGAGCGACACCATCTCATGATCAAAACCGATTTGTTTATCGGATTCAATTAGGTCTCGGATAGCCTCAATTCACTTGTAATCATTTCGATTTAACCCAAACTCCAAACATTGCATAGGTTGGAGAACCGTTGCATAGCTAGCAGGGCTTTATAATAGTTTGTTTTTGGTTTTTCCTTGGGTCACGTTTTATTCTTTGCTTCGCTGCCTTTCTTTTATTTTTTGTTTATAAATTTTGCTTTAATTATGCATTGGCTAAATAATTTTGTTCTCCTTTTCATTTTCTTTATTTTAATAAAAATAAAATTTACTCTGCTGTTCTTTTCTTTTCGCGTGAGTAAAGTGAACTTAGAATTAAAATACTGCGTAGGGCTCAAAGTGCATGCAATTCATATTTTGTATAGTGAGGAATAAATAAAGTAATATATTGTGGCATATAAATAAAGTAATAAATAAAGTAATATATGAATATATATATATATCGACACTCACTCATGTGTCATTCATAAAAAGAAAAGATTTGGAAGAATAAAGCTCCCAAGTCACTTTGTTTAATTTAATATAAATCATTGTAATTTCTATTTTTTTTTAGTGTTGTCAATCGTACAAATTATGCTCAATCAACGTTTCTAAGTAAATCCAACAAGCGTATGCAAGCTCAAAAATAGGACGTGAATTTTCAACCTAAATCATTCTCCATTATCATCATCTTTCTTCCTAACCGCCGACTGCCGGAGATTGGCAGTATGGCGACGATGATGGCTATGAAGGTTGTGGACTTCGCCTCTCAGTCCATCATGGAAAAGCTAGAGAGGATGCTAGTGGAAGAAGCCGCGTTGCTGGCCGGAGTAGAAGATGATGTCCGGGACATAGTCGCTGAGCTCAGAAGCATTACCTCTTTCTTGACGGTCATGTCAACAAGGCGCAGTCTGGATGATCAACTCCAGAACTGGGTGCAGGAAGTGAGGGAGGTGGCCTACGATGCCGAAGACTCGATCGATGAGTTCGAGTGCCGTCTCCGATCCACGTCCTACGACGAGCGCGGAGTCAAAGGTTTTTTCATGCGCTTCTGTCGCTGCTTAAAGTCATTGAAAGCTCGCCATGACATCGCTTCCGCGCTCAAGAAATTGAAGGTTGAAGTAGAAGAGATCAGAAAGCGGCACGATCGATATTCCCACCCAAACGAAGCTGCAAGCTCTGGCACCGCCACCAGCTTGGACATGGCCGACAGCTACTCCGATCCACGGATCATCGGTCATTTTGTAGAGGAAGCTCAACTCGTGGGCATCAACCAGAGTAGAGATACGCTCATCGAGTGGGTGATGGACGAGAATTGTCTCGAGTTCACAGCGATTTCTCTGGTCGGATTCGGTGGTTTAGGAAAGACAACTTTGGCCAAGACAATCTATGACGATCCTATTATTGTCGGAGGCCACTTCCAATCTCGAGCTTGGATCGCGGTGTCACAAAATTACAACATCAGAGAACTTCTCAAAAAGATAATTCGGCAAATTTCAGTCAAGGAACAACAAGTCCGAGATGTTCTAGGGTGCCAAGATGCCAGTTTGAACACAGAACAACTTCTGAACATGATGGACGAGTCACAATTGGTGCAGACAGTCAGAGGATGTCTCCATGGAAAGAGGTATTTGGTGGCTTTCGATGACGTCTGGAGCACTGAAGCATGGGAAAGCTTGAGCATTGCACTACCACAAGGTAAAGAAGGAAGCAGGGTGATAGTGACCAGCCGCAGTGAGGCAGTGGCAAATGCATGTTGTTCGCGTAATCGTCAATTTATATTTAAAATCTCTCCTTTATCACCTGAACTATCTTGGGAGTTATTCTGTAGAAAAGTATTTGATGCACCTGACTATGGTTGTCCTCCGGAGCTTGAAAATGTCGGCAGAGAAATCGTGCAAAAGTGCGACGGACTGCCACTTGCGATTGTGACAGTAGGAGGTCTTCTGGCTTCCAAGCCGGATAAAATACTTGAGGAATGGAAAGACTTGCGCGACCATCTTGGCTTCGAGATAGAGAAGTCGAAGATCCATCGGATACTAGTTTTGAGTTACAATGACTTGCCTTACCATCTCAAGCCTTGCTTCTTGTTCTTAGGCATCTTCCCTGAGGATTATGAGATTCACCGGAAGCGCCTGATGAGACGGTGGATTGCCGAAGGGATTGTGAGTGGCGTAGGCGGCTTCGCCGCTGAGAAAGTCGCCGAGCGCTGCTTCAACCAATTGGTGAGTCGTAGTTTGATGCAGCCATCAAAATTCGACGATAATGGGACAGTGAAATCCTGCCGCGTCCATGACATGATGCTTGAGGTCATAATCTCGATATCGAGGAAGGAGAACTTTGTGGTGCTACTGAACGAGCGCCCACCGCGACATCAGAAGATAAGACGCTTATCGAGCCATGGTGGAAGCAGTGGGCTCGTGCCTGACACTGACCTGTCCCACCTCCGATCCTTCACTGCGTTCGGCAAGGATGTACCACTGAAGGATTACAGAAAGCAGAGGCTGTTGAGAGCAATTGACCTGGAAGTAAGTTCGAACTTGTTTGATCTCCACCCCAGGAGCTTTTCCAAGTTGTTTCTCCTGAAGTACCTGTCTCTAAGAGACTCTCCTATATCGGCGTTGCCAGATTCAGTAGGCGATTTGCAAAATCTAGAGTTTTTAGATATAAGAGGAACTTATATTGAAGAACTACCCAATACCATCGTCAAACTCCAAAAACTGGTCTATCTGCTCGGTGGTTTGAATCAGCAGCATCCTCCGGGCATGTTCACAATTCTACGCTTTGTTACTTTGTTTAAGTTAAAGTTCCCGAAAGGAATAAGAGAATTGAAAAGACTTCGCAAGTTGGGAATGACATATGCCGATGATGAGCAGTTGCTGCAGGAGATCGGTGAGCTTGCCGAGCTCGAGAAGCTCGCCATCTGTTTCGGCGATGATGATCTAGTAAGCGGAGTGCTGGAGGGGATCAGCGCCCTGCTTTCGAAGCTCAGTGGCAGCCTTCGATCCCTAACAATTTTTCATGCTGCGTACGGCGATCTGAAAAGGGCACTCGACGAGGTAGCTTCGCCGCCATTGCTGCTCTGCAAGCTCCAGATAGACGTCGTGCTCGGCGGATTGCCTGCCTGGTTTGCATCCCTGAAGCAGGTCGTCAAGATAACTCTGTTCAACACACGGCTGCAGCTCCAGGATCTGCAAGTCTTGAGAAATCTCCACGCTCTGGTCAAGCTGGTCCTAGGGTGTGAGTCTTTCGACAATGATGATGAGGATTTGATCTTCGATCGGGGAGGATTCACGCAACTCAAGTTGCTGGAAATTCAATCGCACTGTGTGAGTTTCGAAGAAGGTGCACTCCAAAACCTCGAAATCCTCAAACTGGCTGGTTATTTCCCTAATGAATACGGCGTGTATGGTATAGAACATCTGCATGGGCTCAGGGAGGTCCACGTTCATACTGGGAATGAAGATCTGGGAGAGATGGTCAAGAATATTGCAGTGTACCATGCAGCGCGTCCCAAATGTTTTGTGAAAATAGAGGAATCTCCTTCAGATATATGATTTCACGTTTTTACTCGGAGGAAACAGAGCTTTCTTATGGGATCAGGCAGGTGTGTACTGGTTCTTTGTTAATCTCTTCCATCGTGCATAATTCTGAAACTTGTTGTTCTGCTATTCAAATTGTGCTTTGTTATTCTCTTCCATGTTGCGTTGCTTGCTGGCGTTTGCATTTCTGAAGCAGTGTGTAATTTCCAAACATTTGTCTCTTAATAAATTCCTAGTCAAAATAAGCGTGGTTGTATTTGTATTCCATTGGTTTTATATACCATGCCTACTAATTAAGCTACTAACTAATACGAATGAATCTCATTCCTCTTTCTTTCTCTTCCAAAAAGAACCGTGTGAAGGCGCAAAGAGAGGGCAATACCTCTCAACCTCTAAACCACAGAAGAAGAGGAAGAGAGAAAAGAGATCGCGTGGAACAACAAGACAAAGACGTGCAAAAAGGAGAGCAAACACCAGGAAGGAGAAGAAGAAGAGAAAAGAAAAGAGTTACTATGGTTTAGCGACTTGCCTACTCCACAAAACGACCGAAGCTTTATTAGAATTCTCTCCACACAAGAGAATCACATCTAATGATTCTTGTGTTTTTAATGATCTTCAATAGGCTTACAATAGTCCCTATAAATAATGCTAAATCCCAGACCCGATAAAATCGTAAGAGAATTTTGTTATGAAAAATCACAACAAAATTCTGTTATATAAAATCTTAACAGAATTTTATTAAGAAAAATCTTAACAGATTTTTCTTTCATAACATCCCTCATATTAACCTTTATCCAAATATGAGCCACCCCCTCAACAATCTCCACCTTGGCGAATATTCACCGCTTTGAAGAACACGAGTATCTGAACAAAACTCCATCTGGATCTCTGGGTCTGGGCTTCCTTCCATCTAGAGATATGGATCAAGTTCAAGCAATGTTTAAACTTCTCTGTGGTCACTGGCTTTGTCAGGATATCTGCAGCATTGTCTGCAGTGTGAACTTTCCCAAGTTGAATTTCTCCAGAAGCAATCAACTCTCTGATCTTGTGAAACCTCACATCAATGTGCTTGGTTCTCGCATTATACACTTGATTCTTCGCTAAATAGATAGCACTTTGACTATCGCATAACAACTTGACTCCACCTTGCTGAACACCAAGTTCTTTGACCAACCCTGTAAGCCATAAAACTTCCTTCGCTGCTTCATCTGCTGCTATGTACTCGGACTCCGTAGTAGACAATGCAACAATAGATTGTATCATAGATTTCCAACAAATAGGTCCTCCTGCCATAGTGAACACGTATCATGTAGTAGACCTCCTGCTATCTAAATCTCCTGCATAGTCTGCATCTATGTATCCAGCAACTGAAGGATTTTCCGGTTGTCTATTGAACATGATGCCATAATCAGTTGTATTTCTCAAGTATCTGAAAATCCATTTCACTGCATCCCAATGCGATCGACCAGGATTTGAGAGAAACTTGCTCACCATACTAACTGCTTGCGCCAAATCTGGTCTTGTGCAAATCATGGTATACATCAGACAACCAATTGCACTGGCATAAGGAACCTTTGACATCTCTTGGATCTCGTCATCCATCTTTAGACACTGTGTACTGGATAACTTGAAGTGATGCGCCAGGGATGTGCTTACCGACTTTGCATTCTTCATGTTGAACTTATCCAGTACCTTCTCCACATAGCTACATTGAGACAACCATAATCTCCCTGCAGCTCTATCCCTGTGAATCTCCATCCTAGGTTGAGAAATCATCAGTAAAACTCACAAAATACATGTGCCCTCCACGTGATGCTACACTGGCTGGTCCCCAGAGATCCGTATGTATGTAGTCTAGAATCCCATTTGTCTTGTTTCCTGCCGTCTTGAATTGCACTTTGCTCTGTTTCCCAAGAACACAGAATTTGCAAAATTCAAGCTTGCACGTCTTGACACCCTTCAACAAATCTCTCTTGTGAAGTTCTAGCATCCCACGTTCACCCATATGTCCTAGCCGCATATGGCACAAGATAGTACTATTTGATTCAGACTCCACCGAGGTGGCTCCACCTACAACTGTAGTCCTTATCAACTTGTAGATGTTTCCTGCTACCTTTTGTCCTTTCATTACCGTCAGAGCTCCCTTGCTGACTTTCATCACCCCGCTCACTGATTTGTAATTACAACCAATACCATCCAGTGTGCCTAGTGAGATCAAGTTCTTCCTTAGCTCTGGTATATATCTGACATCACATAAAGTTCTGATCACACCATCAAACATCTTGATTCTGACATTCCCTATGCCGATAACCTTGCATGATGCATCGTTTCCCATCAACACTGAATCAGAATCCACTGCCCTATAGGTGTCAAACCAATCCTTGTTTGGAGTCATGTGATATGAACATGTAGAGTCTAAAATCCATGAATCCGTCAGCTGCTCCGAACTTGACATAACTGATAGCATATCTCCATTACTGCTCTCTGAATTTTCTTCTTCAACTATGTTTGCAGACTTTGCCGAACTACTTTTGTTCTCTGCAATATATTTCTTTATCTCTGGACAATCTCTCTTGATATGACCTTTGCCTCCACATTTGTAGCACGTGATCACCTTCTTCCTTCTCGATTTAGAACCAGCCTTGTTGTTGTTACCCAATCCATGTCGAGATTTGCTCCTACCACGCTCTTGGTTGATATTTACCACAAGTTCTTCTCCTTGAGAAATTTCATCGCTTGTTTTCTTCCTTTGGTGAAAACCTAGCAACGCACTTGTGATCTCCTCTAATTTGAGAGTTTCCTTACCCCACATCAAAGTAGTAACCAAATTCTCGTACGTAGGAGATGAAGGTAGAGAATTCAACAACATCAGCGCCATGTCTTCGTCTTCGATCTTCACATCAATCCGCTTCAGATCACTTACAATCTGGTTGAATACGTTGATGTGCTAGCTTAGATCGGTTCCTTCTATCATCTTCAGCCCGAATAATTTCTGCTTGAGATACAACTTGTTTGTCAATGATTTTGACATGTACCGGCTTTCCAGCTTTTGCCAAACTGTCACCGGTGACTCCTCGTCCATGACATGGTACATCACGTCATCCATAAGACAAAGCCTGATTGTTGCTATTGCCTTCGCCTGAAGTTCTTCCCAATCTGATCTCTCCATGTTTTCCGATTTTCTGTCTCCTAGCGCCTTCACCATGTCTTGTTGCACTAACAAGTCCTTGACCCTTCTTTGCCATAATCCAAAGTTTCCGGTTCCGTCAAACTTCACCATATCAAACTTCGCAGAAGTCATCCCCGACATGTTGAAGAAATCCGCCAAAAACTTGTAGCTCTGATACCAATTGTTGTGCAAAGAGAGGGCAATACCTCTCAACCTCTAAACCACGGAAGAAGAGGAAGAGAGAAAAAAGATCGCACAGAACAACAAGACAAAGATGCACAAAAAGGAGAGCAAACACCAAGAAGGAGAAGAAGAAGAGAAAAGAAAAGAGTTACCGTGGTTCGGCGACTTGCCTACTCCACAAAACGGTCGAAGCTTTATTAGAATTCTCTCCACACAAGAGAATCACATCTAATGATTCTTGTGTTTTTGATGATCTTCAATAGGCTTACAATAGTCCCTATAAATAATGCTAAATCCCAGACTCGATAAAATCGTAACAGAATTTTGTTATGAAAAATCACAACAAAATTCTGTTATATAAAATCTTAACAGAATTTTATTAAGAAAAATATTAATAGATTTTTCTTTCATAACATCCCTCATATTAACCTTTATCCAAATATGAGCCACCCCCTCAACAGGTCGTAGAACAAAAAGAATTTAAATGAGAATGTGTTTGTGATCTCATATTAAAAATGTGATTGATTCTGTCTGAAAACGAAGAAGATAGAGACTATGAACGTGGCTCTAAGGTTGATTGGATGAAAACTCCGCGTTATCATGCAAAACCAGGAGCGTTAGTGTCGGGCCTAAAAGGGGTTCCTAGTATTAGCTCTCCGACGCTCAAGTCAATCCTTGATTCAATGGAGAGTAGTAGAAAAATTATAGCAATGAGCGTGTTGAATAGTAAAGTATCGCATACCTTAGCCTATGGATAGAGACCCCCTTATATAGTGCCACTATATCATTTGTGCACGCATCCCAATTCACTAAAAAAAATAATAATTTAGGGATGAAATTTTAGGACGAATATTTTTCGTCCCAAAATCGCAACAAGTTTGGCAACAAAAAAAAATCAACCCAAATTAGAAACAAAATCTGCAACAAAAGATTTTTGTCGCAAATTCCCAACGAAAAATTTTTTGTCTCAAAATTCGTCCCAGATTCTGGGACGAATTCTAGATTCGTCCCAAATTCTGGGATGAATTCTGGATTCGTCCCAGATTCTGGAACGAATAAAGGATTTGTCCCAAAATCTGGGACGAATTCTGGGTTCGCCCCCAATTCTGGGACGAATTTTGGATTCGTCCCCAATTCTAGGACGAATTCAGAATTCGCCCCAAATTTTGGGACAAATTCAGGATTCGTCCCAGAATCAATTTTTTTTTAAAAAAAAGAAAAATTAATCGGAAGCCATAAATATACCTAGAGACATCAGAATATCATGATACAAGTTTTTATGTGTTCGTATCATTCTCCTGATCGTAAAAAAATCCGCATTCATAATTTTGAACGAATATATTGAGTGTAGTGATTTTTTTTAACTTTCAATTAAATGAAATTTGGGTTAAAAATTCACGACACTAAATATATTAGGTTAAAATTATGGATAAAGATATTTTTAAGATCACTCAAAAATTAGGAATCTACATAAACTTATTTCATGAAATTCGAACATCCCTAGGTCAATTTTTAGGCCCTCCGAATGTATTTTATTTTTTTTTATTTTATTAAATCTGGGATGTATTTCTGGATTAGTCCCAAAATCTGGGACGAATCCAGGAATTCGTCCCCAAATCTGGGACAAATCCAAGATTCGTCCCCAAATCTGGGACGAATCCAAGATTCATCCCAGATTTAAAAGAAATTAAAAAAAAAAAAGAAAAATCATTCGGAGGACCTAAAAATTGACCTAGAGATGTAGAAAATTCATAAAATAAGTTTCTATGAATTCCTAATTTTATCCTCATCATAAAAATATCATAATTCTGATTTTTAACCTAATATATTTCATTTAGTGATTTTTTAACCCTAAATTAGGTCATATTTGTGTTAAAAAATCATGAAACTAAATATGTTTGGTTAAAAATCAGGATTAGTTTAGTGAAATGATCACTAGAAAATTAGGAATCTATAGAAACATGTTTCATCAAATTTTGACATCCCTACGTCAATTTTTAGGTCCTCCGAATGTTTTTTATTTTTTAAAATCTGGGACGAATTTCTGGATTTGTCCCAAAATTTGGGACGAATCTAGGAATTCATCTCTAAATCTGGGGCAAATCCAAGATTCATCCCAGATTTAAAAAAAATTTTAAAAAAAAAAGAAAAATCATTTAGAGGTCCTAAAAATTGACAAAGAGATGTCGGAAATTCATGAAATAAGTTTTTATGGATTCCTAATTTTATCCACATCATAAAAATATCCTAATTCTGATTTTTAACCTAATATATTTAGTTTAGTGATTTTTTAACCCCAAATTAAGTCATATTCATGTTAAAAAAATCATGAAACTAAATATGTTTGGTTAAAAATCAGGATTAGTTTAGTGAAATGATCACTAGAAATTTAGGAATCCATAAAAACTTGTTTCATGAAATTCTGACATCCCTAGGTCAATTTTTAGGTCCTCCGAATGTTTTTTATTTTATTTTTAATTTTTTTAAATCTAGGATGAATTTCTAGATTCGTCCCAAAATCTAGGGCGAATCTAGGAATTCATCCCCAAATCTAGGATGAATCCAAGTTTCATCCCAGATTTAAAAAAATAAATTTAAAAAAAAAAGAAAAATCATTCGGCGGGCCTAAAAATTGACCTAGATATGTCAGAAATTCATGAAATAAGTTTCTATGAATTCCTAATTTTATTCTCATCATAAAAATATCCTAATTCCGATTTTTAACCTAATATATTTAGTTTAGTGATTTTTTAACCCCAAATTAGGTCATATTCGTGTTAAAAAAATCACGAAACTATATACGTTTGGTTAAAAATTAGGATTAGTTTAGTGAAATGATCACTAGAAAATTAGGAATCTATAGAAACTTGTTTCATCAAATTCCGACTTCCCTAGGTCAATTTTTTGGTCCTCTGAATGTTTTTTATTTTATCTTTTTTAAATCTGGGACGAATTTCTGGATTCGTCCCAAAATCTGGGACGAATCCAGGAATTCGTCCCTAAATCTGGGACGAATCCAAGATTCGTCCTAGATTTAAAAAAAAAATTAAATAAAAAGAAAAATCATTCGGAGGGCCTAAAAATTTACGTAGAGATGTCGGAAATTAATGAAATAAGTTTCTATGGATTCCTAATTTTATCCTCATCATAAAAATATCCTAATTCTGATTTTTAACCTAATATGTTTAGTTTAATGATTTTTTAACCCCAAATTAGGTCATATTTGTGTTAAAAAAATCACTAAACTAAATATGTTTGGTTAAAAATCAGAATTAGTTTAGTGAGATAATAACTAGAAAATTAGGAATCTATAGAAACTTATTTCATGAATTTTCGACATCCCTACGTCAATTTTTAGGTCCTACGAATGTTTTTTATTTATTTATTTATTTTAAATCTGGGACGAATTTCTGGATTCGTCCCAAAATCTGGGACAAATCCAGGAATTCGTCCTCAAATCTGGGACGAATCCAAGATTCATCCCAGATTTAAAAAAAAAAAAAAATCATTCGGAGGGCCTAAAAATTGACCTAGAGATGTTGAAAATTCATGAAATAAGTTTCTATGGATTCCTAATTCTATCCTCATCATAAAAATATCCTAATTCAGATTTTTAACCTAATATATTCAGTTTAGTGATTTTTTAAGCCCAAATTAGGTTATATTTGTGTTTAAAAAAAATCACGAAACTAGAGATGTTTGGTTAAAAATCGAGATTAGAATATTTTTATGATCACTAGAAAATTAGAAATCCATAAAAACTTTTTTCATGAAATCCGACATCCCTAGGTCAATTTTTTGTTCCTCCAAATGTGACCTAATTCATGTTTAAAAATCACTACACTCTATATATTAGGTTAAAATTCGGGATTATGATATTTTTATGATGACGAGAAAAATATGTATCCATAGAAACTTTTTTCATGAAATTTTGATATCTCTATTTCCATATTTAGTGAAACATAGATAGTTTACTATTAATTAATTGTGCTAACATTCAACGCAAGTTTGAATATGTGCCTAAAACTTAAAATATATACCTACTGGTGTCAAAAATTAATGAAACAAGAGTTTATGAGTGTTGTATCATTCTCCTGATCGTAAAAAAATCTGCATCCATAATTTTGACCAAATATATTGAGTGTAGTGATTTTTTTAACCTTCAATTAGGTGTAATTCGGGTTAAAAAATCACGACACTAAATATATTAGGTTAAACATATGGACAAAGATATTTTTAAGATCACTAGAAAATTAGGAATCCATAGAAACTTGTTTCATGAAATTCCGAGATCCCTAAGTCAATTTTTAGGTCCTCCGAATGTTTTTTATTTTTAAAATTTTTTTAAATCTGGGATGAATTTATGGATTCATCCTAAAATCTAGGACGAATCTAGGAATTCATCCACAAATCTGAGACGAATCCAAGATTCATCCCAGATTTAAAATAAAAAATAAAAAAAAAATCATTCAGAGGGGTTAAAAATTTACCTAGAGATGTCAGAAATTCATGAAATAAGTTTCTATGGATTCCTAATTCTATTCTCATCATAAAAATATCCTAATTCTGATTTTTAACCTAATATATTTAGTTTAGTGATTTTTAACCCCAAATTAAGTCATATTCATGTTAAAAAAATCATGAAACTAAATATGTTTGGTTAAAAATCAAGAAAATTAAGACCATAAAAACTTATTTCATGAAATTCTGACATCCCTAGGTCAATTTTTAGGTCCTTCGAATGTTTTTTGATTTTATTTATTTTTTTTAAATCTGGGATGAATTTCTGGATTCGTCCCAAAATCTGGGATGAATCGAGGAATTCATCCCCAAATCTGGGACGAATCCAGGAATTCGTCCCCAAATATGGGATGCCCAGATTTAAAAAAATATAAAAATAAAAATAAAAATCATTTAGAGGGACTAAAAATTGACCTAGAGATGTCAAAAATTCATGAAATAAGTTTCTATGTATTCCTAATTTTATACTCATTATTAAAATATCCTAATTCCATTTTTAACCTAATATATTTAGTTTAGTGATTTTTTAACCCCAAATTAGGTCATATTTGTTAAAAAAATCATGAAACTATATATGTTTGGTTAAAAATCTGGATTAGTTTAGTGAAATGATCATTAGAAAATTAGAAATCTATAAAAACTTGTTTCATCAAATTCTGACTTCCCTAAGTTAATTTTTGGTCCTCCGAATGTTTTTTATTTTAATTTTTTTTTAAATCTGAGACGAATTTCTGGATTCGTCCCAAAATCTGGGACAAATCCAAGATTCGCCCTAGATTTAAAAAAAAGGAAAATCATTCGATGGGGCTAAAAATTAACCTAGAGATGTCGGAAATTCATGAAATAAGTTTTTATAGATTTCTAATTTTATCCTCATCATAAAAATATCCTAATTCTGATTTTTAACCTAATATATTTAGTTTAGTGATTTTTTAACCCCAAATTAAGTCATATTCGTGTTAAAAAAATCACGAAACTAAATATGTTTTAAAAATCAGGATTAGTTTAGTGAAATGATCACTAGAAAATTAGGAATCCATATAAACTTGTTTCATCAAATTTTGACATCCCTTGGTCAATTTTTAGGTCTTTCGAATGTTTTTTTTAATCTTTTTAAATCTGGGACGAATCCAAGATTTATCCCAGATTTAAAAAAAAATAAAAAATCATTCAGAGGGCCTAATAATTGACCTAGAGATGTCAAAAATTCATGAAATAAGTTTTTATGGATTCCTAATTTTATCCTCATCATAAAAATATCCTAATTCTGATTTTTAACTTCATATATTTAGTTTAGTGATTTTTTAACCCCAAATTAGGTCATATTCGTGTTAAAAAAATCATGAAACTAAATATGTTTGGTTAAAAATCAGGATTAGTTTAGTGAAATGATCACTAGAATATTAGGAATCCATAAAAACTTGTTTCATGAATTTCTGACATCCCTAGGTCGATTTTTAGGTCCTCCGAATGTTTTTTTTTTTAAATCTGGGACGAATCTGAAATTCGTCCTAGATTTTGGGATGAATATTTGTTTTGTTCCAAATTCTGGGATGAATCCTTGATTCGTCCCAAAAATTAGGAACAAAATTGGGGACTAATTTATTTTGTTTAAAAAAAAAACCCTAAATTCTCCCACCTAGGTCATTTTTCTCGCCCGATCTTGGTCTCGGCAGCTACGGTATCATCTTCACTGGCGGCGTTGCGGTGCAGGTATCCCCTCTCCCCTCACCCCTTTGCTCTCTCCCCTCTATTGGTGGTGCACGGTGGCTGCGTCTGGCCGCACGTGGTGCCCGTGTCTGGCCGCGCGTGTAACGACCCAAAATTCCTCATTCCGAGTCTTAAAAGTAATTTAAAAATATTTATAAATGCTTTAGAAAAATTATAGAGATTTTTAGAAATTTTTAGAGTATTTTTATATAATTTTTGGAGGTCGTTTGATATTTTTATTAAACAAAAGAAGTTGCAAAAAAAATAAAAAAAAATTAACCGAGGTTCGAACCGGAGACCTTCGGCTAAGGAAAGCCTTTCATTGTCTCAGCTGACTAGGAGCCCAAGCAATCATTGCTCATTAAAAAAAGAATGAAATGTATTTAAGTAGTAGAAGTTAATAACAGGAAATAATAGGAAGAAAAGGGTTACAGCCGAGATTTGAACCCACGAGCCAAGCCTTAAGCAAAGCGGGGCTGACCAAGTGCCCAAGCGGGCGTTGCTGATTAAAGAAGGAGAAACATTTATTTAAGCGGTAGTTAATAAATAGGAAGTAAATAGGAGTAAAAGGGTTCGGCTAAGGAATCGAACCCGCGACCTGGTCAAGATTTAGCAAAACGCGGTTGACCAGGTGGCCCTGCGAGCATTACAGATTAAATGGGGGAATGAAATTTATTTAAGTAATAGTTAATAGGAAACAGAAAATAAACGGGAATAAAAGGCGTGGCTGAGGAATCGAACCCATGACCTCTGACCCGGTCAGAATCCAGCGGACCAAAAATCCAAGCGGACGGATTTGTTTAAAAAAGATAGAAAATTTTATTTAAGGAGTTAACAAAAATATTAAGTTATAAAAAGGGATAAGTTGATGCTCTATTTTCCCATGACCTAAACCATTCTCTCCTTCTCTTCTGCGTACGATGGCGGAGCTCAGGCAGAAAACAAAAAGGGAGTAGGGCATCATCTCCAGCGGCCGGCCAAGGTCCTAGAAGCCCTTCTTGTTCGGTTGTAAGTCCAAGAAGCAAGGTAAGTGCTTCCTCACCTGCAGTAGAGTAGTTTCGGATTCATGTGTTCTTGATTTCCGACGCATGCCGCAAAGATTGATGATTTTGAAGATTTCCTGCCGTGAGTTTCATAAAGAAGATGAGAAGAGGTTTTAATTAATTTGAATATGTGGTTTAGTTTATTCCTTATTGTTTGATTGGTGCTGCTGCCATGAAACTAAATTTGGTTCATTTAGATTTGGAAAAGAGTAAATTATTTTTTTATGCAGTGAGCATGAGACAGATATCATATTGATTAATTTATGGGAAGAGAATGCATAAATTTAAGGGAATATTAGATTCAGAAAAGATGATGATCAAATGTTGATGACGGAAATTAAGGATGGAAACTTTACTTTCAGATTTTTGATGGTTTAGCATTGGAAGATCCAATTAGATCTCTAGTAGCTTAATTAGATTTGCAGAATTTTGATTAAGCTTATAGTGCAGAATTTTGATTAAGTTTGTAGACAGATTTGATTAAGCTTATAGTGCAGATTTGATTAAGCTTATAGTGCAGAATCTTGATTAAGTTTGTAGGCAGATTTGATTAAGCTTATAGTGAAGAATTTTGATTAAGCTTATAGTGCAGAATTTTGATTAAGTTTGTAGGCAGATTTGATTAAGCTTATAGTGCAGAACTTTGATTAAGCTTATAGTGCAGAATTTTGATTAAGTTTATAGTGCAGAATTTTGATTAAGTTTGTAGGCAGATTTGATTAAGCTTGTATGCAGATTTAGTTTTAGTGCAGTTTCAATAAGCATTTCAATACAGTTTTATTAAGTATTTCCATGCAATTCTGTTAAGCATTTCAGTGCAGAGTTAATAAGCATTTTAATGCAGTTTTGTATGAGACATCTTTTTAATAGAGGTATTAACAAGTATAAGCAAGATAAAGAAAAGAAAAAAAAGGCCAAGGCCTTAAGTAAATCTCAAAGTCAAGACTTTAGGGATTTTGGCACACAAGGTGCTTATTAAAATGTCAAGACATTTAAAGAAGAAGTAATTAAGATAAATCAACTTATGAATCAGTATTTTACTTTTATCAGTGACACTGTGCTGGACTCTTAGTGGTTCTTGGGTTGGGCTCCCATAGTCATCCCTAGGTTTAGATAACCTAGTAAACCCTACTAGATTCGGGACTAGCTATCTCGGGTCTAGTTAGGGATGCGCGCATAGCAAGTATAGTTGCCGGACCCATCAGTAGATTGATTATTATTTTTATCTATTATGAAAATAGCTTTCAAAACTTCACAAATCAGTTACGTGAATACAGTTCAGATTCAGTATTAGCCTAGCATCAGTTTAGCTCAGCTTATGTATCAGTTCAGTTAAACTTATTATTCTGTAGTATTAAAGTATAAGTTTTTAAACAAAAGAAATAAGCTTCGCATAAGTTTAAAATTCAGAAAGTTTAGTTTTCTTATATACTGACATGTTATTTAGATTTGCTTACATGTTTAGTATTCCAGTATGCTATGCTATTAGATGAGCATTCAGTTTCTAGATTTCTTTCAGCTTACATGCATACTCGAGTTTTGTGAGTTAGATAGCGCTTACTAAGCAATTTTGCTTATAGATACATTTTCCTCTTACTACAGATAAAGGAAAGGAAAAGCTATAGCAAAGGAAGACGACAAGGAGGTGCGGATGGATGTGTGATGCCTGGACTATAGAAACCTTGGGATTTAGCATAAGAATTTATTAAGATTGCTATGTATTTAGACTATTGAAATTGTTTATTTAGTATTCCGTTGCCAGTTAATTGCATGTTTTGAGTTTTTTGAGAGTATTAAGTATAGATATTTTCATGTGAACAATTTTAGTTAAAGTATAGTTAATAGTCCAATAGCGCTCCGCCCTCACAGTCTAGTAGTGAGGAGGGTGGGGTGTTACAGCGCGCGGTCGCGTCTTGTTGGTGTATTATTCCCTAGGTCAAGGTTGACTTGGTTGAGTAAGTTTGAGTTGACTCAAGCTTGAGTCTTGATGTTTGGGTTTCGATGTTTGACAATACATGGAGATTGCAGACTCTAGTCAAGGTTGACCAGATTGATGTGATAAAGAGTCAAGTAGGTCAAGGAGGACCGGATACTTGACTGGGAAAGTCCTAACTGGAGGTTAGGCAAGGGAAAATCTTGGTGAGTGAAGCCAGGTGAAAGACCTAGTGAGTGAAGTTAGGCAATTAGAAGTCCTGATGAGTGAAGCTAGGCAGGTAAAAGTCTGGTAAGTGAAACCGGGCAGTGGAAAGTCCTAGTGAGTGAAGCTAGGCAGAGTGAAAGTCTTGATGAGTCAAGCCAGGCAGGGGAAAGTCCCGGTGAGTGAAGCCGGGCAATGGAAAGACCTGGTGAGTGAAGCTAGGCACGAGGAAATCCAGATGGGTCAAGGATAACCGAACATCTGGTGGAAGGAAATCTAAGTAGGTCATGGTTGACCGAACACTTGGCACGAGGAGAAAGTCCAGATGGGTCAAAAGTTGACCGAACTCTTAGCGGTCGTAAGTCCAATAAGGAGTTGGCATGGAACTAGGAAGTTCAGACGTAGTAAACTTTTGAAGGCCATAACTTTTGATTCGGATATCAGAATGAGGTGATCTCAGATGCAAAACCAAGCTAATTTCAAGCTCTACACAGTTTTCTACTTGCCAATCGATTGGCCAATCGATTGGGGGGGTTCAATCGATTGGTCAATCAATTGGTTGACACGAGTTTGTGCAGAAATGGGCTGGATCGATTGGGTAATCGATCGAAACTTCCCAAATCGATTGGTCAATCGATTGAGAGAGTTTTTGAGTGAACAGTGAGCTTCTGAATCGATTAGTTGATTGATTGAAAGCTCGAATTGATTGGCCAATCGATTGGAGTGCTGGAAATCACACGATAAGCCTTGAATCGATCGGGCAATCGATTCAAGCGATTTCCAGAGAGCACAGAGGTGCTCTGGATCGATTGGCCGATCAATCCAAAGCCTCCCCAATCGATTGGGAGCAATCCAATTGATTGAGATTCGACTGTTGGCACAGATAAAGATGTTGGCGAGTGTTTTTCTCGATAGTTCTTCCTCTCTTCTCCACAGGTGATCACAGCAAACCTCCATAGGGATTCTTTCATCCTCATCGCCAGTTCTTGAAGGTTCTTGGAGGCACGTCCAAGTCAAGAGGCGAGTTACGACAAGAAGAAGAAGAAGCTAGGGTTTCATTATATAAAATCTTGTAAGATTTATTTGTATTTGGCTTCCTTCTTTCTTATTGTTGTATTGTGAGCTTGTAAGGCTTCTCCGCCTTCGGTAGTTACCGTAAATGAGTGTTTTCATAGTGGAGGGTGCGTGAGTGTGTGGATCCTTGGACTGGTAACCTCTTCTTGAGGTGGATACCAAGTAAATCTACGTGTTAGCGTTGTAGTGTGTTGTTTCTTGTATTTTCCGCTGCACATCATCACAAGAAGCAAGCAACGACAAGCACGAGATCACGAAGAGCTATTCACCCCCCTCTAGCTACATTTCGACCCCAACACGTCTGGCCACGCACGACCGCGTCTGGCCACACGCGACCGCATCTGGCCACGGCTTGCCCTGCGTGGCCGCGTGCGAGTGGATGACGAAACTAATCGTGGTTGAGCTTTTCTTAAGGTAATATTGATGTTGAAATTTGACAACCTTACAAGAGTGGATGACTTCAAAAATCGTGGTTGAGCTTTTTTTTTCATTCATATTGCAACTTAATTTGATTCTTACTTGAATTGTCACATCAAATTTGCATATGCATTGGGTGATTATCGCATAGATTATAACTGAATACAAATTGATGCAACTATTAATTTGTGTTTCTATAGAGAATCAAATTCTTTCTTTATATGGGGGTATATAACTATTAATTAAACCCTAAATAATTTTATTTTTGATTTATTATGTTAAGGTATCGACTAAATTTGTAATGTTGTTTGTGCATGTCTCAATTTGCGGTGAAGTTGAAGACACTGGTATCATAAAATACTCTTGTAGATATTTCCCGTGGCATTCTAGCTAGTATTGACATATTCCTTTAAAAATTTCATCCAGTAATATTATATATATATGTGTGTTCCTTTATTTTGATAATGTGCTCTTTGTTAATTTGTCTTTTATTGCTAATATTTATATGTAGTAATTTTTAATAATATTTGAATATATAAATATAGGCAAAATGTAGAATGGAAGAAGTTGGATATATAACAAGAATTTGCTTGATCGTCGGGGTTTAACTGATGAGTTTATCACCGGCTTGAGGTAATTTTTGAATTTTGCATCTAGTTAAGTGAAGTATATGGATGGCAATAAGATAAGGTGTCCGTGTAGAAAGTGTCACAATGGTAAATTTTTAACCACCGATAAAATTGAAGAATATCTGTGTAGATTTGGCTTTACCCTAAATTACTATAATTGAACATCACATGGTGAACCGTTCATATCTGATGAGGATTATGGACAGAATATCCAAGTCTCGGTTAGTGAGAATCAGAGTTATTATGAACAATTAAATCCATATCAGAGGATGGTAATCGATGCATGATAACCACGATTTCATTGCATTATTTTGATTCATATATGCATGGTTTGATGTTGATTTCATAATTTAAATCATGGTTACATCACATTTTGTGCATAGTGTGTATTTTTGGACTTAATTACAAATTATCTTATTTTTATATTATTTGATGCTAATATTTGATTCTTATTTTGTAGGCATCAAAGGATCTTGGATTTGGATCTATTTGGACCGAAATTGGGCTCGAATCGGAGCTTAAACGACACGATCAAACTTTGGAGCATTATGAGCCGTTTATCAAGAATAGGAGAGATCTGAACCATCCGTTGAAGATCTGGCCGATCCAACCTAATGGGGATCAGATCTAAGCCATTGATGAAGATCCAGAAGTTTTGATCCAGATCTGAGTTCATCCAGCCATTGATCCAGCCGGATTAATCTGGGCCGTTCATTGAAGATCGGCAGATCTGGGCCATCCAGTGATGATCTGATCGATCCGACCTACGGGAGGGTAGATCTAGACCCTAAATCAACATCAGTACCTTCAGATCGGAATTTGGATGATCTTTCACCGTTGATTTAGCCCGGAATCGTCTCAACCGTCCGATCAGATCCAGATCTGATTTAAATAGAAGCTACAGAAGCTACAGTGCCTTCGTCGAATCCTCCACGCACAGCAGCTTTGTCCCCGCGGCATTTCTCTGGATTCCGACCCCTTTCTCTTCTCCAATCGATCTCTCAAGCTTCAATCTCGGTGGTAAGCTTCTCGGCGGTGTCATCCCGATCTTCTGGAGTCATCGGAGGGTGTTCTCTCCGGTGGAATTTGGCTCGCGGCATCTTCCTTTTCCAGCTCGATTTGGCGGTGGTCCTCCAAATCCAAGCTCCGATTCCCATCAGCAACATTTGGAGGTGGTCTTCCGGTGTTCCTGAGCTTCATTCAACGTTCATCCGCGTTCCACAGCCTTCCATCAGATCCAGAGGTAGATTTCCAGATTTTCGGCACTTGAGTGGGTTTAGGGTTGTTCTTAGCTCGCCGGGGGTGGTCCGTCGGTGTAGTTAAGCACTCCTGGAGCTGATACGCCATTGAGATGTTCCATTGAGGTCCAAAGTTGGGTGGTTTCGACTTTGACACTCTTGTGTGACGGCAAGAGTGTGAACTTGTGGAATTGGTTGTGAGTTGGATTGGTTTACTATTTTATTTCATTTTAGTTCTTTTTCTTACTCTTTTATAGCTTAGCACAGATTACTTTTATGTTTTGTTATATTTTTATGCAAGTAGTTAGCATTTCTTTCCTTGTTGAAGCTTAGTTTAAGTCTTATTTGATGCTTGATTAATTGTTTAGTTGGGTAGTTTCAAATTAGGATTTGAATTGTTGCTGTAGATCAGATTTAATTGCTTCTCGTCATTTCCTATTTAGTTTAAGAGTGTGGTGATGATTTAATTATAATGTAGGGTGAGAATGCATTATGGTTTGATTGTTGGCACACAAGTAGATTTCACTATTGCTTTAGATTAATTTCTTATTCGCTATGCTTTACTTTTGTTAGATTTAGATTCAAGCTTAAACCCCCCATTTATTTGCAAAACTCCCCAAAATCCATTTTTATATCGAAAACCCCAAAAATAGGAATAAAAATACAATCCTATTCCTCGGATCGATCCTGAGCTCGTTACTACAACATTATTGTTTAATTAAGGGGTTCAGTGGAAAATACATTTATACAATTTGATTAGCGGATGTGACAGATTCGCTTCATCAAATTTTGGCGCCGTTGCCGGGGAAATTGTAATATGCAATGTTTAGTAATTTTAGGATTGTTGTTTGATTGCTTTCATGATTATATATCCATGTGTTGATTTTATTTGTTCCTGAGTCTTCTAATTTTATTTTCTAGTGTTTCAGTGTAAGAACAGGAAATTTATGTGACCATGGATCCATTTTATCCGTATTTTGGAGATTGGAGTCAGAGTTATTTTACAAGCACAAAGAGCCAGTGAAGAGGTGGATTGTGGAGATCTTGTCAGGCCTGACACTACTTCTATTTCTTCACAAGAATTTTCTAATATTATTTGTGATGATGATGTAATTGTTCAAATTGTTGATTCTACTGATGTTGTTGCTTTAGATGTTGTTGAAGATGCAGGTTTTGATGTTGAAGATGATTTAAGTGTAGGGGAGTGCTTACGGGAAGCATTACCTCAAGAATCACCAAGAATGGAGGATGTAAGTGTAGGGACTTGTGCTATGGAGCCAAGCACCCAAGAATCACTACATGAAGTTGAACATTTGCCAGAACTAGAGTCTGAGCATTTATTTGAGGAGAAAGAGGTAACAAACACCACTCCAGGTACCTTTCTAGATGACAAGGTGAGTATTTTGTGTAATTTTTCAGAGAATTTTATAGAGGTACCATTTGTTCATTTTATTAGTTGTGATTCATTTCTTGAAATCTTTTACCCACACTAACATTCTCCTATTTTCTTTTTACCCCACATGTGTGTGGGAGGTGTTTTCTTTGATTGATGTTGTAGGAGAACATAAGCTTCCGGAGTGGGTGCTTAAACTGAACCGCCTTAGACCTCCAGAGAGAATTTTGAATGGAAAAAGGATGAATAAGAAGAATTTGAGCGGAACTTTGATTACTCCACTTCCGGGGTGGCTTCTTCTTCTAAACCTTCTTCAACCACCAGGAAATGAAAGGGGAGTTGGTTCTAATTTAGCTTTCTTTTGCTTTTTAATTCATGCTTTGTGTCTAATAAATTCTTTATACGTTTCTTAAGTTTCATACTTTGCATTTGCATTTTCTTTTCATACTTTGCATTTTGTTTAGTTACATAGCATGCCATTTTTAATAAAAGCCTCCATGGGAATTTTCTAGTTATATTTTTAAGATGGTAAAAGTTGTTTTAAATTTGACCATCAATTTTAGGTCATTTAACATGATTGGATGCTTTTCTTGCATGATATTAGTTAATTTGGTGGTAGATTCTAATGTGAACAATTGAGCTTGATTGCATGAATATTTCCTAGAGAGGACCACTTAAAGCCTAAACTCTATTATTTTCTTTGTGAGACATGCACTCATAGCTATTGAAACTCTAGAACTTGCTTAGTTTCTTTTCAAAGCCATAATAGCATATGTATGCGTGGATATAAGGATTTTTGTCATTCTTGTTCTCTCACAATTTCAAATTCCTTTCTCCACAATTTTCTTAAAATATTCTTGTCTAGCATTCAATCCCTTGATTATCCTTGCTTGTCATTATTTCATTGAGGGTTTTGGTTGATTATCTTGATGAGTTAGATTGTTTGATGATGGACAAAATTTTAAGTGTGGGGGAGAGATGATGAGATGATAAATATTTTGGCAAAATTACTTGATGATGGAGTTGCTCAGTGCAATTGTGGAGCTAAAATTTTTATGCAATTAAATTATCCTTGCTCTTGTTGAAGTAAAGAAATGATTAGAAATGCTTTTTGATTAATGGACGGCAGTTGAGTGTGCCATTTTGAGAATTGTTTGTGCCAAATCTTTATAGTAATGAAGCAATTGAAGAAAAGTATAAATTACTTTGGAAAATTGAAGAAAAGGGCAGCAATCGATTCTTAAACAGTGAGGTGAAAGGGGAGGTATTGTGCTTCCATTTTCTATCATTTGTTGCATCTATGGAGTGGGATGAGAGTGCTGCAACACTGGACCAGTTGTGATTCAGATCAAGTTAAGAAGGTTTCGGAAATGCTGAATTTGCAAATTCTGTTGGAGTCGCTGTGCTGTACTGCATTCTGTAGAAATGAACACTATAACTATGGAGTAATGGAAGATTGAAGGAATGTTAATGAAAGACTTATTTAGAGAAGGCTGCAGAAGCAAGAATTTGTAGAAAAGTAGAAGTATGTTGCTGAGATCTGTTTGTGTATCAGATTTGTATCAAAATTCAGGATGTAATATCCAATTGAGGGAGGCTTAATTGAATATTAAGAAGGTGCTAAAAACAAATGGTATGCTGTCTTTCATGGAATCTGCAATTCAAGAAAGGATAATTTCTGCACAGAATTCATTCTGGACACAAAGAAATGAAGAAATAGTGAGTACTTGTAGCTACTGAAATCTAATTAAAATGGACCAGAATTTGGAGTTTAATTGTTGGGTGTAATTCCACTCATGAAGCATGTGAAGATAGCATCGTTTACTCTGGAAAGTTGAAGAAAAGAGCAGCAATTGACACGCAGGATAGTGAGGAGAAGCTGGAAACATAATTCAGTGTTACAGAAGATGTGCAAGTGTGTTACCAAGTTTCCTTTGCAAAATTCTCTAGACAATAGAAAACCCAAGGAAAGCTAGACATATATAATATATACCTGTGATTTCAGTAAAGCTTGAAGTGATATGTGCAGTTGTGTGATTTCTGTGATTACTACAATTGCTGAATCAATTTTGATTCTGTTGTTAAAACTGTGATTTCAGGAGCAAGGTGAATTTTCTTTTAGAGCAGTGTCAAAATGATTCCATTTACCAAGCTGAATTCTATATAAGTTAACTGAAGCTATCTTGATATCAAAATTCTGGAACTTAAGACTAGATGCTGAATTTCTGGAAGTTCTAGCTGGTAGCTGAAAAACTGATACTTAAATCCTGAAATCAAACCCAAGATTGGAAGCTGCTGTAATGAACAAAAGGTGAAGTTGAGGCTTTAAACAGAAATGCATAAGGGAGTTTGGAAATGCAGGAAATTATTTCTGATGTTTGAACATTTATTCAGAATTTTAGTACTAAAAGTGCAGAATTCTGAGGTGTTTGCTGTGGTGTTCTAGGATTTCTTCTTTTGCTTTCTAGTATTGCAACATGAATGCATTTTTCAATTCTTGATTCAAGTGGTTTGCAAGGAAAATGTGAATCTCGGGAGTTACAGATTATGATGAAAAACTCAGGAATTGTAGACATTTCAGAGCTAAATGGAATATCTTGAATTTGAAACAGAATTCTGAATTTCTGAAACTATCTGGCAGCCTAAATTTACTTGGGTACTGAAATTCTGAAGGAAGCTTGGTTTGTTTCAATTCATGATGAGCTATAAAATCTGCAGATTGAAGACAAGGAATTAGTAAATGGGCAGGAGTTGGATAAAATCAGAGATTGAATGCAAGAGTTGTAGCTGATTAAGTGTGGACTGCTTTGCCTTTGCTGCTGCTGTGCAAAATTTTAAACGTTCTAAATGTGCAAAGAAACAAAGGAGAAATATGTCCTTTTTAGTTGAACATAAATCAGTATCATGAAGTTTCAGAAATCAGCAAGATGGGAACTGTATTGCTGCAACCTCAATCTGTGTTGTCAGTGTAGGAATTGCAAAACTTATGACCTGAACGATGAAGAAAGCTGAAATGAGTGGCACAAAGGAAATGTATCAAGTTGAGAATCAAGTACACGTGGCAAATTCAATTTGCAACTTCTCCATGAAAATTTTGGAAGTTAATTTCTGAAATTGAAGAAGTGAGTGCAAAAATTCCAACAATTACAGAGCTTGTATCAACTATTGGAGAAATTCAAAAATTCAGTATCCAATCAGAATTCATCAATCTCAATTGATCAGCAATCATGTTGCTTTTGAATTCTGAAATTGCTTTATTGGTGCCAGAAGAAGTGCTGAAATTGCAGAATTTATAGGGCTGAATTTATGGGTCTGTGAGGCTTGGCTGGTTAAAGAACAACAGTTTTGAAGTAGAGAAAGTTAAGAATAGTGTTTATAACAGCAACTAGGAGGAGAAGCATAGTGTTCATCATCAGAAATGCAGGAAGGGAATTAAGATTGTTGTGCGGATATGCAGAAATTAAAATGCAGAATTGATTTCTGAAATCTGGAATATGTATCAAGTTGTAACTATTGGGTGGTTGAAAGAACTGTACAGTCAGATTGAGGCAGTAGTTTTGAAGAAATGAAGACAATTTTGGTTACTTGATACCATAACAGTGAAGGAAGATAGTTACGAATGAATGTCTTTGAATCTAATTTCCTAGTCCAGATTTCTGAAATTCTGAACTTGTGTTTCAGATTACCTTGAATTCCAGGATTGGAATTGATTGAAGCTGGAAATTGTTTTGTATCAAATGGAGTATCAAAATTTCGGAACAACCTTAAAACCAATGTGAAACTCAAGTCAAGTTCTGTGTTGTGATGATACAAATGGCAAGATCAGAAATCCAGTGCAGAATTCTGCAACTCAGCATTGAAATCCAGAAATCAGACTTGATCAGAAAAACAGAATTCTGCACTGTGCATGTTTAGCTTTTGGAGCAATTTGCCAACCGTTCAATCCATTTTCTGATTTCAGAAATCTGATCTGTGAAGTGCTGAATTCAGAATTGTTCTTGCTGAGACAACAAGTTCTGGCACGGAAGGACAGATTCTGAAATCTGAAATTTCAGAAGTGGTTTCAGAAATCTGCTGCTGATTTCAGAATTCAAAATTGAGCCTAATATAATGTTTGGAATTAATTCATAGCATAGAATAGTTCTGGCTCAAAATTTGTTTCGTTAGTGATGTGGAAAATCTGAAGGAATTTATGTTCCTGAATTGATGATGCTGTATTTTCAAAAATATGTTTCTGAAACAGAGTTCAAAAAGCTGAAAACTGTGATAGCAGAAGTCTTATGTGTATGCGGTGGTGCTCTACGATTTCTTCTTTTTGCTTTCTAGTGAAGCAACATGAATGCATTTTTCAAGTGAATTGCAAAGGGAATGAAAATCTAAAGAGTTGTCAGAAACTACTGTTAGTTGAAGAAAAGAAAATAAAACAAAACAACTTCAAGAGAAGCTCCTACACGTCTATTGTCAATTGATTAGAAGTTAGAAACAAAATGAATGCCTGAATCTGAATTCTCAATTGTTGATTTCCAGAATCTCGAATTCAGTCTTGCTTGCGTTAATTTCAGATGTTTCTGGAGTTGGTATCAAAATCTGTGGACAGCCTTCACATCAATCTAAGCTATGGAATTCTGTTTTTATCCTTGCAGTTGCTGCTGTTGAAGACGTTTTGAAATGGAAATTGAATCCCTAGAGGATCCGGAAATTTGGAAGTGTAATTGAATCAAGCTGCTGGAGTGGAATTTGCTAATTTCTGAAGATTGTTGATGAAATCTGTTAAATCAAAAGCTGTTAGTTGCAGAAGTGGCTGGGAGCTGAGTTTCAAAGTTGCTATTGTATCTCGCTGATGTACCAATTTTCTTGGACCAGATTTTCCCTGCTAATGTAGCAATCTTGTGCATTTTGGAAATGAGGGGCTGCTAAAATCAGAATCAGAATTCAATTTCATTGAATCTGATTTTGGCTGTTGTGAACTAGCAGCTACTGCATTTGAAGCTCTACCTGTTTCAAGTCTCTTTTGTGTGCTGAATTTTGAGATTGCAAGAAATCAAAGTGCTAATATTAAACATGGGAAATATCCTGCTGACTCTATACTTCTGCTGCACATTCATTGAAGCTGAATTTATCTGAAGCTGAAGTAATGAAATCAGAAACCAGCCTTAGTCCGGATTTTAATCTTTGAATCTGAGTAACAATTTACAAAAGATGAAGAATTCTGGTACAACAGGAGGTCCTATCTGGTACCTCTAATGATTTTGACTGCTTGAAGTGTTTAGAATCTGAATTGCATCTTGATTGACATTGGATAAGGATACTGTGTATAGAAGAATTAAGACAAAAGTTTGATGTTTGATTCTGCCAAAGACAGAAACAGAGAAATAGAAAGAAAAAAAATCTGCAAAAGTGAATACAAGGATTGTGTCTTCAAGAGTATCGAGTTTATTGGAAAGAATCATGATGTTTTGTATTGTCCGAGACAACCAATGTTTTAAGTGTGGGGGAGGGAACTCTTCTTGGCTAGTTGATGTGAGATTTTTGAGTTTCAAGTGTTGAATTGAAGTGGAAAACCAGTAGAAACAGTGAAGAAAAATTTTGGCACATCAAGAGAGTATCAAGTGGAAGATAGAGTATCAAGATTCTATGTTGGCATTCAAATTGAATGGGAGGTTAGCTTGGTATTTTGAATTGATAAAAACAAATGGTATTCATCTCTTTTTACATCAAAATGGTCAACTCATCAAGTATATTCCTCCAATACTCTCATCTTCTCATTGGCGTCATTAATGCCTTTTCTTTTGCTACTTCATCTACTTTCATTGTACTTCTTGCTTCCATTTCAATTCTTCATGATAAATTCTTTTTGATTCATGTATGCTATGTTTATAGTGGTGGAGAAGTAGGAAATAAGCAAGCTTATGGTAGTGAAATGTTGTGAGTTGCATTGAGTGAGCTCCACTTATACACATGCTTGAGTGTGAGAGATAGATTAGGTAAATCCCTTGTGAGATTGCAACTTGCTTAATTTTTCAATTGGATTGAAACTACCATACCTACTGATTATTGTTTGGATTGTATTCATGATTGTTTGTGATCTTTAGATGATCTTAGTTAAATTCTTTTTACTATCTTTTAGATATTGCTAGGGAATTTTCTGTGGAGATGATTTTTAGTTTTATTTACTTGCACGGGACGTTCAAGACTAAGTGTGGGGGATTTGATAACCACGATTTCATTGCATTATTTTGATTCATATATGCATGGTTTGATGTTGATTTCATAGTTTAAATCATGGTTACATCACATTTTGTACATAGTATGTATTTTTGGACTTAATTGCAAATTATCTTATTTTTATATTATTTGATGCTAATATTTGATTCTTATTTTGTAGGCATCAAAGGATCTTGGATTTGGATCTATTTGGACCGAAATTGGGCTCGAATCGGAGCTTAAACGACACGATCAAGCTTTGGAGCATTATGGGCCGTTTATCAAGAATAGGAGAGATCTGAACCATCCGTTGAAGATCTGGACGATCCAACCTAATGGGGAGCAGATCTAATCCATTGATGAAGATCCAGAAGTTTTGATCTAGATCTGAGTTCATCCAGCCATTGATCCAGTCGGATTAATCTGGGCCGTTCATTGAAGATCGGCAGATCTGGGCCATCCAGTGATGATCTGATCGATCCGACCTACGGGAGGGTAGATCCATACCCTAGATCAACATCAGTACCTTCGGATCAGAATTTGGATGACTTTTCACCATTGATTTAGCCCGGAATCGTCTCAACCGTCCGATCAGATCCAGATCTGATTTAAATAGAAGCTACAGAAGCTACAGTGCCTTCGTCGAATCCTCCACGCACAGCAGCTTTGTCCCCGCGGCATTTCTCTGGATTCTGGCCCCTTTCTCTTCTCCAATCGACCTCTCAAGCTTCAATCTCGGTGGTAAGCTTCTCAGCGGTGTCATCCCGATCTTCTGGAGTCATCGGAGGGTGTTCTCTCCGGTGGAATTTGGCTCGCGGCATCTTCCTTTTCCAGCTCGATTTGGCGGTGGTCCTCCAAATCCAAGCTCCGATTCCCATCAGCAACATTTGGAGGTGGTCTTCCGGTGTTCCTGAGCTTCACTCGACGTTCATCCGCGTTCCACAGCCTTCCATCAGATCCAGAGGCAGATTTCCAGATTTTCGGCACTTGAGTGGGTTTAGGGTTGTTCTTAGCTCGCCAGGGGTGGTCCGTCGGTGTAGTTAAGCACTCCTTGAGCTGATACGCCATTGAGATGTTCCATTGAGGTCCAAAGTTGGGTGGTTTCGACTTTGGCACTCTTGTGTGACGGCAAGAGTGTGAACTTGTGGAATTGGTTGTGAGTTGGATTGGTTTACTATTTTATTTCATTTTAGTTCTTTTTCTTACTCTTTTATAGCTTAGAACATATTACTTTTATGTTTTGTTATCTTTTTATGCAAGTAGTTAGCATTTCTTTCCTTGTTGAAGCTTAGTTTAAGTCTTATTTGATGCTTGATTAATTGTTTAGTTGGGTAGTTTCAAATTAGGATTTGAATTGTTGCTGTAGATCAGATTTAATTGCTTCTCGTCATTTCCTATTTAGTTTATGAGTGTGGTGATGATTTAATTATAATGTAGGGTGAGAATGCATTATGGTTTGATTGTTGGCACACAAGTAGATTTCACTATTGCTTTAGATTAATTTCTTATTCGCTATGCTTTACTTTTGTTAGATTTAGATTCAAGCTTAAACCCCCCATTTATTTGCAAAACTCCCCAAATTCCATTTTTATATCGAAAACCCCAAAAATAGGAATAAAAATACAATCATAAATTACATTCTACCGTTGGTTCCTCGGATCGATCCTGGGCTCGTTACTACAACATTATTGTTTAATTAAGGGGTTCAGTGGAAAATACATTTATACAATTTGATTAGCGGATGTGACAGATTCGCTTCATCAATGCAACAGGTCAGAATTTCATTCCCGAAACAGTTGGTGCAAGTTCTAGTTTCCCTCCAACAGATGATCTTTACTACTTATACATCACCGTTGGAGGAGTTAGAAGTACCAGTTGTTGATGAAATTTATCGCAAATTTCAAGAAGTGTTAAGTGCTACAGATGAACCATTATGGGTTGGTTGTGACAGTCAAACTAAATTATCTCTCACCGCAAGACTATTAAATATAAAGGGATATTACAATGTGTCGCAAGATTGCTTTGATGCTTTTGTTCAAGCTTTTGACGACTCATTGCCACGTGATTACATTTTGCCTTCTGATTTTTATAGTATGAAAAAACTGATGAAAGAATTAAGTCTTCCGGTGGAAAGAATTGATGTTTGTAGAGATGGTTGTATGTTATATTGGGGAGATGATGCAGATATAGATGTTTGTAAATTTTGTAATCAAGATAGATACAAGCCTACCAGAAGAAGTCAACAGCGATGTAAATCATTCAGCCAAATGTTTTATTTGCCTTTAACTCCTAGGTTACAAAGACTTTATGCATCAAAGGCAACTACAGAACACATGACTTGACATGCAACTCATCAAACAGAAGAAGGGCTAATGTGTCATCCATCATATGCAGATGCATGGAAAAATTTTGATAGAACTTATCCGAATTTTGAGAATGAGATTCAAAATATTAGATTATGCCTGTGTGCTGATGGATTTGCGCCATTTGAGGAGGAGGAGGAAGAGGAAGAGGGAGAGGAAGAGGAAGAGGAAGAGGAGGATAGTGACAATGAGGACTTTGATTTTTGATGATGGGTAAGTTTTGTTAGCTTATTTAAAGGAATTTGTCATATTTTTTAAAATTTGTGTTGCTAGTTTTTTTACAAGCACATTTATCTTTAATATACAAATTTACTGTAACGACCCGGCCCTTTGGCCTCTTGGGCGGCCCTTGTGGCGGCCCAACTGGCTGCCCTTATGTCGTTACTCACTAGGACTTTCCACCCCTGGCCAGTGGATTTTTGCCTTCCCCAGGATTCGAACTCTAGACCTCCAGGCTTAAGTACTAGAGTTTATGAATCCTGGTAATCAAGTGAGATGATCTCACTTGGTTACCAGGATTCATAAACTCTAATACTTAAGCCTGGAGGTCTAGAGTTCGAATCCTGGGGGAGGCAAAAACTTCCCAGGATTCGAACTCTAAACCTCCGGGCTTAAGTAGTAGAGTTTATGAATCACGGTAACCAAATGAGATCATCTCACTTGGTTGCGGATCATAAACTCTATAACTGGAGGTTAGAGTTGAATCTGAAAGTTTATTAACGACCGACCCTTTGGCCTCTTGGCGGCCCTTGTGGCGGCCCACTTCCTTATGTCGTCGGCCCATTTGGCGACCTCTCGTGTCGTCGACCAGCGACCCTTGGCCGTCTTGGTTACTCACTAGGACTTTCCACCCACGGCGGTGGATTTTGCCTTCCCGAGTTGAACTCTAGACCTCCGGCTTAAGTATTAGGTTTATGAATCACGGTAACAAATGAGATGATCTCACTTGATTGCGGATTCATAAACTCTAGTACTTAAACCTGGAGGTCTAGAGGCCAAATGGGCCGACGACATAAGGGCCGCCAGTTGGGCCGCCACAAGGGCCGCCCAAGAGGCCAAAGGGCCGGGTCGTTACAATAAAACACCCCTGGCCTGGATTCATAAACTCTACTACTTAAGCCTGGAGGTTTAGAGTTCAAATCCTGGGGGAGGCAAAAATCCACTGCTAGGGGTGGAAAGTCCTAGTGAGTAACGGCACGGCCAATGGTCGTCGGTCGACGACATGAGAGGTCGCCAAATGGGCCGACGACATAAGGGCCGCCAGTTGGGCCGCCACAAGGGCCGCCCAAGAGGCCAAAGGGCCGGGTTGTTACATTTACCTTCCTTATAGCTCAATGAGTTTTTTATATACTATCTCATTTATAATTTTATTTATTTTATCTGTTAATACACTGTATTTTTTCCTACAGGTTCATATTTAGAGGTGACATCTCATATTTTTTCCCTCTTGTTTCTATAAGTTTTACGTAAAAATGGTAAGTTTTTAAATGTTCTTTTTTATGCATCAAAATTTCAATTTACTTTATCCTATATTGGAATTTTCAGCATATATGTCGTCGTGGTGGACGTAGACGGAGATCCCAGGATCCGATAGATTCATCCCTGCCAGTGTACCTGTGCCACCCCCTGATCAGGTAGGACCATCACATGTACCTTCTCCACTGGCTTCAAATTCATCGCCGCCAGTACAATCTCCTGTGCAATTCCCATCCCCCACAGATCTTCCTAACTCTGCAAGAAACTCATTTGCTGAGTTTATGAATGATAGAGCTTTTTTAGTCCCCATCGGAGATTCGTAAGTACTATAAAACATTTTATTTTTTTATTTATCTTAATTATGTAACATCGTTTGTTTGTAATTTAATGCAATTTTGGAAATCCTGTACAAGTTGTTCACGAAATTAATAGAATCGTGAATAACCATTGGGGAGGAGAATCGATGACTTATTCAAGCACTCCACCAGCCACAAAACAACTGTGGTGGAGCGAGTTCAGGGTATATTTTCTTGAGTTTAATTCAAATTTAAAGAGCATAAATCATAAATTATTTTTTTTCAACACATCGGTTAAATTACTGGGACCCGAATGATGAAATGGAGATCCGCCAAATATTTAAAAAGAAATGTGGTGATCACATCAGACATATGTTAAGTCATGCCAAAAGTCGGGGGAAAAAGTCAAACTTCATCACCGAAGAAAATTGGGAGAGGATCACCAATTTTTGGACAACGGAGGAGAGTAAGCAAAGGAGTAACCTGAATAGAATGAATCAATCTCACAATTCTGGTGACTCATTTGCTATATATGCGGGAGGCTCCATTAACATAGATGAGCATAGATGGAGATTGGTAATTTTTTAACTCTTGGAATAATTTTTTTATCTATATCAAATTATTTCATTATTTATAATCATGTTTTTTTAGACCAAAGAGATGGGGAAGGAGCCCTCTTTCATTGATACTTTCTCCCGCACTTTTAGAAAAAAAAGATAAGACTTGGAGTGGGGCAAGAGCAAAAGCAGTAAAGGTTGGAATTTTTATTTATTTGATCTTAATATATGATTTATATTTATTAGTTAAGTACCTTTGCTATCTTAATATTATATGTGATTCTATTATATCTAATCAATATCTTATGTGTTTTAAAAAATAGGAAAAATATGATGAACTCAAGCTAGCCCAAACATGCTCACAAGCTGGTGCCGATACACAGGGGTCTGAGGACTCTGTGGGCAATAATTTGAGTTTATGGTTGGAGGCTAGTGGAGGACCAAAAGGGGGAAGGATATTGGAGGTGGGTTCCTTGAGCAGAGCCCAAAGAATAGTTGGACCATCTTCCTCCTCATTAGCACTTACGACCCAAGTAAATAACTTGACTGAAGAGGTTAGCAATTTGAAGGAAATAATATCACAAAGAGATCAAGAAAGGGTGCAACGAGACCTAGAAAGGGCGCAAATGGAGCAAGATATGAGAGAGTTGCGCCGACAACAAGATTTTATCATGTGACACCTTCAGTTGAGCTCCGCTCTAAGTCAGATTCCTCTGCATAACGATGATGATAATGACGACGATGATAACGATGATGGCGGTGATGGTTGTTCATGATTTTAATTATGTATGATGATTATTTGTCTCATAGTTAGTGTTTTAAACATTAATCCATGTCTTTTTAACTTTTCTAATTTTTATTTTAATTAATATTGTTACTTTATTTTTAACAGGGTTGGTGAAGCGAAATACATGTCGGATAAAAAAGTAAGTATTAAGTAACATTTTATACTTTTAATTTTAGTTATTTATTTATTTTTTTATCAGCTGCATTTGCAAAGTTAAAATTTGATACTACTGCATTATTAGTTCAAATTCCGAATTATGATTAGAGTTTGCCTAGCAACCAAGTAACCATAAGTATTAAAAGACTAGTATCATCTAATTGATCTTGACTAGTTTGTGTTTTCTTCATTTGAGACATTTTTCATATGATAGGAATTTTAAGAATACATCTCTTGCTCTCCATGTCGGATGGAAATAGTATATTTGTAGCTATTGTTTGATATGGTGATTTTTTTTATATCATAATAATTTGATATGGTAAAATAGATTGTATCATATTTAGGATACTTGTAGTTAGCTTCAAGGTACTGCAAAGCATCTGCAAGCAAGCTAATTATGAGCATATTAGAATTTAAGTAATTATCTTTCTGGTTACAAATGATCTAGTATATTTGTTTATTTTTTATGCAGGAAAAGAATATTTGATGGAGAAGAAAGCTTTTGTGGCACAAGAAGATGAGTTGATGTAATTTAGTTATTTTTTTAATTTAAATCCTTGTTTAACTTCTTGGATTGTTGGACTTGCATAACTTTTGGAGTATTGAACTTGTATAATATTTTGGAGTAGCTTGAAGAAAAAAAACTTCTATATCTTGTTAAGACCTTTGAATTTGTTGTATCAAATCAATTTGATTTGATTTCAATTATTAATACATGTATGTGAAATAGGATGTGATATTGTTAATTAGGATGTGATATTGTTAATTAGGATTTGTTGAATATATATGATTATTTGAATTTGTTGTATATATGTATGTATGGATTGAATTACAGAAATAAGCTGGTGCTGAAAAAATTTTGGGATTTAGGAACAAATTTGACAACAAAAAATATTTGTCGCCAAATTATCATAACACTGTACATTGATAATTTCACAACAAAATAATTTTTATTCCAAATTTTGTCCTAGAATTTGGGACGAATCAAATTTTTGTTCCAAATTTCGTCCCAAATTCTGGGACGAATCAGTGGATTCGTCCCAGAATTTGGGATCAATCCATAGTTTCATCCCAGAATTTGGGACAAATCCACAGATTCATCCCAGAATTTGGGATGAATCCACATATTTGTCCCAGAATTTTGGACGAATCCACAGATGAAAAATGGGACAAAAATTGGCAAAAATTATTTATTTAGGAATGAATTTGGCAATAAAAATAATTTGTCACCAAATTATCACAATTATAATTTCGCGACAAAATAATTTTGATCCAAATTTCGTCCCAAATTCTGGGACGAATCTGTGGATTCGTCCTAGAATTTGGGAGGAAATTTGGAACAAAAATTATTTTGTTACAAATTAAATTCGCTTTTCGTTGCCAAATTTGTCGTAAATTTTGCAACAAAAAAATATTCGTTACAAAGGTTTCAGAATTTGGCAACGAAAATATAATTCGTTGCAAAATTTTGTAGCCAAATTAGGGACAAACTTGGCAACAAAAAAATAATTGGTCACCTAATTCGTCCCGAAATTCATTGCTAATTTTGCAACAAAACATATATTCGTTACAAAATGGTTTACGATTTGGTGATGAATTTGGGGACGAAAATATTTTTCGTCGCCAATTTCGTCCCCAAATTTGTTGCCAAATTTGCAACGAAAATATTTTCGTTCCAAAAGTTGGCAACAAGATTTTTGGGACGAAAATTTTTTCGTGCCAGAATTCATCCCAAAATATTTTACAATGAAATTTTTTTATAAATTCGTCCCAGAATGCACTATTTTTTGTAGTGCAAAGTGCATGTACATTTTCTAGTGTCCTAGGAAAAGATAAGTCAAAAAGTATCTCTGACACATTTCCTTAAGCAGACACACAAATCTCTAATATGACAGTTTAGAAGCTTCTAGAGTACGATTTGCATGCTGGACATGCTCTGTTGTTGGTGGCACAAACTTCCTAAGGAGTACGATGAGATATGTAGGTGGGTTCCACTATAGGCCGACCAGAGGTAGCTCAACAGAGATGTCTCAGCTCAGTCATACTGAACAGAGCTATCAACCTGTCCATCACTCGGCTTTCCCGTTGTCGGAGGGCTACCTTTTGTCCGACCGAACATACTATTTGATAGATAGGGATAGTGGGCCGGAAAATTTAATGTTAGTCTCTTGACCTCAGTCATAAATTTTTTTGAGGATGGTCGTTCGGGCAGTCACGTCCTGTAAAATATCGTAATAAATTAATAATAAAATAATAAGGCTTAATGGACGAATAACCTTACCGGAATTGTTAGGATTTTTTAGGAATTTTCTTAGAATTTTTTGGAGCTCGTATGATGTATTTGAGAGGATGAATTTATAGGCTTAGGGAAAAGCCTGTTTGGAATACCCAAAAAGAGGAGTTGATTGACAAATAAACTTAGGTTTTGATTTTTCCTAAACCTATGTTCACATTATAAATATTTGATTTTTCCTCTCCCGAGCCTGATTCTCTTCTCTTCCTCTCAATCTCCCGATTCTTCCCTCGATCGCTTCCTCTTCCCCCATCTCCGCCACACTCCTTCCCTTCCACTCCCGATCCACCGCCTAACCTCTCCTTATCATCGTCGTCCCCTTCCTCTCGCCTCTGGCCGATCTTTTCCCCCCTTCCTCACATTCTCACCTCACCCGATGCCGTATCCACCTCTCCCTCCTTTCTCGAAATTTTTCCGCACCACCGACCATCGGTCGTCACTGCTCGACGCTGTCACTGACGCTGCAAGTCAGTGCTAGCCGACTACCGGTTGTCAATTGGCCAAGCCCTTCTGCCCTTTCTCGCGATCGTGCCACCGCCAGCACCCGAGCTAGAGGCCTCCACCTTAGTCTCTCCCTAACCACGTCATATGGTGTATAGCTGCCAGATCTTGATAGCACCGACGTCGTCCAACCCATTCTCAGTTAAGCTGTCACCTCTTCCGGTGATTGCTTGAGAATGAGTGTCAACAGTTCTACACCCTAGGGTATTATCGCCGTCTCTGCTTATGCCGCCCCAGTAGATCAACCAACGATGTCGCCTTATCCTCTGACCCATCTCACCACCTCAGAGACATTCAAATTCCTTTTGTGCAAGATCTTAGCTCTAGTTCAGGGGTAAGTCATGTTTAGTGTTAGAGTAGGATTGATTTGATTACATGTTCTGTTTGGATGTAGAGATTAGTTGTGTGACTGATCATTGTGTTGGTTGGTCTTAGGAAGATCGTACCGGTTCCATTGTATAAAAATTTTGTACAAGTATCGAACCTTTCCTAAACAACCTATTGTGTTCTTTAGAAATTAAATTAGGATTCGCAAACGGAACTTAACATTATTGATTCCAAATTTAACTTATCTGTTCTTAATGGTTTAGACTTGGATCGCAAGCGGAACTTAACACTATTGATCCAAATCCACCTATGTTATAAATTCAATTAAATATTAATTTCCAAAATTGACTTCCAGGTTAAACATGGTGAGGCACTAGGCCTTCTTGGATATGGGAGAAACCACCACTTCCTAGACAAAGCCTTTTAAGGAAAGCTAATATTTAATTTCCTTATATAACTCTAGGTTTAACCAAAAAGAACAATCGAATCACAAATTCAAAAAATAAAACAAAAGAAACACAAATTCAAAACAAATCCGAAAACTCTAGAATCATATGCCTCTTGTGTTTGGTATTTCCAAAAATAACTATACAAAGAAAACTAGTATAATGCAGAAAACAATTACTAGTTATACCTTTATTTGTAAGCAAATAACCTCTTGATCTTCTATTGTATTCCTCTTCTAATCTCGGACGTTGTGTGGGCAACGATCTTCCGAGACGAGAACCACTAAGCTCCTTCTTCTCCAAGCTAGATTCGGCCACCATCAATTCTCCAAGAGAAGTAGAGGTCCGGCCACCACCACCAAGCTCCAAGGGATGCTAGAAACAAAGCCTCATTTCTCTCCTTCTTCTCCTAGCTAGAACTTGCCACCATCACCAACTCCAAAAGAAAGATGAAACCGACCACTAAAGAAGAAGAGAAGAGGAGAGGGAGAACCTCTAGGGCCGGCCACACCAAGAAGGAAAAGAGAGGAAGAAAAAGAATAGAGTTGTCCTCATGAAGGCACCTCTAACCCCTCTTTTATAATCCTTGGTCTGGGCAAATAAGTAAATTTAAATAAAACCTTCCTTAATTCCTTTGCCATGAAAAGGTAAAATTTAATTAATTAAAATTAAAATCCTTTTCTTAATTATAATGGCCGACCACTTTAATCTTCAAAACAAGGAGAGTTTTAATTAACACAAGAATTAAAATTTCCTAATTTGTTTCCGGAAATTTATAAAAATTTCTCCAATAATTTTTCCCTTCATGGTGGTATGTAAAAAGGAATTTTTATAAATTAAAATCTTTCTTTTAAACATGTGGATGATTTCCAAAAATAAAAGTTATCTCTAAAAATTAAAATCTCCTTTCAATCTACAAATAAGGAAAGATATCAAATCTTTTCTTAATTTTTTGTAGAAACTTATAAAAGAAATATTTAATTTTTAAACTCTCTTTTAAATCATGAACATGGTTAAAAAAAAGAAAGTTTTCTCAAAATTAAAATCTACCTTTCAATCTACAAATAAAGAAAGATTTCAAATCTTTTCTTAATCTTTTATAAAAAGCTATAAAAGGAAAGATTTAAATTTTAAACTCTCTTTTATAACAATGGAATCCACATAAGAAAATTTTATAAATAAAATCCCTTTTAATGTGATGTGGCCGGCCACATCATGCTTGGATTCCAAGCATTGGCCGGCCACCAACTTGGCTCAACCACTTGGTCTTGGCCGGCCCTAGCTTGGGTTCCAAGCTAGCTTGACCGGCCCCTTGGGTTGGGTAAGAAGTGGGTATGTTGTGGGTATAAATCTCTATATACAAGAGGCTACGATAGGGACCAGGAGGAGGAATTGGTTTTGGTCTCCCGATGAAATTGAGCTTCCCGTGTTCGCCCCGAACACACAACTTAACTTCATCAATAATAATTCATATCACTAAAGAATTATTATTGAACTACCGTACCAATCCCAAATTATATTTTGGGCTCCTTCTTATTATGAGTGTGTTAGTCTCCCTGTGTTTAAGATGTTAGATGTCCACTAATTAATTGAGTTACTGACAACTCATTTTAATTAATATCTCAGTCCAAGAGTAGTACCACTCAACCTTATCGTCATGTCGGACTAAGTCCACCTGCAGGGTTTAACATGACAATCCTTATGAGCTCCTCTTGGGGGCATATCAACCTAGATTACTAGGACACAGTTTCCTTCTATAATCAATAACACACACTATAAGTAATATCATTTCCCAACTTATCGGGCTTATTGATTTATCGAGCTAAATCTCACCCATTGATAAGTCAAAGAAATAAATACTAAATATATGTGTTTGTTATTATATTAGGATTAAGAGCACACACTTCCATAATAACTAAGGTCTAGTTCTTTTATCAAGTCAGTATAAAAAGAACTTACCTAAAATGGTCCTACTCAATACACTTAGAGTGTACTAGTGTAATTTATTAGTCAAGATAAACTAATCCCTAATCACACTACGACTTTACCGACAGTTTGTTCCTTTCCATCTTAGTCATGAGCAACTGTTTATAATTTATAAAGAACTGATAACATGATCTTTTGTGTGTGACATCACACACCGTGTTATCTACAATATAAATTAATTGAACGACTACACTTAGTATATATAAATGTAGATACTTGACCAATGTGATTCTTATTTCTAAATAAATGTTTATACAAAAGCTAGGCTTTTAGTATACACTCTAACACATTGTAGCTCCGACACAGATTAAACAATTGGTGGCTAGCTACGACCACTAGATCTTCTCCGACCATCATTTTTAGTAGTGAGACCCTCTGGTCGGAGTTCCCGGTAGCAAGCTCCTCCGGCTGAGTCAACATCGAAGTCTTTGGATTTGGGTGAGTTTGGTTGTGTTGGTTGCTACACCTAGATACCGTTCTGTTCTCCTGTACAAAAATTTTGTACAAGCATAGAACTTTTCCTATCTACCCATGTGCTCTACTGAAGTCAAACTTGGATTGCAAATGATGCTTAACATTATTAATCCAAGTTGTCCTTCAGAAGTTAAACTTGGATTGGAAATGAAACTTAACATTCTTACTCCAAGTTTAACTGATGTGTTCTTCATAAGTTAAACCATATTACAGAAGTTGATTAAATATCTATTTCTAAGATTGGCTTCTAGGTTAAACATGGTGAGGCACTAGGCCTTCTTGGGTATGAGATCATCCACCATTTCCTAGACAAAGCCTTTCAAAGAAATCGGATATTTAAACTACTTGCAGTAAACTAGGTTTAACTATAGAGACCTCAATAGAAGCACAATATCAAAACATGAAATCGAAACACAAAATCGATAACAAAAATGATAACCTAAAATCGATAGCCTCTTGTGTTAGTATTTCAAGTTCCACACAAAGAAAATAAACTAGAACATGGCGGGATAATTATCTAGTTGTACATTTCTTTGTAGACAAAGACCTCTTGATCTTCTGTTGTATTCCTCTCCTCCGCTTGGACGTCGTGTGGGCGACGATCTACCAAGACGAAATCCATCCGAACCACTTCTTATTTTCCAAGACTCTTGAGCCACTAAGGGATGCCAAAATAGGAAACTCCTTCTCTTCTTCTTCCTCTCCAAGTAGCTGGCCATCTAGGTTCTTCTTGTCTTCTCCTTCTTCTTCTTCAAGCTCCAGCCATAGAAAGAAGAAAAGGAGGAAGAAGGGAGTATAGATGCCGCTGACCTTGTGGGAAAAGAGAAGGAGAGGGGGCCGACCACACCAAGGAAAAGAGAAAGGAATATAATTATATGTACCCATGAGGCACCCTCTACCTCTCTTTTATAATCCTTGGTCATGGTAAAAAATGAAAGTTTTAAACATAATTAAAACTTCCTTATTTGTGGCCTCCCTTTAAAAAAAGGAAATTTTAACAACAATTAAAATCTCTCTTTTTTAAATTTCCTATTGTATATGGCAATAAAGGAAAGTTTTAAAACTAATCTCTCTCTTTTAAAACATGTAGACAACTACAAAAAAGAAAAGATTAATTAAAACTTCTCTTTTAAACACATGGTTACAAAAAAGAAAAGTTTTATCAAAAATTAAAATCTCTCTTTTAAACATTATAGATAACTACAAATAAGGAAAGATTTTAACAAAATTAAAATCTCCCTTTAATTTTTTGTAGAAAGCTATAAAAGGAAAGATTTTAAAAATTTAAAACTCTCTTTTAAAAACATGTGGATGTCTATAAAAAGAAATTTTAAAATTAAAATATCTCTTTTAAATCCCTTCATAAAAGGAAAGATTTTATCACAAAATTAAATCTCCCTTTTATTCCTATTTTGGATGGCTATAAAAGGAAAGTTTTTAAACAAATTAAAAACTCCTTTTATTCTTTATCTATGGCCGGCCATTCATAGGGCAATCTAAAAAAAATTTCAAAATTAAAATCTCTCTTTTAAATCCTTTTGTGGATAGCTATAAAAGGAAAGATTTTAGATTTAAATTCCTTTTTAAATCCCTTCATGAATGACTATAAAAAAGAAAGATTTTAAACAAAATTAAAATCCCCTTTTAATTCTCATTTGGTCGGCCCTTTGCTTGGACACCAAGCAAGGCTTGGCCGGCCACAACTTGGGCCCCAAGCAACACTTGTGGCCGCCCACATCTTGGATACCAAGATGGTTTTGATCGGCCCCTTTACTTAGGTAAGAAGCTGGGCTTGGGTGGATAATAAGGCTTATATAGAGGCTACAACAGGGACAGAGAGGAGAAATTGGTTTTGGTCTTCCGATGAGCTTGAGCTTCTCGTGTTTGCCCTGAACACCCAACACAAGTTCATCAATAATAACTCATACCACTAAAGAGTTATTATTGAACTACCACACCAATCCTAAATTACATTATGAGCTCCTTCTTATCATGAGTGCATTAATCTCCCTGTGTTTAAGATATCAAATGTCCACTAATTAAATGAGTTACTGACAACTCACTTAATTAATATCTAGCTCCAAGAGTAGTACTACTCAACTTTATTATTATGCTGGACTAAACCCACCTACAGGGTTTACATGATAATCCTTATGAGCTCCTCAAGGGGACATTATCAACCTAGATTACTAGGATACAATTTCCTTCTATAAACAACAACACACCATATAAAGAATATTATTTCCCAATTTATCAGGCCTATTGATTTAATGAACTAAATCTTATCCATTGATAAATTAAAGAAATAAATACTAAGTATATGTGCTTGTTATTATATCGGGATTAAGAGTACACACATCTATAATAATAGAGGTTATGTTCTTTTATATAGTCAGTATAAAAAGAACTACCTCAAATGGTCCTACTCAATACACACATAGTGTACTAGTGTAATTATATAGTTAAGATAAACTAATACCTAATTACACTACAACCATTCCAATGATTTGTCCCATTCCATTTTGGTTGTGAGCTACTATTTATAATTTATAAAGAACTGATAACATGATATTTTGTGTGACACCACACACCATGTTATCTACAATACAAATTAAATGGACAACTACATTTAACATAAATGCTGACATTTGACAAATGTGATTCTTATTTCAAACTAAATTTTCATACAAAAAGCTAGGCTTTTAGTATACATCCTAACAATCTTCCACTTATACTAAAAGACTATTCTGTCATAAATACTGCCATACATCTAATCTCCATCCCCTCAGCATGCTCATAAAAGCTCTTGCTAGAAGGGCCTTAGTGAAAGGGTTTACCAGGTTAGCATCTGATGCAATCTTAGCGACAACAACTATGTCTCGTTTCAAGTGGTACTTGCGCTCAATGTGTTTACTTGCCTTATGGGCTCGTGGTTCCTTCAAGTTTGCTACTGCACCACTGTTATCACAATAAACTGTGATAACTTTGGGCAAAACCGGAATCACATCTAGGTCCAACATGAAGTTTCTGAGCCATACAACTTCTTGGCTATCTCAGAGGCTGCCACATACTCAGCTTTCATGGTGAAGTCCTAAAAGAATCTATGCTTAACACTCCTCCATTGCTATGTCTCTACCTCCTAAAGTAGACACAAAACCTCGAGATCAACTTACTAATGTCCATATCTGATTGGAAGTCAGAATCCATGTAACCCACAGGAAACAAATCATCTGACTGGTAAACCAGCATATAATCTCTAGTCCTTCTTAGGTACTTCAATATATGCTTTACAGCAGTCCAATGTCCCTGTCCTGGGTTACTTTGATATCTGCTGACCATGCCCACGGTAAAACAGATATCTGATCTCGTACATAATATTACATACATTAGGCTTCCGATAATCGAAGCATAAGGAACTGCCTTCATGTCCTCTATCTCCTTTGATGTCTTCGGAGACATCTCTTTAGATAAAGCTACTCTATGTCAAAAAGGTAAGAAACCTTTCTTGGAGTTTTGCATGCTAAAACGAGCAAGGATAGTATTGATGTATGAAGCTTGGAATATGGACAATATCCTTTTCTTGCAATCCCTTATTACTTTGATCCCAAGAATATGTCTACATTCTCCCAAGTCCTTCATATCTAAACACTTGGACAACCATACCCTTACGTCTGACAACACTTTGACATTGTTGTCAATGAGCAAAATGTTATCTACGTATAGTACAAGAAATACCACCACATTTTTGTCACTCTTCTTGTATGCACAAGACCCATCCGGTTATTGAATAAATCCATAAGACTGGATCACTTCATCAAACCGGATGCTCCAAGATTCTAAGATGCTGCATCTTTATCTTGGAGTGCTTTATCATATGTCCAAGGATCAGGTTCATGTTTAGCAGGGATCAAGTCCAAAGACTCTCCCAAAAATATGAATCTAATAGGTTGCCTAACAACCCTCCCACTACGACGAAACATTACTTGTAATTGAGCATTATTTGTGACACGTGTTGCAGTTTCTTATGATATCTCATCTTGTACTGTTGGTACTAAATTAGTCGTGTCCTCTTTTATTTCTTCAAGAATAATTTTATTCATGGGCTTGTGATTTATTATATAGTCTTTTTCTAAAAATCGAGCATTGGTGCTAACAATGACCTTATGATCTTTAGGACTATAAACCTTGTTTCGTTTCTTTAGGATAACTCACAAACAAGCGAACTTCTTTACGTGATTCCAACTTATCAGTGTCTCCCTTCAGCACATGTGCTGGACTACCCCAAACCCGAATATGTTTCAGACTAGGCTTACGTCCATTCCACTATTATATGGGAGTAGAGGGTACTGACTTAGAAGGTACCAAGTTCAGAATATACACTGTTATTTCCAGAGCATATCCCATAAACAAATTTGATAATTCTGAATAACTCATCATTTATCTAACCATTTCTATAAGAGTCCTATTCGTTCGTTCCATTACACCATTCTGTTGGGGTGTACCAGGTGCAGACAGTTGGGATTGAATCCCAGCCTCTGATAAGTAACTCCTAAACTCTCCTAAGGGGTACTCGCTACCACGATCAGACCGTAGTGTCTTGATACTTTTACCATGATGTTTCTCCACATCAGCCTTGTACTATTTGAACTCATTAAAGCACTCAAACTTGTGGCGCATCAAGTAAATGTACCTGTATCTCGAATAGTCATCTATAAAAGAGATAAAATATTCGAAACCTCCTCTTGCCTGGATAGTCATAGGTACACATAAATCAGAATGAACAAATTCCAACACATCTTTGGCTCTATACCCCTTGGTCTTAAAAGGTTTCTTGGTCATTTTTCCTTTCAAGCAAGATTCGCAGGTTGGAAAGTTTTCCACCACCAATGAACCTAAAAGTCCATCAACTATTAACCTTTGAATCATACTAAAGTTAATATGACCTAGCCTTAGATGCCAAAGATATGTTTGGTTCATTTCTGAAGGCTCCTTTCTCTTATTAGATTTAGAAGATAAGTTTTAAATTACCATTTCTTACATCGTGGGAGTTATTGGATTAAGAGTGTACAAATTGTCAACCAATGTACCAGAACAGATAACTTCCATATTTTTCTTGACAACTATTTTATCATCAAAAGAAATAGAATATCCATTCATAAAAGTTTTAGAAACTGAAATCAAGTTCTTTCTAAAACTTGGTACATAAAGACAATTTATCAAAAAACACTGTTTTATTCCTAAATAAACATCTCCCACTGCAACAGCCGCCACTTTCGTAGCATTGCCCATGTAGATAGTAATCTTCTCTTCATGTAGTCGTCGAGTTTCTTGTAATCCCTGTAATGAATTGCAGACATGATCAGTGGCTCCCGTATCTACACACCAGGTACCAGTAGATAACACCACTAAACATGTTTCAACAACTAATGAATAAGATACATCTTTATTGTTCTCCTTTCTGCGAGGACAGTCCACCTTTAAGATTGTACAGTCTTGCCTGGCAGCCTGATTCTAGTGTCCGAAAAGTTCCTTGAGATTGTACATCATGTCATGGCCAGTAGGCATGGTCTGATGCTGATGTTGCAACACATTTGACATAAAAGTCAAAATGTAACTCCGCGCCATCTCATCTGCCTTGACCTATTTCTTATGATATTCAATCTCCTCTTTACTAGAATCGCTATTAGGCAAGTTTGGATAGATCTTAAAAAGTATAAACTTATATCCTTCAGCAGTTAAGACATTGTCCAAGTTTCGTTTCCAATCAATGTAATTGGGACTAGTAAGTTTGTTGTCTTTCAATATAACAACAAGAGGATTGAAAATCATTTGAAATCCTAAGAATCACAAAATCCTAAGTTTGGTCAAAACTTAAGAATTTAAAATAATATTGATTCCTCAATATCATTTAAATTCACCAACACCTCAAAACATCGTGAATTTTGTATGCCACGATAGTGTGGACGTATACAAATTCAAACATTTGTAAGAGGAGGATTTACCCATTAATTTTATCATGTCAACCTAACATTATGACAAATAAAATTAATAGTTGGTTAGTTTGGTCAAATCTTTAGAATTTAAAATAATATTGATTTCTCAAATAATATTATTTAAATTCACCAACACCTCAAAACACCGTGAATTTTGTATGCCACGATAATGTGGACGTGTACAAATTCAAACATTTGTAAGAGGAGGTTTTACCTATTAATTTTATTATCTTGTCAACCTAATTTTATGACAAATAAAATTAATAGTTGGTTTTTCTTCGGTCACACAAGTAATAGCAGTGACTCCGATGAGGAGGATACTATTAAATGCGCCTAAGTGTTTACCATTACTTGATACTTAGTCCATTAAATAGGTTTGTGCCCCTTCAGATGGAGAAGATCACACACTCCTAAATAATTTCCTATAATCATCCATAAAGGAAGTTTTATCTAGTGATCCGCAAACAAACTCATCCGATGTGGAGGAAGGCACTCAGAGCCAACACGTAAGTTTGTTTGCATCACTTACAAACTAGTAATGGAGGCCGTAAAATTTATTTAAAAATCCCTCTCCCACTTAGTTATTTAAGATGAAGAATTTTAACATGCAAGTACACATCATATGCACACACACACATCACAGCAAATAAAAGCAATAAATATGGAAAAATAATTTTCTAACTATTATGACCTTTTCCATCACTGACCTCCATGTGCAGCCAACCTTGGCTGCTGCCATCTTTAGCCATCGCTATCGGGTCTAGTCGTCGCATTTATCTTGCTTCCTTTTCCGCTGCGTCTCTGGTCCTCGGATAGTCCCACGCCTCGCAAGAATATGATCCGCGATGAAAATAAAATTTACATTTATCGATCTTATATTCCACAAGGGAATGCACATGAAATCTAGATCGAACAAAATGTAAAATCATAAAACTAATACAGCTCCTGCTGTATTTTATAATTACAATCATGTACATACATAAAATGCCCTCGACATGCCCGAGGGTCCAATCACACACAAATACAATATGGCCATAACAGTTGGAACTAGGATGCTTGCAACCACAGAGTTAATTTATTTGCACATACTACTATTATCCCGCCTAAATATGTGTATGAAAAGTTCATAATAAACTGAAAACCAAACACACAGAGGCTAAAACCTTGCTCTGATACCAATTGTTGGGACCAAAAGGATGCCCACATATCTCCACAATGATATGATATTATCCACTTTGGGCCTAGATCCTCATGGATTTGCTCTTGGCTCTACCCAAAAGGCTTCATGCCAATGGAGATATCCTACATCCTTTTAACCCCATGATCTTTACCAAATATTTTCAATGTGGGGCTTTGATTGAACCCCAACAGGTTGATGGTTTATGCGTTGATCTAATGAAATTTGATTTTTGGAAGAGTTATGGATATCTATTCTAATGTTGTGATGGATTATGAAAGAGATTAATTAATTCATAATGCCTAGTTGATTTAAGTGTCAGTGAGAGCCCTAGAGCCGATCATGTGATGATTGTTAAATTGACTCAATGAATCATAGTCTAAATTAGACTCATTCGACACATGAATCAAATTGAGTCCAGCTCAATTAGTCTAATTTGGATTACTCTTAATCGAATTTGGTTCATCACATGAACCTAATCCTCTTGGTCTATCATATGAACCCAATCTCCATCTAATTGCCCTTTGTGTGTGACCCTATAGGTTCTTGTAACGTTGGCAATGCTCCTAAACCTATTTAGAAACATAAGCAATGATCGGTATCTAGCAACACATCATTACTACCCAAGTTACAAGAATGTTGAGATCCAACATCACCATTGTGACTCTCACAATATGTGACAATGTCCTTCTATCCTTGACATCTAAATTAATCAATTGAGGTATAGACCGTGTCATCCTCTAATCAATCTATGTCTTGAACTCCAAGTAGACTCACTCTAATCAAATGAGCTCAATATCTCATATTGACTTATTTGGGCATGGCCATGCACTTAGTGGCCTCACTCTATCAAGAATCATAATATCACTCCCGTCATATAGGAGGGATAGATCCCATCTACATCACTCACATCCCTTCGCATAATTTGTTACATACCCAGTAGTCACCTTTATAGTCCACCCATTTACGGGTGACATTTGACAAAGCCAAAGTATGCAACTCCTTATATAGGGAACCATGGTGACTTTAGGTCCAAGGACTAATAGTCATACTAATAGTCACATGAGAAAGTATATGACACTTATATAACGATTCATGATACTTTCTCATGGCGGGTCATTCAGTATACATTCTCCAATGCATACCCATGTGTCAACTTGATATCTCTATATCCATGACTTGTGAGATCAAGTCATCAAGTTGACCTATATGCTAGTCTCATCGCATTAACATTGTCCCTGAATGTTAATACTTGACTAGGATGATTAAGAGTAGTGTTCTCTATATCATCTCATTATCAATTCAACCAATTGATTGATATAGATAAGAACCTTCTACTCAAGGACGCTATTATACTTAGTTATTTGGCACCAATAAAAGTAAGTATAATAACCATAAAGAAATGCCTTTATAAATATATATATAGGAATATGATACATCGAGTCCATACAACAATCATCACATGATCGACTCTAGGGCTCTCACTAACAATCTCCCACTAGCACTAGTGTCAATCAGGGTAGGCTCTAACGCCCAATGACCTAGTGTGACCATCATGCTTTCTCTGTGCCAAAGCCTTGGTCAAGGGATCAGTGATGTTAGCCTCTGTGGGCACTCTATAAATTTTCACATCTCCTCTATCGATAATCTCTCAAATGAGATGGAAGCGTCGTAGTATGTGTTTGGTCCGCTGGTGTGATGTGAGCGAGGTTCCTTAGCCTGCGCAATTGCTCCATTGTTGTCACAATAGAGCTCTATAGGATCGGCTATGCTAGGAACCACCCCAAGCTTAATAATGAACTTGCGAATCCAAACTGCCTCCTTTGCTGCTTCTGATGCAGCAATATACTCGGCCTCTGTTGTAGAATCAGCAACTATGTTCTGCTTCGAACTCTTCGAGCTTACAGCACCACCATTCAAGCAAAACACGAACCCAGACTGCGATATATAATCATCTTGGTCAGTTTGGAAGCTGGCATCACTGTAACCCTTTATAGCTAGCTCGTCATCGCCTCCAAATATCAAGAAATATTCTTTAGTCCTTCTCAAGTACTTAAGAATATTCTTGACCACTATCCAGTGACACTCACCTGGATCTGACTGGTATCTGCTCGTCATGCTCAAAGCATATGAAACATCAGGATGAGTGCATAGTATGACGTACATGATAGATCCTATGGCTGAAGCATAAGGGATCTTATCCATGCGGTCTCTCTCCTCTCTAGAAGAGGGACTTTGAGTCTTCGAAAGACTCACACCATGTGACATCGGCAGAAATCCTTTCTTGGAATGCTGCATGGCAAACCGTAGTAATACCGTGTCAATATATGTACTTTGACTTAGGCCAAGCAATTTCTTAGATCTATCTCTATAGATCTTTATGCTTAGAATACAGGCTACTTCACCTAAGTCCTTCATTGAGAAACAATTCCCCAGCCAAGTCTTTATAGACTGCAGCAAAGGGATGTCATTTCCAATGAGTAGTATGTCATCCACATACAATATAAGGAAGATAACTATGTTCCCAACAACCTTCTTGTAGACACATGGTTCATCTTCATTCTTGATGAAACCAAACTGTTTGATTACATCATCGAATCGAAGATTCTAGCTCCGAGAAGCTTGCTTCAGTCCATAAATGGACTTATGCAGCTTGCATACTCTGCCAGTATGCAGTGGATCTACAAAACCCTCAGGTTGTGTCATGTACACATCCTCGAGCAAGTTTCCATTCAGAAACGTGATTTTGACATCCATCTGCCAGATCTCATAATCGTGGTATGCTGCAATAGCAAGCATGATCCGAATGGACTTAAACATCGCTACTCGAGAAAATTTTTCATCATAGTCAATACCATCAATTTGCTTGAAACCTTTAGCTACCAAACGACCCTTATAGGTAATAAGTCCATCCATGTTAGTCTTTCTCTTAAAAATCCACTTACACCCAATGGGTTTGACACCTTCAGGTGGATCAACCAAAGTCCATACTTGGTTGGTGTACATGGATTCCATCTCGGATCTCATAGCCTCTAGCCATTTCTCAGAATCTGGTCTCATCACAGCTTCCTGATAGGAGGTAGGCTCATTCTCAACGAGCATAATGTCGTCATGGTCAGACAAGAGAAATGAGTATCTCTCAGGTTGACGATGTATCTTGTCAGACCTGTGAAGAGGTAGGTCTACTTGAACTGGTTATTGCTCCTCAACTCCTTGTGCAACAATCTCATCATCCGCAACATTTTGCGGTTCCAGTTCAACTTTCATCAAGGCTTCAGTGCTATGATCCATATCTTGAACTTCTTCAAGATCGAACGTACTCCCACTAGTTTTTCTAAAAACAAAGTCCTTTTCTAGAAATACTCCAGTCTTAGCCACAAACACTTTGTGGTGACTAGGAATGTAGAAGTAATATCCCTTCATTTCCTTGGGATATCCTATAAAATAGCACTTATCGGATTTGGGTCCCAGTTTGTCTGAAACTTGACATCGAACGTAAGCCTCACAACTCCAAATCCTCATAAAAGATATCTGGGCATCTCTCCTAGTCTATATCCTATATGGTGTCTTTATCACAGTTTTGGATGGAACATGATTAAGTGTGAAGGCTGCTGTGTCTAGAGCATATCCCTAAAAAGATATAGGAAGATCCGTGTGACTCATCATAGATCGTTCCATATCTAATAGGGTACGATTCCTCCTTTCGGATACACCATTCCACTGTGGTGTTCCAGGAGGCGTGAGTTGGGATAGAATCCTACACTCAGCTAGATAGTCATGAAACTCATGGCTAAGGTATTCACCACCTTGATCTAATCGAAGTATTTTAATACTCTTGCCTAGCTGGTTTTATACTTCATTCTTGAATTCTTTGAACTTTTCAAAGGATTGTGACTTATGTGTCATCAGATACACATAACCATATCTATTGAAGTCATCAATAAATGGAATGAAGTACCTATAACCACCTATGGCAGTGACATTGAAAGGGCCACATACATCACTATGTATAAGTCCTAACAAGTCAGTTGCTCTTTCACTGTGTCCACTAAAGGGAGTCTTGGTCATCTTGCCCAATAGGCATGACTCCCATGTCTCATATGATTCAAAATCAAATGAGTCCAGCAAATCATCTTTATGTAGCTGTGATAAGAGATTCTCATTTATATGACCTAAACGACAATACCAGAGATAGGTTCGGTTCATTTCATTTGACTTGAACCTTTTGGTACTTATGTTATAGATGGGGTTCTCTAAGTCTAGAATGTAGAGTCCGTTCATCAGAGGTGCACTACAATAGAACATATCTTTCAAATAAATGGAACAACATTTGTTCTTTATTATAAATGAAAAGTCTTTCTTGTCTAAACAAGAAACTGAAATGATGTTCTTTGTGAGAGCAGGCACATAACAACATTCATCTAATTCTAGTACAAGCCCAGAGGGCAGAGATAGAAAGTAAGTTCCTACAGCAACAGCAGCAACCCATGCTCCATTGCCTACTCGTAGGTCCACCTCATCCTTCGTCAATGTCCTGCTATTTCTCAGCGCCTGTACACTAGTACAAATGTGAAAAGCACATCCGGTATCTAATACCCACGATGAAGAAATAGAGAGATTGACTTCTATAACATATATACCTGAAGTAGAAATCTCATTTCTCTTCTTCTTAAGATCTTCCAGGTATCCTTTGCAGTTCCTCTTCCAGTGCCCAGTCTGACCGCAGTGGAAGCAGGTAGTATCCTTGGTAACTCCTCCTTTATGTTTCATGACCTTGCCTTTGCCCTTGGTGTTGGTGCAACCTTAGGTCAAGGTTGACCTGGTTGACCCGACTCGAGTTGACCTGACTCGAGGTATATTTTGATGTTTGACAAGAATAGAGAAGTTGTATTTTGATGTTTGACAAGAATAGGAACTTGGGGGATTGTGGGTGCAACCCTTGGTCAAGGTTGACCTGGTTGACCCGACTTGAGTTGATCTGATTCGGGAAAAGTTCAAGTATGGAGACTTGGCATGGAAAAGTCCAAGCAGGGAGCTTGGCACGGGAAAATTCCAAGCAGGGAGCTTGGCACGGGAAAAGTCCAAGTATGGAGACTTGGCATGGAGAAGTCCAAGCAGGGAGCTTGGCACGGGAGAAGTCCAAGTATGGAAGCTTGGCATGGGAAGTTCAAGTATGGAGACTTGGCACGGGAAAAGTCCAAGTATGGAGACTTGGCACGAAGAAGTCCAAGCAGGGAGCTTGGCACATGAGAAGTCCAAGTATGGAAGCTTGGCATACGAAGTCGGAGAGGGCTCGGCAGCTCGTTCTCTGGACCGGACGAAGTCGGAGAGGGCTCGGCAGCTCGTTCTCCGGACTAGGTCAGAGAGGGCTCGGGAGCTCATTCTCTGGACCAGACAGAGTTGGAGAGGGCTCGGTAGCTCGTTCTCCGGACTAGGTCAGAGAGGGCTCGGTAGCTCGTTCTCTAGACTGGGAAGGCTTTAGGGTTTAGGGATGGGAAGCTCTAAAACCTACATAGGCATTGGATCGGTCTGTTGACCGATCCAGTGATACTTTGGTTTATCTGATCGGTCTGGTGACCGATCAGTAACCAAACAGAAGCTTACTGTGGGTTATCTGATCGGTCTGGAGACCGATCAGGAAGCGATCAGTAAGAAGCGATGGATTCAGAAAACAATAGGGGGATCGGTCTGTGGACCGATCCACCTATGGCCTGATCGGTCCACAGACCGATCAGGGCTCGGGAACAACTCTCTGTGAGAGTTGGGATCGGTTTGGGGACCGATCAGCCTAGGGCCTGATCGGTCCACAGACCGATCAGGTTTTGGAACCACTCTCTAGGAGAGTTGGAGATCGTAGGGCCTGATCGGTCCACAGACCGATCAGGGATACAAGACCGATGCCTGATCGGTCTGTGGACCGATCAGGGACCTCCTGGACCGATTAGGATGGAGCCTGATCGGTCCAGCCTTAGCCGTTGTGACTCAACGGCTAGATTTCTGGATTCCTCTTTGTCTTCTTCGCAGGTGCAGGATATAATAAGCCTCTACAGTGAAGGTGAGAACAACTCTTGCTGACTAGTTCTTGCTCCTGCGATCTGAGCTTTGTTGAGCTCTCCACTGCTGAAGCTTCGTGTGAGCTTCCCTCGGATGGACTCCAACTAATCAGTTGCTGCTGTGGTTGGCATCAGTGAAGTTGCTGCTTCATCACCAGTCGACAAGAAGGCAAACAAACTAGTGTTTTTACATTCAAATTGTTCTTGGCCTCTTGCTGTATTTCTTGTACTCCTATCTTGCTGTTGCAAAGAGATTGTGGCGAGGTTTCTCCACCCTGAAGGAGTTTTTATTAGCCAGTTTTCTGGGGTCTCATCCACCGACGGATTGATAGGATTCGTCCACCTTACGGACAAGCCGAGGAGTAGGAGTATCATCTCCGAACCTCGTTATATCGTCGTGTTTGAGGTTTGATCTTTTCTATCTTCGTTTCTACTGTTTATTTCCGCTGCGCAAACTCAAATTGTAGGAAGAAACGAGAATTTGGGGTCGCCTATTCACACCCCCCTCTCTAGCCGCATCCGAAGGTCCTAACACTTGGCACGAGACTTTCCCTTACTTTTAGGCTTGCCCTTGCCTTTATGCTTTTGCACCATCAAAATGGAGTTGGGCTTTACCTTCTTAAGGTTGAGCTCAGCAGTTTACAACATGCTTAGCAGCTCAGGCAGTGACTTATCAATTTCATTCATATTGTAATTTATGACAAATTGACTGTAACTTTCTGGCAAGGATTGCAAGATCAAGTCAGTGGCCAGTTCTTGGCCAAGTGGGAATCCCAACCTCTATAGATTCTCTATGTACCCAATCATCTTGAGTACATATGGACCTACGGGAGTCCCATCTTGAATCTTGCACTGAAATAGTGCCTTAAAGATCTCGAATCTCTCGTGCCTTGCTTGTCCTTGATATAGTTGACGAAGATGTTCAACCATATCATAAGCAGTCATCAACTCGTGTTGCTTCTAAAGCTCAGAGTTCATGGTTGCGAGCATGAGGCATGACACATCTAATGCATCATCTTGATGCTTCTTATAAGCATCTCGGTCGGCTCACGTGGCAGTGGCAGGAGGTGCCTCCGAAATGGGCTGCTCCAGGACATACAGTTTTCTTTCTTGTGTGAGAATGATTCTCAGATTCCTGTACTAGTCTAGAAAATTAGCTCCATTGAGCTTGCCCTTGTCAAGGACAGAACGCAGGAAGAAAATGTTCGTGTTCGTCGACATGGAAATCTACAACATAAATAAAGCAGAAAGTAAATATCATATTCCTCTTATCATTTAATTAGGTCTTGAACTAAATGATGCTCCCACTGAATTATAAGACTTTTGTAGAATCAAGTCATGGATGTAGTCAAACCACACTACTAGATTTATACCAATTAGCTATAATTCTCGTGGGACAAGATCCACATCATACTATGTCTTGAGTTAGCTTTGGCTAAATCGCCCAAGACTTAGTATGATCGGTAGATAACTAATTATTAATTACATCTTTATGCAACTCTTGTTTATAGGATCAAGATAAATGTGATCTTTATCCTATCTTCCCAACCGTTGAAAAATACCTATAGTTTTACCCGATCCAATTGAGTTAACTAGTTATACTCAATCTAATTGAGTTTGTACTCACCCAAGCTTTGATAGGCGGGACCAAGATTGTCCCTCTGCACCCTACCAAGATAATATGCGTTGCTATGCTTTGGCAGATTCAACAACAACAAATGATCAAGGTAGTGATGGGTATCAAAACTTGGTAGGCATTTCGAGTTGACTTGATTAAGATATAATCTAATCATAAATGTGTATCATATACACATTAAGACACTAATTACCCTACATTAGCATGCATCACATACACACAAGCAATGATAGATTAATTAATTTATGATGAGGTCATGACCCTACTACGATCTTCTCAAGCCAATGAAAAGATCGGACGGTCAACCTAGGGTCAACGACTTCTCCAATCGCCTCCTTTTGACCGCCATGTGTTGACAGCACCCTCTTCGTAACTCCTTCTTGAGTGGACCTTCCACCGCTTCATTTTGTACATTACAAATATGAAACTCGAGTTACATTCGAGTCTAAAATCTATTTACAACAGGAAGATAATAAAGGAGGCACGATGCGCAGGTCGCATATCATATACAACACGCACAATACAAAAATGACGTGCATGCCATATTATGAATTACAACACAATTTTAACCAATCATATTGGGTTTTTTGGGCCATGACCATCACAATATCATACATAATTCTAAATTATGTATTTTACTACTATTTTTATCAATTTTATGAGTCACAATTCCTCGATGGTCCCGTTTAGCGATTTTCAGGCGCGATCGCGAGACAATGCCCCTTGCGGGGTTAGGGGCAGCGCCCCTTCTCGTGAAATGAATATCGCGAGTGTCCCAAACTCATCTAATAGTGCCTTAAGTCACTATCCCAAAACAAAAATAATTTTTGTTTGGGCGAGACATTGCCGTTTCGGAAGGTTTTTCTCGGTATTTGAAGCCTACAAGTGTCCAAGCACTTGTTGCTTCTCCTCTACAAGAAAAATACTCATAAAATCCATAAAAGTAGAAAAATTACAGAAACTTACAGATTTGAAACCTTTTCATAATAACAAATACAAACATGTACAAGCTTCGCACGTGGCTCTAAAACCAATGACTAGAGATTCATTAAATTAAATTGATTTGAATCAAAGGTTAGATTTGATCAACCATGGGAGATAAGAGGTCAAGTTTGACTTGACTTGAGAGGGAAGATGAAGGGTTAAGTTTGACTTGACCAAATGCCACTTCATTGTGACTTGGCATGGGCCGGTCAATGATGATGTTCCACATCATCAAGGCTACATCATTGTGTGTCACCTCATGAGGAAGACTAAGAGCCATGACTCTTGGTATTACATGGAGGTATTAAAGCACCAATAAGTGGCCGGCCACATATGATGAAGGCAATTCAAGGCCTCTTCTTTCTCCTCTCTTCTCTTCTTCTCCTTCTCCTCCATTGCCGAGACCTCTCAAGAGTGCTAGCACACTCTAAGTGGTTCTCTCCATCTTTTTTCCATGTGGATACTGTTGGAGCAATCTAGTGACCCTAGGTTTTGATGTTTGGGCAAAGGTTTAAGTTAGATTTATTGTTGTATTTGATATGCATTGTGAGTGTGCAGGATACAGGTACAACAAGGAAGTCCAAGTGTGATCTTGGCAAAGGAGGAAAGTCCAAGGATGAGTCTTGGCGGTGTAAGTCCAAGCATGTAGTCTTGGAAACGTAAGTCCAAGTGTAACTTGGCAATGGATGAAGTCCCGGAGGTGCGACCTCTTGGCAAAGGAAGACCCGACAACAATGACAAGGCCGATGGAAGCTCCAGAAGGCAAGACGTGAAGGATGGGGAGGCATCCGAGGGACGCAAGGCTGATGGAGGAGGCTAGAAGGCTAGGTCTAGGTTGGTCGGGCAGGGACGAGTGCTGAGAGATTGTACTCGGAGTAAAATACTAGAATTAGGGTTGACTGTAGCAGTATTGTAGCGTTACTGTAGCAGTATTGTAGCAGTCGACTGCATATTTTAGCAGTCGACTGGTGCAGTCGACTGGGGCAGTCGACTGGCAGCGAACAGAATGTGTGGAATCAAGCCGTTGGGGTGTAACGGTCGAATTTCCACAGAGGGCAGTCGGCTGCATGTTTTAGCAGTTAACTGGTAGGCGGGGTTTTCAACCCGCGGGCTATAAAACCAAAGCTTGGGAGCTTGGTTTGAGCTGATGAAATTAGACTTGGTTAAAGCCTAATTAGTAGTCACAAAAGTGCTCAAGGTTTCCCTTGTGTCCAAGAGGTCTTGGTGAGTTTGTGGTGAGGTTTCTCCACCCACAAGGAGGTTGAGCTAGCCGGAGGTCTTCCGGGGAGTAATCCACCGACGGATAGGGATCGTCCACCTTACGGACAGCTGTGGAGTAGGAGCTTTATCTCCGAACCACGTAAATCGGCGTGTGTTGGTTTGCTTACTCTTTCTTGTTCTTTGTATTTGTATTTAGCTTTCGTATTTGTGTTTGTATTGCTTTGTATTTTCGCTGCGCTAGCTAACAAGTGTAGGAAGCGAGTGATTTGGGTGAGACGCTATTCACCCCCCTCTAGCGGGCACATCGGTCCCAACAGATACGTGTAGAAGAGTGTTCACTTGACACTCTATGAGATCCGACAATCATTTGGACGAGCAGGATAAGCGAAGGGCATCGCTACAAGGGTAAACCTTCTTTTCATGTAGATCTAGTGTAGACAAACATGTACATGAATTTATTTATCTATCTTCGCACGGATCCGTGGCTAGCTTCAAGGTTTCCGCAATGTAAAAAGCGTTTTTTGCGGCTCGAAAGTCTAACATTAAGATATAGAGTAAATGATGTATTGATTTGAGTAGGATTGAAGTGAAGGAATTGTGAATTGAGTTAAACCTAATTGGATTCATGAATTATGTTAATTATTTTTATTATTGATATGGGTTAGGTTTAGTGGGTCTCTGGTAGAAAGGAGATAGTGAATGTAAGCATGAATATCGGCCAGGGTAATATGTGTGAGATAAACAGTCCAATATCAGCCGGGATAATACCTTAAGAAAGGTAGGCCAATTTCTTAAGAAAGGTAGACCAATATCGACCGGGATAATATTTTAAGAAAGATAGGCCAATATCGGCCGGGATAATATCTTAAGAAAGATAGGTTAATATCGGCCGGGATAATATCTTGAGAAAGATAGGCCAATATCGGCCGGGATAATATCTTAAGAAAGATTGCCCAATACTGGCTGGGTTTACACATTTAAGATAAATAAGCTAAGATTGTCTGAGTTAGCACGTCCGGATATAAACTAGTATTGGTCGGGTATATATGATCGCCCGGGTATGTAAAGAAAAAAGGTCTTACAAGATTTATAGTATATTATCGGATGAGTAAGACATATGGTGAACAATAGTAATAATTCGCCCGAACATAACTTAGGTTCAATTCCGTCCGATACAAATCATAGTATAAAATCGGGCTATATATAATATAGCAGAAGATAGGGTAAGTAGGCATGGGTGATAAGTATACCTTGATATAACCTATAAGATAGGGTGAGAACAAATATTTCGGGAATATTCATAAATAGCTTATGAAAATATCTGTAGCATGTGATTGTATAACAGGTGGACTAATTTAGAGGGAAGAATGTTTCTAGACTCTTCTGCAGGTACTAGGCGACAAAGAAGGTACATCTGGGGTACAAAAAAGATTCCTTAAAAACTATTTTCTGCAAGTACATGACTTACGTCATCTCATAACAAACTCTAACAAACCGGAGTCCACTTATGACTGCGGAGGTTATATGAAGTGGTATAAAAAGGGGAATCCTCACCGTTGGCCAGAGATGCTCATGCTCACACACACAACACACATAGTCATTTATTGCAAACCTTAGTTTTCAGCTACTGTTCATCTTATTCCTTCCACACCAAAAGAGATCACTGACTTGAGCGTCGGAGGGCCTAGCCAAGGATTCCCACCCCGGTCTTAGGTCACTGACAATATTGTTGGCTGGTCTTCTATGCGCAGGAACTCGTGAGAACTCCAGATCTCGGTATTCTTCACTGGATTCTTCCTTTTGTCCTTGAGTTTTCACGTAAGGAGGGTGTTCTGTGACTTTATCCTTCCTGATCCGCTTTGGTCTTCTCGGATCGGAAGTCCTCAGGTATTCTTCTTCATCAGAAGTAAGTTCTCTCCCTAGCTTTTCATTTTGTCAAGTTTCTCAGACAGGATCAAATTTGGCGCCGTCTGTGGGAACTTCACCTGAATCTGAGATTGCAAAATGGAAGACACTAGAAAATCGAAACTACTCACTATTAGTCGTGAAGATCTGGATTTACTTATTAACGCTCATGTGCAGAAGGCTCTACAACAATAACAACAACAACAACAACAACAAGCTCATACTGGAGCTACTCTGCCAGTAGCTCATAATCCGGTAGTCTCAACTACTGATCGTCGGAAAGAAAAAGAGTTGGAAGAAGAAGATCGTTTGTATGTTACTTCAGCCACTGCTTCTCCGACTAGACGCCCTAGAGACTTTCTTCGCACTCCTTTCGAGCAGGGAGGACGAAGGCCCGTATTTCAAGAATCCTCAGGCGAGGCCCCGGACAAGGAGAAGCGCAAAGCTAAAATGATGGTAGCTAGTGAGCTCACCAGAAAGAATTATTTCTCTATTTTCTCAAGGTGTATTGGATGATCCGCTTCCTAAACGATATCAAAATCTTCAGATCGGCGAGTACACTGGAACTACAGATCCAGAGGATCATTTATTAAAATTTGAGAATGTAGCATTATTACAACAATTCTCTGATGGAGTAAAGTGCCGGATATTCCTTACAACACTCGGAGGAGCTGCTCAACGCTGGTTCAAAAGATTGACTGAAAATTCTATTCGAAGGTTTAAAGATTTCAAGAAAGTTTTCTTACATCATTTTTCCAACAACAAGAGATATCATAAAACTCCCTGGAGCTTATTCTCAATTAAACAAGGATCTAAAGAGTCCATTAGAGCCTACATTAAGAGATTCAATCAAGTAGCTATTTTTGTACCCAATGCTACTACTGAAATATTAGTAAGTGCTTTTTCTCAAGGCTTGAATGATAATGATTTCTTTAAAGATCTGGTGAGGAATCCTCCTGCCAATTTTGACTCATTAATTGAACATGCTACTGAATTTATTAATGTCGAAGAAGCTCAGGCTGCACGCAGAAAAGAAGAGACTACTTCTTCTCCTGCTCCTATTCCTCCACCGAGGGGACCTCGAGTAATCCCTCCACCCCTTCATCATTCGGAGTATCACCCACAAGTAGTACAGCATGTGGAGATGCAGCAAGAAGCACCAAGAAGATGATGCACTTATCACAAGACCAGCAGTCATCATATAGAAGACTGTTTTGTTCTGAAAAATAAGAAAGCAAATAGGGATCATTATCAGAGGAGAAATTACTATCAACAGCAATATCCCAGGCAGGAAAGTCCACTCAAACTAGAATATTGCCCGGTCGAGCCTCAACAAGGTATATTACGAATCCCGGTCGGCACAACTTAGGTGTCTGAGAAAACTCAGCCTGAGGCCATGACCGCCCGGCAAGAAGAGAACAGGAGCAATGCCGCCCGAGGCAGCATTAAAATGATCGCGGGCGGGCCCACTGATGGAGATTCCAATAGGGCTAGAAAGGCACACGCACGAAGACTTGAGATCCATGTTGTAGAATGCAGCAAGGAGAAAGCAACAGGGCAGGAAATCAGTTTTGGGCCCCGAGATCTCGAAGGGGTAGAAATACCCCATGATGATGCATTAATAATTAAGGTTGTTATAGCCAATTACACTATTTCCCGTACCTTTATAGACACGGGTAGTTCCGTAAATATTATTTTCAAAAAAAGCTTTTGATCAATTGCAGATTGATCTAAGTAAACTTCAACAGATGGTGACTCTGTTGGTGCAACCTTAGGTCAAGGTTGACCTGGTTGACCCGACTCGAGTTGACCTGACTCGAGGTGTATTTTGATGTTTGACGAGAATAGAAAAGTTGTATCTTGATGTTTGACAAGAATACAAACTTGGGAGATTGTGGGTGCAACCTTTGGTCAAGGTTGACCTGGTTGACCCAACTTGAGTTGACCTGATTCGGGTAAAGTCCAAGTATGGAGACTTGACATGGAAAAGTCCAAGCAGGGAGCTTGGCACGGAAAAGTCCAAGTATGGAGACTTGGCACGGAAAAGTCCAAGCAAGGAGCTTGGCACGGGAAAAGTCCAAGTATGGAGACTTGACACGGAGAAGTCTAAGTATGGAGACTTGGCACGGAAAAGTCCAAGTATGGAGACTTGGCACGGAAAAGTCCAAGTATGGAGACTTGGCACGGGAGAAGTCCAAGCAGGGAGCTTGGCACGGGAGAAGTCCAAGTATGGAAGATTGGCATGCGAAGTCGGAGAGGGCTCGGCAGCTCGTTCTCCGGACTAGGTCAGAGAGGGCTCGGGAGCTCGTTCTCTGGACCAGACGTGGAAGTCAGAGAGGGCTCGGTAGCTCGTTCTCTGGACTGGATGAAGTCGGAGAGGGCTCGGTAGCTCGTTCTCCGGACTAGGTCAGAGAGGGCTCGGGAGCTCGTTCTCTGGACCGGACGAAGTCGAAGAGGGCTCGGTAGCTCGTTCTCCGGACTAGGTCAGAGAGGGCTCGGGAGCTCGTTCTCTGGACCGGACGAAGTCGGAGAGGGCTCGGTAGCTCGTTCTCCAGACTAGGTCAGAGAGGGCTGGGGAGCTCGTTCTCTGGACCAGATAGAGTTGGAGAGGGCTCGGTAGCTCGTTCTCCGGACTAGATCAGAGAGGGCTCGGTAGATCGTTCTCTGGACCGGATGAGGAAGTCGGAGAGGGCTCGGTAGCTCGTTCTCTGGACTAGGTCAGAGAGGGCTCGGTAGCTCGTTCTCAAGACCAGGAAGGCCTTAGGATTTAGGGATGAGAAGCTCTAAATCCACATGGGCATTGGATCGGTCAGCAGACCGATCCAGTGATACTCAGGTTTATCTGATCGGTCTGGTGATCGATCAGTAACCAAATAGAGGTCACTGTGAGTTATCTGATCGATCTGTAGACCGATCAGGAAGCCTACTGATCGGTCCACAGACCGATCAAGAAGCCTACTTATCGGTCCACAGACCGATCAGGAAGCGATCAGGAAACGATCAGGCTTCGGAATCACTTCACGCAGGGAGTTGGGGATCGGTCTGGGGACCGATCAGCCTAGGGCCTGATCGGTCCACAGACCGATCAGGAGACTCCCAGACCGATCAGGTTGGAGCCTGATCGGTCCAGGCCTAGCCGTTGGGACACAACGGCTAGATTTTTGTGTTGCTCTTTGTCTTCTTCGCAGGTGCAGGATATAAGGATGCTACAGGAGAAGAAATAAAAAAAATATATACAACCTTCTTCTTCCTCACTCTTGCGATCTGAGCTTTGCTGAGCTCCCTATTCCTGAAGCTTCGTGTGAGCTTCCCTCGACTGGGTAATCAGCTGCTGTTGACATTGTGAAGTTGGTGCTTCATCGAAATCCAGTCGACGAGAAGGCAAGCAAAGTGTTTTTACATTTATATTGTTCTTATTTTCTTTCTCTATTGGTTTTACTCCATTCTTGCTGTTGCAAGAGAGATTGTGACGAGGTTTCTCCACCCAGAAGGAGTTCATATTAGCCGGTTATCCGGGGTCTCATCCACCGACGGATTGATAGGCTTCGTCCACCTTACGGACACGCCGAAGAGTAGGAGTATCATCTCCGAACCTCGTTACATCATCGTGTTTGAGGTTTGATCTTCTCCACTTTCGTTTCTACATTGTATTTCCACTGCGCTAACCTAAATTGTAGGAAGAAACGATAATTTGAGGTCGGCTATTCACACCCCCCCCTCTCTAGCCGCTATCCGAAGGTCCTAACAAGTGGTATCAGAGCAAGGTTGCTCTTCGTCGGATTAAAACCCGGGGGAGTACAAGCTAGAGAATGGATCTACTTGGAGAAGACATCACGATTCCACCCTTCTACGATCGCGACGACTTCGCGTATTGGAAGGTAAGAATGAAGTATTTTCTTATGACTAACCTAGTGAATTGGAATTGTGTACGAGTAGGTTTTACTCCTCCGGTGGATAAAAAGGGAGAACCTCTCGAGAAGAAGTGGATGAAGGAACAAATCCACCAATCCACAATCAACGACAAGGTAACGAAAATCCTTGAATTTTCATTACCTAATGATATCTTGTGTAAGATAGGTCGATACAACGATGCCAAGGAGTTGTGGAACAACTTGGCTAAGTTCCATGAGGAGAGCTCCAATTCAAGTCATGAAGAGGAGTCAAGTGAGCCAAGTAGCTCACATCATGGAGGTATGGAATTAGAAGTTGAGGGCTACTCAACATCTAAGGAAGAAGAGGAGGAGAGTTCTTCATCAAGATTGGTGCAAGAAGAAGCCTCTACCTCCGGAAGGGATGAAGAAGAGAGCGTATATCCATCCTCAACCCTAGGTAACTCAAGCAACTTAATTTCAAATAAATTACATATAATGTGCTTTGAGTGTAGGGAATATGGGCATTACAAGAGTAAATGTCCAAAGAGGATTAGGAAGACTCCACTGGCGCCAAAGGTCAAGGAAGCCGGAGTCCCGATACGCAAGGGCAAGGAGCACGTGGTGTGCTTCCAATGCAAGCAACGGGGACATTATAGGAGCCAATGTCCGAGGGGGAGGCAACCTCACAAGGACAAGAGACCAAGCACATCTATAGGGGGAGCTAAGGCAAACCCTAAGGTACCCTTTAAGGCACATTATTGCAATTCTAATAAGAAACATGCTAGTAGCTTTATTGCAATTGCCAATGATGATAAGCATGATAACCATAGAAACCGATACATGTGCTTAGGTGCCAAACATGTTAGTCTAGGTAAGGATAATACTAGAAATGCCAACCCTAGAATTAACTCATCTAAGATTAAGGAAAACCTAGATAGGAATCCCAAAACAACTAGACATATGCCTAGGAATACCTCAAAGAAAAATGACAAATTAAAACTTGAGGTATTAGAGAAGGGAAATCAAGTCTTGAGGTCAAGACTTGACACCTTAGAAAAGACTCTTAAGAATTTGGAGAAGTCAACTCTAGGGTCTAAGGGTCAAAAGCAAAAGCCCAAGGACATGAGAGGTTTGAGTCACAAACCTAAGTCTCAAGTGGTCAAGCCCACTTACCATAATGTTCCATTCGATTATGGAACAAGACCTAGGGCTAGGAAGACTATCACCAAGGTCACAAGGGGAGTCACCCCTAGAGTTGATCTTGATGAGTCCCAAATGACCAAGGCTTTAAAGCATATGAGGGTCATTAGGAGGGTTGCTAGGGAAGTCATCCCTAGTGAATATTTAGTGAACCCAATGAGCTCATATAGGTTTTGGGTTCCTAGGAGCGTGATTTCATCACGCTAGATGGTTTAGGGTGTGCCCACCTTATTTGGATAGGTAGTTAACCTAATCATGGCAAAAGGTGGCATTTTAGGAAGTTTCAAGGTATAACCAAGCCTTGAAAATGAAATTAAAAATTATTCCTAAGGTGATTAGGATGTGCCAACCACATTTGAGGAATTTTCTAGGGTCAATCTAATTGGCACATAGTGATCTAAAAATCTTTAGTATATGATTTTAGGTCAATTACACTTAGGAATATAGAATTTATGGCAAAATGATCAAAATTATCAAAATGACAACTAAGGTTAGAATTAGGTATTTTCTATACCTTTATATGTTATTTGTCATATATTGTTTGTCATATGCCATGTCATGACATCATATTTAGTTTATTGTCATTTGAAATGTCATGATAATGCATAGGTTAGTTATATGTCATGCCTTATTTAAGTTTCATACTTTATGCCATGACATCATGACATTGGCACATATGTTCACTTATGATATTATTTTATGCCATGTCATCATCTCTTGCATTTATGATCAATTAAATTGATTTAAGGATAAAAACTCAATTTGATATGGAAATCAAATTGTTGTCTAGAAAATGCATGAGAACTTAGCTTAAGATGACCTAAACCCATATCTCACATCAAAATTGACTTGGATGTGTTTGATACACCTTAGATGTGTGTGAGATATTAAGATTATGAGTTAGGATTAAGGTGCATAGCTCTTGTACCTAGATGAGCCTAATTTTAAATTGAGGATCATAGGGAAAGCTTGTGTACAAGTCATGTACATTTAGCCCTAAGATTGTGATCCTAAATTGAATGGTTTAAAATCATTTCAAAATTGATTTGAAAAACCTTGATGAAGCTTTTCTAGTGATAGCATTCATCATTGAGCAAGTTGATACAAAGATGGATTAACCTTGAACTATTTCAAAGTCTTTCAAACTTTGTATCAAGATTTAAAAATGGAAGTTATTTTCATAGAAAACTATTTTTCCATGATAATATATGTTATGAGGAATGTATCCTCAAAATTTTACAATTTTTGGAATTTTCTATGATTTTTTAGGGGTTTCTGAATTTCGGGAGAAAAATCAGAAATTCCTATCAGAGCTTTGTGGACCGATCAGAGGGGATGCTGATCGATCTAAGGAGGTCTGGATCGGTCACTGGACCGATCCAGGGAAGTGTGGATCGGTCTGGTGACCGATCTAGTAAAGGGCTGAGCGTGCCAAAATGCTGATTTTCGACTGATTGTCTGAAATTTCAGCTGGAAGTTGGTATTTTAGATTTCTAAAGGATTGAAACTCTCCAAGACATTGTTGGTGCAATGGTCAAGGGGGAGTTGACCATTAGGGGGAGTTTTACCTATTGGTCAAGCGGGAGTTGACTTTTAGGGGGAGTTTTTACTCGTCAAGATTAGTGATATGGGGATTGTCACTATGTTGATTGTTGTATTTAGTATCAAGGGGGAAATTAAGGGTTTCAATGAAAGGTATGGGACTTTCATTAGGAAGAAACTCTTGACCTTGATTCACTCTTTTTGATGTGTGTCAAAAAGGGGGAGAATGTCTAGAGAATGTTCAAGGAATAACATTGGAATTTGGGGAGAATGCTCAAGGAAGAGCTTTGGAGAACTATTGGAAAACCTAAGTTAGGTTATCGGGTTAACCTAACTTGATTATGGTTTTTGTCAAACATCAAAAAGGGGGAGATTGTTGGTGCAACCTTAGGTCAAGGTTGACCTGGTTGACCCGACTCGAGTTGACCTGACTCGAGGTGTATTTTGATGTTTGACGAGAATAGAAAAGTTGTATCTTGATGTTTGACAAGAATACAAACTTGGGAGATTGTGGGTGCAACCTTTGGTCAAGGTTGACCTGGTTGACCCAACTTGAGTTGACCTGATTCGGGTAAAGTCCAAGTATGGAGACTTGGCACGGAAAAGTCCAAGCAGGGAGCTTGACACGGAAAAGTCCAAGTATGGAGACTTGGCACGGAAAAGTCCAAGCAGGGAGCTTGGCACGGGAAAAGTCCAAGTATGGAGACTTGGCACGGAGAAGTCCAAGTATGGAGACTTGGCACGGAAAAGTCCAAGTATGGAGACTTGGCACGGGAGAAGTCCAAGCAGGGAGCTTGGCACAGGAGAAGTCCAAGTATGGAAGCTTGGCATGCGAAGTCAGAGAGGGCTCGGTAGCTCGTTCTCCGGACTAGGTCAGAGAGGGCTCGGGAGCTCGTTCTCTGGACTGGATGAAGTCGGAGAGGGCTCGGTAGCTCGTTCTCCGGACTAGGTCAGAGAGGGCTCGGGAGTTCGTTCTCTGGACCGGACGAAGTCGGAGAGGGCTCGGTAGCTCGTTCTCCGGACTAGGTCAGAGAGGGCTCGAGAGCTCGTTCTCTGGACCGGACGAAGTCGGAGAGGGCTTGGTAGCTCGTTCTACGGACTAGGTCAGAGAGGGCTCGGGAGCTCGTTCTCTGGACCAGACAGAGTTGGAGAGGGCTCGGTAGCTCGTTCTCCAGACTAGATCAGAGAGGGCTCGGTAGCTCGTTCTCAAGACCAGGAAGGCCTTAGGATTTAGGGATGAGAAGCTCTAAATCCACATGGGCATTGGATCGGTCAGCAGACCGATCCAGTGATACTCAGGTTTATCTGATCGGTCTGGTGATCGATCAGTAACCAAACAGAGGTCACTGTGAGTTATCTGATCGGTCTGCATACCGATCAGGAAGCCTACTAATCGGTCCACAGACCGATCAGGAAGCGATCAGGAAACGATCAGGCTTCGGAATCACTTCACGCAGGGAGTTGGGGATCGGTCTGGGGACCGATCAGCCTAGGGCCTGATCGGTCCACAGACCGATCAGGAGACTCCCAGACCGATCAAGTTGGAGCCTGATCGGTCTAGGCCTAGCCGTTGCGACACAACGGCTAGATTTCTGTGTTGCTCTTTGTCTTCTTCGCAGGTGCAGGATATAAGGATGCTACAGGAGAAGAAATAAAAAAAATATATACAACCTTCTTCTTCCTCACTCTTGTGATCTGAGCTTTGTTGAGCTCCTTATTCCTGAAGCTTCGTGTGAGCTTCCCTCGACTGGGTGATCAGCTGCTGTTGACATCGTGAAGTTGCTGCTTCATCGAAATCCAGTCGACGAGAAGGCAAGCAAAGTGTTTTTACATTTATATTGTTCTTGTTTTCTTTCTCTATTGGTTGTACTCCATTCTTGTTGTTGCAAGAGAGATTGTGGCGAGGTTTCTCCACCCAGAAGGAGTTCATATTAGCCGGTTATCCGGGGTCTCATCCATCGACGGATTGATAGGCTTCGTCCACCTTACGGACACGCCGAGGAGTAGGAGTATCATCTCCGAACCTCGTTACATCATCGTGTTTGAGGTTTGATCTTCTCCACTTTCGTTTCTACATTGTATTTCCGCTGCGCTAACCTAAATTGTAGGAAGAAACGATAATTTGAGGTCGGCTATTCACACCCCCCCTCTCTAGCCGCTATCCGAAGGTCCTAACAGACTCCTCTATATGGATTCACTGGTAATGAAGTACAACCGCTTGGCCAAATAAAGTTGGTCATATCTTTAGGGGAGGAGCCCCTAATGAGAACAAGAAGATCTCACTTCATGGTGGTAGATGCCCCATCCGCCTATAATGTGATACTGGGTCGACCGGCCTTAAATGAGTTTAGGGCGATCGTTTCTACTTTTTGCCAAAAAATTAAATTTCCTGTGGATGACCAGGTTGGGGAAGTACGTGGTGATCAAAAGATGGCTCGTAAGTGTTATGTGGAGATCGTTAGAACTGAAGCCAGTGCCGCTCAAAAAATACAAAGAATGGAGGTCAATGCCATTCAAGAGAAGTCACCTGTCCTGGTTTATGAGGAGAAAGAAGAGGTCCAGATACAGACTGGTCGACCTGAAGCCGTCACCTATATCGTGACTGATCTTGATCCTACTCTAAAAACAGAATTGGTTCAATGCTTGAAGAAAAATAATGATGTTTTTGCTTGGACGACCAAAGAAGTTACGTGCATTTCTCCTTCAGTAATGGAGCATTCTTTACATGTCTTCCTAGATGCTCGGCCTGCCATGCAAAGAAAGAGGAATTTCAGTACAGAACAAAATCAAATCATCAAGGAAGAAGTAGCTAAACTTATGGAAGCCGGCTACATCAGAGAGGTGTAGCTCCCTAACTGGCTAGCTAATGTTGTCCTGGTCTCTAAACCAGGGAATAAATGGCAGGTATGTATTGATTTCCGTGATCTCAACAAGGCCTGTCCAAAGGATTATTATCCATTGCCCTGGATCGATCAATTAGTGGATTCTACAGCCGGGTACGAATATATTTCTATGCTGGACGCCTATCAAGGCTATCATCAGGTCCCGCTTGCTAAGGAGGATCAAGAGAAGGTTAGTTTTGTAACATCTGAAGGTACTTATTATTATAATGTTATTCCTTTCGGACTAAAAAATGTAGGAGCAACTTATCAGAGACTAATGAATAAGGTCTTCCTGAAATAGATTGGAAGAAATATGGAAGTATATGTTGATGATATTTTAATTAAGTCTCTTCAGGCTACTGATCTCTGTAGGGATATAGAAGAAACTTGCGGAACATTAAGGCAATATGACCTCAAGTTGAACCCGAGCAAATGTTTGTTTGGAGCAAGAGGGGGAAAGTTCCCGGGTTATATGGTGTCTGGTAACGATGTATGTCACACTCGTAAATCAAATTGTACAAATATATTTCCACCGAACCCCTTAATTTCACAATAACGTTGTAGTAACGAGCCCAGGATCGATCTCTCGAGGAACAAACGGTAGGATGTAATCTTAGGATCATATTTCATTCTCATTTTTGGGGTTTTAATATGAAAATGGGGAGGTTAAAGCTTTGAATCTAAATCTAACAAATGAAAGCACAACAATTAAGAAATAAATATAATGCAAGAGTGAAACCTAACTATGTGTCAATGAACAAATCATTACGCATTGTCACACTACGTTGTGATAAATCCATCAACACACATCAAACTAAGAATGAAAGAACAAGACTCAAATTAAACCTAATCTAAAGCATTTAATTAAATCAAGTATGAAATAACAAGAAGCAATTAAATCTGATCTAAACAGAAATTAAACCCTAGCTTAAAACTTAAACACTAAACAATTAACCAAATATCAAATAAACACAAATTAAGCTTCAACTATGAAATGAAATGCTAGATTACTTGCTAAACCATAACAAACATAAAGGAATATGTTCTAAGCTGTAAAAATAATAACAAAATGAAATAAACCCTAACCGATCCAACTCACAACAAATCTACCAAGCTACACACTCTTGCCGTCACACAAGAGTGCCAAAGTCGAGAACACCCAACTTGGACCTCAATGAAGACTCTCAGTGGCGTATCAGCTCGAGGTATGCTCAACAACATCGGCGGACCACCTCCGGTGAGCTAGAACAACCCTAAACCCACTCAAGTGCTGAAAATGCAGGAAATATGCAAATATGATCTTTGAATCTGATCGGAAGTTGTGGAACGTGGATGGACGTCGGATGGAACTCAGGAACACCGGAAACCACCTCCAAATGTTGCTGATGGGAATCGGAGCTCAGATTTGGAAGAACACCTCCAATCTGAGGTGAACAGAGGTATCGCAGAAGTGCAGAATTCGCTGGAGGGAACACCCGCCAGAGGAGCCAGATGATCGGGATGACGCCGCCGAGAAGCTCTCCACCAAGGTTGAAGCTCGGGAAATTGATTGGAGAAGAGAAAGGGGCCGGAATCCTGAAGAACTCGCCACAGGACGAAGCTGCGCTGTGGAGGAGTCGACGAAGCCTGGAAGCTACTGTAGCTTCTGTTTTGATTCTGTTCTAGATCTGAACGGACGGCTGTGATTGATTTGGCTCTTGATCAAAGGTGAAAAGTCATCGAAAATCCGATCCGGAGATACTGATCTTCATCTAGGGTCTGGATCTACTCTCCCTTAGGTCGGATCGACCAGATCTTCACTGGATGGTTCAGATCTGCCCAATCTTCGATGAACGGTCCAGATTAATTTGGGCTGGATCAATGGCTATATGAACTCAGATCTGGATCAAAACCTCTGGATCTTCATCAATGGCTGAGATCTCCTCCTCATTAGGTTGGATGTGCCAGATCTTCAATGGATGACTCAGATCTGCTTGATTGTAGATGAACGGTCCAAATAACTCCAAGGTTTGATCGTCTCGTTTAAACTCCGATTTGAGCCCAATTTCTGTTCGAATAGATCCAAATTCAAGATCCTTCGATGCCTACAAAATAAGAATCAAATATTAGCATCAAATAACACCCAAAATAAGATAATTTACAATTAAGTCCAAAATAAAGACGATGCATGAAATGTGATGTAAATCTAGGTTTTATCTATGAACATAACATCAAACCATGCATAAATGAATCAAAATAATACAATAAAATCATGGTTATCAAATCCCCCACACTTAGTCTTGAACGTCCCGTGAAAGTAAAGAAAACTAAAAATCATCTCCACAAAAAATTCCCTAGCAATACCTATAAGATAGTAAAAAGGAATTTAACTAAGACCATCTTAAAGATCACAACAATCATGAATACAATCCAAACAATAATCAGTAGGTATGGTAGCTTCAATCCAATTGAAAAATTAAGCAAGATGCAATCTCACAAGGGATTTACCTATTCTAGCTCTCACACTCAAACATGTGTATAAGTGGAGCTCACTCAATGCAACTCACAACATTTCACTACCATAAGCTTGCTTATTTTCTAATTCTCCACCACTATAAACATAGCATACATGAATCAAAAGGATTTATCATCAAGAATTGAAATGAAATCAAAAAGAACAAGTGAGGTGAATGTAGTAGGCAAAAGAAAAGAATTCAATGAAAAATTGAGAAGATGAGAGTATTGGAGGAATATACTTGACGAGTTGACCATTTTGATGTGAAAAGATGAATACCATTTGTTGTTACCAATTCAAAATATCAAGCTAAACTCCCCTTCAATTTGATGGCTATCCAAAAATCTTGATACTCTATCTTCACTCTTGATACTCTTTTGATTTGCTAATTTTTTTTTCTTCACTGTTTTTGCTGTTTTTGCACTTCAATTCAGCATTTTGAAGCTAAAACAATCTCACATCAACTTGCCAAGAAGAGTTCCCTCCCCCACACTAAAATCTTGTCCGTCTTGGACAATAAAACACATCATGCTTTCCACTTACTTGATCTTCTTGAACCACTGGTCTCTTTTGTTTTTATTCTACAGATTTCAATTCAGCAACTTAAATATTCAAATTGTGCAGAAATCACACTGTCTATTGTTGTTGCCACTTTTCCATCTTCTTCTTTACTGTTTTGTTATCCCAACAGCCAATATACCATATCCAAATGACCTCCCAAAGGTTTGCTTTTGTTTTTAGCAAAAGAATCAAAGCAGATAACTGGTTTCAGGTTTCAATTTCAGCATGTCAGATAGCTTCTAAGGAGTTCAGGCTTCAAATCATAAGAGTCAGTTACAGAATTCTAATTCCCAATTTATGCTCTAACGCTTCAACTTATCAAAAGGTAGCACTTTTCACTAAGTCAACAGAAACTCCAATTGAGATTGTTGGCAAAGAAAAACTTGGCAGCTTAAATTCTGGATTCTAGAAATCAGTAATGCAGAATTCAAGCTAGCAGAATTCAAAGTTCAACATCAAACACAGCATTTTCAGAATTGATCTATAAATTGAATTCTCACTTTCAGAATTAAGTTCACAGGGTAACTTCAACTTAAAGACTAAGGAATTCAGCTTGTATTCCAAGTACCTTCTGCCATAATTAACTTGAATGTTTGGCACAGGATTGTTTTGAAACAGAAATTGCTGCCTTTCAATTCCAGAATTCAGATTCAGCAAACAACTTAACTCATTGTCAACGTTCACACCTTTTAATAGACCCATCATAGCTCCTTGGATTAAATTTCAGAAACTAAAAGTTGAGGTAATTCCAGTTTGTATAATGAAGAGCTCTACTCAACTTATACTCTCATTAAGCACTTACATACTAAAGATACGCGGCAACTCTGTTAATGAGCAGAAATCTATACATAGATCAGATCTCAGCACTAAAATAGTTAAATGCCTCATGTCAACATGTTGGCACACAACTAATGGTAACTGATACATCAATTTCAGATTCCTTCAAGTTGATGGTAAAGTCTGTTGATAAAATTTGGCACACATTTGATACTAAATTCTGCATTCCTGAATTTCCAGCTTCCACAATTATTCAATCTGTTTCCCAGTAACTACCAAAAACTTCTTTCATTTTTTTGCATTCTTCTTTTGTCTAAGTAACTGAGGGCTTATTTAAGCTTCCCATAGATCAAGAGGCTTCATTAAAAACTCAACTATTGCAGATTTTGCAGCAGATCTTTAGCCTCTGGAAGTCCATTTTCAGAAATTCGAATCTAAAATTGACTTCTGCAATCTGCTGTTTCAGATTCCATTCACAGAGATTTTGAGTTAACTTAACAGTATTTCAATATCCATTTTTAAACTTCACCTATACATCTCTGCTTTAAGACTTAGTTCCACCTTGTTGTTCACTTACAGCAGCAACAGATTTCATCAATTCTTGCATTTAGCATACAGATTCAACTTAACAGAGCAAGGACAAATTAGAAATCTCCCTTATTTTAATTAGGAATTTGAGTTGGCACATTGCTCCAAAAGCTAAACAGCCAATAGAATGAGATAACAGCCAAATTCTCATCAAAATCTAGTCCAAACACAGGTTTAATTTAGACCTGCAATTCCAATTTTGGATCTGAACTTAAGTTCCCAGATTCTGCCACAAAATCAATTCTGTAAAATTTTCCAGCAAGTTGAGCTCTAGAAGATAGTTCATTCGACAATGAATCTAAAGAACTTCGAATTCCATCCATTTTGGATTAGAGATATCAAGAAAACTTTGGCACAAACTAAGCATTCTAGAAAATCAAAATCCAGTTCCAGAGTTATGACTGCCCTCTTTGTTTCAGAATGGCTTCAGGCTTGGCACACACAAATTAGCAAGTTGCAAGAAACCCATATCTGCATATTTCACAAAACTGTAGCCATTTCAGCAATTTACAGCTTATTGCAAAAATAGAATCAGTTCAAAACCCAAACTGCAGAATTGGTTTCCGGTTTCAGTTCCCAGCTAATTCCTTCAACTCTAGTATCTTATAACTCACTTTACTACTTGTTCCAGAAATTAAGAATCCAATGGAATGAATTCACAGCTAAATACAAAGGAAAATCAGGCCCAAATAGAAATTTTAAAGTAAGACTACAGTTTCAATTCTGAATCTGCCCTGTAGTCTCAAGATTCTGATACAAGGTTATTTTTGGTAAAATTTTCAACAAGTTTAGCTTTGGAAGATAGCTCATTTGATATTGAATCAAAAGGGCTTTGAATTCCATTCATTTCAGAGCAGAAACATCAAGAAATCTTTGGCACAAAACTGATCTTTCTTGAAAACAGAATTCAGTTTCAGACTTGTGGTTTTCAGCTTCACTTCCAGCTGTATTTCTTGCTGTTTCCCTCTTTTGTAATTAGAACTCATCCCTTAGTTAGCTGGAAGATAAGATTATTTCATTTTGTTGTATTAAAGCAACCTACCAGAACTATTTTCAACCATTTGAAAGCAAACAACAGCTTCCAACAGAATTCATTTTCAGCAATTTGAGTGTTTAAGAAATCATAAATCAATTCCATCCAATTGTAGAAGACATGGAAATAGATTAACTCCATTTGTTACTGTGAATGCCAGAGCTCCTCTATTTTTCCTCACTAGTTTGAGAGCTGGTGATAAAAATTGATACACATTTGATACAACACCTAAAACTGAATTTCTGTGCTGCCTTCCTTCTTTACATGATTGTTAAGATGCTACTTCAGCAACCAGTAAGATCACGATCCATACTACATATATACCCAGCAGCAGCAACAATCATAAATCCATCATCTCAATTTTGTGGCACTCCACATATTTGAATTTTCAGAAATAATTTCTCAATACACTTCACAATAAGTTCATCTATGACATTTATCCTCTTAAAATCTTCTTGAATTTGATTTATATCTCAAATTGGTTCAACCTTTGTCTGTTATTGGTACAGAATAGCAAAAATTTGGCCAACCACCAAACACTTCGAACATTTGATTCTAGCAAGTTCCAAATTCTGATTCTAAATCTCTTGTCAATTTCTGAATTTAAAGACTTAAATCCAGCAAGATTTTACAGCAGTGAAGCTCCTCAAGAACATCTCAGTTCGGCTTCCAATTCCCAGTGCTTTATTTCTTAATGAAATGCATGTATCAGCTTGATATGTTGTGTGTCAAACAAATTCTGCATTTCCTGCCCAAAATGCCATCTCTATGCTGATTCCATATCTCTGACCAAGCTTTGATCTCTAATCCCTCTAGATTGTTTCATTTAACTTCCACTAAATAATAGCTTGATTCCATTTTTGTTTAAGCTCAGTCAGTTAAATACAAAAATTTGGAACAACTTCCAATTTTGTTTCCAGCTCTAGCCATCCTTAAATTGTAGATTCAGATTTCTAAACTTCTACAATTACTACACTTGAATTTCTGTGGTTCTGGTTTCTCCACACGAATTATTGTACTGGATTGCTGAAACTAATTATGCAACTTCTTCAATACTGATTTTCTTAAATTGCACTCATATATTTCTTTGAAGTACAATGTCACACACATTATCAACTCAATTGATTCTTCAAATTCAGAATTCTCTTTTTAATTCATATCACAAACAACTGATTTTACAAGAACTTCCATAGATTAGAGAATTTCAAAAAAAAACTTGGCACAGGATTTCATTCAGCTCTGTAATAATTAAAACTTCAATTTGAAGCTATGCTTATAAAGACAACATAATCAGTTAAGCCCCTGCTGTGCCATTACTGATTATTTTCAGAATCTAGTTGATTTCAGTTTTGCCTAATTCAGAAATTTCAGGGTTTCAGCTTTTGAAATTCCACAAAATCTTGCTGGTGTCTGTTTTGCAGTCAGATTGCTTCTTCTTACAACAGCTTACAATTCTCGTTTCCCAGCATTCTATGCTCAATGATCCTGCTCTCTGAAATTTCCACCATTAAACTGATTTCACTTCCTTACACAACTCACTGTACAGCTTTTCTAATTCCAGCTCAGTTATTTCAGAATCTAATTTCAAGAGAACTCACAGAACAGAATTGGTACAGAATTTCAAAAATTTGAATTTGGCTTGACTCATTTCCAATTTTGCATTCCAGTTTCTAAAGCTTGAAAAGATCATAGAAAGCTGAAATACCATTTATTTCTGCATCTTGTAAGGCTTCACTTAAGCTTCTCAATCATTTAAATGCTGCTTCTGATTTTTGATACATCTTGATACAAAGTCACATCACTTCTCAGTTCTGCAGTTTTCCTATTTGCATTTCAGTTAAGTTCCCATATCTGAAATTCCAGCATCTCTTCAAACTAGTGTAGCTATTCATTCTTCCAGCATCAAATACTTTATCTCAGAAATCAAATTTTACTCCCCAACCTTGCTTGAGTCTTCCATTGAATCAACAATTTTGTAATAGATCTTAAAATAGTATAGAATTAAGTTCAACTTCAAAGTTTCCAGAAATTTAAACTAGTTTCTCAGATTCTGCACTCAAGACTAAAGTTTCAAAATCTGTAATCCAGGAATCTCAGGCTTAAGTCTTGCAAATTCAGGCTTTTGAATTCAGATTATTGTTGTTCAGAATCAGCAACAAGAATTTTGCGCAATCAACCTCTCATTTCCTGTTATTTCATTCTAATAAGAATGTACCAGCAGCTATGTTGAACTTGCTCAAACAGTTCGCAATGTCCAAATAAACCTTATCATACTTTCAAAGTTCTATTCAAAGCAGTTTAGAAAAATATGGAAAGAATTGAGACACCATTTGTCGTTGAGTATACAATACATTTACTTGAATTTCTCAATGATTTGAGAATTAAAAGAGAAAGTTGGCACACAATTTGCACACCATTTCAAAACTTCTTCACTGTTTTTTTTTCTTTTAGAATCCAATAATAGCCATACATAAATAGAAAATACTTGAGTGGACTAAATCCTTCCTTCAAATAGAGAAATCAAAGTGCACCAAGAATTCCACCAACAAAATCACAATCAAAGAAAATGAACCAATCCCCATTAACCATTGCAAAATCTCCAGTAAGTGCATCCTTGCTCATCAAGCAATTCATCCAAACTCTCAATGAAATAATGACAAGCAAAGATAATCAAGGGTTTGAATGTTAGATAAAAATGTTTCAAGAAAATTGTGAGGAAAGGAATTGGAAAGTATGAAGGGGAATAAAATTGACAAAATCCTCAATTTCCATGCACACAAATGCTATTGTGACTTTGAAAAGAAACTAAGCAAGTTCTAGAGTTTCAATTGCTATGAGTGCATACCACACAAGAGAAAATAATAGTGTATAGACTTAAGGTGGTCCTCTCTAGGTAATTTCATGCAATCAAGCTAAATCGATCAACATGGAATCCACTACCATTTTAACCAATATTATGTAAGTAGGGTATCCAATCATGTACAATGACCTAAAATTGATGATCAAATTTAAGAAACCTTTACCATCTTAAAAGTATTACTAAAACAATTCCATGGAAAATTTTATTCTAATGACATGCTATGTATACTAGACAAAATGCAAAGTATGAAAGTAAATGTGGAAATAAAATGCAAAATGTAAAAACAAAGTGCAAATGCAAAGTATAGAACTAAAGAAACGTATAAAGAATTTATTAACAAAGCATGAATTAAAATGCAAGAGGAAGCAAAATTAGAACTAACTCCCCTTTCATTCCCCGGTGGTTGAAGAAGGTTTAGAAGTAGTAGCCACCCCGGAAGTGGAGTAATCATGGTTCTACTCAAATTCTTCTTATTAATCCTTTTTCTCTTGAAAATTCTTTCTGGAGGTCTGAGACGGTTCAGTTTAAGCACCCACTCCGGAAGCTTATGTTCTCCTACACAATCAATAAAAGAAAACACCTCCCACACGCATGTGGGATAAAAAGAAATTAGGAGAATTTTAGTGTGGGTAGAAAATATATCAAGCAATGAATCACAACTAATAAAATCAACAATTGGTACCTCTATAAAATTCTCTTAAAAATTACACAAAATACTCACCTTGTCATCTTGAAAGGTACCTGGAGTGGTGATTGTTACTTCTTCCTCATCAAGTAATTGCTCAGACTCCAGTTCTGGTGAATGTTCATCTTCATGTAGTGATTCTTGGGTGCTTGGCTCCATAGCACAAGTCCCTACACTCTCTTCATCATCATCATCAAATACAGGTGATTCTTGAGGTATTGCTTCCAGTAAACAATCCCCTACACTTAAATCATCTTCAACAATTAAATTTTCATTTCCTACATCATTCACAACATTTAAAGCAACAACGTTAGTAGAATAAAAAATTTGAACAACTACATCATCATCACAAATGAAACTAGATAAATCTTGTAAAGAAATGGGAGTAGGGTCAGGCCTGACAGAATCTCTACTATCCATCTCTCCACTGCAGTTTTGCGCTTGTAATTGATTGATAGATAATGCAATCTGATCTAACTGACTCTGAATATTCTGTATCCTTGCAAATTGTAGCTCTTGATGCTCTCTCCCTCCAATCTCCAAAATATGGATAATATGGATCCATGGTCAAAAGAATTTCCTGTTCTTACACTGACAATTAGCAAATAAAATTAGAAGACTCAGGAAAAAATAAAATCAACACATGGATATATAATCATGAAAGCAATCAAACAACAATATTTTTAAAGTTTTCCAAAATAAAGAACAATCCTAAAATTACCAAACATTGCATATTGTCCCCGGCAACGGCGCCAAAATTTGGTAAGTGAATCTGTCACACTCGTAAATCAAATTGTACAAATGTATTTCCATCGAACCCCTTAATTTCACAATAACGTTGTAGTAACGAGCCCAGGATCGATCTCTCGAGGAACAAACGGTAGGATGTAATCTTAGAATCGTATTTTATTCTCATTTTTGGGGTTTTTAATATGAAAATGGGGAGGTTAAAGCTTTGAATCTAAATCTAACAAATGAAAGCACAACAATTAAGAAATAAATATAATGTAAGAGTGAAACCTAACAATGTGCCAATGAACAAATCATTACGCATTGTCACACTACGTTGTGATAAATCCATCAACACACATCAAACTAAGAATGAAAGAACAAGACTCAAATTAAACCTAATCTAAAGCATTTAATTAAATCAAGTATGAAATAACAAGAAGCAATTAAATATGATCTAAACAGAAATTAAACCCTAGCTTAAAACTTAAACACTAAACAATTAACCAAATATCAAATAAACACAAATTAAGCTTCAACTATGAAATGAAATGCTAGATTACTTGCTAAACCATAACAAACATAAAGGAATATGTTCTAAGCTGTAAAAACAATAACAAAATGAAATAAACCCTAACCGATCCAACTCACAACCAATCTACCAAGCTACACACTCTTGCCGTCACACAAGAGTGCCAAAGTCGAGAACACCCAACTTGGACCTCAATGAAGACTCTCAGTGGCGTATCAGCTCGAGGTATGCTCAACAACACCGGCGGACCACCTCCGGCGAGCTAGAACAACCCTAAACCCACTCAAGTGCCGAAAATGCTGGAAACCTGCAAATCTTATCTCTGGATCTGATCGGAAGCTGTGGAACGCGGATGGACGTCGGATGGAGATCAGGAACACCGGAAGACCACCTCCAAATGTTGCTGATGGTAATCGAAGCTCAGATTTGGAAGAACACCTCCAAATCTGAGGTGAACAGAGGTATCGTAGAAGTGTAGAATTCGCCGGAGGGAACACCCGCCGGAGGCTCCAGATGATCGGGATGACGCCGCCGAGAAGCTCTCCACCAAGGTTGAAGCTCGAGAAATTTATTGGAGAAGAGAAAGGGGCCGGAATCCTGAAGATCTCGCCGTGGGACGAAGCTGCGCTGTGGAGGAGTCGACGAAGCCTGGAAGCTACTGTAGCTTCTGTTTTGATTTTGTTCCAGATCTAAACGGACGGCTGTGATTGATTTGGCTCTTGATCAACGGTGAAAAGTCATCCAAAATCCGATCCAGAGATATTGATCTTCATCTAGGGTCTGGATCTACTCTCCCTTAGGTCGGATCGACCAGATCTTCACCGGATGGTTCAGATTTGCCCAATCTTTGATGAACGGTCCAGATTAATTCGGACGGGATCAATGGCTATATGAACTCAGATCTGGATCAAAACCTTTGGATCTTCATCAATGGCTGAGATCTCCTCCTCATTAGGTTGGATGGGCCAGATCTTCAATGGATGACTCAGATCTGCTTGATTGTAGATGAACAGTCCAAATAACTCCAAGGTTTGATCGTCTCGTTTAAACTCCAATTCGAGCCCAATTTCTGTTCGAATAGATCCAAATCCAAGATCCTTCGATGCCTACAAAATAAGAATAAAATATTAGCATCAAATAATACCAAAAATAAGATAATTTACAATTAAGCCCAAAATAAAGACAATGCATGAAATGTGATGTAAATCTAGGTTTTATCTATGAACATAACATCAAACCATGCATAAATGAATTAAAATAATACAATAAAATCATGGTTATCAGTGTCCGAGCGGGGAATAGAGGCCAACCTAAACAAAGTCAAGACACTTCAAAATATGGAGCCACCACGCAATATAAGCATAGAGACTCACTGGCCGGATCACCACCTTGTCTAGATTCATTTCAAGGTCGGCCGATCGTAGCTTCCATTTCTTCAAAATACTCCGGAAGGCTAACAAATTTCAATGGGATGAAGAATGTGACAAAGCCTTCTAGGAATTAAAAGTTATTTGTCTATCCTACCTGTGTTAGCTAAGCCTATAGTAGGAGAAACCCTGTGGGTGTATTTGTCAGCTAATGAAAATACTGTAAGCTCTGTGTTAGTTAGACAGGAAGGGAAAGAGCAACAACCTGTATATTTTTCTATCCATTTATTAAAGGGAGCCGAGTGTAGATATACTACACTCTAAAAGTTGGCCTATGCATTAGTGTTAACTGCCTGGAAGTTGCGTCCATATTTTTTAGCACATGCAATTATTGTATTGACCAACAGTACTCTCGGATGGGTGTTGCTTAACCCAGAGGCATCTGGTCGGTTGATCAAGTGGACGACCGAACTCAGTGAGTATGATATACAATACCAACCTCGCTCAGCATCAAAGCTCAAGCTCTGGCAGATTTCATCCACTACAAGAAAATTGGGATTTAACAACACTTGAAAGACAACGTTTTTTTTAAAAAGCGTTGTCTTTTTTCTTTTTACAACGCTTTTAGTGAAAAGCGTTGTCTATCTCTTTATTTTCTTACTAATAGACAATGATTTTTTAAAAACCGTTGTCTATTACTGATTTTTGTTGGTCAAAGACAACGCTTTTTTAAAAGCGTTGTCTATTAACATTTTTTTAGTGTGTACGACAACAATTTTTAAAAAACGTTGTCTATTGTCAAGTTCTCATCTAAATTTGGGATGATACAAACCATTGGATAAGAAGTAGAAAAACCCTAGATTTCACTCGGCACCCACTTATCTCCCGAATACCCCGAACCCCTCTCACACGATCTTCAATCTCCTCCAGAACCCCTCTCACACAAACCTCATCTCACGCCCTCTCCATCCAAATCCTCTCTGGCGAACCCCTCCGCGAACCTCTCCTCCAAACTCCTCTTTGCCGAACAAACCTCATCTCACGCCCTCTTCCTCGACGAGCCCACCACCGGGCTCGACAACACCGCCGCCTTCTTCATGGTGGAGACGCTGAAGCACATTGTAGTGGACAAATGCACCAACACGCAACAAAATGCAAGGCTTGTGACAAGACTGTCTACCTCGTGGATCAGCTCACCGCCGACGAAATCGTCTTCCATAAGTCCTGCTTAAGTGCAATCATTGCAAAGGAACCCTCACGGTATCGTTGTTCGCCTCCCTGTGTAGTTTTTTTTTTGCTCTTCTGGAGGTTTCAACTTCATTTTTTTTATAATACTCAAAGTAGAGAGTTTGATCAAGATGGGTACTTCATTGTATTGAATGATTTGGAAGATTAGGATTCCAGGTCAATGGTCGATGCTGTAGAGTTGATGTTCGAGTTACTCCTGCATAGCAACTATTCAATATGCTATTTTCAGATCATGTTAAAAGCATAGCGATTTTGCCTCCATCAATTACTCGAGGTCATGCAATCTAATAGTCGATTCCTTTCTAAATCTGCTGCTTTAAAATGTTGGTTTGTCTATTGTTTATTTGGTAAGGCTAATCACGAACCATAAGACAGAATAAGTCGAGAGCGATTTATTGATTGATGGTATCTAGTTAGCAAGATTATTATTGAACTGAGAGCACAAAGCCTGCACTTTAAATTGAATCTTTACCATCAGGATAAATTCTTGCATAGTTTAGAACCCCAAGGACAAAAGGCGAGCTTTTTCTCAGAAACCTGTTTCTAGTTTATGCCACTAGTAGGAAGAAATTGTAGCATGATTGCATCATCTACAACCGCTTGAATGTTGAGGTGTTGGTGATGGGAAGGCCCGCAAAGTTATAGCTCCATTGGGTCTCAACTTTCAATGTCCTTAATTTTTGATAGTATCATACTGGGAATGATAATTGACCACTCTCAATTTAAGAATTTTACATGTTTGGGTTAATCATGTTGTTTGAGATGGGGCTTTCTATGTTAAACAATGAGAAGTAACCATTCATCCTTCTTTTCTATTGAAAGCAGAAGGGAATTGTAGAAATAACTTTTTACTATATAGAAAAGAAAAGGAAAGCTTCTCTGCTCTTCACCTTTTGTTCTAAAAGCATTAGTTAATATGATAAAAATTCATTTAATTTATTTGAACATTATAAAGTTTTTGATGACAATGATAAAATTAAGTCAGGAAAATTATAATTTTGTTTCTAATCCCTTTCTTTTTCTTCTCAGCTAAGTACATATTCATCCATGGAAGGTGTTTTGTATTGCAAGCCTCACTTTGAACAACTCTTCAAGGAATCTGACAACTTCCACAAGAATTTTCAGTCATGTGAGGCTTCATTACCATTAAGAATAATCTGATGTGACTTTCTCATAATAGCTGCACTAGTAGTCGTCTAAAATTTTCCCCTGTTTTTCAGCTGTAAAATCTTCTGATAAAGCTCTAGAACTGGTTAGTAAAGATCTGCTAAATACTGATTTCTTCATTGCTTATTTTAAATCACTCATCCTTTGTTGTATCAACTAGATTGTAACACCTCCCTATAATTGATTAAATTTCTGTTGTGAAATTTTTTCAACCAGAAGCCCCAAGCAGTTTATGTTGTGAAAATCACACATTTACTTCATATTAGCTTTGAAATTCCGAGTTGAATATTTTAAACTTCCAAGCCTTGAAAAATATATCGTCTAACCCTAAATTTTATCTTCAGCTCACATGCAAATTAGTTTGTAGCAGATTCTATATCATCTTTTCGCAGTGTAGATTACTTTGTGAAAATCACAATTTTATCTCATCTTTAGCTTCGAGATATTCCAAGTTGAACATTCCAAACTTTCAGGTGTCTGAGATGTATTTTTTTAGCCCTAAATTTTACTACAAGAAGAACTACCTTATGGTGCTGTTGTCATTTTTTAAACAGAAACAAGCCATTTATAAATTAGTCAAGTGCTAAAGGAAGATGAGACTAGAGGTGACTCCTAACAATGAGACTCTTAACTTTGCCCATCTCTGCATTCGCCAAGTGTGAGCATCTCCCTGGTGGAAGAGAGGTACATTGCAATGCCATCAAAACTAGACAGATTGACTCAGTTCTGCGTGCCACTCTCGTCGATTTCTATACTAAATGTGGTGAATTGAAATCAGCAGTCATGTTGCATGATGAATGCCAAGTAAAGAGCAGCACCATATGGAGCATCATGATGTGGAGCCTTATTCAGAATGGTGAGTTCTTGGAAGCTGTCAACGTGTTTGAAAGAATGCAAAAGTCTGTAATTAAGCCTTGTAAGGATGCTCTAAGGGCCTTTGTTGCTGCATATACTAATTTGGGAGCTTTGTTGTTGGGTAGAGGAGTTCATAATCTTATGTAGGCTGTGATTGTGTAAATAGATTTTTTTTTTGTAAATATTATAGTTTTGTAAACATTCAAATTTACTATTGTGGTCAAAGAAAAATAATAATTTTGTAAATATAAAAATAATAATTTTGTAAATAGATTTTTTTTTATTTTAAAAAGACAACACTTTTAAAGCGTTCTAAAAGTATTATTTTTTGCAACAAATAACAACGCTTTTAAAGCGTTGCAATAATGATGTTTTTGCAAAAAAATTTACAACGCTTTTAAAGTGTTGCAAAAGCGTTGTCTTTGCTACAAACGACAACGCTTTAAAAGCGTTGTCGTTGAGCAGACTTTTAACAACAGTGCCTTTAACAACGCTTTTTCAGGCACAAAGACAACGCTTTTAAAGCGTTGTCTATAAGTTTTTTTCTTGTAGTGATCATAGAGGTTTAGGGTCCTGAAGAAGAAAGTACTTGGAAAGTATATGTGGATGGATCTTCAACCAGACAAGGTAGCGGAATTGGTATTCTTCTTATATCTCCAAAGGAAGATAAGCTTCAACTTTCTGTCAGGCTGAATTATCGGGCCACCAATAATGAAGCAGAATATGAAGCATTGATAGCAGGGTGTTAAGCCACTAGGCATGTGGGAGTAGCCCGGGTTTTTATTTATTCTGACTCTCAGTTAGCAGTCCAACAATTATCAGGTAACTTTGAAATCAATAATGATAGACTCAGGTTATATGCCAAAGCATTTGATAAATTAAAAATTCAGTTTCAAGAAGTAAATATACAAAAAAATTCTCGATCTGAGAATTAGGTAGCGGATGAATTAGCTAAATTGGCCTCTGCTATAATACCATGGAGCTTGAATCGTCCGGTTGAGCAGACATTGTTGGTATCTTATATTAAGAGACAAGCTGATATAGAGATACAAGGTGATTAGAGAGCACAAATCATATTATATTTGCAGCAGGGTATTTTCCAATTGATGCAGAACAAGTAAGGATATTTAAGAAGAGAGTTTCCCAATACACTATGATAGGGGAGCAGTTATATAAAAGGGCTTTTTCCAGATCTTTACTCAAATGTATTGGAACAGAAGATATACAGTTTATTTTGCAAGAAGTTCATCAGGGCTCATGTGGTAGTCATATAGGAGGAAGATCCTTAGCCCGCAGAATTTTACTAGTAGGATATTTCTAGCCCACTTTACACGAAGATTCTACCAAATTTGTAAGAACTTGCATTTCTTGTCAAAAACATTAGAATATTCCACATCATCCTACACAATTATTAAGAACCTCTATAGTTTCCTGCCCCTTTGACCAATGGGGCATGGATATAGTTGGCCCATTTCCTTTGGCAACTGCACAAAGAAGATTTTTATTAGTAGCAGTGGACTATTTCTCCAAATGGGTGGAAGCAGAATCACTTGCTCGGATTACTGAAGATGTAGTTATTAAATTCTTGTGGAAAAATATTGTTTGCAGATTTGGTATTCCTCATAAATTAGTCTCTGATAATGAAAGATAGTTTCAAGGAGACAGAATCTTAGACTGGTGCAAAAGCTACGGCATTACTCAAGCATTTACCTCTGTGGCATATCCACAGAGTAATGGGCAAGCAAAAGTAACCAACAGAGAGATTATAAGAGACATAAAAACCAAACTGGATCATGTTGGTGGCAGTTGGGTAGATGAGTTGCCTAGTGTTCTTTGGGCATATCGTACTACACCCCGAGAAGCTACAGGGATTACTTCCTTCCAACTGGTTTATGGAGGAGAAGTTGTAATTTCTATCGAGGTGGGAGTAGAATCTGACAGAAGACAACTATATGATGATGACAATGCAGATCGACGACTTATGGGGCTAGATCTGATAGAAGAAATTTGAGACAAAGTTACAACTCGTCTCACATCATAGCGACAACGAATGAGGCAAAATTATAATAGGAGAGTTATCCCGAGATTTTTTCAAGTGGGAGATCTAGTATGGAAACGTGTCAAGCCCGCTGCGGATGTTAGCAAATTAGCACCACAATGGGGAGGACCCTACAAAGTGGTAGAAAAACTTGCATCGGGCTCATATTATCTCCAAGATATAGAGGGAAGAGTTCTCGAGCGTCCATGGAGTGCAAATCATTTACAACCCTACCGAACTTAACAAGCTTATATTGCTCGAGGAATATAAGTATCCCTAAACAAGCGGATTAATTCCTCCTCAGTATATTCCAATCATCCAAGCACGCGAAACTTAGCATGTCCAAAGGGGACAAATCAAGTTTATTTTAAGCAAGTTCCCTCCGTTCGACCCTGCTTAAAGATAAAAAGTATGTTCACAATTTATGTATTTCATTTAATTTTACAAATACAGTGCAGGTAAAATATAGCCCGCAAGATAGTCACGGTTTAAACAACATGGTGATTACCGGGCAAACATTTTTATTCCGCTCAAGCGCCCGTCGATTGGGGGCTTTAAGGAATGACCAATCAGGCTTCCTTAAAGAATCTCAAAGACGTTAAACCATCACAAGGTTAGTGCAAGCATTTTAATTTTACTCAAATAATAGTCGATCGAGAAATCTCTTGAAGTAACCTGGATGGGCCTTCTTGAGAGGAACCAGGGACTTTAAACGATCATAATCATAGTCGATCGAGAAATCTCTTGAAGTAACCCAGACGGGCCTTCTTGAGAGGAACCAGAGACTTTAAACGATCATAAGCATAGTCGATCGGGAAATCTTTTGAAGTAACCTGGACGGATCTTTTTGGGAAGAATTGGAGACTTTAAACCATTATAAGCATAGTCGATCGGGAAATCTCTTGAAGTAACCCGGACGAGCCTTCTTTGGAGGAACCAGAGACTTTAAACGATCACAATCATAGTCGATCGGGAAATCTCTTGAAGTAACCCGGACAAGCCTTCTTGAGAGGAACCAGAGACTTTAAATGATCATAAGCATAGTCGATCGGGAAATCTCTTGAAGTAACTCGGACATGTCTTCTTGGGAAGAACCGGAGACTTTAAACCATTATAAGCATAGTCGATCAGGAAATCTCTTGAAGTAACCGGGACGAGCCTTCTTGGGAGGAACCAGAGACTTTAAATGATCACAATCATAGTCGATAGGGAAATCTCTTGGAGTAACCCGGACGGGCCTTCTTGAGAGGAACCGGAGACTTTAAACGATCATAAGCATAGTCGATCGAGAAATCTCTTGAAGTAACCCGGACGGGTCTTCTTGGGAAGAACCAGATACTTTAAACCATTATAAGCATAGTCGATCAGGAAATCTCTTGAAGTAACCTGGACGGGCCTTCTTGAGAGGATCCGGAGACTTTAAACGATCATAAGCATAGTCGATCGGGAAATCTCTTGAAGTAACCCGGACGGGCCTTCTTGAGAAGAACCGGAGACTTTAAACGATCATAAGCATAGTCGATTGGGAAATCTCTTGAAGTAACCTGGACGGGCCTTCTCAAGAAGAACCAGAGGATTTAAACGATCATAAGCATAGTCGATTGGGAAATCTCTTGAAGTAACCCAGACGAGCCTTCTTGAGAGGAACCGGAGACTTTAAACGATCGTAATCATAGTCGATTGGGAAATTTTTTGAAGTAACCCGGACGGGTCTTCTTGGGAGGATCCGGAGACTTTAAACGATCACAATCATAGTCGATCGGGAAATTTTTTGAAGTAACCTAGACGAGTCTTCTTGGGAGGAACCGGAGACTTTAAATGAGCATAATCATAGTCGATTGGGAAATCTCTTGAAGTAACCCGGATGGGCCTTCTTGGGAGGAACCGAACACTTTAAACCATCGTGAGCAAAGTCAGGCGAGATTAAGTATTTGACCAAAATTTGATAGAGCACAAGAATTTAGTGGCCCAAGTCGATCGGGATTACACGCTTGATCGAAAATTTAAAGGTTGATGAAATTCTTCATATTTAATCGAGCGGGATTACATGCTCGATTGAAAAACATAAGCTAATTGAATTCTCCATTATAACCTTTCCGGATTACATGCTGGACAGAAATTCAAAGTTATCCGGATTTTCTTTATAAAAAATCACTCGGGATCACACTCTCGACAGGGATTCAGAATTCAGTAGGAATTCTTTATACATATAATTATTCAGAATTACACTCCCGATCAGAATTCATAGTCTTACGTGAGTCTTATTATTTTTCATACATTATTGCTCGAGATCACATGCCCGATCAGAAGTTACAATCATATGAAATTCTTTATCTAAAATCGATCGGGATTGTACGCAGGACCGGAAGGCATAAATCTATGGAGTTTTTCATATAAAGTTGTTCGGGCGTACACGCTCGACCGAAATTCAAAGTCATCTGGATTTCTTTATAAAAAATCACTCCGGATTACACTCCCGACCAGGATTCAAAATTCAATGGGAATTCTTTATATGTATTCATTCCAAAATACGCTCTCGATCAGAAGTCACAATCATATGAAGTTCTTTATTTAAAATCACTCGGGATTGTACGCCCGATCAAAATGCATAAGTTCTATGGATTCTTCATATAAAGTTGCTCGGGATTATACGCCCCTCTGAAGTACTGAGATGTTTGGAATCCTTTATATATATATATATATATATATATATATATATATATATATCCGCGCCTGATTGAAGATCAAAGAGTTTAGGGAAAGCCTCATTGTTCAGAACTATATGACCAATTAAGATACCTCAAAAGGAAAAGTTCTTATTCTTAGCTCACATGATTAATACCAAGGAAGCAGTATCAAGCTAACAAAGGTCAGAAAAATAGGTAAGTACAAATTTTTACAAAAAAAAAATGCAAGTACTTAATTACAAGTCTTTTTAAATACACAATCATGCTTACTTAAAATTACTTGTCAAGTCTTCGGGTAATTCCTTGTTAAGTCTGCGACGGTTTATGAATTGAAAGGGGGGGTTCACGAGATAGATAACCACCTTCCTTTAATTGCTGAATAACCTCGATCACAGAATGATTTAAAGTCCCTATAACATGACGGACATATTCACCATTAAACTCTGGGGACCTCAGATAGCCTAGGCGCTTGTCCTCCCATCGGTTTTCCTCATGTTCCTTATAACTTTGAAATTCGGTTTGTAGTTTAGCAGCTTGATATTTGAAAGTATCTCTTTCTGATTTAAGCTGCTCTATTTCCTTTTGGAGTGAGGATATCTCTGCATCCTGAGCTTTTCTTTGTTCTTACTCTTGTAGAAGAGCAAACTCTCTTGAGGCTGAATCTTGAGCCTGATCAGAAAGAAAAACATAAACTCATGTCTAGTCAGTCGGCTGGCACCTCCTTCGACTAGACTTGAAGGGAAGACTAGTGATATGTGTTAGGTTTAGTGTGTTGGTGCGGTTAGCACTAACAATTTAACCCAGGTTTTGATGAATGACAAATAGGTTAAGTTAGTTTTGTTGTTGTCTGACACTTTGATCGAGTGTGTAGGAGAAGTCCAGACAGGTCGACGGGCTGACCGGATGTCTGGCACGAAGTCCAGCTAGGTCGACGGGCTGACCGGATAGCTGGCGAGAAGTCCAAGCGGGTCGACGGGCTGACCGGACGCTTGGCGAGAAGTCCAGCTAGGTCGACGGGCTGATCGGATAGCTGGCGAGAAGTCCAAGCGGGTCGACGGGCTGACTAGACGCTTGGCGAGAAGTCCAGACGGGTCGACGGGCTGACCGGACGTCTGGCAGGTAAGTGAGGTAAGTCACTGGAGGGGAGTGACTGCGAGGACGCGTTCCCGGAAAGGGAACATTAGGCGTCGATCCGGCTTAGATCCATTTCGGATATCTAAGTCGAGATCGTGACTAGATTCCGGTCTCGGAAAGACAGAATCTAAGTCATACTAACTTGTGCTAATTCATACTATTATAAAATGTGATAATAATCTATGTTGCAGGTTATATATTGCCTCGGACTAACTTTGTTTTGCAGGAAAAGGGAGCTTTCTGAAACAAGATGGTCCGGGCGCCCGGAGGTCCGGGCGCCGGAAGGGATCCGGGCGCACGGAAGGGATCCGGGCGCCCGGAAGGCAAATTATATCCAGCCGAGTCATCGCCACGTGGAGCATCACGGTTTGAGCAGCTACGTCACATTCCAGGCGCCCGGAAGGGATCCAGGCGCCCGGAGCAACATATAAAAGAAGCCCTAGGCAGGAGCTTCAGAATCAATCATCAATCTGAGAACTCTCCTACTGCTGGTCCTGTTGCTCTGCTGCGACGCCAATAAAGCTCCGACAAAGTGCTCTTTCGGTTGTTAGTTAATTTCCTTGTCGGTATTACTTTGTTTCATTAGCTTTTCCTGTATTCATCTTGTAATCATATTCGAATTGCTAGTGATTGCCCAACGAAAGTGGTCAAGGACCACGGGCCTTCGAGTAGGAGTCGTCACAGGCTCCGAACGAAGTAAAAACAACTGTGTTCATTTACTTTTCCGCTGCGCTTATACTTGGTGTTTTTTCGAATCGATATTCACCCCCCCTCTATCGAATCTAACGGTCCTACAAGTGGTATCACAGCAGGTACCGCTCTGATTTGGTGCAACCACCAATCAGACTGGGGTGAAATTTTTGTTTTTTTTTGTTTTCAGTTCGACGCTTAATTCTAAAACAGGTGTATCATTACTTTAATATTTTTTAATTAGTATAAATTGGTGCAACACGAATATAGTTTTTTTTGTTCTACTTATCTCTCTCTTCCCGCACTACTAATCCAAGACCAAGTCTTGGGATTTTTCTTTGTTTCTTTTCTTTTTCGTCTGTGCGCAGGACTAAAATGTCTTAGACAGAAGAATTCAGCACAGTACGACCTCCACTCTTCAACGGGGACGATTTTCCGTACTGGAAAAAGCGGATGGAGGTCTACCTCAAAACAGACTTCGACCAGTGGATGAGCATTACGAGACCCTACAAAATTCCAGTGGACAACTCCGGGAATCTACTAGATCCTGAAGACTGGACAGCAGACTTGAAGAAGAATGTAACGACCACCCTTCTTACTACTACTACTATTCTCTAAGAGTGACCGTTACTTAACTACTAACTCTACTTAACCGGTATAATTAAAAACCACGAGGAATCTCTACCGAAAAATTTCGACAGAGTCTCCCCTGTACCGATGACTAAATCATCAATACAAACAAACTATACTCAGCCACAGGCGGCTGGAACATATATCTTCACAACCACGCAGTATAATATCACAAATAAAAGAAGGAAACTACCCTAATAATAGCAAACAACAATATCACTCCATCAATAGAACCCAACTACAAGTGCGGAATAAACTTAATTACAATCTTGACTCATAATAGCATTTAAAGAAAACTAAAGAACTCTAAACAGAAAAGTCTTAACAATTCCTTAGCAAACTCTTGATCTCCCCATAGTCCAGCCATCACACACCTTCATCACCACCACCTTGTCGCCTTCCTTGCTAAATCTTTTCCTTTCCTTTATCTGCAGTAGGAGGAAGTGCAGTCTATAAGCATAAAGCTTAGTGAGCGCTATCTACTCACAAAAACTCGATATGCATGTATATAAATAAAAACATGCTAAAACTGAATGCTAATATGTAAAGCTACTCATGCTCATAAATAGCAAAGGAATCATACTAGCTGAAATACTAAACATGTATAGCTAATCATGCTCATAATCCAATAAAGGAAACATACTAAACATGTAAAGCTACTAAACATGTAAAACTACTAAACATGTAAAACTACTAAACATGTAAAGCTAAACATGCTGAATAATCTAGTAGCAAGGAAACAATTGAAACTACTACTGCATGCTTCAAATAACAAGAAACTAAACTTTCTAATTCTAAACATATTTGAAGCTTGTTTCATTTGTTTCAAAACTTATACTTTAATACTTCAAAATAATAATCAACTTCTCTTGGGCCCGGCATTGTACCACTTTGCGCGCATTCTTAGTAAGAATCGAGGTAGCTAATCCCGAAACTACTAAGATACTTCTAGGCCTTGTGCCTAGGGGCAACTTGGAGCCCATCCCTTGGACCTTGTGTCCGGTACATGCCCTTTAAAAGTAAAATACTTTTTATCTTTAAATACTTCTTATAATAAAATGCCTTGGCATTTATTTAAGCACCTTGTGTGCCAAAATCCCTAAAGTCTCGACTTTAGGATCTACTTAAGGCCTTGACCTTTTCTTTCTTTTCTTTAGCTTTCTTATACTTGTTAATACTTCTAAAAGAATACTTCTTTTAAAAGAAACTGAAATGTTTAAGCAAATTCTAACTTTGAAATGCTTAAACCAAAAATCTGCATACTATGCTAATAAAATTCTGCAATATTAATGCTCAACAGAAATCTACACTAATACTTAATAAAAATCTGCACACTAATGATTAATAAAATCTGCACACTAATGCTTAATAAAAATCTGCACACTAATGCTTAATAAAATTCTGCATATTAAGCTTAATAAAAATCTGTTCTAAGATTGAGGTTCTGCATGCAATACTTATCAAAATCTGCAAGCAGTACTTATGAAAATCTGCTTATTAAAATCTGCATACTATACTTATAAAAATCTGCACATGCTCACATTACAGCAATTAAAAAAAAACTGCTCGTGCTTATAAAATAAACAAGAAAACTAAATTTTCAATGCTACTAAACAGGGCTGATCATGTTTATTAAATAGCAAGAAAGCTAATACTATGTTCTTGGATTTAGGGCTGTTCGTGCCCACTAAATAGCACAATTCAAACTAAAACCTGCTGGAATTCAAAAGCTTATGTAAAACTTGTTACATTTCTTCAAAACTAACACGTGATATACTAAACACATGCTAAATCCATTTAAATCCCTTCTCCTCTTCTTAATCAAACTCACGGCAGCAAAAAGGGAAATTAACCCAAGCTAAGGCAGCAAAAAGGGAAATTAACCAGCAAAAGAGAATTATCATTGATAACCTAGATTCGAATCTGTTCTTCATGCTTACTGCCTAAAACAACAAAAGACCGAAACTAGAATCTGCTGAAGTTTTAAACCTATGTAAAGTTTGGTATGGCAGCAAAGGAAATTACATCTAACTTATCAGTCATCTTAATCCATAGTTTAGGAAGAACAAATCCAGAATCAACTAAATTAGTTATTGGTACAATCAGTGACCAAGTTTAGTATATATATCAATCAAACAATGTAATATTTTCAATATTTCTTTTATCTGTTATAGAAATTGTTGTTAATTCCTCATCATGATCAGTAATATCCATTCTACAGTTGAATAAGATCAGAAGATCAATGATATCAAGATGATGGAAGGTTAGTATATTAGAAAGGCATCCCTGTCATGGTCAAGAGTGTTGGGGATCGGACGGCCGGCTTGAAGGGGGGTTGGATAGACGGCACCCCCAAATCGTTGCTTCCTACGTATTCGTTAGCACAGCGGAATACAAAGAATACAAATACGAATACTAAAGCTAATCTAAAGACAAGGAAAGAATAAGCAAACCAATGACACGTTCGTTTAACGTGGTTCGGAGATTAGGGCTCCTACTCCACGGCTTGTCCTTGAGGTGGACGATCCCGATCCTTCGGTGGATTACTCCCCGGCAAACTCCGGCTAGCTCACGTAGCTCCTTGTGGGTGGAGAAACCTCACCACAACCCTCACAAGAACTCTTTTGACGCTAGGGCACAAGTAGACTACTAATAGAGATTAACCACCTCTATTTCGTCAACTCAAACCAAGCTCCCAAGCTTTGGTTTTATAGGCCAGGTTGGAAAACCCGCCTACCGATCACTAAAACATGCAGTCGACGCCCTCATGGAAATTCGACCGTTACATCCCAACGGCTCGATTCCACACATTCATTGCCCGATCGGCGCGATCGCACGATCGCTAAAACATGCGATCGGCGCTACAATCTTCTCTGTGGCTTTACGGTCTTTGCTGATCGCCTCGGTAAAACCCTAAAAACTAGGATTTTACTCCGAGTACAATGCACTCGTACCCTCACCCTTATGACTCACTTGATGCTTCCTTTGCAGCTTTGACATTTTACCTTCAAGCCTACTTCCTTTGGCTCTCGTCCCTCGGATGCATTCAAGCCCGCGGCTCGTCCCCAATGCCATCCTTCGCGTATGCCTCGAAGTCGCTTCCCTAGGCCCTTGTCCTCGCTGCTTTGTCCACGGTCCCTCGGATGCTCCATCCTTCACCGGACCCGAAGCCATCAACCTGAGTCATATGTGTATCCTGCAAACCTGCACAACTCAAATACACATATCAAATACAAGGATGAACCTAACTTAAACCCTTTGCCCAAACACCAAAACACATGGTCCCGCGGACCATTGGGATTGCTCCAACAAAGAGTTCCAACTAGCCTATCCACATGGATATACAATTTTGCATCAGCTTCATAGTTCTAAATATTCAATACTAATTACAAGGCTTGGAAGGAAAACTACTCCACCTGCTTGAACCGAACTAACCCTTCCCTTTCTTTCTTTAGGGTTCATAGCAGCAAGCAAGAAAAATAAGAGCTTCATGAAACATGCTCCGAATTCAACACAATAACTAACATAAATCCGAAACAAAAGACATGCTGCGGATGATAAGGAATGAAATCGAATTCCGAAGTCAAAAGGAAAAGAAGATCGATGTCGCGGAACTACTCCTACTGCAGGTGAGAAGCAACTCACCTTGTTGTTCTTGGACTTACAACCAAAAGGAAGAAGAAAAGCTCTAGGGATTCGGTCAACTTAAGTCTTCCGGCTCCTCTTCATCCGCCTACGTGTGCTCCTCGTCGAGGGGAGCTCGGCGGTGTGAAGACCGGCCGGAAAAAAACCCTTCGCCGACGCCGGAGATCAAGCCCTAGGTCCTCCTTTGTTTCCGCCCGTGAGTCGGCGCCGTCGCGCACCAGAGAAGAGAAGGAGAAGATTTTGAGAGAAAATTCCGATTTTCCCAAAATAAAACCTAAATCTCCTTTCTTATACTAGGGTTTAATCGAAACTATGCTATAAACTAAATTCTCTCCATATAAAGTTAACAAAACCGTGTAGCTCAGCTGGTTGGGCCGGTTTTGCTTGGGTCAATCCGAGGTTGTGGGTTCGAAACCCAACTTCTACAAATTTATATTTTTTTGTCAAACTTTCTTTCTTTTTGTAAACATACCAAACAGACTCCAAAAATTGCATAAAAATACTCTAAAAATTCCTAAAAATCTCTAGAATATTTTAAAAGCGTTTCCAAATATTTTTAAGAATATTTAGAACTCAAAATAGGGAAAATTGGGTCGTTACAAAGAAGGCGTCTACAGAAAATAAAGCAATCAACACTCTACAGTGTGGATTAACAAGAGAAGAACTTAACAGAGTCGGTCAACACAAAAACGCTAAAGAGCTGTGGGACAAATTGATCGAGCTGCACGAGGGAACGAGCGACGCCAAGGTAACCAAACGAGACTTGCTCTTAAATAAAATTTTTAATATAAAAATGCAGGAAGGTGAAACGGTGAATCAGCTCCACGCGAGGATCAAGGACATCCTCAACGGGCTTCATGCAATAGGCCACCAGATGGAAAATAGAGACTTAATAAGGTACACATTAAATGCTTTTCCACGTAATAGTTTGTGGGCATCAATAGTGGATGCTTACAAAATCTCTAAAAATCTTTCTAAGTTAAAGTTAGATGAGCTTTTTTGTGAATTAGAACTTCATGAACAAACTAATGCTGGAACCGAGAAAGGTATAGCTTTATTTGCAGGTTCCACCAAAGAAAAGAAAAGCAAGCCTGAATTTGAAGGAGATTCCGACCAAGACTCTGAAGACGAAGAACTCCTGGTGAACTTGGTAAGAAAAATGTTCACCAGGAGAAAAAGGAGCTTCAAAAAGAAGACCTTCAAAGAACATGGCGACTCCTCGAACGAACGGAGGTACAAAGGGACACTACAAGAACGAATGCCCAAAACTGAAGTTCGACAAACCAAAGCCAACCAAAAAGAAGGCACTCAAAGCAACGTGGGACGATTCCTCGGACGAATCGGAGGAAGAAGAGCAGAAACATCAGAGTCACCTCGCACTGATGGCCCGCGAAGATGAGACAGAAGACGAGTCGGAAGATGAAGACGGGTCTGAACCCGAAACAAGCCACGAGTCCGTACTCGTTTCCAAAGGCCCGAATGAGGTATATTTTAATTTTAATTTTTTTTTTAAAAAAATTATTTCCTGTTTAAATAGTAAATTAATTAAAATAGAAAATGAAAACAAGTCACTTATTGAGGAAAATAAAAACCTCAAAGAACAAATCAAAAATTCAAATCCAACTCAAGATCTAACGCTTGAGGAGGAGAATTTATCACTAAAAAATGAGATTAACAATTTAAAAGAAATGTTACAAAAATTCACAACAAGATCAAAAAATCTTGACTTAATCCTGAACAATCAAAAAGCATGTTATAATAAAACCGGACTAGGATACAAGTCAAACTCAATTAAAACTTTAAGTCATTAATAACTCAATACAAATCAACTAATCAAGCTTGGGTTCCGAAAGCGTGTCTGACCACGCAAGTAGGACTTAATCAATATTATATACCTAAAGAAAAAATACATTATATAAAATCGAATAAACCAAACCAAAATCCAAAATACAAACCTAAACCAAATTCAAAATCTAAACACCTTAAAAATCAACAAAATTATCACCAAGTTAACCATAACTATAAAAAGAATCGACACAAACCTAAAACCAAAATTTAAATTAATGGTCAATAATTCAGGGGGAGGCTCCAGAATAGCTGGCACCTCCAAAACTAACTTACCCGACAGGGTAACCCAAAACAAACTTACCCGACAGGGTAACCCAAAACAAACTAACCCGGCAGGGTAATTAGGATTAGAGACCAAGTTTAACTTGAATCATGGTACTGGTGAAATTTTTGGATGATAGTACGTTAGGGAAGCTTGGGCATCGCATGTCTAGAAAGATATGGCTTCGATCTGGTGCATTTGGCCAAGTGGAACTGACCGAAGCTACCCTTAAATGGATCCTAATCAGTTAGACCAAGATTTAGTACTAAGCTCCGTGGATAGGACTATTCGGAAAATCACGAAAGGTTGGTTACTTCTAATGACCTCTATGTGACTCACCTAGCTTAGAAATTTATCCGAAGAATGCCTATTTGTGGAGACCAAAGCTAAATCTGAATCTAACACAAGTTAAACCAAAACTCCATAAGTTTAAAAAAAAAAAATCTAATTTCATCTCACAAAATCATAGGATTCCCTGATTGATAATATAGATCGGGTGAGATGAATAAGGTTTAAAATTTTAAACTTAAAAATTAATTTCAAAATTTTAATTTTAAACTTAAAAATTAATTTCAAAATTTTAACTTTAAACTTAAAAAATTAATTTCAAAATTTTAATTTTAAACTTAAAAATTAATTTCAAAATTTTAATTTTAAACTTAAAAATTAATTTCAAAATTTTAATTTTAAACTTAAAAAATTAATTTCAAAATTTTAATTTTAAACTTAAAAATTAATTTCAAAATTTTAATTTTAAACTTAAAAATTAATTTCAAAATTTTAATTTTAAACTTAAAAATTAATTTCAAAATTTTAATTTTAAACTTAAAAATTAATTTCAAAATTTTAACTTTAAACTTAAAAAATTAATTTCAAAATTTTAATTTTAAACTTAAAAATTAATTTCAAAATTTTAATTTTAAACATAAAAATTAATTTCAAAATTTTAATTTTAAACTTAAAAAATTAATTTCAAAATTTTAATTTTAAACTTAAAAATTAATTTCAAAATTTTAATTTTAAACTTAAAAATTAATTTCAAAATTTTAATTTTAAACTTAAAAAATTAATTTCAAAATTTTAATTTTAAACTTAAAATTAATTTAAAATTTTAATTTTAAACTTAAAATTAATTTCAAAATTTTAATTTTAAACTTAAAAATTAATTTCAAAATTTTAACTTTAAACTTAAAAAATTAATTTCAAAACTTAAATTTTAAACTTAAAAATTAATTTCAAAATTTTAATTTTAAACTTAAAAATTAATTTTAAAATTTTAATTTTAAACTTAAAAATTAATTTCAAAATTTTAACTTTAAACTTAAAAATTAATTTCAAAATTTTAATTTTAAACTTAAAAAAAATTAATTTCAAAATTTTATTTTTAAGCTTAAAAATTAATTTCAAAATTTTAATTTTAAACTTAAAAATTAATTTCAAAATTTTAACTTTAAACTTAAAAATTAATTTCAAAATTTTAATTTTAAACTTAAAAAAAAATTAATTTCAAAATTTTAATTTTAAGCTTAAAAATTAATTTCAAAATTTTAATTTTAAAGTTAAAAATTAATTTCAAAATTTTAATTTTAAACTTAAAAAATTAATTTCAAAATTTTAATTTTAAACTTAAAAATTAATTTCAAAATTTTAACTTAAAAATTAATTTTAATTTCAAAATTTTAAACCTAATTTCCAAAAAAAAAAAAAAAGGGTCAAAAACTAGGGGCGGGCGCCCCTGGTATTCCCCTCCGGGTCGCCCGGAAGGGGATCCGGGCGCCCCGCCCTAAATCAACCCCGGGTGCCCGGAAGGGATCCGGGCGCCCGGAAGGGATCCGGGCGCCTGGAGTCCCTTATAAATAAGGGGTAGCAGGCGCCCCCAATCCTTGCCCCACAACAATTTCACTTTTGCCAAGGCTCACTCCGAACCTAAGTGCGAGAGTATTTTAAATCAAATTTTCTTGCGGTGAAGACGCTGTTGCGATTCAACCGAGGTCGTCAGATCTATATCTTATCGATGGCTCCTCGGTAAATCTTCTTCCCCTATCTGAAATTTTATTTGAAGTTATCTTTGCAAACTTTCTTAGAATATTTTTTTATAAACAGTAGGAAACGAACAAATACTGGTGCTGGACCCTCTAATGCTAGCACTGACCCTAGGTTTCCCACATAAGAACTAAGGATTAAGTTTGAGTCAACCATTTATAAGGCCATTACGACTACCTGCATAGATAGATCGTTCTTTCTAAGGTCATGTCCCTCCGCTTTAGAGGTTATAGGCCACTATAACTTAAGGAACCTTGTCGAATGTACCAGTCCAATAAACATAAGTCTGTGTGCCGAATTTTGCAATAACCTAGTGAAAGTAGACGATCTCACCTATACCACTAGGGCAGCAGGCACTGATATTACATTTTCCCCTACGATTATCCGAGAGTTTTTAGAGTTGCGTCCATCTACTTGTTCTTTTTTGTGCTATCCTCCGAGGGATCTTCCATTCGGAGATCCCTACTCACATATTACTCTCGATACGATTTATTCGTATTTTTTTGGGGGAGAGAGAGATCCCACTGTGACACAGTTTAGGTCAGTAGAACTTCGGGTCTAGGACTACGCTCTTTATAGGGTTGTAGTCCTTTGCATTTTACCACTGACTACTCGGGACATCGCTGTGATGCGCCCATTCCATTCATTCTTACTCTATGCCCTGATTCATAGGTTAGAAATTGACATCAGCCTACATATTTTCTCCACCATTATCTACTCGGCTGGATTCGTGACTGATAGACGAGTCCATATGCCATTTTGTCACATTCTGACAGCCTATATGTCCTCGTTGCGCATTGATGTCACTAGAGGAGACATTGCCTATATGACCGAGTTCGATGTTATAGCAGCTCGGAACTTCTCCCTAGCCGGTGTCCAGATAGATAGAGATGACGGGACTATATCTTGGCGGAGGGGGGCACAGCACCAGCCCGATCCAGACGCACAGGTGGGCGAGTTCATGCTCGCACTATTTCCAGAGGAAGCCGCACCAGCTCCACCACCTCCCCCAGCTCGTGCACCACGTCACGCTCCCCGCACTCTAGCCGACCGTATGACCGGACTAGAGAGAGCTATGGCGAGTCTCCAGCAGGAGAACTCTGATTTTCATCGGGACATTCGGCGAGAGGTTGCCGAGTTACGAGCTGCCGGGGATACCCGACACACTGAGCTGATGGCGCTTCTCCGATCCTTGGGTTCTGGACCACCCCCTTCATCATCTCAGTAGATCTAGTTATGACTCACTTCTGTAGCTACACTATCTGTAAAATATTTTGGATCTATCTAGTGATATTTCAGACTTATATTGATTATGTTCTATCTCAATAGACTAGGAATTTTAAATTTCAAAATTGTTTTCAAAAATAACTCTTTCAAATTATAGGTTAAACTTGTTTGTTTTCAAAACTTTCCGTTTTTAGATCTTCAAAAACAAGTTTTTGCCTTAGACTAGTTTTGAATCCGTAGAAAGCATGTACCCATAGGACTAGTTTTTGAGCATCTCACCAACACCTTAGGTTTACCTTGCTTGTGTTTGACAAACATAGAAAGGGGTGAGATGCATAGGCCAACTGTCTGGACTTAAGATGCTTATTTCAGTGCATCAGCATAAGTCTGGACGTTAAATACAAATCAGACAGTAATCAGATTAAGATCATCAGTCAAGTCATACACTGACTGTTTATAATCACATTAATCTGACTAACCAAGTGAAAGCTACTATCTTCTGATAGTTAGTTAGTACCTAATTGGTTAGACAGCTGGTTAAATTTAAGTATCAAGTTCAGGGGGAGAAATTAACTTTCTGTGTTTGAAAAAATGCTTCTTAAACTAACTTATGTTTAAACATTAGTTTCAAAAATTAAATTTAACTAAGTGAAGTTTAATCCCACCTAATTTTCAAACCATGATTTAAAAAGTTGACTATTGAAAATTAAACTTTCCAAATTTAGCTATATCAAATGAGCCTTAAAAATTTATTTTGGCAAATTTAATCTCCCTTGTTTAATTTTTGCTTTGTTTTGAAAAATTGAAGTTGAAAATTTACCTTTTGAAAAGTTGAAAAAAAAACCTGATTTAAAATGTTTACACGCTTGAAAAGTTAAAACTTGATCAACTTTAAATTTATACTTTTCAAAAATTCAACTTTTCTCCCCCAAGTCAACTTGATTTTTTTCTTGGATTTAAAAATTGTACTTTTATTCTTGAATTTTGAACCAAACTCAATTATTCTTCAAGATTAGGTGGTATTGTTTTCAGTAACTCTACACTATGATTGTTTACCCTTGTTTTTTGATGAATGCCAAAGGGGGAGGGTTAGGCGGTTAAGTTAGACAAACCAAATTGAAAACACTAAAACTAACTTTAAAACCGATGTACCTGTTTTTTGCGTTCTTTCACTAACTTAACCAGGTTGTCATTCTATCAAAAAGGGGGAGATTGTTGGTGCGGTTAGCACTAACGATTTAACCCAGGTTTTGATGAATGACAAATAGGTTAAGTTAGTTTTGTTGTTGTCTGACACTTTGATCGAGTGTGCAGGAGAAGTCTAGACGGGTCGACGATGTCCGGCACGAAGTCTAGCTAGGTCGGCGGGCCGGATAGGTGGCGAGAAGTCCAAGCGGGTCGACGGCCGACCGGACGCTTGAGAGAAGGTCGGACCGATTCGGATAGCTGGCGAGAAGTCCAAGCGGTCGACGGGCTGACCGGATGCTTGGAGAGAAGTCCGGACTGACCGGACGTCTGGCAGGTAAGTGAGGTAAGTCACTGGAGGGGAGTGACTGCGAGGACGCGTTCCCGGAAAGGGAACACTAGGCGTCGATCCGGCTTAGATCCATTTCGGATATCTAAGTCGAGATCATGACTAGATTCCGGTCTCGGAAAGACGGAATTTAAGTCATACTAACTTGTGCTAATTCATACTATTATAAAATGTGCTAATAATCTATGTTGCAGGTTATATATTGCCTCGGACTAACTTTGTTTTGCAGGAAAAGGGAGCTTTCTGAAACAAGGTGGTCCGGGCGCCCAGAAGGGATCCGGGCGCCTGGAAGGTAAATTATATCCAGCCGAGTCGTCGCCACGTGGAGCATCACGGTTTGAGCAGCTACGTCACATTCCAGGCGCCCGGAAGGGATCTAGGCGCCCGGAGCAACATATAAAAGAAGCCCCAGGCAGGAGCTTCAGAATCAATCTCCTTCTGCTGGTCCTGCTGCTTTGCTGCGACGCCAACAAAGCTCCGACAAAGTGCTCTTTCGGTTGTTAGTTAATTTCTTTGTCGGTATTACTTTGTTTCATTAGCTTTTCCTGTATTCATCTTGTAATCATATTCGAATTGCTAGTGATTGCCCAACGAAAGTGGTCAAGGACCACGGGCCTTCGAGTAGGAGTCGTCACAGGCTCCGAACGAAGTAAAAACAACTGTGTTCATTTACTTTTCCGCTGCGCTTATACTCGGTGTTGTTTCGAATCGATATTCAACCCCCCCCCCCCCTCTATCGAATCTAACGGTCCTACATAGTGGGTCTCTAGTAGAAAGGAGATAGTGAAAGTAAGCATGAATATCAGCTGGGGTAATATGTGTGAGATAAATAGTCCAATATCGGTCGGGATAATACCTTAAGAAAGGTAGGCCAATGTCTTAAGAAAGGTAGGCCAATATCACCGGGATAATATTATAAGAAAGATGGGCCAATATCGGCCGGGATAATATCTTAAGAAAGATAGGTTAATATCGGCCGGGATAATATCTTGAGAAAGATAGGCCAATATCGGCCGGGATAGTATCTTAAGAAAGATTGCCCAATACTGGCTAGGTTTACACATTTAAGATAAATAAGCTAAGATTGTCTGAGTTAGCACGTCCGGATATAAACTAGTATTGGTCGGGTATATATGATCGCTCGGGTATGTAAAGACAAAAGGCCTTACAGGATTTATAGTATATTATCGGATGAGTAAGACATATGGTGAACGATAGTAATAATTCACCCGAACATAACTTAGGTTCAATTCCGTCCGATACAAATCATAATATAAAACTGGGCTGTATATAACATAGCAGAAGATAGGGTAAGTAGGCATGTAAAATACGGTACCCAAATAGTATTTAAATAATAAGGTTATTGGACAAATAATCTTATTGGATTTTTCAGGAATTTTTAGAAATTTTCTGGGATTTAATCGGAGCTCGTATGACGTATTTTAAGGGGATCAATTATTAGGCTACGGGAAAGCCTCTTTAGTGTCCCAATTAAGTGGGAGTTGATTGAGGAGTTAACCTAGGGTTACATTGATTAAACCCTAAGTTTGTAAACCAAGTTTTCCTATTTTCTCCGCCGATCCTTTCCTTCCCAAAACGCGCCGACCCCTCCTCTTCCTCTTCATCGCCGCACACCTCTCCCGAGCCCTCTCCCTCTCACGATTTCCCCTCTTCTCTGTGCCCTAGCCGTCTCCCCCTCCTCTCTCGCGTCGATGCCGACCACCTCAGCCCGACGCCGATCGCCAGCAACCTGTGCGCCGAACCACTCCTCTTCCGTCCCTGCCCTAGCGCCGGCTGCCACAAGCCAATGGCCGACGCCGATGCCACAATCCCGAGTTCGCTGGCACTGATCTTCTCACCGTTGGCTGGACTTGCCAAGAGTCACTCATCGCCGGTGAAACTCCACAGCATCGGTCGACTCCGCAACTTCAAGGTTGGTCAATCACGGTGCCCTAGCTCGCGATCGCCGCCCCCTTCATTGTTGACACCGAGCTGCTTCTGCCGTCGATCATCCTCCGACCACGAGCAAGAGGACACTGATCGTCAATCTTCTTCTCCTCTCTTTCACACACGGACGGCACAGATGCCACCCACAGCCCTATGTCGGAGATGCCGGAAGGGAGGAATTGACACCAGAGAGAGCAATGGGTAACGAATCCTATAATCTAAGTGGTGTTGTTCTATGATCAGTGATGAGTTAGGGTTCTTTGTTTTGGAGGGAAGCTCCTACATTTAGCTTCGACCATTGTTGTGACGCATTCTCTTATTGGATTTAAAGGGGAGAGTCTTACTTCTATTGCAGTGGCGATTGGCTATCTTCGTCAAGCGGTGATTCGGATTTGGGTAAGTTGAGAAGGTAATTTTGTATGTGAACTACATTTGATTTTAGTTGTAAAATGAATAGAGTCCTAATTCTATTTAGTTGTGATTTGTTGTTTGAGTGGATGTGGGTTTGTGTGTGATTATCATGTGAATGGATTTGGTGATGTAGCAGATTTGGAATTCGATGGAGTGTTGAAGATGGACATTGGATTTCATGGTGTGCAGTGGTTTGGTTAGCATTGATCTATGTTTGTTAAATTGGTTGAATCTTGGATTGATTGGTGGATTTAGAAGGATTTATGATGAGTTTGGATTATGTTTGGATTTAGGAGAAGTTGGATTGAGGATTAATTGGAAGATTAATCAGATATTAGATTTGGTTGGAGTGATCCTAATTGGATTAGGGTTTTTATTTAGCTATTTAATTCATATGGATTTAGTTAAATAAAGTATATCTATTGATTGATCGCATGACTTGGTTTCAGGATGGGCATCTCGACGTGGGATTTCCGGACACGATCTATGTCTTTAAGGCGGGTATTTCTTGCTTTATCTCTTTAGTATTTTGATCCTAGTGCATGAGCTTTATGTTCAGATAGTTGCTGTATCTATCTTGACTCCACTCTTATTCTTCCTGCGTTTGATACTTCCACTCGATCTTTGAGCTACTCGTTTCTGTATCTATACAGTCTCTCGTTGCTATTCATGATATTTAGCAGATACTATAGTACTAGGTATTGGAGTCAGATACCAGACATTAGATAATAGGTATTGGATATATGGACACCTGATACCATGTTACCTGCTTTGATTACTGTTTATTTATGCTTAGTATTGAGCATGCGGATTCATGTAGCATACCTGATTTCCCGTTATATATATATGATGACTGTTGCATTATTCGCATCATGTCATTGCATGCATAGCCGACGACTTTGGCTCCCTTGTGGTTGAGACGGTCGTTGGCCCGGGCCGCACGCTCGGCCACTCATGGGTAGTGGTAGCTTGGAGCGTGCCGCATGTCCTGTCTTGCCCCCACTCGCACACTCATGGGTAGTGATTGCTGGAGTCACGGCAGCAGGGACCCCCGTCGCAGACGTAGCTATTCAGCTACTATGCACCTGTCCATCCGGTCACTTGAGAGTAGTGGCGGCCTTTGGGTGGTACAGTTTGTCATCGATCCGGCCTCTCACCCATACAGGGGTCATGGTGCAGAGAGGTGGGCGGGGTGACCATCCGTACATACGCTGTTGTTTATATCTGTTGGTTGTTTACTTATGCTGTTGTTGCTTATCTATGCTGCTGTTGCTAGATTATGCTGCTGTTGTTTATTTATGCTGTTATGCTTACATAGGTTGAGATTTATACCTGTGATATGTGTTTAGACACTGACTTACTTACTGTTGACATGTATATACCTCACACGATACCATGTAGTTATGAGCAGTACTGTAGCAGGACTTTGCTACACTTTGTTGGTGCAACCTTAGGTCAAGGTTGACCTGGTTGACCCGACTCGAGTTGACTTGACTCGAGTTGTATTTTGATGTTTGACTTGGGAAGATTGTTGATGCAACCTTAGGTCAAGGTTGACCTAGTTGAGTTGCATGTTGATGTTTGACACTCGTGAGAGAGTTCTATTCTTGATATGGGACAAGAATAGATGTTTGGGAGATCATTTGTGTAACCATAGGTCAAGGTTGGCCTGGTTGACCTGATTCGGGAAAAAGTCCAAGTATGGAGACTTGGCAACGGAAAAGCCCAAGCAGGGAGCTTGGCACTGGAAAAGTCCAAGTATGGAGACTTGGCACTGGAAAAGCTTGGCACGCGAAAAGTCAAGTATGGAGACTTGGCGGGAAAAGTCAAGTATGGAGACTTGGCACGGAAAGTCTGAGAAAGCCGGTAGGCGGAAAGTCCTAACTGGGATGTTAGGCGGTTGGAAAGTCCGGTGAGTGAAGCGGTGGGAAAGTCCTAACTGGGATGTTAGGCGGTTGGAAAGTCCTAACCTGGGATGTTAGGCGGTTGGAAAGTCCCGTGAGTGAAGCGGTGGGAAGTCCTAAGCGGGATGTTAGGCGGTTGAGAAGTCTGGTGAGTGAAGCCGGGCAAGGAAAAGTCCGGTGAGTGAAGCCAGGCGGACGGAAAAGTCCGTGAGTGAAGCCGGGCGATTGGAAATCCTGGTGAGTGAAGCGGTGAAAATCCTAGTGAGTGAAGCTAGGTGAAAGGTGAAAGTCACGGTGAGTGAAGCCGAATAGTGGAAATCTGGTGAGTGAAGCCGGTGAAAACCCTAGTGAGTGAAGCTAGGTGAAAGTCCCGTGAGTGAACGGGCAAGGGAAAATCCGGATGGATCAAGGATGATCGGACATCGGTGTTGAGAAGGTCAAGTAGGTCAAGGGGTGACCGGATACTTGACACGAAGAGAAAAGTCAAGTGGGTCAAAGGATTGACCGGACACTTGGTGGGGAGTCTTAGGTCAAGGGTGACCGGATGCTAAGCATGATGAACCAATAGGTCAAGGTTGACGGATATTGGTTTGGACTTGGTTTGGGAAAAACCAAGACTGGATCGATCAGTGACCGATCGGTGATCGATGAGCTATCGATCGGTGCGGTGACCGATCGCTATCGATAGCATCTTGTGTGTTAGCGATCGATCGGTGACCGATCGGATCTGGCAACTCTGTTCGATTCGATCGGTGACCGATAAAAGAGGCGAAAGAAAGCGGTGATCGGTCCCGGACCGATCGAGGCCATCTGATCGATGCGTGGACCGATCGGTGACGGCATCGCGAGAAGGAAAGGAAGGGATCGGTCTATGGACGATCTTTCCCCGATCGGTCCATGGACCGATCGGGGACCACAGACCGATCAGATAGAAATGGAAGCTTCGGTGTGGTAACTGATCGGTCCACGGACCGATCAGGAGTTGCGCCGCAACGGCTAGATTTCTTCTGTTTTCTTCGCTTTCTTCGCAAGTTATAAGGGCTGCTGCTGCGAGCCTCCTTCTTCCTCTCCTTGATTCTTGCCTCGATTCTTGCCGCACTTGAGCTTTGTTGAGCTCTCTGATTCGTGAAGCTTCGTGTGAGCTTCCCCGCTGGTCACTGCTGCTGTTCTTCCGTGGTCAACGGAAACCAGTTGAAGGCAAGCAAGGTGTTTTACATTCATATTGTTTGTATTTCTTGCTGTTTTTCTGTACTCCATTCTTGCTGTTGCAAGAAAGATTGTGGCGAGGTTTCTCCACCCATAAGGAGTTTATATTAGCCGGTTCTCCGGGGACTCATCCACCGACGGATTGGGGACTCGTCCACCTTACGGACACGCCGAGGAGTAGGAGCCCTAATCTCCGAACCTCGTTACATCCATCGAGTTTGAGGTTTGATTTCCTTCCTTGTCGCTTCTATTGTTTTATTTCCGCTGCGCTAACTCGACATTGTAGAAAGAATCGAACGAATTGGGGTCGGCTATTCACACCCCCCTCTCTAGCCGTACAAAGGATCCTAACAAGTGGTATCAGAGCGAGGTCGCTCTTCATCGGATTCACACCCGTGGGAGCACAAGCGCTAGAGATGGATCTCTATGGAGAAGATGTCACCATTCCACCCTTCTACGAATGCGGCGACTTCGCGTATTGGAAGGTAAGGATGAAGTACTTTCTTATGACTAACATAATGAATTGGTTTTGTGTACAAGAAGGTTTTACTCCTCCGATGGATGAGGAAGGAAAACCTATCAAGAAGAAGGAGTGGACGAAGGAGCAAATCCACCAATCAACCATCAATGATGAGGTAACGAAAATCATTGAATTCTCTTTACCTAATGATGTGTTGTGTAGGATAGGCGAATACAATAATGCCAAGGAGTTGTGGAACAACTTGGCCAAACTCCATGAGGAGAGTCCCACTTCAAGCCATGAAGAGGAGCCTAGTGAGCCAAGTAGCTCACATCGTGGAGGTGAGGAATTAGAAGTTGAGGGCTACTCAACATCTAAAGAAGAAGAGGAGGTGAGTTCTTCTTCAAGATCGGAGCACGAAGAAGAAGCTTCTACCTCCGGGAGGGATGGAGAAGAGAGCATCCATCCATCCTCGACCCTAGGTAACTCTAACACGTTAAGTTCAAGTAAATTGCATATAATGTGTTTTGAGTGTAGGGAATTTGGGCACTACAAGAGTAAGTGTCCAAAGAGGGTAAGGAAGACTCCACCGGCGCCAAAGGTCAAGGTAGCCGGAGTCCCGACACGCAAGGGCAAGGAGCACGTGGTGTGCTTCCAATGCAAGCGAAGGGGACATTATCGGAGTCATTGTCCGAGGGGGAGGCAACCTCACAAGGGCAAGAGACCGGGCACATCGATAGGGGGAGCTAAGGCAAACCCTAAGGTAACCTCTAAGGTTCATTTTTGCAACTCTAATAAAATGCATGCTAGGAATTTTATTGCACTTGTCGATAATAACAAGCATGATAACCTTAGGAATCAATACATGTGCTTAGGTGCAAAACATGTGAGCCTAGATAAGGATAACACTAGGAAAGCCAACCCTAGAATTACCTCATCTAAGGTTAAGGAGAACCTAGGTAGGAATCCCAAATCAACTAGACACATGCCTAGGAATGCCTCAAAGAAAAATGACAAATCAAAAATTGAGGTATTAGAGAAGGAGAATCAAGTCTTGAGGTCAAGACTTGATACTTTGGAAAAGGCTCTTAAAAACATGGAGAAGTCATCTCTAGGGTTTAAGAGTCAAAAACCCAAGTCCAAGGACAAGAAAGGTTTGAGTCACAAACCTAAGTCCCAAATGGTCAAGCCCACTTACCACAATGTTCCATTTGATTATGGAACAAAACCTAGGGCTAGGAAGACCATTACCAAGGTCACAAGGGGAGTCACCCCTATAGTTGACCTTGATGAGACCCAAATGACCAAGGCTTTAAAGCCTAAAAGGGTCATTAGGAGGGTTGCTAGGGAAGTTATCCCTAGTGAATATTTAGTGAACCCAATGAGCTCTAATAGGTATTGGGTTCCTAGGAGCATCTTCTCTACCCCATAGATGGGTTGGAGAGTGTCAACTCCAATAAGAAGGGTAGTTAACCCAACTTTGAGGAAATTGACACTCAAGGAGCATTTTCAAGGTTTTTGGGAACCTTTGAAAATGAAAGGGAATAATCTTTATCATTCACTCCTTGGAAGAGTAAAGTGTGCCAAAGTGAGAATATATTAATCTTACTTTGAATTGACACAATTTGGAAAAACCTAGAGAAATGTCAAATTGGGATTTTGATATTCTCTTAGGTAATCAAGGCAATCCGGGCCTTAATTTAGAAGTGCTACTCTTGTAAAATTTTAAATGGTATAAATCAAACAAGAGATCAAGAAATGCCAATTTGGGTTTTGACATTTTCTTGGAGCACTTTGGGCAATCTAGGATTAGAATTTAAGTTAGCTAAGTGATTAAGGATACTTAGATAGGTAATCTAGGTATTTTATTTGTGTTAACTTGCCATGATTGGTTGTCATATGCCATGCCATGACATCATATTTATTTTATCATTATTTGAAATGTCATGATAATGCTTAGGTTATCTATATGTCATGTGTTAGTTTAGTTTCAAACTTTATGCCATGACATCATGACATTGGCACATGTTTTCATTTATGATACCATTTTATGCCATGTCATCATCTCTTGCATTAATAATCAATTGAATTGATTTAAGGATGAAAAACACATTTTGATATTGAGATCAAATTTGTGTTTAGAAAATGCATGAGACCTTAGTTTAAGATACCTAAACCCATATCTCACATCAAAATTGACATGGATGTGTTTGATACACTTTAGATGTGTGTGAGATATTAGGATCATGAGTTAGGATCAAGGTGCATAGTTCTTGTACCTAGATGAACCTAATTCAAGAAATGGGGGATCATAGGGAAAGCTTGTGTACAAGTCATGTGCATATAGCCCTAAGATTATGGTCCTAAATTCAAATGGTTTTAAAAGCATTTTAAAATTGATTTGAAAAACCTTGATGAAGCTTTCCTAGTGATAGCATTCATCATTGAACATTGTGATACAAAGTTGAGTTAAAACTTGAACTATTTCAAAGTTTTTGAACTTTGTATCAAGATTTGAAAATGGAAACTATTTTCATAGAAAATTATTTTCCATGGTAGTGTATGATATGAGGAATGTATCCTCAAAATTTCACAATTTTCGAATTTTCTGGAATTTATTAGGGTTTCGAATTTCGGAGAGGAAAATCGAAATCCACGTGATCGATGTCGGATCGGTCATTGGACCGATCCAGAGGGAGATCGGTCCTTGGACCGATCCAGGTCTGGATCGGTCGGTGACCGATCCAGTGATCTGATAGCGTGCCAATGTGCTGAAATTCGACTGCATGTCTGAAATTTCGGCTGAAAGTTGGTTTTTAGATTTATAAAGGTTTGAAACTCTCCAAGACATTGTTGGTGCAATGGTCAAGGGGGAGTTGGCCTTTAGGGGGAGTTTTAACTATTAGTCAAGGGGAGTTGACTTTTAGGGGGAGTTTTTACTCCTTGAGGATTAGTGATATGGGATTATCACTAAGTGGATTGTTGAGCTTAGTATCAAGGGGAAAATAAGAGTTTCAATGAAAGGTATGGGACTTTCATTAGGAAGAAACTCTTGACCTTGATACCCTCCTTTTTCTTTTTGATGTGTGTCAAAAAGGGGAGAGTGTTCATTGGAGGATTATTAGAGAACCTAAGTTAGGTTATCGGTTTAACCTAAGCTAGGGGAAGATTGTCAAGGAATGTTCGAGGAAGAACATTGGAATACTTTTTGATGTGTGTCAAAAAGGGGGAGAATTATTAGAGAACCCAAGTTAGGTTATCAGGTTAACCTAAGGGGAGAATGTCTAGAGAATGTTCAAGGAAAGAACATTGGACATTGGAAGATGATTGAAAACCTAAGTTAGGTTATCGGGTTAACCTAACTTGATTATGGTTTTGTCAAACATCAAAAAGGGGGAGATTGTTGGTGCAACCTTAGGTCAAGGTTGACCTGGTTGACCCGACTCGAGTTGACTTGACTCGAGTTGTATTTTGATGTTTGACTTGGGAAGATTGTTGATGCAACCTTAGGTCAAGGTTGACCTAGTTGAGTTGCATGTTGATGTTTGACACTCGTGAGAGAGTTCTATTCTTGATATGGGACAAGAATAGATGTTTGGGAGATCATTTGTGTAACCATAGGTCAAGGTTGGCCTGGTTGACCTGATTCGGGAAAAAGTCCAAGTATGGAGACTTGGCACTGGAAAAGTCCAAGCAGGGAGCTTGGCACGGGAAAAGTCCAAGTATGGAGACTTGGCACTGGAAAAGTCCAAGCAGGGAGCTTGGCACGCGAAAAGTCCAAGTATGGAGACTTGGCACGGGAAAAGTCCAAGTATGGAGACTTGGCACGGGAAAGTCCTGGTGAGTAAAGCCAGGCAGTGGGAAAGTCCTAACTGGGATGTTAGGCAGTTGGAAAGTCCTGGTGAGTGAAGCCAGGCAGTGGGAAAGTCCTAACTGGGATGTTAGGCAGTTGGAAAGTCCTAACTGGGATGTTAGGCAGTTGGAAAGTCCTGGTGAGTGAAGCCAGGCAGTGGGAAGTCCTAACTGGGATGTTAGGCAGTTGAGAAGTCCTGGTGAGTGAAGCCAGGCAAGGGAAAAGTCCACTGTGAGCGAGGCAGTCGGAAAAGTCCTGGTGAGTGAAGCCAGGCAGATTGGAAATCCTGGTGAGTGAAGCCAGGTGAAAATCCTAGTGAGTGAAGCTAGGTGAAAGGTGAAAGTCCTGGTGAGTGAAGCCAGGCAGTTGTGGAAATCCTGGTGAGTGAAGCCAGGTGAAAACCCTAGTGAGTGAAGCTAGGTGAAAGTCCTGGTGAGTGAAGCCGGGCAAGGGAAAATCCAGATGGATCAAGGATGATCGGACATCTGGTGTTGAGAAGGTCAAGTAGGTCAAGGGAGTGACCGGATACTTGACACGAAGAGAAAAGTCCAAGTGGGTCAAAGGGATTGACCGGACACTTGGTGGGGAGTCTTAGCAGGTCAAGGGAGTGACCAGATGCTAAGCATGATGAACCAATAGGTCAAGGTTGACCGGATATTGGTTTGGACTTGGTTTGGGAAAAACCAAGACCTGGATCGGTCTGGTGACCGATCCAGTGATACGTTGGGCTATCTGATCGGTCTGGTGACCGATCGTGCTATCGATAGCATCATGTGTTAGCGGTCGATCGGTGGCCGATCGAATCTCAACAACTCTGTTCGATCGATCGGTGGCCGATCGAAAACAGAGGCGAAAGGCGGTGATCGGTCCAGGCCGATCGGGCCATCTGATCGATGCGTGGACCGATCGGTGGCGTCGCGAGAAGGAAAGGAAGGATCGGTGCGTGGACCGATCCACCTCTTCTGATCGGTCCATGGACCGTCGGGGAATGACAAGGAAAGGAAATGGATCGGTCCGTGGACCGATCCAGGAACCTTGATCGGTCCACGGACCGATCCATGCGCCGCAACGGCCAGATTTCTTCTGTGTTTTCTTCGCTTTCTTCGCAGGTTATAAAAGGAGGGCTGCTGCTGCGAGCCTCCTTCTTCCTCTCCTTGATTCTTGCCTCTGATTCTTGCTGCACTTGAGCTTTGCTGAGCTCTCTGATTCGTGAAGCTTCGTGTGAGCTTCCCCGGCTGGTCAGCTGCTGCTGTTCTTCCGTGAAGTTGCTGCTTCGTCAACGGAAACCAGTTGAAGGCAAGCAAGGTGTTTTACATTCATATTGTTTGTATTTCTTGCTGTTTTTCTGTACTCCATTCTTGCTGTTGCAAGAAAGATTGTGGCGAGGTTTCTCCACCCATAAGGAGTTTATATTAGCCGGTTCTCCGGGGACTCATCCACCGACGGATTGACCGGACTCGTCCACCTTACGGACACGCCGAGGAGTAGGAGCCCTAATCTCCGAACCTCGTTACATCCATCGAGTTTGAGGTTTGATTTCCTTCCTTGTCGCTTCTATTGTTTTATTTCCGCTGCGCTAACTCGACATTGTAGAAAGAATCGAACGAATTGGGGTCGGCTATTCACACCCCCCTCTCTAGCCGTACAAAGGATCCTAACACACTTTACCTTTTACTACTAGCCTAGGATATGGTTTCAGGTATGGACACTTATTATGATATCACTGTAGTATCTGCTATTTCTATACGAGACTGTATACCTTTGCATCTCTAGTTCTTTACTATACTCATGCATTATCAGTCTATTACCCGCTGAGTCTTTATACTCACCACCCCGTATATTGGTAATTTCACCAGGTAGCAGGTAGAGGATTTATGGAGTCGCCTGGAGATCCTGTCCGCCAATCCCACGTCACATTCGAGGACGACCTTATGATTTTGGTATTTCTTACGCTATTTGTATTTTGGGTTCTTGTACTTATTTATGTATTTGAGTTCTCTTGTATTTGGTTTGATATTATTGTGTCAAGCCGAGCCGGGTCGCAGTTAGTTACTTTATGTTTTGTGATTATTGTTTGTGATTTCCGCTGTGTTGATTTAGTACAGCCGTGTGGGCTGATTCATATATTTATATAACTGCGTGGTTGTGTAGATATTTTCCAGCCGTATGTGGCTGATGTATATTGTATGTATGTATGCCTCAGATTGTTACCCATACAGGGGAGATGCTGCCGAAATTTTCGGTAAGGACTCCTCTTGGGGGCGTGACAATTTATTGGTATCAGAGCCAAGTTTTATGAGGCCTATTTTCATTTGGTTTTTCGTGATTTGGTTTCTCGGTGTGACTTTTCGGGTTTTGGGACCAGGCGGTGACAGGATTCTCCAAGCTATAGGAGGTATGTTTGCATATTGTTAGCTTACATTTCTGTTAGTGCATGCATTGTTGTTATGTTAGTTTTGTTATGTATTAGTATGCTTTTGTTAGTACCTGTCCAGTTGTTTGTAGCATACATCAAATGTGTTGGGTCAATCACTGATCACGATTGACCCTACTAGAGATCAAGGAATACCGTCTCATAGGACTTCTTTTACCATACCACTAGTGTTAGTAATTTTTGTTATCACTAGTTTAGTAGTGGTTAGTATCTGCTAAATATCAAATTGCTTCGGTTCGTGAAGAATCAATTTACTCGTATTGCCTTGGTTCGTAGAGAACCGATTTACTCTTATTGACTTGGGTAGTAGAGGATTGATTTATCCTAGTTGGTTCGGTTTGTAGGGGACCCATTTACTCTTATTGCTTCGATTAGTAGAGGACCGATGTACCCTTGTCGACTTGCTTAATAGAGGTTGATCTACCTTGGTTGACTTGATCAGTAGAAGATTGATCTGTTCTTGTCGGTGTAGGTGGTAGAGTACTGAGTTACTTTTATTAGTTCGGTTGTAGAAGATCGACTCACTCTATTTTATAGAGATTCTGATCCTTGGGGTATGTGTGTTGGTTAGATAACCTAAAAGTTACATTTGAGTTTATGACTTGTACAGACGGAGAATTGACTGAGTTAGTTGCATACCATTGTTGGCTTGACTAGTCTGTAAAGGATCGATGTATTCTATTCTATGGAGACTTTGACCATGGACTGTATGCACCTGGTAGGGTGATCTTGAGGGTACATTTGGATAGATGACCCCCATTGACGTGGAAAAGTGTGGAGCTAGTTGCTTAACACTTATGAGATACTTTATATCTGTAGGAGGTTAGGTGTGATCCTGAGTCACTTCTTATCCGGGAGGAGTTTTTGTAGGAAAGCACCTCGATATGGATTTGTGAAACATCCGGGTGACACCCGATGTATAGGGACTTAGAGCGTATCTATTGGTTGAATGACATAAAAAAAAGACATCGCAGATTTTGTAGCTTGATGTCTAGTATGTCAGCAAGTGGAGGCTGAACATCGGTGGTTAGTAAGATTATTTCAGTAGATTCGGATACTGGAATGGAGTTGAGCGCATGTTATAATGGACTTTATTGTGGGATTACCAAGACATAAAGAGGATAGGATGTGTTGGGAAATCAGTGATTGGTTGATGAATTTCCTTTCTGGTTATTGATTTGTAGGATGGATTCTTTAGATCGAGTAGCAGGGTTTTATTTTAGAGAGATTATCGGACCTCATGGTATATCTCGGAGTGTTATATTGGATTGAGACCCATGATTCACCTCACGTATCTCACAGAGTTGGTAGCATTGTGAGTGTGGAGATTTGTTGAAGTGGAGGTTTTCACCCTCTGGCAGATGGACAGTCGGAGCATATTATATGGACGATAGAGGATTTACTGATACTAGGTGTTGTGGATTTTGGAGATGATTGATTTACCCACAGTTGGTTAGGCAGCAGAGTGAGAGTAGCGGAAGCAGGATGAGCTCATAACCCACAGAGTCATCCCTTGCGGTTAGAGGTTTGTTAATGATATTTGGATGAAGCTGTATATGAGTATGTTGCTGGATTGTTACACTTAGATGTGGATCCCTGAGTTGAGCAGTAAATTTGGGGACCAAATTTTTATTAGTGGGGGAGAATGTAAAATACGGTACCCAAATAGTATTTAAATAATAAGGTTATTGGACAAATAATCTTATTGGATTTTTCAGGAATTTTTAGAAATTTTCTGGGATTTAATCGGAGCTCGTATGACGTATTTTAAGGGGATCAATTATTAGGCTACGGGAAAGCCTCTTTAGTGTCCCAATTAAGTGGGAGTTGATTGAGGAGTTAACCTAGGGTTACATTGATTAAACCCTAAGTTTGTAAACCAAGTTTTCCTATTTTCTCCGCCGATCCTTTCCTTCCCAAAACGCGCCGACCCCTCCTCTTCCTCTTCATCGCCGCACACCTCTCCCGAGCCCTCTCCCTCTCACGATTTCCCCTCTTCTCTGTGCCCTAGCCGTCTCCCCCTCCTCTCTCGCGTCGATGCCGACCACCTCAGCCCGACGCCGATCGCCAGCAACCTGTGCGCCGAACCACTCCTCTTCCGTCCCTGCCCTAGCGTCGGCTGCCACAAGCCAATGGCCGATGCCGATGCCACAATCCCGAGTTCGCCGGCACTGATCTTCTCACCGTTGGCTGGACTTGCCAAGAGCCACTCGTCGCCGGTGAAACTCCACAGCATCGGTCGACTCCGCAACTTCAAGGTTGGTCAATCACGGTGCCCTAGCTCGCGATCGCCACCCCCTTCATTGTTGACACCGAGCTGCTTCTGCCGTCGATCATCCTCCGACCACGAGCAAGAGGACACTGATCGTCAATCTTCTTCTCCTCTCTTTCTCACACGGACGGCACAGATGCCACCCACAGCCCTATGTCGGAGATGCCGGAAGGGAGGAATTGACACCAGAGAGAGCAATGGGTAACGAATCCTATAATCTAAGTGGTGTTGTTCTATGATCAGTGATGAGTTAGGGTTCTTTGTTTTGGAGGGAAGCTCCTACATTTAGCTTCGACCATTGTTGTGACGCATTCTCTTATTGGATTTAAAGGGGAGAGTCATACTTCTATTGCAGTGGCGATTGGCTATCTTCGTCAAGCGGTGATTCGGATTTGGGTAAGTTGAGAAGGTAATTTTGTATGTGAACTACATTTGATTTTAGTTGTAAAATGAATAGAGTCCTAATTCTATTTAGTTGTGATTTGTTGTTTGAGTGGATGTGGGTTTGTGTGTGATTATCATGTGAATGGATTTGGTGATGTAGCAGATTTGGAATTCGATGGAATGTTGAAGATGGACATTGGATTTCATGGTGTGCAGTGGTTTGGTTAGCATTGATCTATGTTTGTTAAATTGGTTGAATCTTGGATTGATTGGTGGATTTAGAAGGATTTATGATGAGTTTGGATTATGTTTGGATTTAGGAGAAGTTGGATTGAGGATTAATTGGAAGATTAATCAGATATTAGATTTGGTTGGAGTGATCCTAATTGGATTAGGGTTTTTATTTAGCTATTTAATTCATATGGATTTAGCTAAATAAAGTATATCTATTGATTGATCGCAGGACTTGGTTTCAGGATGGGCGTCTCGACGTGGGATTTCCGGACACGATCTATGTCTTTAAGGCGGGTACTTCTTGCTTTATCTCTGTAGTGTTTTGATCCTAGTGCATGAGCTTTATGTTCAGTTAGTTGCTGTATCTATCTTGACTCCACTCTTATTCTTCCTGCGTTTGATACTTCCACTCGATCTTTGAGCTACTCGTTTCTGTATCTATACAGTCTCTCGTTGCTATTCATGATATTTAGCAGATACTATAGTACTAGGTATTGGAGTCAGATACCAGACATTAGATAATAGGTATTGGATATATGGACACCTGATACCATGTTACCTGCTTTGATTACTGTTTATTTATGCTTAGTATTGAGCATGCGGATTCATGTAGCATACCTGATTTCCCGTTATATATATATGATGACTGTTGCATTATTCGCATCATGTCATTGCATGCATAGCCGACGACTTTGGCTCCCTTGTGGTTGAGACGGTCGTTGGCCCGGGCCGCACGCTCGGCCACTCATGGGTAGTGGTAGCTTGGAGCGTGCCGCATGTCCTGTCTTGCCCCCACTCGCACACTCATGGGTAGTGATTGCTGGAGTCACGGCAGCAGGGACCCCCGTCGCAGACGTAGCTATTCAGCTACTATGCACCTGTCCATCCGGTCACTCGAGAGTAGTGGCGGCCTTTGGGTGGTACAGTTTGTCATCGATCCGGCCTCTCACCCATACAGGGGTCATGGTGCAGAGAGGTGGGCGGGGTGACCATCCGTACATACGCTGTTGTTTATATCTGTTGGTTGTTTACTTATGCTGTTGTTGCTTATCTATGCTGCTGTTGCTAGATTATGCTGCTGTTGTTTATTTATGCTGTTATGCTTACATAGGTTGAGATTTATACCTGTGATATGTGTTTAGACACTGACTTACTTACTGTTGACATGTATATACCTCACACGATACCATGTAGTTATGAGCAGTACTGTAGCAGGACTTTGCTACACTTTACCTTTTACTACTAGCCTAGGATATGGTTTCAGGTATGGACACTTATTATGATATCACTGTAGTATCTGCTATTTCTATACGAGACTGTATACCTTTGCATCTCTAGTTCTTTACTATACTCATGCACTATCAGTCTATTACCCGCTGAGTCTTTATACTCACCACCCCGTATATTGGTAATTTCACCAGGTAGCAGGTAGAGGATTTATGGAGTCGCCTGGAGATCCTGTCCGCCAATCCCACGTCACATTCGAGGACGACCTTACGATTTTCGTATTTCTTACGCTATTTGTATTTTGGGTTCTTGTACTTATTTATGTATTTGAGTTCTCTTGTATTTGGTTTGATATTATTGTGTCAAGCCGAGCCGGCTCGCAGTTAGTTACTTTATGTTTTGTGATTATTGTTTGTGATTTCCGCTGTGTTGATTTAGTACAGCCGTGTGGGCTGATTCATATATTTATATAACTGCGTGGTTGTGTAGATATTTTCCAGCCGTATGTGGCTGATGTATATTGTATGTATGTATGCCTCAGATTGTTACCCATACAGGGGAGATGCTGTCGAAATTTTCGGTAAGGACTCCTCTTGGGGGCGTGACAAGGCATGGGTGATAAGTATACCTTGATATAACCTATAAGATAGGGTGAGAACAAATATTTCCGGAATATTCATAAATAACTTATGAAAATATCTGTAGCGTGTGATTGTATAACAGGTGGACTAATTTGACGGGAAGAATGTTTCTAGACTCTTCTGCAGGTACTAGGCGACAAAGAAGGTACATCTGAGATACAAAAAAGATTCCTTAAAATCTATTTTCTGCAAGTACATGGCTTACATCATCTCATAACAAACTCTAACAAACCGGGGTCCACTTCATGACAGCGGAGGTTATATGAAGTGATATAAAAAGGGGAATTCTCGCCGTTGGCCAGAGATGCTCATGCTCACGCTCATGTAGGATCGAAAAGAATTTAGATATCTCCACAATTACATGATATTGTCCACTTTGGGCCTAAGCCCTCATGGTTTTGCTCTTGGGCTCTCCCCAAAAGGCCTCATGCCAATGGAGATATCTTTTCTCTTATAAACCCATGATCTTTTCCATGTGTTTCCAATATGAGACTATGTTTGTAACTTTGCAACCCCAACAATCCCCCCCTCAAACAAAGGACCATAGGCTTCCCATGTCCGATCCTCGACCCACCAGGTCTTCCGACCCCTCGGTCCACCTGACCTACTAGGACTTCCTTGCCTAGTCGCAACTAGGACTTCCTGCCTGGTGTCTCGTCCTCTTAATCCGAACATAGGAGCCCCCACTTTCTTTGTTCGAGGTCAATATTGTACTTACATGGCTCAATCAGACCATAACTCTTGTGCACAGTCGGCAGTTAAATCTTCTGGCAGTCCAGGCTCTGATACCAATTAGAGGATCGAAAAGAATTTAGATATCTCCAATCATGTGTCTGAAACATCCACTATCTAACATCCACTGATCCAATTCTTTATGTTCCTACACATAAATTGTTTGAATTTGACTCTTTTTGATGAAAAGAAAGTGAAGTGATTAAGTTTGAGTTTGTATATGTTGAAACAAAGATCTAACTTTAGGTTAATTTTCTTTGAATATTTATTTTAAGTTACTTTTGAAATTAAGTTTTAAAAGATTTTAAAATGTTTTTTAAAAGATTTTTCAAATAGTTTTGAAATTCAGTTTTAAAAGATTTTTAAAATGATTTTTAAAAGATTTTTCAAATAATTTTGAAATTAAGTTTTAAAAGATTTTTCAAATAATTTTGAAATTAAGTTTTAAAAGTTTTTTAAAATATTTTTTAAATAATTTTGAAATTAAGTTTGAAAGGATTTTAAAATAATTTTGAAATTGATTTTGAAAGGATTTTTAAATAATTTTGAAATTGATTTTGTAAAGATTTTTTAAATAATTTTAAAATTGATTTTGAAAATAATTTTTAAATAATTTTGAAATTTATTTTGAAAGGATTTTTAAATAACTTTGAAATTGATTTTGAAAGGATTTTTAAATAATTTTGAAAAAGGATTTTTAATAATTTTGAAATTGATTTTGAAAATATTTTTAAATAATTTTGAAATTGATTTTGAAAGGATTTTTAAATAATTTTGAAAATGATTTTTAAAATAATTTTGAAATTGATTTTGAAAAGATTTTTAAATAATTTTGAAAGGATTTTTAAATAATTTTGAAAAGGATTTTTAAATAATTTTGAAATTTATTTTGAAAATATTTTTAAATAATTTTGAAATTGAGTTTGAAAGGATTTTTAAATAATTTTGAAAAAGTATTTTTAAATAATTTTGAAATTGATTTTGAAAAGATTTTTAAATAATTTTGAAATTGATTTTGAAAATATTTTTAAAATAATTAAATTGATTTTGAAAAGATTTTTAAATAATTTTGAAATAGGATTTTTAAATAATTTTGAAATTGATTTTGAAAAGATTTTTAAAATGATTTTTAAAAGATTTTTCAATTAAGTTTTAACAGATTTTTAAAATAATTTTTAAAAGATTTTTCAATTAAGTTTTAACGGATTTTTAAAAGATTTTTCAAATAATTTTGAGTTAATTTGAAAAAATAATATTAATTACGAATTTAATTTTCAATTTAAAATTTGATTATCTTTTCAATTTCTTAGTCCTTAGTCATCTCACCCGATCTAAATTTTCAATCAGGTAATCCTATTATTTTTGTGGGATAATTTGTGGTTCAATTTTAGGATTTGGTTTAACTTTATGTTAGATTCAGGTTTAGCTTTGGGTTCAACAAGTAGACATTCTTTGGATAAACTTCTGGGCTATGGTGAGTCACAAGGACATCATTAAAGTAACCATGCCTTCGAGGTTTTCCAAATAGTCCTACCCATTGAACTTAGTACAAAACCTTGGTCTAACTGGTTAGGATCCATAAAGGGTAGCTTCGGTCAGTTCCACTTAGCCAAATGCACCAGGTCGAAGCCATATCTTTTTAGACATGCGATGACTAAGTGTCCCCAACGTACTATCATCCAATACTTTACCAGTACCGTGGGTCAAGTTAAACCCAGCCCATTTTAATCTAACCTTATTTACCCTGCCGGGTAGGTAAAGTTCAGTTACCCTGTCGGGTAGTTTAGTTAGGGGTGTCAGATATTCTGGATCCTCCTTCTATTTAAGTTGAATTTTGAATTTTTAATTTTGAATTTTGAATTTAATTTCGAATTTTTAATTGAATTTTGAATTTAATTTCAAATTTTTTAATTGAATTTTGAATTTTAATTTAATTTTGAGTTTTTAATTTTGAATTATAAATTTTGAATTTTGAATTTAATTTTGAATTTTTAATTGAATTATGAATTATGAATTTTAATTTACTTTCAAATTTTTAATTTTGAATTATGAATTTTAAATTTTGAATTCGAATTTTTAATTTTGAATTATGAATTTTGAATTTTGATTTTAATTTTGAATTTTTAATTGAATTATGAATTTTGAATTTAATTTCAAATTTTTAATTATGAATTATGTTCGTTTTATTAATATTATTTTTTCTTTTTGCTCCCCCTGGATCATAGCCTCGATATGGTCTATCGAGGTAGTGTATTTGATCCTTCGGGTTCCAGTATTGGCCAAGTCCAACTTGATTAATCAATTTGGACTTGGGGACTCATGCTTGGACTGTCTTTCTATTTGCTCTTTGTACAAGAGATAAATAAGATTTATATTTCTTCTTTGGTTTAAATCCTAGACCAGTTCTATTATAAACGGTTCTTTGTGTCCCAAGAATTAGGTCAAGATTCTTGGAACCTAAAGAAAACCGTTCTAGTGTTTTCTCCAGATCCTTGACTTGAGTTTTCAGGCTGGAATTCTCTTCTTCAAGTTTGTGGACTTGAGTTGAGTTTCCAGTCTGAACTGGTTCAATCAAGGATTCGGAGTTAGTCACTTCTTTAAGGACTTCTGCTTCCTTTAGAAGTGACTTAACTCTAAGGTTTGATTTAGCTAACTTTCACAATAAATAATTAACTAGATTATTAAGTCTAGAAATACTCACAGCGGGGTCTGGCCCTTCGGAAACGGATACAGATCCATGGCTTCGCTCGGACTCGGCCTCCGACTCGCTCTCGCTCTCGGACACGTCGATCTGGTCCCGGGCCATCAGTGCGAGGAGACTCGTCTGATCGAGTTCGTCGTCGGTATCTTCTTCTGAGGATTCGTCCCATGTCGCCTTCAGGGCCTTCTTCTTTCGCTTCTTTGCATCCTTCAGACTTGGGCAGTTGGCCTTGATGTGCCCCTTCTGGTTGCACCCGTAGCAGATAACCTCAAACTTACCCTTCGAACTCGATTGAACCTCCTTGGATTGTACTATCTTCTTTAGATCTCTCTTGTTGAAGCCCTTCTTCTTCTTGTAGAGCTTCTTTACGAGGTTTACGAGCTCGGTTGTCAATTCATCGTCTTCATCGTCTGAGTCGGGTTCTTCTTCCGACTCCGGTTCAGTTCTTCGTCATGATCTCGGTTCGTGTGTTCGACTGGTACCTGCAACCAAAGCAACTCCCTTCTCGGTTGGCTGTGTATTAGTCTGCTCGTGAAGTTCGAATTCTGAAAATAATTCATCTAATTTAATACAAGATAGATCCTTAGAGACTTTGTAGGCATCTACCATTGATGCCCACAATGTACTCCTTGGAAACGAATTAAGAGCGTACCTTATGATATCCCTATTTTCTACCTTCTGCCCGATTCCGTGGAGGGAGTTGAGGATGTCTTGAATTCTTGCATGCAGTGAACTCGCCATCTCACCTTCCTGCATCTTTAGATTATACAATTTATTAAGCAACAAGTCACGTTTACTTACTTTTGTGTCGGAGGTTCCCTCGTGGGGTTCGATCAGCTTATCCCAGAGCTCCTTTGCTGATGTGAACAGGCCAACTCAATTGAGCTCCTCCTTGGTCAGTCCACACTGGAGGGTGCAGGTCGCTTTGGCATCAGCTTCCACCTTCTTGATTATGGTCGGTTCCCATTTTTCGCAGGGTGTTGGCTTGCCGTCTTCGTCGGATGAGAGTTGTAGTCTAGTCTTGACGATCATCCATGTCTTAAACTGGGTTTTGAGGAATGTTTCCATTCACACCTTCCAGTACCCGAAGTCTTCTCCGGTGAAAAGTGGCGGACGAACGGTGCTATAACCCTATTGATGGGCCATTTGAACTTCTGCACGACAAAAGCAACGAAAATCTGTTCCAAGACTAAGTCTTGGATTAGTAGTGCAGGAATAATTTAAAAGAAAACGTACTCGAGTGGTGTTGTTCGAGCAAAAATCGATTCGAGAAAAGAATTAGAATATAACTATAAAGCTAAATTCTAATTGACTCCGAAAAATCTGAAAATACCACGAAAATTTGTTTTGAAAGGTGGTTGCACCGATTCAAAACGAACCCGCTCTGATACCAATTATTGGATCGAGACAAGCTAGAGGGGGGGGATGAATAGCGCTCGTGGCTATTTCAGCGATTTAAAACTACGAGTAGAAACGCAGCTGAAAAGAGAACAATCAAATACAGAGACACGAGGAATTACTTCGTTAGCAGCCTGTGACGACTCCTACTCGAAGGCCCGTGATCCTTGATCGCTTTTCGTGGGCAACAACTATAAGCTCGAATAGAGTACAAATATTACAATTAAGTACAAGGAAAAAGACCGTTATACCGACAACAGTATAGTAATCTGAAGATTCGGAGTTCCGGGTCGTCGGTGTCAAGTCGCAGCACTTTCGGGTCGTCTTGTTAGCAATTAGTTGCAAAGGGATCGCTTAGAATTTGTTGTGAAGAGCTGCTGGTCGAGACCCTCTTATAAAGGGTGTTCAAGGCGCCTCCATCAGGCTCCAAGGCGCCTTGAATCCCTAAGTTTTATCCCGGAAATGACTCTGCGATGAAGCTTTGACCGCTGCCTTTTATCCATCTCAAGGCGCCTTCATCACTGTCCAAGGCGCCTTAAACCACCTGTTCAAGGCGCCTTGAGCTTCCTTCAAGGCACCTCCAACCATTCTGGACAGCTGGCTTTGGCTCGCACTCGAGGCGCCTCCAAGCTCCATGGAGGCACCTCGGTACTGTTCATCCGAGGCTATTCTTTGCACTTTGGTCCCTGCAAGATACATTAATCCCAAATATACCCTACAGCACAAAGTTAGCACATAAAACATAATAATATAAGTGAACGACAATCATCGGATTGTCCGAGTCTGACTTCGGGTTTTTGACTGGAAACCCTAGGTCGACCCGACGCCTACTGTTCCCTCTACGGGGAACGCGTCCTCACCTACTCCACTCAGGAGATTTACCTGATGCCAGTGCGATCCTCCAGATCGATAGGACTTTTGCTCGGTGCTCGATGCTTCCGGACTTTCTGCTGGACGTCCGCTTCCCGGTTGGTCCAGTCTTTCACCTGGTTCGTGACACCAGGACTTTCCACCTAGGGTTACCCCCCCCCCTAGGACTTTTGCCTGAAGCACTCGATCCACCAAGACTTTCCGCATAGGGTTACCACCCCCTATGACCTAGGGTTACCACCCCCTAGGGTTTTCACCTTGCCTAACCACAGTTAGGGCTTTTGCCTAAGTACACTTAGGACTTTCCTGCAATCTCATTCAGACCGTTAGATCACCAACCACCTTAACTTTGAATCTTTTGCCATTATCAAAACTCAGGTTCGATCGTCGGATGCTTCTCGCACTAACAACTCACACACATAACACACATAGTTATTTATTGCAAACCCTAGTTTTCAGCTACTGTTCATCTTCTTCCTTTCACACCAAAAGAGATCACTTACTTGAGCGTCGGAGGGCCTAGCCAGGGATTCCCACCCCGGTTTTAGGTCACTGACAATATTGTTGGTTGGTCTTCTGTGCGCAGCAAGTCGTGAGAGCTCCAGATCTCGGTATTCTTCACTGGATTCTTCCTTTCGTCCTTGAGTTTTCGCGCAAGGAGGGTGTTCTGTGACTTTATCCTTCCTAATCCGCTTTGGTCTTCTCGGATCGGAAGTCCTCAGGTATTCTTCTTCATCAGCAGTAAGTTCTCTCCCCAGCTTTTCATTTTGTCAAGTTTCTCAGACATGATCAATTATGGTTTTTCTTAATTAGGTTGAGGATTTTATTTATCTATTTACTTCATATGTAATTAGCTAAATATACTATGTGATATGCAGGATGTTAATTGAGACTAGCATCTCGACGTGGGATCTATTTCGGATACGATCTCTATTTTTGAGGCGGGTACCTTTGACTTATCTTTTTGATATTGTCATTCTGATATGCTTAGTAGGTTATAACTAGTCGTAATGGTTATGTTTATATCTGCTTAGTATGTCACTACTTGATACCCGTAGTTAGCCATATTATTATCTATTGTGCATTCACGCTTATGTCCCCTTGTTTCTTGCCGTGTGTACTTATGTAGTGACATACAATGTATTACTGGATATAGGTCTAGCTACTAGTTATTACCTGACATGTGTACCTAGGTTTATTACTTGGCATGTGTACCTAGGTTGATTTCTTAGCATGTGTACCTATGTTTGTTACCAGACATGTGTACATAGGTTTATTACTTGACATGTGTACTTAGGTTTATTTTTTGGCATGTGTACCTAGGATTATTATCTGGCATCTGTACCTAGATCATTGTTATGCACTTGGTTCCCTTTTTGGTACATATTATGAGGAGGTTCGTATATTCAGGATTTACATGCTTAGTGTCATGCACCATTTTGCATGATTGCATGTTGAGCGATTGTCAGCTCCATTATTGTTCAGCACATCGCCAGTTACATGATTTTTACACACACCCACTCATGGGTTAGTGGTACATCAGGCAGGGTGTGTGCAGTTTGCTCTGTCAGGGCTCCGCTGGTCCACTCATGGGTAGTGAGATTGCAGCGTGGTAGCAGGACAGGGATCCCTCCTCTAGACTGACTTGGGGAAATGAGAGCATTGAGCTCCCCCAGTTTGTTTGGGGTAGGAGGATAGGTGTACTCCGACAGCATCCTATCCACTCGGTCACTCAGGAGTAGTGATGGCAAAGTGCACAGTTGTCATAACCCTATCCACTCAGTCTCACCATCGCGTGTGAGATGGCTAACTAGCGTCAGGGGTGACCATGTCATTTTTGCATCATATGCATGAATTGCATTTATTGTTTATGCTTGTTGCATTTTGGATGCTGCATATGATTGACATGCATACAGGAGACATGATATATTTGGTTTGATGACCCTACATCTGTTGGTGTTGTTCCCACCCATACGTCAAAATAGGAGGTCTTGGTGAGTACAGTTCTTCTTTTGTTGTTCAGTTATGCATTACCTATTATTATTCAGGAGAATGTACCCTATGATTATTACTAGTAGTTATACTTATTATGCATGTCAGCTTGATACCCGCTGAGTTGTTGAACTCACCCTGTTACTTTATTTTTCCTGTTGTTTTCAGGTTAGCGCATAGATGCGTCGTGTTGCTTGGAGTATCCTATTTGCTGGTCCCATGTTACATCAGAAGATAATTTACCTCACTCTTAATTTCTTTTTATATATTCTCTATTGATTTAGCATTGTAATGATGTTTAGCCATGTGACTATTTCGTTGTTTTTGGTGTTGTATTTGTGTTTAAGTCATGCCGACATGCATTGTGTTGTTTTGGTTTGTATGGGCTTTCCGTTTGTTTTTCCGTTGTATTTTTTTAGTACAGCTGTGTGGGCTGTTATATATATAACTGCGTGGTTGTGGTTATTTTGTTCCAGCCGAGTGGCTGAGTATATAACTGCTTAGTTATGTGTGTGTATATATATATATATATACACACACACACACACACAACTAAGCAGTTATATATATATATATAAATATATATATATATATATATATATATATTCCAACTGTGTGGGATGATATATTCTTGTGGATGTATTCATACTTCAGATTGTCACCGGTACAGGGGAGATGCTGCCGGATTTTTCTCTGGCAGGGACTCCTCTAGAGCATGCCAATTTATTGGTATCAGAGCCATAGATTTTCGATGCTTATTTTCTTATATTTTGTATTTCGTGCTTTAATTTTCTCGATGTGACTTTTCAAGTTTTGGGACCAGGCAGCAGCAGGACATCTCCAAGCTATAGGAGGTATGTTTGTTACTGTTATCATGCACTTCTTTTAGTACTTATATGGTTATCTATGATCGTTAGTTATGACATGTGTTAGTACTCTTTTGAGTACTAACAATCTTAGGGGATCAAGGATAACAATCTTAGGGGATTCACCATATCATACTACCAGTAATAATCATGTTGAGGATTAATTTATATTCTCTATGGTTCTATCTGTAGATGACTGATTTACCCTTATTGACTTGGTTAGTTGTGGATTGATGTACTCTTATTGGGTTAGTTAGTTGATGACCAATATATTTTTATTGGTTCGATCAGTAGGGGACCGACTTACTCTATTTTTATAGAGATTTTGATTTTTGAGTTGCTCATGCTTGGTTAGATATTTTGAGGCACATTTGGGTGCATGACTGGTACCAATGTAGAGAAGACGGAATTAGCCGTATACCATTCTTGGCTTGGTCAGTCTGTAGAAGATTGACATATCCTATTCCATGAGGACTTTGACCCTGGACCGCCTGGTTGGATGACTTTGAAGGTACATTCGGATAGGATACCCCCACAGATGTGGAAAAGTGTAGAGCTAGGTGCTTAACACTTATGAGATACAACCGTTTCTTGGGTATAACTTGGAGAGTATATTCGGATATATAATTTGTACTGGAATAAGAAAAATTGAACTTAGCTACTTATCTTTACGTGACAATGCATCACGTGAAGGGAGAAGCAGATGATGCTTTTTGAGATTAAGGCATCATTTGGTGATTACGTTGAGGTGTTTTGAGAGCGAGTACTTCACTACCTCTTCCGGTAGCATGATGAATTATAAGGTGATGGTCAGTTGACTCGCCTAACACTATTCCATGGGAGATCCTGACTCATGGACCGATCGCGGATATCCTTGATGGTATTTAGGGATTTATGACTTGCAGTGATACAAAGGTGGTTTTAGTTGATTAACACCTAGGAAGTTTCACCTTCACTAAGTGAAAATATCATATGATGATTTACGAGAAGCAAAGCGTTGATTGACAGTTATGTCGATTAGCTATTTGTTGATAGTACTTCTCTACCCTTGTGGGCATTGCTCGTCACTAGAGATTACTAAACCTCAGGTGGATCAATCGTAGTATGATGTATTATAAGACAATGGTTAGTTGACTCAACTCAACTAGCATTGTCTCCATAAGTAGCTCAAGACCTTGACCACATGATCAATTGGGTTTGACATTTTGACGACAATTATTGGAGGACACTTTATGGGTATGATTACGAGATTTGTGGTGATATTCTTGAATGGGTAGACTCTTAGTCAGGAGGTTGAGTGACTCTTTGGGTTTTGAGTTGTCATTCCTTTATTGTGGATATTTGGGTGTATGAAGGATGAGATTTGACATACTCTTTGGATATTTATGAATGAAATTAGTAGAGTTTTTATACTCCTCTTTGGATTGATCGTATTTCTACCACTTGGAGAGTTGTTGATTATCGATCAAGAAGTCAAGAGATATCTCTTGGATTTCAGTAGTCATACATCTTAGGTGGAATTATGGTATATTTATATATCTTGATAGTACACCAAGATGAGAATTTGTTACTGAAAAATTATCAGGTTTGATTGATATTGAGGATGATTTGAGATTGATTGATATTGTTAGATCAGATATTGTGATTTTTTATTTTTTGATGATTTATTGAGGGATATTATGAGATCAGATATGGTGATTTGTTGATTTCTAATGATTTATTGGATTAAATGTTGTGTTATGTGGTTGTTTGATGGTCTATTAGTGGAAAATTATTTTGATGATCTATTATTTGGGTTTGTCGTTGATGGTGATATAGTGAGTATCATGTGTGATATTTATGGTTTTGTTGATATGTAGTTGGTGATCGGATTACAAATTCGTTGCTAGTAATCTTATTGTTGAGTATGCCTTATATACGGGCATTATGAGTTTTTTATGGTAATGTCATTTGGGCTTACCAATACTCCAGCGGTATTTATGGATGTGATGAACCACATCTTCCTAGACTAGATAGATCGATTCTTTATCATCTTCATCGACGACATTTTGACCTACTCACGTTTACGAGCAGGAATATTCACAGCATCTTCACATAGTCTTAGATCATCTTCGACGACATCGTCTATATGTGGAGTTCAAAAAGTGTGCTTGTTGGCTACTCTCAGTCAGTTTTCTGGGGCAAGTGGTTTCTAGCCGAGGTATTTTGGTATATCCTCAGAAGATCCAAGTTGTCACCAGTTGGGAACAGCCGAAATCAGTTCAGGAGATCCGCAGTTTTTTTTTGGATTGATCGGATATTATAGACGAGTCGTTGAGGGTTTTACTCGCATTGCTATGCCGCAGACACGTTTGACTAGGAAAGGCGTGAAATTCACGTGGTCAGAAGCCTGCGAGACAGCTTCCAGGAGCTGAGGCAGAGATTAGTGTCAGTATCAGTTTTGATTTTGCCTCTAGAGAGGACAGATTTATACTCTACACTTACATTTCTCTATAGAGTTTGGCTGTTGTTTTGATGTAACACGGTAGGGTTGTCTCCTATGCTTCTCGTCAGTTGAAGGAGTATGAGAAGAACTACCCGGTATATGATCTGGAGCTGGCTACCATTATCTTTGCTTTGAAGATTTGGCGGCATCATCTGTATGACACTACATTTGAGATTCTTACTGATTATAAGAGTCTCAAATATCTTTTCACTCAGAAGGAACTCAATCTATGACAGAGGAGATGGATGGAGTTCCTGAAGGATTATGATTGTACCATTAGCTACCACCCGGGGAAAGCTAATGTGGTTGCCGATGCACTTAGCCGGAAGTCCAGAGGGACTTTAGCTTGCCACCGAGTTGTGGTCATGGACTTGGTTCAGGGTTTCTCCGAGTTGGGCCTTGAGGAGCAGGGACTGATAGAGCAAGGTATCCTAGTTACCATGGTTGCTCAGTCGTCGATCAGGACAAGGATTCGAGAGGCCTAGGCCGGTGATCAACGCTTACAGTCCATTGGCAGCCAGATAGCTTCCGGGCATCAGTCCGAGTTGATCCGAGATGACGAGGGTATTATTATTTTCAAGGTAGATTATGCGTACCTCAATCTCACCTGGTCTTGGAGGAGCTACTTTAGGAGGCTCATCGCTCTTGATTTGCGATTCACCCATGCGGAACACTCATGTATCGAGATTTAAGGCGTTCCTATTGGTGGAACAGCATGAAGAAAGATATCACGGAGTTTGTAGCTAGATGTCTAGGCTGTTAGCAAGTGAAGGTTGAACATCAGAGACCTGCCAGATTTTCATCTGGCAGGGACTCCTATGAATTTTGTGGTGGGATTGCCTAAGACACGACAAGGCCATGACGAGATTTGGGTAATCGTTGACCGATTAACTAAATCCGCACACTTCTTAGCGATTCGAAAGACCGATTCTAGATCGATTGGTAGAGCTATATTGTCGAGAGATCATCAAATTGCATGGTGTTCCTTTGAGCATTATATCAGATAGAGACTCACAATTCACGTCCTGATTCTGACAGAGTCTACAGGCCTTGGACACACAACCTTATTTCAGTACAGCATTCCATCCGTAGATAGATGGACAGTCAAAGCAGACCATCCAGACTTTAGAGGACTTGCTGAGGTCTTGCGTTATGAATTTCGGAGGAAGCTGGGAGGACCACTTGCCATTAGTAGAGTTCGCCTATAACAATAGCTATCATTCGACTATCCAGATGACACTGTTTGAAGTGTTGTATGGTAGGTCTTGTCGGACACTCACCCTTTGGGAGGAGGTTGGAAAGGCCTAGTTGCTAGGACCGCAGAGAGCTCAGCGGGAGGCAAAGTTGGTCCGCACTATTAGTTGGAGGATGTCATAGGAGTAGAACCGCCAGAAGAGTTATGCTGATCGAAGACGGAGACCCCTGGAGTTCTCTACTAGTGACCATGTATTACTGAGAGTCTCACCCACGAAAGGGGTGAAGAGATTTGACCTCCTATGTAAGCTAGCTCCACGATACATTTGGCCTTCCAAATCTTGGAAAGGATTGGAGTAGTAGCTTACCGTCTGGCGCTACCACTATCTCTGGCAGACATTCACAATATATTCCATGTGTCCATGCTAAGGAAATCGTATCCGACCCAACACATATTCTGCCAGATATATCAGTTCTCATTCGGCCTGATGTTACCTACGAGGAGGTTCCGATACAGATTCTGGATCACAGAGAGCGTCAGCTGGGGAACAAGACTATCCCACTGGTTAAAGTCAGATGGCAGTATCATTTTGACGAGGAGGCTACCTAGGAGCTCGAGGATACAATCCGAGCTCGATACCCCCATCTTTTTTACTTGAGGTATGTGGGTTAGATTCCGTTCAGCATTTATCTATTTACTTGCTGATGATAATTAACAAAATTTATGGACCAAATTTTTATTAATGGGGGAAATGTAAAATACCGTAACAAAATACTAATAAAATAATAAGGCTTAATGGACGAATAACCTTATCGAAATTGTTAGGGATTTTTAGGAATTTTTTGGAGCTCGTATGACGTATTTGAGAGGATGGATTTATAGGCTTGGGGAAAAGCCTATTTGGAATAACTAAAAAGAGGAGTTGATTGAGAAATAAACTTAGGTTTTGATTTTTCCTAAACCTAAGTTCATATTATAAATATTTGATTTTTCCTCTCCCGAGCCCGATTCCCTTCTCTTCCTCTCAATCTCCCGATTCTTTCCCCGATCCCTTCCTCTTCCCCCATCTCTGCCGCACTCCTTCCCTTCCCCTCTCGATCCACTGGCTACCTCTCCTCATCGTCGCCGTCCCCTTCCTCTTGCCTCTGCCCAATCTTTTCCCCCCTTCCTCGTGTTCTCACCTCACTCGATGTCGCATCCACCTCTCCCTCCTTTCTCGTGATTTTGCCACACCACCGACCATCGGTCGTCGCCGCCCGACACCGCCACTGACGCTTCAAGTCAGTGCCAGCCGACTACCGGTTGTCAATTGGTCGAGCCCTTCTGCCCTTTCTTGCGATCGTGCCACCGCCAGCACCCAAGCCGAAGGCCTCCACCTCAGTCTCTCCCTAACTACATTATATGGTGTATACTTGCCAGATCTCGACAGCGCCGGCGTCATCCAACCCATCGTCGGCTGAGCTGTCACCTCTTCCGGTGATTGCTTGAGAACGAGTGTCGGCAGTTCTACACCCTAGGGTATTATTATCGTCCCTACTTATGCTGTCCTAGAAGATCAATCAGCGATGTCACCTTATCCTCTAACCCAGCTCACCACCTCAGCGGCATTCAGATTCCTTTTGTGCAAGATCTCAGATCTGGTTCAGGGGTAAGTCATGTTTAGTGTTAGAGTAGGATGGATTTGATTACATGTTCTGTTTGGATGTTGAGATTAGTTGTGTGACAGATCATTGTATCTCCGGCACAAATTAAACAATTGGTGGCTAGCTGTGACCACTAGATCTTCTCCGACCATCATTTTAGCAGTGAGACCCTCTGGCCGGAGTTCCCGGTAACAAGTTCCTCCGACTTAGTGAACATCGAAGTCTTTGGATTTGGGTGAGTTTGGTTGATGGTTTATGCGTTGATCTAATGCAATTTGATTTTTGGAAGAGTTATGGATATCTATTCTAATGTTATGATGGATTATGAAAGAGATTAATTAATTCATGATGTCTAGTTGATTTAAGATATGGAGTAAATGATGTGTTGATTTGAGTAGATTAAAGTGAAGGAATTGTGGATTGAGTGAAACCTTATTGGATTCATGAATTAGGTTAATTATTTTGATTAGGGTTTTTCCTAATTAGGTTGGGGATTTTATTTATCTATTTACTTCATATGTAATTAGTTAAATATACTATGTGATCTGCAGGATGTTGATTGAGATTAGTGTCTCGACATGAGATCTATTTCGGATACGATATCTATTTTTGAGGTGTGTACCTTTGACTTATCTTTTTGATATTGTTATTATGATATGCTTAGTAGGTTATAACTAGTAGTAATGGTATGTTTATATCTGCTTGGTATGTCACTACTTGATACCCATAGTTAGCCATATTGTTATCTATTGTGCATTCATTCTTTTGTCCCCTTGTTTCTTACCATGTGTACTTATGTAGTGACATACAATGTATTACTGGATACAGGTCTAGCTACTAGTTATTACCTGGCATGTATACCTAGGTTTATTACTTGGCATGTGTACCTAGGTTTATTACTTGGCATGTGTACCTAGGTTTATTTCTTGGCATGTGTACCTAGGTTTATTACCTGGCATGTGTACCTAGGTTTATTACTTGGCATGTGTACCTAGGTTTATTTTTTGGCATGTGTACCTAGGATTATTATCTGGCATGTGTACCTAGATCATTGTTATGGACTTGGTTCTCTTTTTGATACATATTATAAGGAGGTTGGTTTTTTCAGGATTTACATGCTTAGTGTCATGCACCATTTTGCATGATTGCATGTTGAGCGATAGTCAGTTCCATTATTGTTGAGCACATCGCCAGTTACATGATTTTCACATATAACCACTCATGGGTTAGTGGTACATCAGGCAGGGTGTGTGCAGTTTGCATTGTCAGGGCTCCGCTGGTCCGCTCATGGGTAGTGTGATTGCAGCGTGGTAGCAGAACAGGGATCCCTCCTCTGGACTGACTCAGGGAGATGAGAGCATTGAGCTCCCCCACTCTATTTGGGGTAGGATAATAGGTGTACTCCGACACATCCTGTCCACTCGGTCACTCAGGAGTAGTGATGGCAGAGTACACAGTTGTCATAGCCCTACCCACTCGGTCTCACCATCACGTGTGAGATGGCTGACTGGCGTCAGGGGTGACCATTTCATTTTTGCATCGTATGCATGAATTACATTTATTGTTTGTGCTTGCTGCATTTTGGATGCTGTATTTTAGTGGTTGCATATGATTGACATGCATACATGAGACATAACGTATTTGGTTTGATGACCTTGCATATGTTGGTGTGGTTCCCACCTGTACGCTTTAATAGGAAGCCTTGGTGAGTACAGTTCTTCTTCTGTTGTTTAGTTTTGCATTACCTGTTATTGTTCAGGAGACTGTACTATATAATTATTACTGGTAGTTATACTTATTATGCATGTAGACTTGATACCCGCTGAGTTCTTGAATTCACCCCGTTGTTTTATTTTTCCTGTTGTTTTCAGGTTAGCGCATAGATATGTCGTGTCGCTTAGAGTATCCTGTTTGCCGGTCCCATGCCACATTAGAAGACGGTTATATATTTTCTATTGATTTAGCATTGTAATAATGTTTAGCCATGTGCCTATTTCATTGTTTTTGGTGTTGTATTTGTGTTTAAGTCGTGCCGGCACACATTGTGTTGTTTTGGTTTGTATGGGCTTTCCGTTTTTTTTTTCGTTGTATTTTTTTAGTACAGACGTGTGGGTTGTTATATATATAACTGCGTGGTTGTAGTTATTTTGTTCTAGCCGAGTGGGCCGAGTATATAACTGCGTGGTTGTATATATATATATATGTTGGATCGAGACCGCGCTAGAGGGGGGGTGAATAGTGCTCGTGGCTTGCACGCGTTTCGGATTCGTAAAACGTTCGAGTTAAAGCAGCGGAATAAAATAAAAGACAAACACAGAAAGACACAGGTTGTTTACTTTGTTCGGAGCCTGTGGCGACTTCTACTCCAAGGCCCACGCTCGTTGAGCATTTACGTTGGGCAACAACTATAATTTCATTAAAGTGTTTACAAGATGAAGTATAATAATAAAAAAACAACTAAAATATGCTAACGACAATAGAAAATTAAAGATTCTGAGCTCCGGGTTGTCGGCGTCAAGTTGTGGCTTCGTTGAAACGTCTCGTTAGCAGCTCGTTGCACAAGGATTGCTTAGAAGGTGATACACTTGCTGCTGCCTCGAGACTGCCTTTTATTGGGCGTTGAGGGTGCCTCCAATGCCCCATAGAGGCGCCTCGGACCCAAAACTTTTATCCCGAGTTCACCGCTACGATAAGCTCCTGTCTCTGCCTTTTATCCGCCTGAGGGCGCCTCCAAGAAGCAGTCCAAATCGCCTCCAAGCTCCATGGAGGCACCTCAGACATTGATCATCCGATGCTTAGCTTATTCCTTTTGTACCTGCAAGACATGTTAGTCCCAAAACAACAACATACCCTGCAAGACAATGTTAGCACATATATAAATAAAGTATCAACAGTCACCGGACTGTCCGGGTCTGACTTCGGATTTCCAATCGGAAACCCTAAGTCAACCCGACGCCTACTGTTCCCTCTTCCGGGAAACGTGTCCTCACCTATTCCCCTCAAGAGAGATTACCTGATGCCAGTCCGGTCCTCCAGACCGACTGGACTTTCCGCCTAGGGTTACCACCCCCTTGGACCTAGGGTTACCGCCCCCTAAGGTTTTTCTCCGCCTAGGGTTACCACCCCTTGGACCTAAGGTTACCCTCCCTTAGGATCTTTTTCCACCTAGGGTTACTACTCCCTAGGACCTAAGGTTTCCGCCCCTTAGGATTTTCCTTCACCTAGGGTTACCATCCCCTAGGACCTAGGGTTACCACCCCCTAGGGTTTTCCTTCACCTAGGGTTACCACCCCCTAGGACCTAAGGTTACAACCCCTTAGGATTTTCCACCTGCCTAACCGCAGTAAGGACTTTCCTGAAACCTCATTTAAGCACGTTAGATAACAAAACACCTTAACTTTGAACCCTTTGACATAATCAAAACATAGGTTCGATCGTCGGATGCTTCCCGCACCAACAATATATATATATATATATTCCAGACTTGTGGGATGATGTATTCTTATGGATGTATTCATGCTTCAGATTATCACCGGTACAGGGGAGATGCTGTCGGATTTTCCTCTGGCAGGGACTCCTCTGGGGCGTGACAATTTATTGGTATCAGAGCCATAGTTTTACGATGCCTATTTTCTTGTATTTTGGATTTCGTGTTTTGGTTTTCTCGATGTGACTTTTCAGGTTTTGGGACCAGGCAATAGCAGGACATCTCCTAGCTATAAGAGGTATGTTTGTTATTGTTATCATGCACTTCTTTTAGTACTTATATGGTTATCTATGATAGTTAGATATGACATGTGCCAGTACTCTTTTAAGTACTAACAATCTTAGGGGATCAAGGATAACAGTCTTAGGAGATTCACTATATCATACTACCAGTAATAATCATGTTAACTTAGTCTGTAGAGGATTAATTTATATTCTCTTTGGTTATGTCTGTAGAGGACTGATTTATCCTTATTGACTTGGGTAGTTATGGATTGATATACTCTTATTGGGTCAGTTAGTTGATGACCGATCTATTTTTGTTGGTTCGATCAGTAAGGGATCGACTTACTCTATTTTTATAAAGATTTTGATTTTTAGGTTGCTCGTGCTTGGTTAGATATTTTGAGGCACATTTGGGTGAATGACTTGTACCATTGTAGAGAAGACGGAATTAGCCGTATACCATTGTCGGGTTGGTCAGTCTATAGAAGATTGGCGTATCCTATTCCATGGGGACTTTGACCCTGGACCGTCTGTACCTGGTTGGATGACTTAGAAGGTATATTCGTATAGGATACCCCCACCGATGTGGAAAAGTGTAGAGCTAGGTGCTTAACACTTATGAGATACAACCGTTACTTGGGTATAACTTGGAGATAACATTTGGATATATAATTTGTATTGGAATAAGGAAAATTGAAGTTAGCTGCTTATCTTTACGTGACAAGGCATCACGTGAAGGGAGAAGCAGATGATGCTTTTTGAGATTAAGGCATCATTTGGTGATTACATTGAGGTGTTTTGAGAGCGAGTACTTCACTACCTCTTCCGGTAGCATGATGAATTATAAGGTGATGGTCAGTTGACTCGCCTAACGCTATTCCATGGGAGATCCTGACTCATGGAACTATCGCGGATATCCTTGATGGTATCTGGAGATTTATAACCCGCAGTGATACAAAGGTGGTGTTAGTTGATTAACACCTAGGAAGTTTCACCTTCACTGAGTGAAAATATCATATGATGATTTACGAGGAGCAAAGCGTCGATTGACAGTTATGTCGATTAGCTATTTGTTGATAGTACTTCTCTATCCTTGTGGGCATTGCTCATCACTAGTGATTATTGAACCTCAGGTGGAGCAATCGTAGTATGATGTGTTATAAGACAATGGTTAGTTGACTCAACTAGCATTGTCTCCATAAGTAGCTCAAGACCTTGACCACATGATCAATTGCTTAAGGTCTTGAAGTCTATATCTCAGATCGGAGGGTTCGACATTTTGACAACAGGTATTGGAGGACACTTTATGGGTATGATTACGAGATTCGTGGTGATATTCTTTAATGGGTAGACTCTTAGTCAGGAGGTTGAGTTACTCTTTGGGTTTTGAGTTGTCATTCCTTTATTGTGGATGTTTGGGTATATGAAGGATGAGATTTGACATACTCTTTGGATATTTATGGATGAAATTAGTAGAGCTTTTATACTCCTCTTTGGATTGATCGTATTTCTACCACTTGGAGAGTTGTTGATTATCGATTAGGAAGTGAAGGGATATCTCTTGGATTTCAGTAGTCATACATCTTAGGTGGAATTGTGGTTTAGTGGGTCTCTAGTAGAAAGGAGATACTGAAGTTAAGCAAGCATGAGTATCGGTCGGTATAATACTTTAAGAAAGATATGCCAATATCGGCCGGTATAATACCTTAAGAAAGATAGACTAATATCGAACGATATAATACCTTAAGAAAAATAGGTCAATATCGGTCGGGATAATACCTTAAGAAAGATATGTCAATACCAGCCGGGTTTACACATTTAAGATAGATAAGCCAAGATTGCCTGAATTGGCACGTCTGGATATAGACTAGTATTAGTCGGGTATATATGATCGCCCGGGTATGTAAAGACACAAGGCCTTACAGGATTTATAGTATATTATCGGATGAGTAAAGCATATGTTGAACAATAGTAATAATTCGCCCGAACATAACTTAGGTTCAATACCGTCCGATACAAATCATAGTATAAAACTGGGTTGTATATAACATAGCAGAAGATAGGGTAAGCAGGCATGGGTGATAAATATACCTTGACATAATCTATAAGACAAGGTGAGAACAAATATTTCGGGAATATTCATAAATAGCTTAATAAAAATATCTGTAGTATTTGATTGTGTAACAGGTTGACTAATTTGGCGGGAAGAATGTTTCTAGACTTTTCTGCAGGTACTAAGCGACAAAGAAGGTACATCTGGGGTATAAAAAAGATTCCTTAAAAGTTATTTTCTGCAAGTACATGGCTTACATCATCTCATAACAAACTCTAACAAACCGGGGTCCACTTCATGATTACGGAGATTATATGAAGTGGTATAAAAGGAGGAATCCTCTCCGTTGGCCAGGTACGCTCATGCTCACGCACACAACCCGAATAATCATTACAAACCCTAATTTCAGCTACTATTCATCTTCTTCTTCTTTCCACACTAAGAGAGATCACTGACTTGAATGTCGGAGGGCCTAGCCAGGGATTCCCACCCCGGTCTTAGGTCACTGACAATAGTGTTGGTTGGTCTCTTGTGTGCAGGAAGTCTTGGAAGCTCCAGATCCCGGTATTCTTCATTGAAGCTTTCCTTTCATCCTTGGGCCTTCGTACCAGGAGTGGTTCTGTGTGGCTTTATTCTTCCGGATCCGCTTTGATTTTCTCGGATCATAAGTCTTCAGGTATTCTTCTTCATCAACAGTGAGTTCTCTCCCAAGCATTCCATTTTGTCAAGTTTCTCAGACAAGATCAAATTTGGCGCCGTCTGTGGGAACTTCACCTGAATCTGAGATTGCGAAATGGAAGACATTGGAAAATCGAACCTACTCACTATTATTCGTGAAGATCTGGATTTCCTTATTAACACCCATGTGTAGAAAGCTCTATAACAACAACAACAACAATAACAACAACAACAGCAAGCTCATACTGGAGCTACTCTGCCAGTAGCTCATAATCCGGCAAGGTCGACTACTGATCGTCGAAAGGAGGAGTTAGAAGAAGAAGGTCGTGTATATATTACTCCGACCAATGCTTCTCCAACTAGACGCACTCGAGCTTTCCTTCGTACTCCCTTCAAGCAGGGAGGACGAAGACCTGTATTTCAAGAATCCTCCGACGAGGCCCCGGACAGGGAGAAGCGCAAAGCTAAAATGATGGTAGCTAGTGATAGCTCACCAGAAAGAATTATTTCTCTATTTTCTCAAGGTGTATTGGATGATCTGCTTCCTAAATGATATCAAAATCTTCAAATCGGCAAGTACACTAGAACTACAGATCTAGAGGATCATTTATTAAAATTTGAGAATGTAGCATTATTACAACAATTCTCTGATGGAGTAAAGTGTCGAATGTAGCTGCTCAATGCTGGTTCAAAACATTGCCTGAAAATTCTATCCGAAGGTTTAAAGATTTCAAGAAAATTTTCTTACATCATTTTTCCAGCAACAAGAGGTATCATAAAACTCCCTGGAGCTTATTCTCAATTAAACAAGGATCTAAAGAGTCCATTAGAGCCTACATTAAGAGATTCAATCAAGTAACTATTGATGTACCCAATGCTACTACTAAAATATTAGTAAGTGCTTTTTCTCAAGGCTTGAATGATAATGATTTCTTTAAATATCTGGTGAGGAATCCTCCTGCCAATTTTGACTCATTAATTGAACGTGCTACTGAATTTATTAATGTCGAAGAAACTCAGGCTGCACGCAGAAAAGAAGATACTACTTCTTCTCCTGCTCCTGTTAAGGAGAAGGCTCCTGCTCCTGTTCCTCCACTGAGGGGACCTCGAGTAATCCCTCCACCCCATCGTCATCCGGAGTATCGCCCACAAGCAGTACAGCATGTGGAGATGCAGTAAGAAGCACGAAGAAGATGATGCACTTATCACAAGACCAGCAGTCATCATACAGAAGACTGTTTTGTTCTGAAAAATAAGAAAGCAAATAGGGATCGTTATCAGAGGAGAAATTACTATCAATAGCAAAATCCTAGGCAGCAAAGTCCACTCAAATAGAATATCGCCCGGTCGAGTCTCAACAAGGTATATTACCAATCCCGGTCGGCACAACTCAAGTGCCTGAGAAAACTCAGCCTGAGACCATGACCGCCCGACAAGAAGAGAACAGGAGCAATACCGCCCGAGGCAGCATTAATATGATCGTGAGTGGGCCCACTGATGGAGATTCCAACAGGGCTAGAAAGGCACACGCACGAAGACTTGAGATCCATGCTGTAGGATGCAGCAGGGAGAAAGCAGCAGGGCCGAAAAATAGTTTTGGGCCCTGAGATCTCGAAAGGGTAGAAATACCCCATGATGATGCATTAATAATTAAGGTTGTTATAGCCAATTACACTATTTCCCATACCTTTATAGACACGGGTAGTTCCGTAAATATTATTTTCAAAAAAGCTTTTGATCAATTGCAGATTGATCCAAGTGAACTTCAACAGATGGTGACTCCTCTATATGGATTCACTGGTAATGAAGTACAACTGCTTGGCCAAATAAAGTTGGCCATATCTGTAGGGGAGGAGCCCCTAATGAGAATAAGAAGATCTCACTTCATGATGGTGGATGCCCCATCTGCCTATAATGTGATACTAGGTCGACCGACCTTAAATGAGTTTAGTGTGGTCGTTTCTACTTTTTGCCAAAAAATTAAATTTTCTATGGATGACCAGGTTGGGGAAGTACGTGGTGATCAGAAGATGGCTCGTAAGTGTTATGTGGAGATCGTTAGAACTGAAGCTAGTGCCGCTCGAAAAATGCAAAGAATGGAGGTCAATGTCATTCAAGAGAAGCCACCTGTCCTGATTTATGAGGAGAAGGAAGAGGTCCAGATACAGATCGGTCGACCTGAAGCCGTCACCTATATCGCGATAGATCTTGATCCTACTCTGAAAACAGAATTGGTTCAATGCTTGAAGAAAAATAATGATGTTTTTGCTTGGATGACCAAAGAAGTTACGGGCGTTTCTCCTTCAGTAATGGAGCATTCTTTACATGTCTTTCTAGATGCTCGACCTGTGATGCAAAGAAAGAGGAATTTCAGTACAGAACAAAATCAAATCATCAAGGAAGAAGTAGCTAAACTTATGGAAGCCGGCTACATCAGAGAGGTGCAGTTCCCTAGCTGGCTTGCTAATGTTGTTCTGGTTTCTAAACCAGGGAATAAATAGCGGGTATGTATTGATTTCCGTGATCTCAACAAGGCTTGTCCAAAAGATTATTATCCATTGCCCCGGATCGATCAATTAGTGGATTCTACAGCCGGGTGCGAATATATTTCTATGCTGGACGCCTATCAAGGCTATCATCAGGTCCCGCTTGCTAAGGAGGATCAAGAGAAGGTTAGTTTTGTAACATCTAAAAGTACTTATTGCTATAATGTTATGCCTTTCAGACTAAAAAATGCAGGAGCAATTTATCAGAGACTAATGAATAAGGTCTTCCAGAAACAGATTGGAAGAAATATTGAAGTATATATTGATGATATTTTAATTAAGTCTCTTCAGGCTACTGATCTCTGCAGGGATATAGAAGAAACTTGTGGAACATTAAGGCAATATGGCCTCAAGTTGAACCCGAACAAATGTTTGTTTGGAGCAAGAGGGGGAAAGTTCCTGGGTTATATGGTGTCCGAGCGAGGAATAAAGGCCAACCCAAGCAAAGTCAAGGCATTTCAAAATATGGAGCCACCACGCAATAAGAGGGAGGCACAGAGACTCACCGGCTAGATCACCGCATTATCTAGATTCATTTCAAGGTTGGCTGGTCATAGCTTCCATTTCTTCAAAATACTCCAGAAGGCTAACAAATTTTAATGGGATGAAGAATGTGACAAAGTCTTCCAGGAATTAAAAGACTATTTGTCTACCCTACCTGTGTTAGCTAAGCCTGTAGTAGGAGAAACCCTGTGGGTGTATTTGTCAGCTAATGAAAATACTGTAGGCGTTGTGTTAGTTAGACAGGAAGGGAAAGAGCAACAACCTGTATATTTTTCTAGCCATTTATTAAAGTACTACACTCGAAAAGTTGGCCTATGCATTAGTGTTAACTGCCCGGAAGTTGCGTCCATATTTTTTAGCACATGTAATTATTGTATTGACCAACAGTACTCTCGGATGGGTGTTGCTAAACCCAAAGACATCTGATCGATTGATCAAGTGGATGACTGAACTCAGTGAGTATGATATACAATACCAACCTCGCTCGGCCATCAAAGCACAAGCTCTAGCAGATTTCATCATAGAGGTTCAGGGTCCTGAAGAAGAAAGTACCTGGAAAGTATATAACGATGGATATTCAACCAAACAAGGTAGCGGAATTGGTATTCTTCTTATATCTCCAAAGGAAGATAAGCTTCAACTTTCTGTCAGGCTGAATTATAGGGCCACCAATAATGAAGCAGAATATGAAGCATTGATAGCAGGGTTGTAAGCCGCTCGACATGTGGGAGTAGCCTGGGTTTTTATTTATTCTGACTCTCAGTTAGCAGCCCAACAATTATCAGGTAACTTTGAAATCAATAATGATAGACTCAGATTATATGCCGAAGCATTTGATAAATTGAAGACTCAGTTTCAAGAAGTAAATATACAAAAAAATTCCTCGATTTGAGAATCAAGTAGCGGATGAATTAGCTAAATTGGCCTTTGCTATAACACCATGGAGCTTAGATCGGCCGGTTGAGTAGACATTATTAATATCTTGTATTGAAAGACAAGCCGATATATAGATACAAGGTGATTGGAGAGCACAAATTGTTGGATCGAGACGTGCTAGAGGAGGGGTAAATAGCGCCCGCGGATATTTCATTTTTCGGAATTGTATGAATAAGAGCAAACGCAGCGGAATAAAAAGCACACAATCACAGAGAGACACGAGGATTTTTACTTCGTTCAGAGCCTGTGGCGACTCCTACTCGAAGGCCCGCGATCCTTGATCGCTCTTCGTGGGCAACAACTATAAGCTCGTAAAAATGTTTACAACTTTAAAGTACAAAAAGCAAATAAACTATACCAACGACAATGTAAAGACGGAAAAACTGAGCTCCGGGTCGTCGGGAGGATGTCACAGCACTTCGGGGTCGTATTGTTCGCAGCACGCAGTAAGAGATCGCTTCAGAGTTCGTTCTCTTGAGCTGCTGGTCAAAACCCTCTTATAAAGGGTGTTCAAGGCGCCTTGAAAGTCATCCAAGGCGCCTCCATGCTGGTCGAGTCACTGCTGAGATAAGGGCTGAACTGGTCGAACCTTATCAGGTTCAAGGCGCCTTCATGCTTCCTCAAGGCGCCTCCATGCACCAGTCCAAGGTGCCTTGAGCTTCCTCCAAGTCGCCTCCAACCAGTCTAGACAGCTGGCTTCGGCTTGCACCCAAGGCGCCTCCAAGCTCCATGGAGGCGCCTCGGTACTGTTCATCCGAGGCTATTCTTTGCACTTTGGTCCCTGTAAGATACATTAATCCCAAATATACCCTGCAGCACAAAGTTAGCAAATAAAACATAATAATATGAGTGAACGACAGTCATCGGACTGTCCGGGTCTGACTTTGGATTTCCAACCGAAAATCCTAGGTCGACCCGACGCCTACTGTTCCCTCTACGGGGAACGCGTCCTCACCTACTCCACTCAGGAGATTTACCTGTTGCTAGTGCGATCCTCCAGATCGACTGGACTTTTGCTCGGTGCTCGATGCTTCCGGACTTTCTGCTAGACTTCCGCTTCCCGGCTGGTCCTGTCTTTCACCTAGTTCGCGACACCAGGACTTTTCACCTAGGGTTACCCCCCTAGGACTTTTGCCTGAAGCACTCGACCTACCAAGACTTTCTGCATAGGGTTACCACCCCCTATAACCTAGGGTTACCACCCTCTAGGGTTTTCACCTGTCTAACCACAGTTAGGACTTTCCTGAAACACTTAGTCAAGCACATTAGATCACAATATACCTTAACTTTAAATCCTTTGCCATTATCAAAACTCAGTTCGACCGTCGGATGCTTCCCGCACCAACAATCTCCCCCTTTTTTATTATGGCAACCCAAATTCAAAGTTAAGTAAAACAAATGCATAAATATATTTAAAAGGTTTAAGTGAGCAAACTTAAGTACATAAATTCAAATAAAAGCATAACTTAAGCTAACACTTAAACTTTGTGAAGCTCCCCCTAAATACAGGGCTTCCTTTTACTTTTGATTTAGATAGAGTTTTACTTTTTGAATTTTTCTACTCTCCCCCTTTGCCATTTATCAAAAAAAAAAAAGCCAGTTGACAGCACGTTTTAAGTGTCTAAAAAACAGATTTAGAAAAAAAACTTGTGTATTACTTAGCTTATAATTAAGTTTTACTAAAAACATGTTAGTTAAGGGAGAAAGAGGACTTTAAAAAGGAATATTTTTCTCCTAAGTTAAAAGGGCTAATTTATGGATGACTTTGAAGCATGACGTTAGCATCTTTTTAAACTTAGAAAAAAAATGTAGCTAGATTTCAAAGAATTTTTGACGCCAAATTATGTTTAGCAACAATCTTTTGAAGGACATGAGTTAAATTTTACAAGTAAAGAAATATTCTTTTAATACTTTTAGTTAAGTATAAAATGAATCTAAGAGTTTAAAATTTATAAACGTGGCTAAGCTTGAGAAGATTTGAAAGTTACTTTATCAGTCACTTAGCTAAGCCTTTTGCAAACATTGAATTTTGAAAATATAGCTTAAGTGAAAAGATACTTAGCTTAATTTGAATAAAATAATACTTATTTTTGAAAAATAAGGAGTAAGAACTTGTTAATTTTTAGGACGAAGAGGGAGTAGCTGTAACGCCCGCCCCTCCTGCTAGTAGGGCGGGGTTACTTTACTTAACCATTACTATTGCGGAAACATACATGCATATTAAAATTTCTTTCGAAAGTAAAAACAGTAGAAATATCCTGAAGTCATGCGGGACAATAACATAATACACTTAATTCATGTTAACATAACAAAATAACATAAGCAGGTCTTTTATTTATCTTAGCCGAGCCACCACCACACACATCTCCTTGCCTCTCCTGCAGCTCCCCTAGGTCATCCATTCTTTGCTTTTATCTGTGGTATAAGGAAAGTAAGCTATAAGCACACAGGCTTAGTAAGATCCTTTCCTACTCACAAAATCCATATATCAAGCATAAACACATAAACATATAATCATGGAAATATGATCATTTAACATCATATGGTGAATACATAGCATCATAACATATTATCTCATAAAGAACATCATGCTATATCCTATCATAAATCATCATGTCATATAAATCATAAGGGCATAGCATGTCATATCATTAATTAAAAAGAACATCATGCTATATCATATCATAAATCATCATGTCATATAAATCATAAGGGCATAGCATGTCATATCATAAATCATAAAGATGCCCTGTCATATCATAAATCATAAAGAACATCATGCTATATCATATCATAAATCATCATGTCATATAACTCATAAGGACATAGCAAGTCGTATCATAAATCATAAAGAATATCATGCTATATCATATCATAAATCATCATGTCATATAACTCATAAGGACATAGCAAGTCGTATCATAAATCATATCGTGCAAGATGTCTTTTAAAACATGTATCATGTCATATGCAAGATGTCTTAAAACATATCATATAGTACTTGAATATAATATCATCATGAGGGCCCGACTTGTACCACATACATATATAAATGCGCGCAATCCCTAGGACAGGGTAGCTAGCCCCGAACCTACTAGGGAACTAGGTCCATACTATGACCGTCGACCTAGGGGCGTACTAAGGAGCCCATCCCTTTTTACTAGACCCGTTCATAGTCCGTCGGCCTAGGGGCGCTTATGGAGCCCACCCTTAGTACAAGCCATACAAAGTAAAATAACATGTCATAGTTACTTATCATATCATGAAGAGTGCTCTTAGTCCCAACTAATAGGGAAACAACTCTTAGGTCTTTACTTGTCATATCATAAAGAGTGCTCTTAGTCCCACTTAATAGGGAAGCAACTCTTAGGTCTTTACTTATCATATCGTAGAGAGTGCTCTTAGTCCCACTTAATAGGGAAACAACTCTTAGGCCTTTACTTATCATGTCATAAAGCATGCATACTTGAGCATATAGCACATCATAAGAGTCATCATAATGCATGATTCATAAGCATACATAAATGAGCATATTACTTATCATATCATAAAGCATGCATACTTGAGCATAAAACACATCATAAGAGTCATTATCATGCATGGTTCATAAGCATACATAAATGAGCATATAATGCATCATAGGAAACATAATCATGGATGGAAAACCTTAACTAGCATCTCTTCATTCATATCGTAGCATGTGAGACACATAGTAAAATCATAATTGGGTCTCTAACCCTAATTCCATGTAGTGGCCGAAAGTTCCAAGCCTAGCCCTAGGTTATAAACAACATAAAATCATGTGAACCCTAAACCAATTTCATATCATAAATCATTAAGAACATAATGAGCATATTTGGTTTAGGTTCTAAGCTCCCTAGGTCCTTGGTCTTGTTATGGCCGAAAGTTACCATGCCTAGTTCTAGGTTATAAACAACATAAAAGCATGTGAACCCTAAACCAATTTCACATCATAAATCATTAAGAACATAATGAGCATATTTGGTTTAGGTTTTAAGCTCCCTAGGTCTTTTAACTTGGTTATGGCCGAAACTTAGGGGCATGAAACTAAGTTCTAAACAACATACAAGCATAAGAATATCAAGCTAACTTTATATCATATCATAAGGGAATTCATGAGCATGCTAGATTTAATTTTAAGCTTCCTTAGACCCTAAAACTCATCATGGCCGAAACCATAGAGAGACATGTATCTAGATTTCAAGCAACATTCAAACATGATAACCCTAAGTTAGCTTTATATCATGCCATAAGGAGAGTCATGAGCATGTTAGACTAAGTTTTTAAGCTCTCCTAGGTCTTAAATCCTCATCATGGCCGAAGCCCTAAGGTGCAATACATCAAGGTTCCAAACAACATACAAGCATGAAACCCTAAGAAACCTTCATACCTTTTCATAACGAAAGTCATGAGCATGATAGCTTAAATTTTAAACACTTCTAGGTCTTCATTTCTATCATGGCCGAAACCCTAATTCCCTAAGGTGGCATGCATTTAGGTTCCAATCAACATACAAGTGTGAAAACACTAAGTACTCTTCATAACATATTAATAAGCAAGTCATGATCATGGCAGACTAAATTTTTAACCTCTCCTAGCCAATTACTTCTATCATGGCCGAACACTTCATGAGCATGAATTTAAGTTTTAAGCAACATACAAGCATAAGAACACCAAACTAGTCTCTTATCATAGGGTACATATCATAAGGACATAGTGAGCATGTTTAGTTTAGGTCTTAAGCCTTCCTAATCTTTTATTCACACTTTGGCCAAAAGTTCAAGAGCATGGATCTAAGTTTTAAGTAAGCATACAAGCATAAAAAAACATTAACTAACTCCTATACTAGGGTACATATCATAAGAACATAGTGAACATGCTTAGTTAGGTCTTAAACTTCTCTAAATCTTTTATTCAAGTCTTGGCCGAAAGTTTCAAGAAGTGATCCTAGGTTTTTAAGCATTCTAACCTCATGGAAAACACATAAACAACTTGTACCACAGGTGAGGGGATACTTACATCCTTTCGCTTGTTGATCCTAAAGAAAGTGGTACCCTTGTGAGGAGGAAGAATGAGCTTCTCTTCCTAGTTCTCCCTTTTGTTTTCTCTTTCTTGTAAGGAATAAACCTTGAGACTCCTTCTTAGAAATTAGTTTCCTTGGAGAGAAAACCTTAGCTTGGTTTTTAGAAATGAGGGAGAGAGGGCTCTATGTCTCGGTGGAGAAGGAAGAAGGAGAAAGAAGGAGGAGGAAGAAGAAGAAGGAAGGATTAACAACTTTCTTTTCTTCTCTCAATCCTATTTATTTCTCATGTAAATGAAACATGTCTTCATTCATCCCCTTAACCCCTCTATCTCTACCCTCTCTTAATTCCCACAAAATTAGAGGAAAAGAAAGGAAGGAAAGCAACTTGGCTTTTGCTTGCTTCTTTCCTTAACCAAGAGGAAAAGGAGGTAAGCGACTTGGTTTTCTCTTGTTCCTCTACTTAACTATCTTCTTACTTTTAACTATAATTTCTATTCTGTTCTATTCATCTATTATCCATTACCCTAGTGGTTACCATACACCAATTTAACTCTATTATTTGTGGGAGGTTCAAGGTTCAAACCTTAACCTCACTTCCTTTTCATTTTATTTGGTTTCTATTTCCATTTCTCTTTTTCTTTTATTCTAAAGGAAAAATATTCATAGGTATAGCTTATCATTTCGTGGGTGTTACAGTAGCTAAAAATTTAATTTATTCAGTTGGTCCTTAAGTCCAAGCATGAGTCAAGTTAAATAGTTGTTAATTTATCCAAATTATTTTGATCAGGTATCAGAGCCCTAAAGTACAAGCATGCTCAATCTAAAAATATCCATTTCCTTCACCAACTGTCTAACCTTTAGCTATTTGTTGATTGCCTAGGGGGCAACAGCTTTCACTTGGTTAGTCAAGTTAAGTCTTTTGGTCCAGTTAGATTTGTCTAAGGCTGGATGACTTAAATTGATTACTGTTAATAAAGTATTTAATGCCCAGACTCATATTGATGCACAAATATAAGTATTCTTGAGTCCAGGCTGTACCCTATGCATCTCACACCATTCTATGTTTTGCAAACATAAGCAAGGTATACCTAGGTGTTTGTGAGATGCTCTGGCTTAAATCTAGGGGAACAGGATTTCTAGGGTAGAACCTAAGCTAAGTTCAACTTTGAAATTTCTAGGAAATTGGGATTTTGAAATCATTAGTTTTCCTAGAATAAAAAATAAAAGCAAGATAATTAAGTGAAAGTAAGAACACAAGTTTGAAAGTCAACATCTATTCTACCCAACACATTCCTATTTGCCTTCTAAGTGCACTGAACTCAAGTTCAGGTAAGGGTTTTGTGAAGATATCAGCTATGTTTGATTTGGACTCAACATGGTTGAGTGCAATTTCACCCTTAGCTACGTGATCCCTTACAAAATGGTGTTTTACCTCTATGTGTTTGGTTCTAGAGTGGTGAATAGGATTTTTGGTTAGATTAATTGAGCTGATATTATCAATAAAGATTTTTGTATTTTTATATTCTAGTTGATAGTCTTTCAGTGTGTGCATCATCCACAAAAGTTGGGAAGTGCATTCTCCTAGGGCTATGTATTCAGCCTCAGTAGTGGATAAGGCAACACAGTGTTGTTTTCTGCTTGACCAACTTACTAGGCACTGACCTAGAATTTGGCAGCTACCACTTGTACTTTTTTTTGTCTAATTTGCACCCGGCATAGTCTGAGTCGGAATAGCCAAAAGGTCAAAAGTGTAAGTTCTAGGGTACCAAAGTCCTATGTTGAGGGTGCCCTTAATATACCTAAGTATTCTTTTAACATGTGTTAGATGTGATTCTTTTGCACAAGATTGGTACCTTGCGCACATACCAACTGCAAAAATTATATCTGGTCGACTTGCAGTTAGGTAGAGTAGGCTTCCAATTATACTTCTATAGTACTTTGGGTCTACTTGTTTTCCTTCTGGGTCAGAGTCAATGTTGATGTTGGTGGCCATTGGGGTATTTATAAGTTTTGAATTTTCCATACTAAATTTTTTAACTAGTTCCTTAGCATATTTAGTTTGGTAAATGTAGATTCCATCTTTCGTTTGTTTAATTTGTAAGCCTAAGAAAAAATTTAGTTCCCCAACCATACTCATTTCAAATTCATTTTCCATTAATTTGATGAATTCTTTTAAAAATTTAGAGTTAGTTGAGCCAAAAATTATATCATCAACATAGATTTGGGCTATGAAGATGTCTTTTTCTATAGATTTTACAAATAGGGTCGGATCTATGTGACCTTGGTTAAAGCCTTTGGATATTAAATAATTTGATAATCATTCATACCATGCTCTTGGGGCTTGTTTAAGTCCATATAAGGCCTTTTTCAATTTAAATACATGATTAGGATAGTCTAAGTCCTCAAATCCTGGGGGTTGGTTTACATAGACCTCTTCCTTAATAAACCCATTTAAAAAGGCTGACTTGGCATCCATTTGGTATAACCTAAATCCTTTATGGACTGCATAGGCTAGTAACATCCTAATGGATTCGAGTCTAGCTACTGGTGCATAGGTCTCATCATAGTCTAAGCCTTCAACTTGACTAAACCCTTGGCTACTAATCTAGCTTTGTTCCTTATTATCTCACCCTGATCATCCAACTTGTTTCTAAAAACCCATTTGGTGTCTATTATTGATTTATCTATGGGTTTAGGTACAAGGTCCCAGACTTGATTTCTATCAAATTGTGCTAATTCTTCCTGCATTGCAATGACCCAGTCTGGGTCAGGTAGAGCTTCTTCAATAGTCTTAGGTTCAATCTTAGAAATAAGGGCAATCTAACTTAAGTTTCTATAGGAAGATCTAGTTCTGACTCCTAGGTTTGGGTCACCCAAAATTTGGTCAGGTGGGTGAGAAGTCCTTAGTCTAGTTGGTCTTATGTTTGGGTCAGAAATTGGTTCCTCTGGTTTACTAGTGTTAGGTTGAATTTCATCATCTTCATCAATTTTTGGATTAATGTCAATATTTTCATCTATAATTGGTAGATTATTTTTTTCATCAAATATTACATTAGTTGTTTCTTCAACTTTAAGGGTATTTTGATTATAGACTCTATACGCCCTACTTGTTGTAGAGTACCCTAAAAATATTCCTTGGTTTGATTTGGGTGTAAATTTTCCTAAGTAATCTTTAGTGTTTAAAATGTGAACTGTCACGCCCCGAGAGTGAGGTTGTCCGACGAAAATCGGACAGCACCTCCCCTGTAGCAGTGACAAATACAACCAGTATACATCACCAACAGATAGTACATATACAAATTAAATCACAACCACGCAGGTAATATGCAGCCCACACGGCTGTAAAGTCAAACACAGCGGAAAACAAGAATAATAAAGATAAAGTAACAAAAACTCACCGCGGGCCGGCCCGGCTTGACTCCACGACAAAACAACCAAATACAAAAACGACAAGTCCACAATCCAATTATTACAATGCTAAATTCAAAGGTTTAACTCACAATAAAAATGAAAACCAAAATCATAAAACCGTCCTCGAAAGCGACGTGGGACCGGCAGTCGGGAACCTCCTCCGATGTACTGGTATCATCTATCGACCACCTGGTGAAATTACCAAAATACGGGGTGGTGAGTATAAAGACTCAGCGGGTAATAGAATAGACAGTGCATGAGTATCATAAAGAACTAAGAGTACAACAGGATACAGTCTCGGGAAGATAAATAGCAGATACTACTGTGTAAAATAGAGTATATATCCATACCTGATACCATATCCTAGGCTAACAGTGTAAGGTCTGAGGAAAACATAAACTGCTAGAGTACTATCCATAACCACCCAGATCACATGTAAGGTATACTGTAAAAGCAAACAGTGTCCAAGCATACATAGAAAATAAATGTGGTATCAGAACAGCATAAGTGGACATATAACAGCAGAAGCAGGTATAATAGAAACGACGTATGCACGGATGGTCACCCCGCCCACCTCTCTGCACCATGACCCCTGTATGGTCGAGAGACCGGATCGATGACAACTGTACCACACTCCAGCCGCCACTACTCTCGAGTGACCGAGCGGACAGTTTGCATAGTAGCTAAATAGCTACATAGCAATAGGGTCCCTGCGGCTCACAACTCCAGCCGCCACTACCCATGAGTGACCGAGTGCAGCGCGACAGGACATGCAGCACGCTCCAGCCGCCACTACCCATGAGTGGCCGAGCGTGCGGCTTTGGCTAATGACCGTCTCAACCACAAGGGAGCCAAGGTCATCGGCGATGCATGCATGACATGATGCGAATAATGCAACAGTCATCATATATACAAAAATCAGGTATGCTACATGAATCCGCATGCTCAATACTAAGCATAAATAAACAGTAGTCAAACAGGTAAACATGACATATAGTATCTGCTAGTTATCAAGAATAACAACGGAAGATTGTATAGATACGAAAGTGAGCATCCCGAAGATTGAGTGGATAAAGTATCAAGCACAAGAAGTAAAATGAGTGGAGTCAAGATAAAACTCTACTTTATCTGGGCTACTCATGCACCAAGAACAAAAACTAAAGAAACAAGTAGAAGTACCCGCGTCTAAGTGTAGGCTGAATCCAACGCCAATCTCGTCGCGACACTCGTCCCGATCAAAGTCCTGTGTCAACGTATCAATTTTAATTGAATACATATGGAACTAGAATAACTAAACTAGTGCATAAGGCATGCGAATTTAATCTGAGTTCCAGTCATAATCCAAACGAAACCGCACTGATTTGCACAACCTAACCCAAAACCCTAGTTTATGTCTTCAGATCAAACAATTCCCAACCGAAACTATGTCAACTAGAATTCCCAAAACATGCATTTAACTTCTAATCACTACCGAGCAATTATAGTCAATTCTACAACATGTTTCTATATTCCAAGATCTTACCTTAGAGCATTAATTCCTTCTGTTAACCCCCTGTTCGTCAGTGAGGCTGCTGACCAATTGCTCACCAGTGAACTATACTGCTATAGATCGCCCAACCAAGTTCTTACAGAGCTATACACATCACAAACACCCCAATCAAGACATACTCAGTATCAAATCCAATCTGAAACCAACATTTAGATCTACAACCCTAACACCTATAGTGGTAGAAACCTTACCTATTGATTCCCGGAGGAAAACCAGCTGCTGGAATTGTGATCGAGCCCTTCCCAGCAAGCCACTGCCACCACAATATCTCAATCCATACAATCCTAGATCAACAGGTTACACATCTGGAACAATAGAGACATTACCTACTGTTTTCGGAGTGAAGAACAACTGCTGGAATTGTGATCGAGCCCTTCACAGCAAGCCGCTGCCACAACCAACCCACAATCCATTCATCCTCTCATTTGGTAACAAAACACAGCTTCTATAGTTTACATCAAACCCTAATCGACAATCCTTACCTCCAATACCTCAGTGACAGCTTCCCCCACCAACGGCGAGGCGAAATCCGACGAAATCAGCTTGGCGTTAGGGCTAGGGAACGTCGTGACCACTGTTGGGAACGCACCCTCAGCTAAGATCGAGTTCAGGGTTCCGGCGATCCGACCTCATCGTCTCCGATCTTCAGCTCAGCTCCTCATGCCCGACGGTCCTCGCAAGAGGCAGCAAACTGAAGAGAGGAAAAAGGGTAGAGAACCGGTGTAGAGGACTGGAGGCTTCGGCGAGGCTTCGCTGAGCTCCGCGACGCCGTGAGCTCGGGTGCGAAGTGCCGTCGCGGCGCTGGGTCGGAGGAAATCGTAGAAGGGCGAAACAGGAGGAGGAAACGGCGTTTTTAGGGCTTGGCACTGTAGCTTCTTAAACGGTAGGGTTATAAAGGCAGGGTTTCATTAATCTAGGTTATTACTCCTTAATCGGAAATTTTCATAACCACTTTATGTTTAAAAATTTATCCCCTTAAACTCCTCCATATAACCTCCAAATAATTCCAGAAAAATACCATAAAATTCCCATAAATCATTATGGGTTATTTTATTTTGCCGTATCTCACATTCTCCCCCTCTAATAAGAATTTGGTCCCCAAATTTACGACACAAATGCAATAACCGACAACCGACATGCGAAGTCAAGCATTAAATAAAAATAACTTACATACCTTCATCAAACAACCGTGGGTACCGCGCTCGGATCTCATCCTCCAGCTCCCAGGTTGCCTCGTCATCTGAATGATGCCCCCAACCAACCTTGACCAATCGGATTGTCTTGTTTCGCAGCGGACGTTCCTTGCGATCCAATATCCGCACTGGAACCTCCTCATACGTTACATCTGGCTGAAGGGTGATCGAGACATCTGTCAAAATATGTGTAGGGTGTGGCACAAATTTCCTCAACATAGACACGTGAAATACATCATGCACCCCGGCAAGTGAAGGAGGCAGCGCCAGTCGATATGCTACCTCACCGATCCTCTCAAGTATCTGAAAGGGTCCGATGTAACGAGGAGCTAACTTCCCTTTCAATCCAAATCTCCTAACTCCCTTGGTAGGAGACACTCGCAGGAACACATGATCACCCACAGAGAACTCCAAAGGTCTCCGTCTCCGATCTGCATAGCTTTTCTGTCGGTCCTGAGCTTCTGACATTCTGCGTCTGATGGTACCAACTAACTCTGCATCTCGCTGAATACGCTGGGGGCCCAAGACTGACGATTCTCCAGCCCCGTCCCATAAGGTAGGAGATCTACATGCTCTGCCATATAATGCCTCGAATGGTGCCATCTGAATCGCTGAGTGGTAACTGTTATTGTATGCAAACTCCACCAAGTGCAAATGATCCTCCCAACTACCGCCGAAATCCATGACACAAGATCTCAGTAGATCCTCCAATGTCTGGATAGTACGCTCCGACTGCCCATCCGTCTGAGGGTGGAATGCAGTACTAAAACGGAGTTCCGTACCCATGGCCTGCTGGAGACTCCGCCAAAATCGAGAGGTAAATCGTGGATCTCTATCTGATATAATACTTAGCGGTATACCATGCAATCTGGTGATCTCTCTGCAGTATAACTCTGCCAATCTATCCAATGAATCCGTCCGACGAATCGGTAAGAAGTGTGCAGATTTGGTTAATCGATCAACGATTACCCAAATCGCATCATGGCCCTTCCGGGTCCGAGGTAGTCCTACCACAAAGTCCATCGTGATATGCTCCCATTTCCATTCTGGTATTTCTATCTTCTGCAGTAACCCAGCGGGTCTCTGATGCTCTGCCTTAATCTGCTGACAAACTAAACACTGTGCCACAAATGTCGCAATATCCTTCTTCATACCATTCCACCAGTATGATCGTTTCAGATCCCTGTACATGCGAGTACTCCCCGGGTGAATCGCAAACCTAGATCGATGTGCTTCCTGTAATAAGTCCTCCTGAACAGGATGTGACTCAGGGACACATAATCTGCCGCGGAAATACAGAATCCCACTATCATCACAAGCAAACTCTGTCTGCTGTCCTGAGGTAACTCTGCTACGTAAAAACTGCAGATGCTGATCTGTAGCCTGAGCCTCTTTGATACGCTCCACTATAGATGACTGAGCAACCATGGTGACTAGCAAGCCTCGCTCTGTCTGTGCTTGCTCCATCAACCCCAACTCAGAGAAGTTCTGTATCAACTCTGTAACCATCACTCGGTGACAAGCCAAAACTCCACGGGATTTCTTGCTCAAAGCATCAGCCACCACGTTGGCTTTCCCCGGGTGATAGTTAATTGTGCAGTCATAGTCTTTCAAGAATTCCATCCATCTTCTCTGTCGCAAATTCAGTTCCTTCTGGGTGAACAGATATTTGAGACTTTTATGATCCGTATAAATCTCAAAGGTGATCCCATACAAATGATGTCGCCAAATCTTCAGTGCGAAGATGATAGCTGCCAACTCCAAATCATGGACTGGATAGTTCCTCTCATGATCCTTCAGCTGACGTGAGGCATATGACACCACACGATCGCGCTGCATAAGTACGGCACCCAGCCCCTGATATGATGCATCCGTGAAAAGTACAAATCCATCCACGCCAGAAGGAAGTACTAACACTGGTGCAGTAACAAGTCTCCGTTTGAGCTCCTGGAAGCTCTGCTCACAAGATTCTGTCCAGCTAAACTTCTCTCCCTTCCGGGTCAATCGAGTCAATGGTAAGGCTATGCTGGAAAAGCCCTCAACAAATCTCCGATAATACCCAGCTAATCCCAAAAAGCTACGAATCTCCTGTACGGTCTTCGGCTGCTCCCAACCGGTGATGGCCTCAATCTTCTGTGGATCAACAGATATACCTCGGCTGGAGACAACATGTCCAAGAAAACCCACCGAAGGTAGCCAAAAGGCGCACTTACTAAACTTCGCGTAGAGGTGTTCTCGTCGAAGCGTCTCCAAAACTATGCGAAGATGTCGCATGTGCTCCTCCTCAGATCGGGAATATATCAGAATATCGTCGATGAACACAATGACGAACTGATCTAAGTACTCAAGGAACACTCTGTTCATCAGATCCATAAACACTGCTGGGGCATTGGTAAGCCCAAATGGCATTACCAAGAACTCGTAATGACCATATCGAGTGCGAAATGCTGTCTTCGGAATATCCGCATCTCCAACCCTGAGCTGATGATAGCCTGAGCGCAAATCAATCTTTGAATATACACAGGTATCCTTCAGCTGATCAAATAAATCTTCTATACGTGGCAGTGGATATTTGTTCTTGATAGTAACCGCATTCAACTGTCGGTAATCAATACATAGTCTCAGTGATCCGTCTTTCTTCTTAACGAAGAGTACTGGTGCTCCCCACGGAGAAACACTAGGACGGATAAACCCTCTGTCCAACAGCTCCTGTAACTGAACCTTCAGCTCCTCTAACTCCTTTGGTGCCATGCGATAAGGGGTCCTGGATACCGGTGCGGTTCCCGGAACCAACTCAATCGTAAACTCGACTTGCCTTTTAGGAGGCAAACCGGGGAGTTCGTCAGGGAACACATCTGGAAATTCTCGGACGATAGCAACATCCGAGAGCTGTGGTAATACATCTAAACCAGCTTTAACCATGGACAGCAAATATCCCTGACAACCCTGTGCCAACAATCTCCTCGCTTGCATTGCTGATATGACTGCTATCCCATCACTTCTGGTTCCAAAGAATACCCAAGACGGTAGACCGGGAGGTCGGAAAGTGACTACTCTAGCTCCGCAATCGACTGTGGCATGGTTCATGGCCAACCAATCCATGCCTAATATAACATCAAACTCCACCATCTATAATACCTGCAGATCCACCGTAATAGTCTGACCATTGAAGTCTAAAGGACAACCTTTGACTTCCAGACTAATACTTAGTACCTCGCCAGATGGTAGAGATACTGTCAGCCCGTGTGTCCGCCGACTAGGTAATCTCCCGATTTTACCCAGAAATACTCGAGATATGAATGAATGGGAACTACCAGTATCTATCAATAAATCTGCAGTAAATGTATAAACTGAAATAATACCTCGGAAAACCGATCCCTCAGCTCGCTGTGCCTCCTCCCGTGTAACAGCATAAACACGACCCACCTCTGAGCTCGGCTGTGGTATCTCCGAAGTGGTCTGTGCTGGCATCGTAGGTGCGAGAACCGGCTGCTGATACTGAGACTGAGGCTGCTGCCGATATGCTGAGTAAGGCTGATGCGGATGAAAATCCTGCTGTGCTGGAAATGCCTGATGAGAAGACACTGTGGCAGAATACTGTGTAGTTGCTGGTTCCTGACCCTGCACATGATATATCTGTCCCTGAGAAGACGGTGGTCGCTGCTGACGTGGAGCACCCTGACTCTTCTGTGATCCTTTCTGTGGTCGTGTCTGTGAGGGTTGTCCCCCCTGAGATGTACCCTTAGTAGCCTCCAACTGTGCCTTCAACGTACAATCCCGACTCTCATGCCCTGGTTGTTTGCAATAATAACAAATGGGGTGATCCAAGGGGCAATGAAATTTGGTATGGCTCTTGGAGCCACACTGGTAACATCTGGATCCAGATCTATCTTTCTTCCAATCATGCTGAGGAGGACGAGATGTTCCATCAGACGTCCGCCCTGACTTCCGCGGCCGAGAAGAACCTCCCGTGGTAGCCTGTGAACTCTGACCTTTGTTCCCTCTCTTTTGTGACGACTGCTTATCATGGCCTTTCTCCTGATTTACCTGCTGCTGAGTCATCTCGATAAACAGTGCACGATCCAAAACTTCTCGGTAGGAGCTACCTGGAAATCCTGACATCCTGAGCCGAATATATGCTGCTAAACCCTGGGTGAACTGCTGCATCCGGTCATAATCCTGCGCCACCAAATGAGGGCAAAACTCAGCCAATCTGCAGAGTTCAGCGTTGTACTCCATCACCGATCGATCACCCTGCTTGAGATTCAGGAATTCCTGGCGTCGAGCTAAACAGAATGTGGCTGGAAAATACTGCCGCTCAAAAGCATCCCGGAACATCGCCCATGTGATGCGCTGTTCCCCAAAGATTGTCTTCTGCATCTCCCACCATGTGACTGCCTGGTCCCGGAGATGATACGCAGCCAATTCCACTTTCTCTTCATCTGAACAACTCATGTATCCGAAAGTGCTTTCCAAATTCTTCAACCAGCTACGTGCAGCCCAGGGATCTGCTCCGCCCTGGTATAGAGTAACCCTGTCCTTGACGGACTTTGCCAACAATGGTATACGCGCTCTATCCCTCATCCAGTCGGTAGTAGTAGGAGTAGGAAATGCAGATGGTATCCCGGAGGGAATACCCTGAGGCTGAAATTCCTGGTTTCTACCAGAAGGTATGACTGAAGGGATCTCCTGAGGCTGATGTCCCTGATCTCTAGGAGTCTGATGGGTCTGTCCCCGTCTAACCGTCTCTACATCTGTTGGATCCCTAGAAGAATCTGCCTCCTGAGTTACTGGTTCTGGTTCCTCAGCCTCAATAGGTTGTTTCCGTGGTCGTCCCGGACCACGACGAGAACCGGCTACCGCTCGACCACATCTCATACCTGGTGTAAACCACTAATAAGTACTACAAACAATATAAGTTCGTACTTATAAAACTTACTACCTAAAACTTGGAGGTGTTCCGCCGCCGCCTGGTCCCAAATCCCAAAAAGTCACTTCGAGGAATAAAATCACGAAAAATCCGAAACGTACAAAATCTGACATCATAAACCTGTGGCTCTGAAACCAATAAATTGTCACGCCCCGAGAGTGAGGTTGTCCGACGAAAATCGGACAGCACCTCCCCTGTAGCAGTGACAAATACAACCAGTATACATCACCAACAGATAGTACATATACAAATTAAATCACAACCACGCAGGTAATATGCAGCCCACACGGCTGTAAAGTCAAACACAGCGGAAAACAAGAATAATAAAGATAAAGTAACAAAAACTCACCGCGGGCCGGCCCGGCTTGACTCCACGACAAAACAACCAAATACAAAAACGACAAGTCCACAATCCAATTATTACAATGCTAAATTCAAAGGTTTAACTCACAATAAAAATGAAAACCAAAATCATAAAACCGTCCTCGAAAGCGACGTGGGACCGGCAGTCGGGAACCTCCTCCGATGTACTGGTATCATCTATCGACCACCTGGTGAAATTACCAAAATACGGGGTGGTGAGTATAAAGACTCAGCGGGTAATAGAATAGACAGTGCATGAGTATCATAAAGAACTAAGAGTACAACAGGATACAGTCTCGGGAAGATAAATAGCAGATACTACTGTGTAAAATAGAGTATATATCCATACCTGATACCATATCCTAGGCTAACAGTGTAAGGTCTGAGGAAAACATAAACTGCTAGAGTACTATCCATAACCACCCAGATCACATGTAAGGTATACTGTAAAAGCAAACAGTGTCCAAGCATACATAGAAAATAAATGTGGTATCAGAACAGCATAAGTGGACATATAACAGCAGAAGCAGGTATAATAGAAACGACGTATGCACGGATGGTCACCCCGCCCACCTCTCTGCACCATGACCCCTGTATGGTCGAGAGACCGGATCGATGACAACTGTACCACACTCCAGCCGCCACTACTCTCGAGTGACCGAGCGGACAGTTTGCATAGTAGCTAAATAGCTACATAGCAATAGGGTCCCTGCGGCTCACAACTCCAGCCGCCACTACCATGAGTGACCGAGTGTAGCGCGACAGGACAAGCGGCACGCTCCAGCCGCCACTACCCATGAGTGGTCGAGCGTGCGACTTTGGCCAATGACCGTCTCAACCACAAGGGAGCCAAGGTCATCGGCGATGCATGCATGACTTGATGCGAATAATGCAACAGTCATCATATATACAAAAATCAGGTATGCTACATGAATCCGCATGCTCAATACTAAGCATAAATAAACAGTAGTCAAACAGGTAAACATGACATATAGTATCTGCTAGTTATCAAGAATAACAACGGAAGATTGTATAGATACGAAAGTGAGCATCCGAAGATTGAGTGGATAAAGTATCAAGCACAAGAAGTAAAATGAGTGGAGTCAAGATAAAACTCTACTTTATCTGGGCTACTCATGCACCAAGAACAAAAACTAAAGAAACAAGTAGAAGTACCCGCGTCTAAGTGTAGGCTGAATCCAACGCCAATCTCGTCGCGACACTCGTCCCGATCAAAGTCCTGTGTCAACGTATCAATTTTAATTGAATACATATGGAACTAGAATAACTAAACTAGTGCATAAGGCATGCGAATTTAATCTGAGTTCCAGTCATAATCCAAACGAAACCGCACTGATTTGCACAACCTAACCCAAAACCCTAGTTTATGTCTTCAGATCAAACAATTCCCAACCGAAACTATGTCAACTAGAATTCCCAAAACATGCATTTAACTTCTAATCACTACCGAGCAATTATAGTCAATTCTACAACATGTTTCTATATTCCAAGATCTTACCTTAGAGCATTAATTCCTTCTGTTAACCCCCTGTTCGTCAGTGAGGCTGCTGACCAATTGCTCACCAGTGAACTATACTGCTACAGATCGCCCAACCAAGTTCTTACAGAGCTATACACATCACAAACACCCCAATCAAGACATACTCAGTATCAAATCCAATCTGAAACCAACATTTAGATCTACAACCCTAACACCTATAGTGGTAGAAACCTTACCTATTGATTCCCGGAGGAAAACCAGCTGCTGGAATTGTGATCGAGCCCTTCCCAGCAAGCCACTGCCACCACAATATCTCAATCCATACAATCCTAGATCAACAGGTTACACATCTGGAACAATAGAGACATTACCTACTGTTTTCGGAGTGAAGAACAACTGCTGGAATTGTGATCGAGCCCTTCACAGCAAGCCACGCCACAACCAACCCACAATCCATTCATCCTCTCATTTGGTAACAAAACACAGCTTCTATAGTTTACATCAAACCCTAATCGACAATCCTTACCTCCAATACCTCAGTGACAGCTTCCCCCACCAACGGCGAGGCGAAATCCGACGAAATCAGCTTGGCGTTAGGGCTAGGGAACGTCGTGACCACTGTTGGGAACGCACCCTCAGCTAAGATCGAGTTCAGGGTTCCGGCGATCCGACCTCATCGTCTCCGATCTTCAGCTCAGCTCCTCATGCCCGACGGTCCTCGCAAGAGGCAGCAAACTGAAGAGAGGAAAAAGGGTAGAGAACCGGAGTAGAGGACTGGAGGCTTCGGCGAGGCTTCGCTGAGCTCCGCGACGCCGTGAGCTCGGGTGCGAAGTGCCGTCGCGGCGCTGGGTCAGAGGAAATCGTAGAAGGGCGAAACAGGAGGAGGAAACGGTGTTTTTAGGGCTTGGCACTGTAGCTTCTTAAACGGTAGGGTTATAAAGGCAGGGTTTCATTAATCTAGGTTATTACTCCTTAATCGGAAATTTTCATAACCACTTTATGTTTAAAAATGTATCCCCTTAAACTCCTCCATATAACCTCCAAATAATTCCAGAAAAATACCATAAAATTCCCATAAATCATTATGGGTTATTTTATTTTGCCGTATCTCACATTCTCCCCCTCTAATAAGAATTTGGTCCCCAAATTTACGACACAAATGCAATAACCGACAACCGACATGCGAAGTCAAGCATTAAATAAAAATAACTTACATACCTTCATCAAACAACCGTGGGTACCACGCTCGGATCTCATCCTCCAGCTCCCAGGTTGCCTCGTCATCTGAATGATGCCCCCAACCAACCTTGACCAATCGGATTGTCTTGTTTCGCAGCTGACATTCCTTGCGATCCAATATCCGCACTGGAACCTCCTCATACGTTACATCTGGCTGAAGGGTGATCGAGACATCTGTCAAAATATGTGTAGGGTGTGCCACATATTTCCTCAACATAGACACGTGAAATACATCATGCACCCCGGCAAGTGAAGGAGGCAGCGCCAGTCGATATGCTACCTCACCGATCCTCTCAAGTATCTGAAAGGGTCCGATGTAACGAGGAGCTAACTTCCCTTTCAATCCAAATCTCCTAACTCCCTTGGTAGGAGACACTCGCAGGAACACATGATCACCCACAGAGAACTCCAAAGGTCTCCGTCTCCGATCTGCATAGCTTTTCTGTCGGTCCTGAGCTTCTGACATTCTGCGTCTGATGGCACCATTCGAGGCATTATATGGCAGAGCATGTAGATCTCCTACCTTATGGGACGGGGCTCTGATACCATCTGTAACGCCCCGGCTCGGGCGGGCCCCACCCAAACCGAACCGGGAACGCTACCTGAATTACCTATCGGTTTGATGACTAGCTCCACAGACCACCGGAGGTCCTTTCAGCATGCTTTGTCCTCACTCGCACGCACCCTGGAAAACTTCCCAGGAGGTCACCCATCCTCAGATTTCTCCAAGCCAAGCACGCTTAACTTTGGAGTTCTTAAGTTTGAGCTTCCGAAAAGGAAGGTGCACCTTGGTGATATGGATAGTACCATCTAACCTTTTAAGTCATACTTAACCAGAATTTCAGAATCGGGGTATTACAATCACCCCCACTTAAAGACACAACGTCCTCATTGTGTAATCACAAATCACACCACAAACAAATCCCAGAATCTCCCTTGCTAGGTGGTGCCCTGGGTGCTCCTACCACAGGCGCACTCACGGTCGCAAGGTCGCTCTGATACCATCTGTATCGCTGAGTGGTAACTGTTATTGTATGCAAACTCCACCAAGTGCAAATGATCCTCCCAACTACCGCCGAAATCCATGACACAAGATCTCAGTAGATCCTCCAATGTCTGGATAGTACGCTCCGACTGCCCATCCGTCTGAGGGTGGAATGCAGTACTAAAACGGAGTTCCGTACCCATGGCCTGCTGGAGACTCCGCCAAAATCGAGAGGTAAATCGTGGATCTCTATCTGATATAATACTCAGCGGTATACCATGCAATCTGGTGATCTCTCTGCAGTATAACTCTGCCAATCTATCCAATGAATCCGTCCGACGAATCGGTAAGAAGTGTGCAGATTTGGTTAATCGATCAACGATTACCCAAATCGCATCATGGCCCTTCCGGGTCCGAGGTAGTCCTACCACAAAGTCCATCGTGATATGCTCCCATTTCCATTCTGGTATTTCTATCTTCTGCAGTAACCCAGCGGGTCTCTGATGCTCTGCCTTAATCTGCTGACAAACTAAACACTGTGCCACAAATGTCGCAATATCCTTCTTCATACCATTCCACCAGTATGATCGTTTCAGATCCCTGTACATGCGAGTACTCCCCGGGTGAATCGCAAACCTAGATCGATGTGCTTCCTGTAATAAGTCCTCCTGAACAGGATGTGACTCAGGGACACATAATCTGCCGCGGAAATACAGAATCCCACTATCATCACAAGCAAACTCTGTCTGCTGTCCTGAGGTAACTCTGCTACGTAAAAACTGCAGATGCTGATCTGTAGCCTGAGCCTCTTTGATACACTCCACTATAGATGACTGAGCAACCATGGTGACTAGCAAGCCTCGCTCTGTCTGTGCTTGCTCCATCAACCCCAACTCAGAGAAGTTCTGTATCAACTCTGTAACCATCACTCGGTGACAAGCCAAAACTCCACGGGATTTCCTGCTCAAAGCATCAGCCACCACGTTGGCTTTCCCCGGGTGATAGTTAATTGTGCAGTCATAGTCTTTCAAGAATTCCATCCATCTTCTCTGTCGCAAATTCAGTTCCTTCTGGGTGAACAGATATTTGAGACTTTTATGATCCGTATAAATCTCAAAGGTGATCCCATACAAATGATGTCGCCAAATCTTCAGTGCGAAGATGATAGCTGCCAACTCCAAATCATGGACTGGATAGTTCCTCTCATGATCCTTCAGCTGACGTGAGGCATATGACACCACACGATCACGCTGCATAAGTACGACACCCAATCCCGATATGATGCATCTGTGAAAAGTACAAATCCATCCACGCCAGAAGGAAGTACTAACACTGGTGCAGTAACAAGTCTCCGTTTGAGCTCCTGGAAGCTCTGCTCACAAGATTCTGTCCAGCTAAACTTCTCTCCCTTCCGGGTCAATCGAGTCAATGGTAAGGCTATGCTGGAAAAGCCCTCAACAAATCTCCGATAATACCCAGCTAATCCCAAAAAGCTACGAATCTCCTGTACGGTCTTCGGCTGCTCCCAACCGGTGATGGCCTCAATCTTCTGTAGATCAACAGATATACCTCTGCTGGAGACAACATGTCCAAGAAAACCCACCGAAGGTAGCCAAAAGGCGCACTTACTAAACTTCGCGTAGAGGTGTTCTCGTCGAAGCGTCTCCAAAACTATGCGAAGATGTCGCATGTGCTCCTCCTCAGATCGGGAATATATCAGAATATCGTCGATGAACACAATGACGAACTGATCTAAGTACTCAAGGAACACTCTGTTCATCAGATCCATAAACACTGCTGGGGCATTGGTAAGCCCAAATGGCATTACCAAGAACTCGTAATGACCATATCGAGTGCGAAATGCTGTCTTCGGAATATCCGCATCTCCAACCCTGAGCTGATGATAGCCTGAGCGCAAATCAATCTTTGAATATACACAGGTATCCTTCAACTGATCAAATAAATCTTCTATACGTGGCAGTGGATATTTGTTCTTGATAGTAACCGCATTCAACTGTCGGTAATCAATACATAGTCTCAGTGATCCGTCTTTCTTCTTAACGAAGAGTACTGGTGCTCCCCACGGAGAAACACTAGGACGGATAAACCCTCTGTCCAACAGCTCCTGTAACTGAACCTTCAGCTCCTCTAACTCCTTTGGTGCCATGCGATAAGGGGTCCTGGATACCGGTGCGGTTCCCGGAACCAACTCAATCGTAAACTCGACTTGCCTTTTAGGAGGCAAACCGGGGAGTTCGTCAGGGAACACATCTGGAAATTCTCGGACGATAGCAACATCCGAGAGCTGTGGTAATACATCTGAACCAGCTTTAACCATGGACAGCAAATATCCCTGACAACCCTGTGCCAACAATCTCCTCGCTTGCATTGCTGATATGACTGCTATCCCATCACTTCTGGTTCCAAAGAATACCCAAGACGGTAGACCGGGAGGTCGGAAAGTGACTACTCTAGCTCCGCAATCGACTGTGGCATGGTTCATGGCCAACCAATCCATGCCTAATATAACATAAAACTCCACCATCTCTAATACCTGCAGATCCACCGTAATAGTCTGACCATTGAAGTCTAAAGGACAACCTTTGACTTCCAGACTAATACTTAGTACCTCGCCAGATGGTAGAGATACTGTCAGCCCGTGTGTCCGCCGACTAGGCAATCTCCCGATTTTACCCAGAAATACTCGAGATATGAATGAATGGGAACTACCAGTATCTATCAATAAATCTGCAGTAAATGTATAAACTGAAATAATACCTCGGAAAACCGATCCCTCAGCTCGCTGTGCCTCCTCCCGTGTAACAGCATAAACACGACCCACCTCTGAGCTCGGCTGTGGTATCTCCGAAGTGGTCTGTGCTGGCATCGTAGGTGCGAGAACCTGCTGCTGATACTGAGACTGAGGCTGCTGCCGATATGCTGAGTAAGGCTGATGCGGATGAAAATCCTGCTGTGCTGGAAATGCCTGATGAGAAGACACTGTGGCAGAATATTGTGTAGTTGCTGGTTCCTGACCCTGCACATGATATATCTGTCCCTGAGAAGACGGTGGTCGCTGCTGACGTGGAGCACCCTGACTCTTCTGTGATCCTTTCTGTGGTCGTGTCTGTGAGGGTTGTCCCCCCTGAGATGTACCCTTAGTAGCCTCCAACTGTGCCTTCAACGTACAATCCCGACTCTCATGCCCTGGTTGTTTGCAATAATAACAAATGGGGTGATCCAAGGGGCAATGAAATTTGGTATGGCTCTTGGAGCCACACTGGTAACATCTGGATCCAGATCTATCTTTCTTCCAATCATGCTGAGGAGGATGAGATGTTCCATCAGACGTCCGCCCTGACTTCCGCGGCCGAGAAGAACCTCCCGTGGTAGCCTGTGAACTCTGACCTTTGTTCCCTCTCTTTTGTGACGACTGCTTATCATGGCCTTTCTCCTGATTTACCTGCTGCTGAGTCATCTCGATAAACAGTGCATGATCCAAAACTTCTCGGTAGGAGCTACCTGGAAATCCTGACATCCTGAGCCGAATATATGCTGCTAAACCCTGGGTGAACTGCTGCATCCGGTCATAATCCTGCACCACCAAATGAGGGCAAAACTCAGCCAATCTGCAGAATTCAGCGTTGTACTCCATCACCGATCGATCACCCTGCTTGAGATTCAGGAATTCCTGGCGTCGAGCTAAACAGAATGTGGCTGGAAAATACTGCCGCTCAAAAGCATCCCGGAACATCGCCCATGTGATGCGCTGTTCCCCAAAGATTGTCTTCTGCATCTCCCACCATGTGACTGCCTGGTCCCGGAGATGATACGCAGCCAATTCCACTTTCTCTTCATCTGAACAACTCATGTATCCGAAAGTGCTTTCCAAATTCTTCAACCAGCTACGTGCAGCCCAAGGATCTGCTCCGCCCTGGTATAGAGTAACCCTGTCCTTGACGGACTTTGCCAACAATGGTATACGCGCTCTATCCCTCATCCAGTCGGTAGTAGTAGGAGTAGGAAATGCAGATGGTATCCCGGAGGGAATCCCCTGAGGCTGAAATTCCTGGTTTCTACCAGAAGGTATGACTGAAGGGATCTCCTGAGGCTGATGTCCCTGATCTCTAGGAGTCTGATGGGTCTGTCCCCGTCTAACCGTCTCTACATCTGTTGGATCCCTAGAAGAATCTGCCTCCTGAGTTACTGGTTCTGGTTCCTCAGCCTCAATGGGTTGTTTCCGTGGTCGTCCCGGACCACGACGAGAACCGGCTACCGCTCGACCACGTCTCATACCTGGTGTAAACCACTAATAAGTACTACAAACAATATAAGTTCGTACTTATAAAACTTACTACCTAAAACTTGGAGGTGTTCCGCCGCCGCCTGGTCCCAAATCCCAAAAAGTCACTTCGAGGAATAAAATCACGAAAAATCCGAAACGTACAAAATCTGACATCATAAACCTGTGGCTCTGATACCAATAAATTGTCACGCCCCGAGAGTGAGGTTGTCCGACGAATATCGGACAGCACCTCCCCTGTAGCAGTGACAAATACAACCAGTATACATCACCAACAGATAGTACATATACAAATTAAATCACAACCACGCAGGTAATATGCAGCCCACACGGCTGTAAAGTCAAACACAGCGGAAAACAAGAATAATAAAGATAAAGTAACAAAAACTCACCGCGGGAACAATAGAGACATTACCTACTGTTTTCGGAGTGAAGAACAACTGCTGGAATTGTGATCGAGCCCTTCACAGCAAGCCGCTGCCACAACCAACCCACAATCCATTCATCCTCTCATTTGGTAACAAAACACAGCTTCTATAGTTTACATCAAACCCTAATCGACAATCCTTACCTCCAATACCTCAGTGACAGCTTCCCCCACCAACGGCGAGGCGAAATCCGACGAAATCAGCTTGGTGTTAGGGCTAGGGAACGTCGTGACCACTGTTGGGAACGCACCCTCAGCTAAGATCGAGTTCAGGGTTCCGGCGATCCGACCTCATCGTCTCCGATCTTCAGCTCAGCTCCTCATGCCCGACGGTCCTCGCAAGAGGCAGCAAACTGAAGAGAGGAAAAAGGGTAGAGAACCGGAGTAGAGGACTGGAGGCTTCGGCGAGGCTTCGCTGAGCTCCGCGACGCCGTGAGCTCGGGTGCGAAGTGCCGTCGCGGCGCTGGGTCGGAGGAAATCGTAGAAGGGCGAAACAGGAGGAGGAAACGGCGTTTTTAGGGCTTGGCACTGTAGCTTCTTAAACGGTAGGGTTATAAAGGCAGGGTTTCATTAATCTAGGTTATTACTCCTTAATCGGAAATTTTCATAACCACTTTATGTTTAAAAATTTATCCCCTTAAACTCCTCCATATAACCTCCAAATAATTCCAGAAAAATACCATAAAATTCCCATAAATCATTATGGGTTTGGGTCACCCAAAATTTGGTCAGGTGGGTGAGAAGTCCTTAGTCTAGTTGTTCTTATGTTTGGGTCAGAAATTGGTTCCTCTGGTTTACTAGTGTTAGGTTGAATTTCATCATCTTCATCAATTTTTGGATTAATGTCAATATTTTCATCTATAATTGGTAGATTATTTTCTTCATCAAATATTACATTAGTTGTTTCTTCAACTTTTAGGGTATTTTGATTATAGACTCTATACGCCCTACTTGTTGTAGAGTACCCTAAAAATATTCCTTGGTTTGATTTGGGTGTAAATTTTCCTAAGTAATCTTTAGTGTTTAAAATGTGAACTTTACACCCGAAAACTTTTAAATAGTTTAAGTTAGGAACTTTATTATAATATATTTCATAAGAGGTTTTATTGTGAAGTTTGTTAATTAGAATTCGGTTTTGGATATAGTTTGCAGTGTTTATTGCTTCAGCCCAAAATTGATGATTTAAATTATATTCATTTAACATTGTCCTAGCGGCTTCTTGTAGGGTTCAGTTTTTACGGTCTACTAGGCTATTTTGTTGGGGGGGTCCTAGGGCAAGAGTATTCATGTTTATACCCATTGATTTTACAGAATTGGGTAAACCTATGATTTTCAAATTCCCCCCCATGATCACTTCTTATTCTTTTAATTTTAGTATCTTTTTCATTTTCTATTAATTTGCAAAAATTACTAAATACTTCAAAGGTTTCATCTTTCAATTTTAGAAATTTTACCCAAGTGAACCTAGAATAGTCATCAATTATAACTAAGCAATACTGGTTCTTGCTTAGTGACTTGGCTCCATGTGAATCAAATAGGTCTAGATGTAGGAGCTCAAGTAAGGAGTTGGTTCTATCTAGATTAGTTGACTTGTGGGTTGACTTGGTTTGTTTTCCTTGTTGACAAGCATTACAGATTGAGTTTTCAATAAATTTTAGTTTGGGTAAACCTCTAACTAGACCATTTTGACACATTTTTGAAATGAGTCTGGTGTGAGTGTGGCCCAATCTTCTGTGCCACAGATCAGTTTCCTCTTGTTGTGTTAGAAAAGACTTTGTAGAGGATGTGGGTAGGTCAATTGTGTAGATGTTATTTTTCCTAAACCCCTTAAGAGTGATTTCAGGGTTTTCAATATTTTTAACTACACACCTAGATTTGTCAAAGGTAACTAAGTATCCACTATCACACAATTGACTTATACTTAGAAGATTAAAATTAAAATTTTCAACTAGAAGAACTTTTCGAATAATAAAATCGGAACTAAGTTCGATATTACCTTTTCCAATTACCTTAAGTTTACCATTGTTGCCGAATGCAACTGATCCTAGGTTCTTTAGTTTGAGCTTAGTAAACTTCAATCTATCTCCAGTCATATATCTGGAGCATCCACTATCCAACATCCATTGATCTAATTCCTACACATGAAGTAGTTGAATTGGTTTCTTTTTAATGGATTAATAGATAGCTCAATTGAAGAAGGCTCCCTAGTTTTCCATCTCACCCAATCTCAGTTGACAATCAGTTAATCCTATGGGTGATTGTAAGATGGTTGAATAAATATTCTTTAGGTTAATTCATCTTGAAAATACTTTTATGTTAATTAATTTTGAAAAAAAAAAAAATAAGTTAATTGATTTTGAAAAGAGTAAATAATTTTTAAAATTAATTTTAAAAGGCTTTTTAAATAATTTTGAAATTAAGTTTTGAAAGTTTTTTAAAATGACTTAAAAGATTTTCAAATAATTTTGAAATTAAGTTTTAAAAGATTTTAAAATATTTTTTAAAAGATTTTTCAAATAATTTTGAAATTAAGTTTTAAAATATTTTAAAATGATTTTTAAAAAGATTTTTCAAATAATTTTGAAATATTTTGAAAAGATTTTTAGAGGAATTTTGAAATTAAGTTTTTTAAAAGATTTTAAAATGATTTTTAAAATATTTTTCAAATAATTTTGAAATTAAGTTTTAAAAGATTTTAAAATTATTTTTAAAAAATTTTTCAAATAATTTTGAAATATTTTGAAAAGATTTTTAGAGGAATTTTGAAATTAAGTTTTTTTAAAAGATTCTAAAATAATTTTTAAAAGATTTTTCAAATAATTTTGAAATTAAGTTTTAAAAGATTTTAAAATGATTTTTCAAATATTTTTCAAATGATTTTGAAATTAATTTTTAAAAGATTTTGAATAATTTTAAAAAAAATTAAGAATTTAATTATAGAATTTGAATTAATTATAGTTACGAATTTAATTTTGAATTTTTTAAATTTCTTAGTCATCTCACCCGATCTAATTTTCAATCAGGTACTCCTATAATTGTTGTGAGATGAATTGAGGTTCAATTTAAGAGTTTTGAATTAACTTTGTGTTAGATTCGGGTTTAACTTTGGGTTCAACAAGTAGACATTCTTTGGATAAACTTCTGGGCTTTGGTGAGTCATAAGGACATCATTAAAGTAACCATGCCTTCGAGGTTTCCCAAATAGTCCTACCCATTGAACTTAATACTAAACCTTGGTCTAACTAGTTAGGATCCATTTAAGGGTAGCTTCGGTCAGTTCCACTTGGCCAAATGCACCAGGTCGAAGCCATATCTTCCTAGACATGCGATGCCCAAGCTTCCCTAACGTACTATCATCCAAAAACTTCACCAGTACCGAGGGTCAAGTTAAACCTAGCTCATTTTATCTAAGCTTAATTACCCTGTCAGGTAGTCTACTCTTGTTTTACCCATTTCGGGTAGATTAAGTTCGGTTACCCATTCGGATAGTTTAGTTGGGGGTGCCAGCTATTCTGGATCCTCCTTCTATTTTTTATTTGTTGGATTTTAATTTAATTTCAAATTTTTAATTTAATTTTGAATTTTTAATTTTAATTTAATTTTGAATTTTTAATTTAATTTTGAATTTTGAATTTTGAATGTTAATTTAATTTTGAATTTTTAATTTTGAATGTTAATTTAATTTTGGATTTTTAATTTAATTTTGAATTTTGAATTTTGAATTTTAATTTTGTTTTATTAATATCGTTTTTCTTTTAGCTCCCCCTGGATTATAGCATCGATATGGTCTATCGAGGTAGTGTATTTGATCCTTCGGGATCCAATATTGACCAAGTCCAACTTGATTGATCAATTTGGACTTGGGAACCCATGCTTGAACTGTTTTTCTATTTGTTCTTTCTACAAGAGATAAGTAGGATTTATATTTTCTTTTTGGTTTAAATCCTAGACCAATTCTATTGTAAACAGCTCTTTGTGTCCCAAGAATTAGGTCAAGAATCTTGGAACGTAACCTAAAGAAAACCGTTCTAGTGTTTTCTCCAGATCCGTGACTTGACTTTTCAGACTGGAGTTCTCTTCTTCAAGTTTTTGAACTTGAGTTGAGTTTCCAGTCTGAACTGGTTCAGTCAAAGATTTGGAGTAAGTCACTTCTTTAAGGACAACTACTTCCTTTAGAAGTGACTTAATTCTAAGATTCGACTTAGCTAATTTTCGTAATAAATAATTGACTAAGTTATTGAGTCGAGGGATACTTACAGAGGGATCGGGCCCTTCAGAAACGGATACGGATCCGTGGCTTCGCTCGAACTCGGCCTCCGACTCGATCTCGCTCTCGGATTCGTCGATCTGGTCCCGGGCCATCAGCGCAAGTAAACTCGTCTGATCGAGTTCGTCGTCGTCGTCTTCTGACGAAGATTCATCCCATGTCGCCTTTAAGGCCTTCTTCCTTCTTTGCTTCTTTGCATCCTTTTGATTAGGGCAGTTGGCCTTGATGTGCCCCTTCTGGTTGCACCCGTAGCAGATCACTTCGAACTTTACCTTAGAACTTGGTTGGGCCTCCTTGGATTGGACTGCCTTCTTTAGGTCCTTCTTGTTGAAGCCTTTCTTCTTCTTGTAGAGTCTCTTCACAAGGTTCATGAGCTCTGTTGTTAGTTCTTCATCTTCATCATCTGAGTTGGGTTCTTCTTCTGACTCTGGTTCAGTTCTTCATCGTGATCTCGGTTCACGCGTTCGACTGGTACCTGCAACCAAAGCAACCACCTTCTCGGTTGGCTGTGCATTAGTCTACTCATGTAATTCAAACTCACAGAATAATTCATCTAACTTTATTGATGATAAATCTTGGAGACTTTGTAGGCATCTACCATTGATGCCCACAATGTGCTCCTCGGAAACGAGTTTAGTGCGTACCTTATGACGTCCCGATTCTCTACCTTTCGCCCAATTCCGTGGAGAGAGTTGAGGATGTCTTGAATTCTTGCGTGTAGAGAACTCGCCGTCTCACCTTCCTGCATTTTTAGATTATATAATTTATTAAGTAAAAGATCTCTTTTACTTACCTTGGTGTCGGAGGTGCCCTCGTGGAGTTCTATCAGTTTCTCCCACAGCTCCTTTGCGGTTGAAAAGGGACCGACTCTATTAAGCTCCTCCTTGGTAAGACAGCACTGGAGGGTGCAGGTAGCTCTGGCATTTGCCTCCACTGTCTTGATTAATGCAGGTTCCCAGTCCTCGCAGGGTGTAGGATTGTCGTCTTTATCCGTTGGCAGATCCAAACCAGTCTTAACTGTAACGCCCGAAAATTCTCAAACTTGCATTAGAATTATTCTATGATTTTTCTGAAATTTTTAGATATTTTTCCGAGTAGCGGAAGAAGCAAAAATAATTAGAACCGCAAAATAGCTTAGGCGGGAATCGAACCCGAGACCTATGGTGTAAGGGATAATGCTAGTAACTAGTTGAACCCAGCAGGGCCGTGCTGAAAGAAGAGGGAATCAATTATATTTATAATTGATTTTTGGATGAATTAATTAGTAAATATAAATAAGGATTTAAGTGAGAAGTGTTAGATTATTTCTCACCGTAGTTTTTCCTCACCCGAAACCTAAAACTGCCGCACCTCTCTTCTTCTCCTCTTCCTCACGCACGGCACACCAAGCCAAGGGTCAAGGGAACATCTTCCAGCGACGACTCCAACACGAAAAAGGTTCTTCTCCGCGAGAGGAACACGAGGACGTAAGCGGTTCGTCGAACGGAGCAGTTTTCCGGAAAACCTAGCGGATAGAATCGTAAGAAAACCTTGCGATTGAAGTAAGAAACCCCTCACCTGCAGTATAATTGCTCTCGCTTGTTAGTTTCGGCGTTAGTTCAGTAGTTTTACAGTTTTCAGTTATAAGGTGTGCTCTCAGTGCACACCAAGCATTCGGTAGAATGCCCAGTTCAGAAGGATGCACCAGTAGGCGTCCTAACAGCATGTAAAATGTATTAGAAACATTTTATTCAGTTTATTATCAGTTATTACAGCTATATGGATCAGATATCCATTGGGTGGGCTCCCACAGTAGCCTCTAGGTTCAGATAACCTAGAACAGCAAAGTAAAATAAAACAGTATTCAGTATTTTACTTTTATTCAGTTGGCACTGTACTTGGATCAGATATCCATGGGCTGGACTCCCACAGTCGTCCCTAGGTTCAGATAACCTAGTAACCCTGCTGGATTCGGAACTTGCAATCCCGGGTCTCGTAGGGATGCGCGCACAGTAAGTACAGTTGCCAGGGCCCCAACAGCATGTTTAGTATTTTCATCTATTATATGTATAGTTTTCAAATTTGAAACTAGTGATGAGAACACTAATTTAGCTTTCAGTTCAGGTTCAGTTTACATGATTTGAGTTTATGTACAGATTTAGATATATGCATGACTAGTTCAGTTTCATGCTCAGTTTATAAGTATGCCATGTTCAGTTTAAAGCATGTTTAATTTATATGTTATGCCATGTTTCAGTTCCAGTTTATGCTTTTATATGCCATGCCATGTTGTCATGCTCAGCTCGGTTTTCAAATAGCATGTTTTAAAAGTCATGAAATGCATCGTTGCATGTTTTTGTGAGGTAGATGGTTTCTTACTAAGCTTAAAGCTTACAGATACTATTTTCCTTATACTGCAGATACAGGAAAAAGGAAAATGGATTAGTAGTGGAGGCTGGAGGTCAATGCAGATGAGGATGTGTGTGGAAGGAACTGGAATAAAAGACCCTTTGGGGATTTAGCATTTACTTTAGCACTTTTCAGTTTATTAGTTTAGTTTCATGTTTTAAGCAATTAGAACTTTTAGAAATTCATACCTTCATGCACTTTAAGTTGTTAAAATGCCATGAACTAGTAAACCTTGCTTTAGCTTAAGTTTAGAATTGTTACTACATGTTGCTAGAATATTTATTATGCATTAGATAGTGGTAGTGTGAGGTTTTGTCACGAATCAGTGCTGGAAATCAGAAATTCTGATTTCGTTTCAGACTATCAGAACCTGGATCGGTCAGCAGACCGATCCAGTACCGCCGACCGATCCAGCATCGAACAGAAGGTATCCCAGCGTCTCCAGGTGCCTGGATCGGTCTGCAGACCGATCCAGACACATCTGGATCGGTCTGGCCGACCGATCCAGCCTCTGCTGGATCGGTCCGCAGACCGATCCAGCAGGGCACAGAAGCAAGGCAAGTTTGATCGATCCGTGGATCGAACAGCAGCTAGCTGGGAAGTTAGGTTCGAGTTCCAGCTTAGATGGGAGGTCAAGTATCCTCCTTAGCACATATACCCCAACCGGAAAGGTCTTGAACCCTTCCTTATAACAGCATGGGTGTACCAGTTGTCAGTTTAATAGAGTCAACTAGTGAAATTTTATTTTACCCAGTTTCCGCACAGTAGCATTAGTAGTTAATGTAGCGATCCGGCTCACAGCTTAGTACTCAGGAGTTGGGTCGTTATAGAGTGGTATCAGAGTAGTGTTCCATACTTCCTACACACACATCAGCATTGTGCTACAGCTTCCAAGTAAGAACATCTCTCACCCAGTTTTGTTTTCAGCTTTCATATCAGTTATATGTGCTTTCATGTTTGCTTTCATGTTGGTAGTTAATTAATTCATGTTTACAGTGATAGTATTGAACATGTTTCCAGTAGTTAACTATAACATGATAGCCTAGTTATATATATGTGTTCTCTGCTATTTAGAAAATGGTACGAGGACGTCCAGCTAAGAAAGCATCAGCGGCTGAGCCCCAGCATGAGGCAGGTAGTTCTGCCTCCCTGCACCACAAAGATTAGTGGCTCAAAGCTAGCCAGCAGAGATAGCCTCCTTAAAGGCTAACCACAGACTACTCCCCCATCACTCCAGATCGAACCTCACGACTCCAATCACAGAGGTTATACCAGTCCCAGTAGCCCCAGTAGCATGGGCTAAGAGAGAAGCTTACCTTATCCAATGGCAGAGAATTAAGCCCGAGAACTTCTCGTGCACCAGTGAACCATGGAATGCTCGGGCATGGTTTAAAACACCGGAAAGCACGATGGAGCTTCTAGACTGGCCGAGCACGAAAGGTGAAGTGTGCCTCCTTCTGCTTAACAGGCGCGCATGTGGTGGGAGCGGATTAAATCGAGTGGCCAGTAAACCGGATGACATGGGCCAACTTCGAGAAAGAATTCTTCGAGGAATTCTTTCACATGCAAGTCACGAACCGACACTATGACGAGTTTACGGAATTTCGTCAGGGCAACCTATCAGGTTGGCCCGTCTGTGTCCGGAACTAGTCAGCACAGAGAAGGAACGAGTACGGTTGATGTGAAGATGCTCGGACCGGAGATCGCAATGAATGTGGCTGGTGGCGTTCATAGGACAAACCACGGAGGAGCTAGTGAGTAGTGCTCGATCACCGAGCACTATCAAGAAGCAATGAACAAGGGTTTCCACAGAGTCCAAGGGACAAGCTAGCTCAAGTACTCAGCAGAAACAACAAGGACATAGCTCCACGAAGGCAAGCGGTGACCCAAAAGGAGGACTAGCGGAAAACATTCCGGACATCCCAAGTGTGCTACTTGTGGGAAACATCATCCGTGAGTTTGCCGCAAGGGTACGCGAGGTTGTTTTGAATGTGGATGTGAAGGGCACATGGCTAGCAAAGGTTCGAACAAGAACCTTCCTCACCGATAAAGATGGAGCTTTGACAAATACACCGATGTATCGCCTTAGATGGTCCACAGATCGTCAGGCATTAGAAGCCCCCAGCTATCACGAATGCCGTGATTTTCTCACTAACCGTAGAGGACGAGTAAATGCCTCGGACGGTTGTCACAGTCGATCAAGATTTTACAAGATAATGCAACTGTCTTATTCGACATCGGGCAACCCACTCTTATGTATCCAGGCATTTGCCGAGAAATTAGCAACACCTCCAGAGGTACTCAATAGTCAGTTTCCAACATTACCCTCGGAGACATTATGGCATCTACACACTGGCAGTGCCAGCCATTATAGCAGATAGAGAACTTTTGGTGATCCGATAGTGCTAGAAATGATCGACTACGATGTCATCTTTGGAATGAATTTTCTGATCGGATACGGCGCTTCTATAGAGTGCCGTAAACGAAGGTCATATTCCAACCTGAAGCAGGAGTACAGTTTGAGTACACTGGAAAACCAAAGAGAAAAGCCAGGAAGTTTCTCTCAGCACCGAAAGCACAGCAGCTAATGGATTCGGGATGCATGGGATTTTTAGCAAATGTAGTCAACACCAGCCAGGACAAGAACCAACAGCTATCGAGGTTCGAGTCGTTTGTGACTACCCAGCAGTCTTCCCTAAAGAGTTACCGGGCTTAGCACCAGATAGAGCTCATTCCCGGCACAAATCCAATTTCCAAGGCACCGTACTGCATGGCTCCAGCAGAACTGAAGGAACTTCAGGAGCAATTACAGGAGCTTCTTGACAAGGGTTTCATACGCCCTAGTCACTCACCATGGGGAGCACCTGTGTTGTTCGTGAAGAAGAAGGATGGAAGCATGCACCTATGCATAGACTACCGTGCCTTGAACCAGGTCACAATTAAAAATAGGTACCCTCTTCCCAGGATAGATGACCTGTTTGATCAGCTAAAGGGAGCCACAGTGTTCTCTAAACTTGACCTCAGATCAGGATACCACCAGGTTAAAGTCAAGAAAGGTGATATACCTAAAACAGCTTTCAGGACCAGATACGGACATTATGAGTTCGTAGTCATGCCTTTCGGCGTGACAAATGCTCCAGCTACTTTCATGGACCTCATGAACAGAGTATTCAGAGAATATTTAGACAAGTTTGTCATCGTGTTCATCGATGACATTCTTATCTATTCAGGCACTCAGGAGGACCATGCAGAGCATCTGAAGACAGTTTTGCAGATCCTTCAGCAGAACCAGCTGTACGCCAAATTCACGAAATGTGAATTTTGGCTAGACCAGGTAGCCTTTCTAGGTCACATCATCTCCAAGGATGGTGTTATGGTAGATCCCAGCAAGATAGAAGCAGTAAGTAACTGGAAGAGACCCAAGAACGCCGGTGAAATCGAAGCTTTCTGGGACTAGTAGGTACAGGAAGTTCGTAGAGGACTTCTCCAGATAGCCTCCCCACTGAGCTCTCACCAGAAGAACAAGAAATTTCGGACAGAGGACTACGAGAACTCAATAACTAAACGAGATTGACCAAGGTGCTCTATTTTAGCTATACCAAAACATGCATAACTTCGACATCTGACGCCTAAATTGGGATTAGGAGCGATACTGATGCAAGCAAGATGATCACCTATGCCTCCGACAACTCAAGGATTATGAGAGGAACTATCCTACTCACGACCTTGAGCTTACAGCAGGTGTTCGCCCTCAAGATTTGGAGACATTATTTGTACGGAGCTCAGTGCAGAGTGTATACAGATCATCAAAGTCTGAAGTATTTCTTTACTCAGAAGGATCTGAATATGCGACAGCGCAGATGGTTAGAGCTGGTCAAGGATTATGACATAGATATCCTCTACCATCCAGGGAAAACTAATAAGGTAGCAGACGCACTCAACAGGAAGTCCAGTGCTACCTTATTATCTTTAGCAGCTATGTCACCACCCCTAAGGAAGGAGATTACAGCTTTTAGTCTCGAGCTTATAGTCGGGCAGCTTTCCGTTATGTCCTTAGCATCTACCTTGCTTGATGATATCCAGACAGCTCAGGAGCAGGATCCTGATATCCAGAAAATCAAGCAAGGGTTAGCAGAATCAGAAAGTGGAGAGTTCAGAGTGTCCGCCAGTGGGGTAGTGTACTGTGGTGACAGACTTTGTGTTCCAGATCAAGAGGAACTACGAAAACAGATTCTAGACGAGGCTCACAGGACTCCCTATGCGATGCATCCTGGTTCCACCAAAATGTATCAGGATCTAAAGAAACGATTTTGGTGGCCTGGGATGAAGCGAGATATCTCCAGATACGTCAGGATCTGTCTAACCTGTCAGAGGGTTAAGGCAGAACATCAGCGACCAGGAGGAGTTCTACAACCGATCCAGATTCCAGAATGGAAGTGGGAAGATATCTCTATGGACTTCATAGTGGGATTACCCAGAACCACGAATGGTTTTGATGCCATCTGGGTAATAGTCGACAGGTTGACTAAATTAGCCCACTTCTTAGCTATCAGAATATCCTATTCCATGGAGCAGCTAGCTCAATTGTATCTCAAGGAGATTGTCAGGCTGCATGGAGTCCCACGAACCATTATATCAGACAGAGACAGCAGATTTACATCACACTTCTGGAAGTGTGTACAGACAGCAATGGGCACCCAGTTAAAATTCAGCACAGCCTTCCATCCTCAGACAGATGGTCAGACGGAGCGAGTAAATCAGGTACTCGAAGATATGCTCCGGGCTTGTGCCCTAGATTTCAAGGGAAGTTGGTGCAAATATCTGAGTCTAGCAGAATTTGCATACAACAACAGTTATCAGGCCACTATCGGCATAACACCTTATGAGGCACTCTATGGGCGGAGGTGCAGATCACCAATCTGCTGGTATGAGAGTGGTGAACAGAAGGAACTAGAGCTTCAGACAGATCCACAGCAGCCATACAGCAGATTCGCCAGAGGATAGAGACAGCACAGAGCCGTCAGAAGAGCTATGCTGATACACGACGCAGACCCCTAGAGTTTTCAGTTGGGGATACAGTTTTCCTCAGAGTAGCTCCCATGAAGGGAGTCATGCGTTTTGGGAAGAAGGGCAAGCTAGCTCCCAGATATGTGGGACCATACCTTATCACGAAGAGAGTGGGTAAGGTAGCATATGAGCTAAAGCTACCTTAGGAGATGTCAGCTGTCCACAACGTATTTCATGTCTCCATGCTGAAGAAGCATATTCCAGACGCCACCCAGGTGATTGAGCCCCAGTTGGTACAGGTCCGTGATGATCTCAGCTATGACAGTCGGCCTATTCAGATAATAGACCGAGCAGTAAAGAAATTACGGAACAAGGAAGTACCATTAGTCAAAGTCAGCTGGCAAAATCACACAGCAGCAGAGGCGACTTGGGAGACAGAGGCCAGCATGAGACAGAAGTACCCAGAATTGTTTTAAGTTCGGGGACGAACTTTTTATAAGGTATGGGGGATTGTAACGCCCGAAAATTCTCAAACTTGCATTAGAATTATTCTATGATTTTTCTGGAATTTTTAGATATTTTTCCGGAATTTTTCCGAGTAGCGGAAGTAGCAAAAATAATTAGAACCGCAAAATAGCTTAGGCGGGAATCGAACCCGAGACCTATGGTGTAAGGGATAATGCTAGTAACCAGTTGAACCCAGCAGGGCCGTGCTGAAAGAAGAGGGAATCAATTATATTTATAATTGATTTTTGGATGAATTAATTAGTAAATATAAATAAGGATTTAAGTGAGAAGTTTTAGATTATTTCTCACCGTAGTTTTTCCTCACCCGAAACCTAAAACCGCCGCACCTCTCTTCTTCTCCTCTTCCTCACGCACGGCACACCAAGCCAAGGGTCAAGGGAACATCTTCCAGCGACGACTCCAACACGAAAAAGGTTCTTCTCCGCGAGAGGAACGCGAGGACGTAAGCGGTTCGTCGAACGGAGCAGTTTTCCGGAAAACCTAGCGGATAGAATCGTAAGAAAACCTTGCGATTGACGTAAGAAACCCCTCACCTGCAGTATAATTGCTCTCGCTTGTTAGTTTCGGCGTTAGTTCAGTAGTTTTACAGTTTTCAGTTATAAGGTGTGCTCTTAGTGCACACCAAGCATTCGGTAGAATGCCCAGTTCAGAAGGATGCACCAGTAGGCGTCCTAACAGCATGTAAAATGTATTTGAAACATTTTATTCAGTTTATTATCAGTTATTACAGCTATATGGATCAGATATCCATTGGGTGGGCTCCCACAGTAGCCTCAGATAACCTAGAACAGTAAAGTAAAATAAAACAAGATTCAATATTTTAATTTTATTCATTGGCAATGTATTTGGATCAGATATCCATGGGTGGACTCCCACAGTCGTCCCTAGGTTCAGATAACCTAGTAACCCTACTGGATTCGGAACTTGCAATCCCGGGTCTCGTAGGGATGCACAGTAAGTACAGTTGCCAGGGCCCCAATAGCATGTTTAGTATTTTCATCTATTATATGTATAGTTTTCAAATTTGAAACCAGTGATGAGAACACTAATTTAGCTTTCAGTTCAGTTCAGGTTCAGTTTACATGATTTGAGTTCATGTACAGATTTAGATATATGCATGACTAGTTCAGTTTCATGCTCAGTTTATAAGTATGCCATGTTCAGTTTAAAGCATGTTTAATTTATATGCTATGCCATGTTTCAGCTCCAGTTTATGCTTTTATATGCCATGCCATGTTGTCATGCTCAGCTCGGTTTTCAAATAGCATGTTTTAAAAGTCATGAAATGCATCGTTGTATGTTTTTGTGAGGTAGATGGTTTCTTACTAAGCTTAAAGCTTACAGATACTATTTTCCTTATACTGCAGATACAGGAAAAAGGAAAATGGATTAGCAGTGGAGGCTGGAGGTCAATGCAGATGAGGATGTGTGTGGAAGGAACTGGAATAAAAGACCCTCTGGGGATTTAGCATTTACTTTAGCACTTTTCAGTTTATTAGTTTAGTTTCATGTTTTAAGCAATTAGAACTTTTAGAAATTCATACCTTCATGCACTTTAAGTTGTTAAAATGCCATGAACTAGTAAACCTTGCTTTAGCTTAAGTTTAGAATTGTTACTACATGTTGCTAGAATGTTTATTATGCATTAGATAGTGGTAGTGTGAGGTTTTGGCACGAATCAGTGCTGGAAATCAGAAATTCTGATTTCGTTTCAGACTATCAGAACCTGGATCGGTCAGCAGACCGATCCAGTGCCATTCCTTCTCCTGGATCGGTCAGCCGACCGATCCAGATGGATACAGTAGCTTACTGTATCCCCCAGATCGGTCGCAGACCGATCCAGACACACCTGGATCGGTCTGCCGACCGATCCAGCCTCTGCTGGATCGTCCGTAGACCGATCCAGCAGGGTACAGAATGGCGACAAGTTTGATCGATCCGTGGATCGAACAGCAGCTAGCTGGGAAGTTAGATTCGAGTTCCAGCTCAGATGGGAGGTCAAGTATCCTCCTTAGCACATATACCCCAACCGGAAAGGTCTTGAACCCTTCCTTATAACAGCATGGGTGTACCAGTTGTCAGTTTAATAGAGTCAACTAGTGAAATTTTATTTTACCCAGTTTCCGCACAGTAGCATCAGTAGTTAATGTAGCGATCCGGCTCACAGCTTAGTACTCAGGAGTTGGGTCGTTACATTGACGATCATCCACGTCTCGAACTGGATCTTCAGAAAGTTCTCCATTCTGCCCTTCCAGTAACCAAAGTCCTCTCCGGTGAACAGCGGGGGATGGATAGTGCTATAACCCTCTTGTTGGGCCATTGATACCTTGCACGACAAAAACAAAAAAATCTATTCCAAGACTTGGTCTTGGATTAGTAGTGAGGGAATAAGAAAATAAGACGTACTCGAGTGGTGTTGCACCAACTTCGAGCAAAAACCGATTCGAACAAAAAAAACTGGAATATAGTAATAATACTAATTTCAGTTTACTCCGAAAAATTTAAAACACTGCGGAAAAATGCATGATTAGTGGTTGCACCAGATCAACGCGACCCCGCTCTGATACCATTTGTTGGATCGAGACGCGCTAGAGGCGGGGTGAATAGCGCTCGCGGAAATTTTGTTTTTCGGAATTGTACGAATAAGAGCAAACGTAGCGGAATAAAAAGCACAGAATCACAGAGAGACGCGAGGATTTTTACTTCGTTCGGAGCCTGTGGTGACTCCTACTCGAAGGCCCGCGATCCTTGATCGCTCTTCGTGGGTAACAACTATAAGCTCGTAAAAATGTTTACAACTTTAAAGTACAAAAAGCAAATAAACTATACCAACGACAATGTAAAGACGGAAAAACTGAGCTCCGGGTCGTCGGGAGGATGTCACAGCACTTCGGGGTCGTATTGTTCGCAGCACGTAGCAAGAGATTGCTTCAGAGTTCGTTCTCTTGAGCTGTTGGTCGAAACCCTCTTATAAAGGGTGTTCAAGGTGCCTTGAAAGTCATCCAAGGCGCCTCCATGCTGGCCGAGTCAATCGCTGAGATAAGGGCTGAATTGGTCGAACCTTATCAGGTTCAAGGCGCCTTCATGCTTCCTCAAGGCGCCTCCATGCACTAGTCCAAGGCGCCTTCAGCTTCCTCCAAGGCGCCTCCAACCAGTCTGGACAGCTGGCTTCGGCTCGCACCCGAGGCGTCTCCAAGCTCCATGGAGGCGCCTCGGTACTGTTCATCCGAGGCTATTCTTTGCACTTTGGTCCCTGTAAGATACATTAATCCCAAATATACCCTGCAGCACAAAGTTAGCACATAAAACATAATAATATGAGTGAACAACAGTCATCGGACTATCCGGGTCTGACTTCGGATTTCCAGCCAGAAATCCTAGTTCGACCCGACGCCTACTGTTCCCTCTACGAGGAACACGTCCTCACCTACTCCACTCAGGAGATTTACCTATTGCCAGTGTGATCCTCCAGATCGACTGGACTTTTGCTCGGTGCTCGATGCTTCCGGACTTTCTGCTGGACTTCCGCTTCCCGGCTGGTCCAGTCTTTCACCTGGTTCGCGACACCAGGACTTTTCACCTAGGGTTTCCCCCCTAGGACTTTTACCTGAAGTACTCGACCTACCAAGACTTTCCGCATAGGGTTACCACCCCCTATGACTTAGGGTTACCACCCCCTAAAATTTTCACCTGCCTAACAACAGTTAGGACTTTCCTGAAACACTTAGTCAAGCACGTTAGATCACAACATACCTTAACTTTGAATCCTTTGCCATTATCAAAACTCAGGTTCGATCGTCGGATGATTCCCGCACCAACACAAATCATATTATATTTGCAGCAGGGTATTCTTCCAATTGATGCAGAACAAGCAAGGATATTTAAGAAGAGAGTTTCCCAATACACTAGATAGGGGAGCAGTTATATAAAAGGGCTTTCTCCAGACCTTTACTTAAATGTATTGGAACAAAAGATGTACAGTTGATCTTGCAGGAGGTTCATCAAGGCTCATGCGGCAGCCATATAGGAGGAAGATCCTTAGCCCGTAGAATTTTACTAGCAGGATATTTTTGGCCTACTCTATATGAAGATGCTGCCAAATTTATAAGAACCTGCATTTCTTGTCAGAAACATCAGAATATTCCACATCATCCTACATAATTATTAAGAACTTCTATAGTTTCCTGCCCCTTTGACTAATGGGGCATGGATATAGTTGGTCCATTTCCTTTGGCAACTGCACAAAGAAGATTTTTATTAGTAGCAGTGGACTATTTCTCCAAATGGGTGGAAGCAGAACCACTTGCTCGGATTAATGAAGTTGCAGTTATTAAATTCTCGTGGAAAAATATTATTTGCAGATTTGGTATTCCTCATAAATTAGTCTCTGATAATGGAAGGCAGTTTCAAGGAGACAGAATCTTGGACTGGTGCAAAAGCTACGGTATTACTCAAGCATTTACCTCTGTGGCATATCCACAGAGTAACGGGCAAGCAGAAGTAACCAACAGAGAGATTATAAGAGGCCTAAAAACTAAACTGAATCATGTTGGTGGCAGTTGGGTGGATGAGTTGCCCAGTGTTCTTTAGGCATATCATACTACACCCCGAGAAGCTACAGGGATTACTCCCTTCCAATTGGTTTATGGAGAAGTTGTAATTCCTATCGAGGTGGGAGTATAATCTGACAGAAGATAGCTATATAATGATGACAATGCAGGTCGACGACTTATGGAGCTAGATCTGATAGAAGAAATTCGAGACAAAGCTGCAACCCGTCTCACATCATACCGACAACGAATGAGGTAAAATTATAATAAGAGAGTTATCCCGAGATTTTTTCAAGTGGGAGATCTAGTATGGAAACGTGTCAAGCCCGCTGGGGATGTTAGCAAATTGGCACCACAATGGGGAGGACCCTACAAGGTGGTGGAAAAACTTGCATCGGGCTCATATTATCTCCAAGATGCCGAGGGAAGAATTCTCGAGTGTTCATGGAGTGCAAATCATTTACAGCCCTACCGAACTTAACAAGCTTATATCGCTCGAGGAATGTAAGTATCCCTGAACAAGCGGATTAATTCCTCCTCAGTGTATTCCAATCATCCAAGCACGCGAAACTTAGCATGTCCAAAGGGGACAAATCAAGTTTACTTTAAGCAAGTTCCCTCCGTTCGGCCTTGCTAAAAGATAACAAGTATGTTCGCAATTTATGTACTTCATTTAATTTTGCAAATACAATGCAGGCAAAATATCGCTCAAAAAATAGACACGATTTAAACAACATGGTGATTACCGGGCAGACATTCTTAGTCCGCTCAAGCATCCATCGATTGGGGGCTTTAAGGAATGACTAATCAGTCTTCCTTAAAGAATCTTGAAGACGTTAAACCATCACAATGTTAGTGCGAGCATTTTTAATTTTACTCAAATAACAGTCGATCAGGAAATCTCTTGAAGTAACCCGGATGGGCCTTCTTGGGAGGAACCGAAGACTTTAAACTATCATAAGCATAATCGATCGGGAAATCTCTTGAAGTAACCCAGACGGGTCTTCTTGGGAGGAACCGAAGACTTTAAACCATCATAAGCATAGTTGATTGGGAAATCTCTTGAAGTAACCCGGATGAATCTTCTTGGGAGGAACCGGAGACTTTAAACCATCATAAGTATAGTCGATCAGGAAATCTCTTGAAGTAACTCGGATGGGTCTTCTTGGGAGGAACCGGAGACTTTAAACTATCATGAACATAGTCGATCGGGAAATCTCTTGAAGTAACCCGGATGGGCCTTCTTGGGAGGAACCGGAGACTTTAAACTATCATGAACATAGTTGATCGGGAAATCTCTTGAAGTAACCCGGACGGGTCTTCTTGGGAGGAACCTGAGACTTTAAACCATCATAATAATAGTCGATCCGGAAATCTCTTGAAGTAACTCGGACGGACCTTCTTGGGAGGAACCAGAGACTTTAAACTATCACGAACACAGTCGATCGGGAAATCTCTTGAAGTAACCCAGACGGGCCTTCTTGGGAGGAACCGGAGACTTTAAACTATAATGAACACAGTCGATCAGGAAATCTCTTGAAATAACCTGGACGGATCTTCTTAGGAGGAACTGGAGATTTTAAACTATCATGAACACAGGTGATCGGGAAATCTCTTGAAGTAACCCAGACGGGCCTTCTCGGGAGGAACCAGAGACTTTAAACTATCACATTCATAGTCGATCGGGAAATCTCGTGAAGTAACCCGGACGGGCCTGTTGGTTAGTCCTAGGAAAACGTATCGATTCCACCGTACAAAAATTTTGTACAAGTGTCGAACCTTTCCTTAAATAACCTATTGTGTTCTTTAGAAGTTAAATTAGGAATCGCATACAGAACTTAACATCATTGATTCCAAATTTAACCTATCTGTTCTTAATGGTTTAGATTTGGATCGCAAGCGGAACTTAACACTATTGATCCAAATCCACCTATGTTATTAATTCCATTAAATATTAATTTCTAAAATTGATTTCCAGGACTGCATGGTGAGGCACATGACCTTCTTGGATATGGGAGCAACCACCACCGCCTAGACAAAGCCTTTTAAGGAAAGCTAATATTTAATTTCCTTAAATAACTCTAGGTTAACCAAAAAGAACAATCGAATCACAAATTCGAAAAAGAAAACATAAACTCGAAAAATTAATTCGAAAAACTAGATCTAATGTCTCTTGTGTTTGGAATTCATACAAAGAAAAATAAATTAGCATGATGCGGGAAATAAATACTAGTAATACCTTTCTTTGTGAACTTTAATGACCTCTTGATCTTCTATCGTATTCCTCTTCTAACATCGGACGTTGTGTGGGCAACGATCTTCCGAGATGAGAACCACCAAGCACCTTCTTCTTCCTTCTAGGTTTCGGCCAACAAGAGTCCTTCTTGATGGATAGGTTCGGCCACCACCAATGCTCCAAGGGATGCTAGAGACTAGGCTTCCTTTCTCTCCTTCTTCTCCTTGCTTGATCCGCCCACCAAAAAAACTCCACCAATGAAGAGGTTTCAGCCACAAGAAAGGGAAGAGAGAAAGAGGAGGGGCCGGCCACACCCAAGGAGAAAAAGAGAGGAGAAAAATAGAATAGAGGTTATCACCCATGAAGGCACCTCTACCCCCTCTTTTATATTCCTTGGTCTTGGCAAATAAGGAAATTTTAATAAAAACTTTCTTAATTCCTTTGCCATGAAAAAGAAAATTTAATTGATTTAAAATCAATTTCCTTTTCTCAAACCATATGGCCGGCCACTATTCTAATCCCAATCAAGGAAAATTTAATTCACACAAGAATTAAAACTTCCTAATTTGTTTCCGGAAATTTATAAAAATTTCTCCAATAATTTTTTCCTTCATGGTGATTTGTAAAAAGGAAATTTTATAAATTAAAATCTTTCTTTTAAACATGTGAATGATTTCCAAAAAGGAAAGTTATCTCTAAAAATTAAAATCTCCTTTTAATCTACAAATAAGGAAAGATATCAAATCTTTTCTTAATCTTTTGTAGAAACTAATAAAAGAGAATATTTAATTTTTAAACTCTCTTTTAAATCATGAACATGGTTAAAAAGGAAAGTTTTCTCAAAATTAAAATCTACCTTTCAATCTACAAATAAGGAAAGATTTCAAATCTTTTCTTAATCTTTTGTAGAAAGCTATAAAAGGAAATATTTAAATTTTAAACTCTCTTTTAAAACCATGGAATCTACATAAGAAAAATTTTAAAAAATAAAATTACTTTTTATTTTAATAGGGCCGGCCACCTAAGCTTGGGTTCAAGCTAGGGTCGGCCACCTCATGAACCCATGCACCATGCCTTTAGTCGGCCCTAGCTTGGACTCCAAGCTAGCTTGGCCGGCTCCTATAGGACGGGTAAGAAGGTGGGTATAGGTGGGTATAGTACTCTATAATTAAGAGGCTACGATAGGGACCGAGAGGAGGAATTGGTTTTGGTCTCCCGATGAAATTAAGCATCTCGTGTTCGCCCCGAACACATAACTTAATTTCATCAATAATAATTCATTCCACTAAAGAACTATTGTTGAACTACCGCACCAATCCCAAATTACATTTTGGGCTCCTTCTTATTATGAGTGTGTTAGTCTCCCTGTGTTTAAGATATTGAATGTCCACTAATTAAATGAGTTACTGACAACTCACTTAATTAATATCTTAGCCCAAGAGTAGTACCACTCAACCTTATCGTCATGTCGGACTAAGTCCACCTACAGGGTTTAACATGACAATCCTTATGAGCTCCTCTTGGGGTCATTCTCAACCTAGATTACTAGGACACAGTTTCCTTCTATAATCAACAACACACACTATAAGTAATATCATTTCCCAACTTATCAGACTTATTGATTTATCGAGCTAAATCTCACCCATTGATAAGTCAAAGAAATAAATAATAAATATATGTGTTTTTTATTATATTAGGATTAAGAGCACATACCTCCATAATAACTAAGATCTAGTTCTTTAATAAAGTCAGTACAAAAAGAACTTACCTAAAATGATCTTACTCAATACACTTGGAGTGTATCATTGTATTTTATTAGTTAAGATAAACTAATACTTAATTACACTATGACTACTTCAACGGTTTGTTTCTTTCCATTTTAGTCGCGAGCAACTGTTTATAATTTATAAAGAACCACAACATGATCTTCTGTGTGTGACACCACACACCATGTTGTCTACTATATAAATTAATTGAACAATTTATATTTAACAAATAAATATAGATATTTGACCATTATGATTCTTTATTTCTAAATAAATGTTTATACAAAAGCTAGGCTTTTAGTATACACTCTAACAGGGCCTTCTTGGGAGGAACCGGATACTTTAAACTATCATGAACACAAGTGATCGGGAAATCTCTTGAAGTAACCCGGACGGGTCTTCTTGGGAGGAACCGGAGATTTTAAACCATCGTGAGCAAAGTCAGGCGAGATTAAGTATTTGGCCAAAATATGATAGAGCATAAGACTTTATTGGCCCAAGTTGCTCGGGATTACACGCCCAATCGAAATTCAAAGTCATCTGGATTTCTTTATAAAAAATCACTCGGGATTACAGTCCAGACCAGGATTCAAAATTCAGTGGGAATTCTTTATATATATTCATTCAAAATTACGCTCTCAATCAGAAGTCACAATCATATGAAGTTCTTTATTTAAAATCACTCGGGATTGTACGCCCGATCAAAATGCATAAGTCCTATGGATTTCTTCATATAAAGTTGCTCGGGATTATACGCCCCTCTGAAGTACTGAGATCTTTGAAATCCTTTATATATATATATATATATATATATAGTCGCGCCTGATTGAAGATCAAAGAGTTTATGGAAAGCCTCATTGTTCATAACTATATGGCCAATTAAGATACCTCAAAAGGAAAAGTTCTTATTCTTAGCTCACATGATCACTACAAAGGAAGCAGTATCAAGCTAACAAATGTCAGAAAAACAGGTAAGTACAAATTTTTACAAAAAAATGCAAGTACTTAATAACAAGTCTTTTTAAATACACAATCATGCTTACTTAAAATTGCTTGTTAAGTCTTCGGGTAATTCCTTGTTAAGTCTACGATGATTTATGAATTAAAAGGGGGGTTCACTAGATAGATAACCACCTTCCCTCAATTGCTGAATAACCCCGGTCACGGACTGATTTAAAGTCCCTATGACATGGCGGGCATATTCACCATTAAACTCTGGGGACCTCAGATAGTCTAGGCGCATGTCCTCCCATCGGTCTTCCTCATGCTCCTTATACCTTTGAAGTTCAGTTTGTAGTTTAGCAGCTTGATCTTTGAAAGTGTCTCTTTCTGATTTAAGCTGCTCTATTTCCATTTGGAGTGAGGATATCTCTGCATCCTGAGCCTTTCTTTGTTCTTGCTCTTGTAGAAGAGCAAACTCTTTTGAGGCTGAATCTTGAGCCTGCTCAGAAAGAAAGACATTGTGAAGTCTCTCCACTTTCTCTAAGACAATGTTTTTATGGGAAACATCTGAAATAGCTTTGTCTTTCAAAGCAGTTTCCACATGGAGACTAGAATTTAACCGATCCACTCATAACTCCAGGGTTTTCCTTTCAAGCTCTTTGTCTTTCAATAACTGTCGCTGATGCTGCAGTTCCTTCTTCATAGCCTCTATCTGTTGAGTCTGTAAAGCTATCTTCTCTCGTAATTGAGTAAGATCAGTGTGAGAAGGAGGAAGATTGGCTTTCAATGCCTCTACTTGGGCCTTTAACTTGTTATTATCCCTTTCCATAGCAATGAGTAGCTGGTCTAGATGGAAACTTGAGGCAAGGAACTAAAATAATAATGTAGTTAGCGGGGATAATAAGAAGTTAACAATATATAATGAAAAAGGCTTACATCAATAGCTTGACGACTGTGATTGTCAGCGCGGCTGGAAATACTGGTGCCCCTTAATAGCTCTTGGCTATGTAGCCAAGACTCAGCCAACGAGCCTTATAGCTGTAGAAAGTCGTAAGTAGGAGGATCTGAGGCTTGTCCCAGTTGAGAGGGCAGACCTAGAGCTTGTCTAAATAGAGGTGTGGGGATAGAAGGTGAAGGAGGCCGGGTAGAAGAAGAAGGAAGAGAAGGGAGGGAAGTAGTAGAAACGGAAACAACAGAGGAAGAGCTGGAGGGGATAAAAGATGGAAAAGTAGGGAAAGTTGAGTCAGTTGTTGGGGCACGGATAACTAAGGGCCCTGAACTTGGAGAAGATCTCCTGCAAGGTGTTCTCTTAGCTCGTGGTCCCAAGGCCAGGGGAGGTAAGACCAAAGAAAGAGGTTGAGAGAAGGCAGAAGCAGTAGTAGCTATCTAGGAAGCAGAAGCAGTTGAAACAATAATAGAAGAGGAAGGAATAAGTAGACCTGGTCTCATCATATTAAGAGAAAGGTTGGGGACAATATGAGTAATGGGTATTAGTTTCATACCTCTCTCATAAGAAATATCTGAAGGAACAATGGGGGTTTGCACAAAAGTACCGAAGGTATCACGAAAGGGACCTCTCCAGCAAGCCGAGGTTTCTTGTGTATGGTAACAAAAGGTTGTTCCTCTTCTGGGGAAGCAGCCTCTTCCGGGGAAGCAGCGACTTCCATTGTTTGTTCTTCCTCAGATAACAAGCCGAGAGTAGAGGGGGTAGGATTAGCCCGACTAGCTTGTAGTAATTTTTCTCCAAAATTATTCAAAAAAGACTTGGTCATAGTGGTGTTCTTATACATGAAAGCAGGTAGAAGAGCATCAGCTGAAACATAAAAATCAAGCGTTAGTAGAGAGAATAATTAACAATTAACTAATAAACATAGTTAAGAATGTTTGTACATACCAAAAGAGACCTCTAGGGGGGTTTCAATGAGGCTTATCCCAAAGGGAAACATTAGACCCTCCACAATCAAAGCCGATAAACAAAATTTGGCCCCTTTTAACTTGGATAAGGCGGAAGAGACAGAGGGATCAGTGAGGATGTTGGGAGTGTTAGGAGCTGGAGGGAGATCGTATATCCAGTTGATAGGAAAAGGAGGGGGGAAGGAAGACGCATAAAGAAAAATTTGTGACGTCATTCCTCTTGAGGAGGAATCCCACTAAACAAAATAGCTTTAGGGTGGGATTGAAACTTAAAAATGCCAATGTCTACCTGTTGGGGAATGAAGAAGTAATGAAAAAGGCGAGAGGATAAAGGAAAATCTAGTAGTTTAGATACCCCAACAAAACCCACAAGGATAGAAAAAGATTGAGGAATAAGCTGATTTAGAGGAATTTCAAAGTAAATACTAACATCAATGAAAAAGGGGTGAAGAGGGAAGCGGAAACCTTGTAAAACTTGATCCCAAAAGATAGATATACTTCCTGGAGGAGGGAGATGCGGACCATTCTGAGAGGTAGGGTGAACCATATAGGGAGGAAAATCATAGTTCATTTGCAACAACACCTCCTCTGAATAAATGAGGCTAGAGGCACATGAAAGAAACCACGCTGGTGAAGGAGTGGCCATGGTTGAATAATGGAAAGAGGGCGAACAGAGGAGGAAGAAGAAGAAGGAATAGTCTGGGAGCAGATAGCGTCTTAAACCTTTTCCCCTCCCTCTATGCCTTATACCAAAAACCCTTAGGCAGATATAGAAGAAGAACCGGAAAAAAGGAGAAACCCAAAGATCAATAATAGTTCGTGCAAAACTTAGGTACAGAAGAGGGTATGAGAAGAAAAAGTACAAACCCAATAAAGAAGAATACACGTAATCATAACTGCCATAAAGAGGAATATCATCGGGAAATGGGAATAAGCTTAGCGATCATCCTTGGAAAGTGTGGCAGGTTTTTCTCTCTCTGCCCTTGGTTCTTAAAGATTCAAGGAGGCAAGGGGAAAATCAGTCAGGTGTAAGGTCGATCAGGGGATTAAACAATAAACCTGGACAGTTATACTAGATCGGACGGAATCCGGTTAACTATAAAGCATCGGACGATATTTGTAAACATAAATGTAAATCGGCCGGTTATAATAGACCGATCGAGATTGGTGATATTATAATATACTACTTAAAATCTATCTGATTAAACGACAGACCCGGATGATTATACTGGATCGGACGAAATCCGGTTAAGTATAAAGCACCGGACGATATTTGTAAACATAAAGGTAAATCAACCTATTAGCGAGACTGATGATATTATAATGTACTGATTAAAGATTAGGACCTTATGTAAATATAATTAGTTAATAGGAATAGACCGGGCAACATTTGATATGAACAAGAATCGCGGAAGGGAAGGCAAGTATATCTCACGGTGATAGCATAAGATCTGTGAGGTATAGAGGGGTCGAAACCTAGAACGGAGAAGATGTTTGTTGTGTGTTCATTCCTGTTACAGCTTCTTCTTTGTTGAGTTTTCATTCGGTCATTTGGTTTGCATATGTTTCGGATTATTGATCGGTGAGGTCTGCATTGAAAGTGTTCGATTTCCTTGGAGTGCCTTTCTTGTGTTCCTACTGGCGTCCGTCGAACAGTGTGTGTGAGTTGAGGTCCGGTTTCTTCCGTGATGTCGAGGTTTCAATTCCTGTGTTCTGTTCGCTTAAATGTCTGATCGAGGTGCCGGTTTTTGATTGTGTGCCGAATGGAGCTTTGGTTACTGGTTGGTTGAATGGAACTCTATGTAGGTTTCGGTGACATTTTTCTTTGGATTTAACCGAGGATTTCGAGTTCTTTCATTCCGATTTGAGGTTTCATTTATCTCTCGCTTGGCTCATATGGTTTCTGGTTTCCTCATATAGGAGCAATCTATTATAGATGGTGCGAATTTGCTAGGGGATTGTTCTGTTTGGGATTTATGGGTTTTGTTGCCATAAGATGGGTTTGAACTTCGATTTTTCCTTCAGATTTGTTGATGCCGTGAGTTCTATGTAGGTTAACTGTTTGATTAAATGTCGACTTGAGATGTTAGAGGTGGAATAAGCTGTGTCTTGGTTTTTCTTTTGGGAAGCTCTGGATTTGAAGGTAGTTTTCCTCGTTGCGGACAAATTTACATCTCGTTGGATGAGTTGGTTTTGAACTTGGTTTTGTGGCTTGTGGGTTCCATGAATTTCGCTTTGAAATCTTTGTGTAGTTCCTCTCAAAACGCCTACTCCGCTGTATGATTTCTTTTACGGGTTTTGAATTGAAGATTTTGTGTAGATCTTGCTATATTGTTGGTTCAATTTCTATAATGAAGTAGAAAAATTTTAGTTGACTCATTTGGTGAAGGTGCTCTTCGTGTTGGGTAGGAGATTTAATAATCTTGTAAGTAAGTTTGTTTTCCTTGGAGATTTATTGCTGTTGGAACTTTTGTGAGGCTACGGTTTGTAGTGATTCAATAGAATGATTTGTTGCTGTGGCAAATTTTCATTTGGGGGTAGGAATTTAGTTGAATTGATTACTGGTAACACTGGTAAAGTAATAGTTGCCATGAGAATTGAATACGTTCCCTTAAGCCTTAGTCTTGTATGGTAAGATTAATTGTTATTTATCAGTCTCTTGTTGCAAATTTATATCCATATCTGCTTACATACCTTCATATCTTGTCCTTGGTATACCTGACTAACTTGGGGTCTCGACTTTCACTGTGTTTGAAAATTGGAACAAATAGCTGGATCTATTTTACAAAATGTTGCATCTTTTACCACCCCTACATTTGTGATAATTACTTTGTACTGATTTTAGGCTGTTTTTATACATAATCACGTGATAAATTTCAAATGTAAATAGTCAAATTCAGTTGTGGGTATTAACCTATACTGACACAACTTTTCCTCTAGGAGTCACCTATTCTTGCCTGGTAATTAATGTGTGTAATCAAACAAAGACACATGCTCAGGGTTTGGCAAATAGAAATTTAGGTTTGGGCTAAGAACTCATTCACGTACTAGGATTTGAGTCTGAATCTTCATGATGCAAGGCATCATCAGCGGACCATATTATGGATGCCCTAGTATGTGTGTGATATTCTACCTCTGACCTTAGGTATCATTTTAGGCTCTGAATTGGTTTAAAGACTCACTTACAGTAGCACAGGCCTAGAAGAAGCAATGCAAGGAGACGTGCAAATTATAACCAGTAATATATAAACAGATTTGGTTGGTCATGCTATGAGTGTCACATTACAAGTATTGAATATGCACCAAACTAACATCTGTAGTGGGTTAGATAATATCAGTTCTCATTATGCACCTTATGTTTTCTTTGTAATTCTACAATATTCCTATTTTTTTGTGCTATACATATGTTTTTTTTTTAATATTTTCTATAATTAAATGCCTTTTCTTAGACTTGAGCAAGGCTTTGTGGTGTGCGAATGTCTAATGCTTTGCCAAAGACATTGATGCACCCAGAGACTTTAGTAACTTAACAGTGGCCAACTCGAGTTTGAGGAATACAATCTTTTGTGGTAGTCAGCTAATCTAAGGTCTGCAATTGTAGTTTAATATTCTCTATTCTGCTATTTGATTCCAGACTCCATTAACCACTACTTCCCTCTAGGATTGATTTTTTTTCCTCCCTGATGATGGCAAGCACCAATCTGTTGTTTCTTATCCGATTTGTCTGTATGCTATTCACTTCGCTACTACCTCCAATGCTTGACCCCTATCCAATGCAGATGATGGTATCAAGAACTCAAATGGACCTAATCTATAACTCGATGCCAAAAGAATATTGCTTTTATGATATGATATCACGCCTATTTTTTCTTATTGACAACACTTTTGTGCTCACTCAACATGAGTCATGTCATCAATATTTTTCTCAGTTACCCCTGTGATATCGGATTGTTGCTTTTATGCATTTTACTTCTGTGCTCACTCATCCCTGTGATATGAGATTGTTGCTTTTATGCATTTTAGTTTCTGGGTATTTTTCTCAGTTATCAGTATGAATCCAATTATGTCATTCAACATGAGTCATGTCATCACCATGAGTCAACATTTATGTAATAATTTATTCAACATTTATAACTCTCTAGTAGCTATGATTTTTCAAATATTATTTATGATGATTGGTGAGGTCTTAATATTTTAAATTTTATATACAGGATCCTAATATGGATGGTGATCATGTGGATGAAGATCAAATGTTGGACATAGAAGCGGAAGAAGATGATGCTATATAGCTTGATTTTTTAGTACAAGTACTGATAGTGGATGAAGGTCAAATGTGGATGCAGATCAAATGTTTTGATCAGTAATGATAGATGACAAATAATTTTATATTTTGTGTGCAAAGATTTAAGTTTAAGGTAGAAAAATATTAAGACAAATGTGGATCAAGATGATGCATACTTTGTTAATTAGTATATTTGTTTGAGTATTATAATATTTTGTTTTGGATAACAACGTAATTAATTTTCTTCAGTATGTATGTGGATGATTAATATATTTTGAGCATGTTTTTATTTAATTGGTATAATTTTCTTCAATTGGTATATTTTCAGTATTAATTTTTTTTGTTGCTATCAACGACAACAGTTTTCCTCTGTTGTTATCAATAACAACGGTTTTCCTGTGTTGCAATCAAAGGCAACGGTTTTTCTTGTGTTGCAATCAAAGGCGACGGTTTTTTCTGTTGCTATCATAGATAACGGTCATAAACCGTTGCCATAGAATGATTAAAAAATCGTTGGCTATATTCATCAAAGGCTACGGATTTTTTATAGTGTTGCGAATTATTAGTAAAATCGTTGCCTAAACAAAAGGCAACGGCTGACTATACCACGGTTTAAAAATCGTTGTCTAAAGAAAAGGCAACCGTTTTTATACTTTATGTCACATTTGTTGGACATTGCCATTGGTGAAAAATGTTGTAGTGTTAGTAGAGTTCACCCACAATAACAGCTATCATTCGACTATCTAGATAGCATTGTTTGAAGCATTGTATGGTAGGTCTTGTCGGACACCCACCCTTTGGGAGGAGATTGGAAAGGCCCAGTTGCTAGGACTGCAGAGATCTCAGTAGGAGGCAAAGTTAGTCCGCACTATTAGTCGGAGGATGTCAGAGGAGCATGACCGCTAGAAGAGTTGTGCTGATCGGAGACAGAGACCCCTGGAGTTCTCTACTGGCGACCATGTATTTATGAGAGTCTCACCCATGAAAGTGGTGAAGAGATTTGGCCTCCGAGGTAATCTAGCTCCACGATACATTGAGCCTTCCAGATCTTGGAGAGGATTGGAGCGGTAGCTTACCATCTGGTGCTACCACTGTCTCTGGCAGGCATTCACAATATATTCGATGTGTCCATGCTGAGAAAATACGTATTCGACCTAGCACATGTTCTGTCAGATATATCAGTTCTCATTTGGCCTAACGTTACCTACGAGAAGGTTCCGGTACGGATTCTGGACCACAGAGAGCATCAGTTGTGGAACAAGACTATCCGGCAGGTTAAAGTCGGATGACAGTATTATTCTGATGAGGAGGCTACTTGGGAGCTCGAGGATACGATCCGAGCTCAATACCTCCATCTTTTTACTTGAGGTATGTGGGTTATATTCTGTTCAGCATTTATCTATTTACTTGTTGATGATAATTATCAAAATTTAGGGACCAAATTTGTATTAATGGGGGAGAATGTAAAATATTATAACAAAATAATAATAAAATAATAAGGCTTAATGGACGAATAGACTTACCGGAATTGTTAGGAATTTTTAAAAATTTTCTGGAAAGTTTTTGGAGCTCATATGACGTATTTAAGTGGATGAATTTTTAGGCTTGGGGAAAAGCCTGTTTGTAATACCCAAAAAGAGGAGTTGATTGAGGAATAAACTTAGGTTTTGATTTTTCCTAAACCTAAGTTCATATTATAAATATTTGATTTTTTCCTCTCCCGAGCCCGATTCCCTTCTCTTCCTCTCAATCTCCTGATTCTTCCCCCGATCCCTTCCTCTTCCCCCATCTCCGCCGCACTCCTTCCCTTCCCCTCCCGATCCACCGCGTACCTCTCCTCATCGTCGTCGTCCCCTTCCTCTCACCTCTGCCCGATCTTTTCCCCCCTTCGTCACGTTCTCACCTCACTCGACGCCGCATCCACCTCTCCCTCCTTTCTCGTAATTTTGACGCACCACAGACCATCGGTTATCGCCGCACGACGCCGCCACTGACGCTGCAAGTCAGCGCCAGCCGACTACCAGTTGTCAATTGGCTGAGCCCTTCTGCCCTTTCTCGCGATCGTGCCACTGCCAGCACTCGAGCCGGAGGCCTCCACCTTAGTCTCTCCCTCACCACGTCATATGGTGTATAGCTGCCAGATCTCGACAGCGCCGACGTCGTCCAACCCATCGTCGGCTGAGCTGTCACCTCTTTTGGTGATTGCTTGAGAACAAGTGTCAATAGTTCTACACCCTAGGGTATTATCGCCATCTCTGCTTTGTTAGAGTGTATACTAAAAGCCTAGCTTTTGTAAACATTTATTTGCTGAAATAAAAGAATCACATTGGTCAATATCTACATTTATTTGTTAAATGTAATTGTTCAATTAAATTATATAAGTAGATAACATGGTGAGTGGTGTCACACACAGAAGATCATGTTGTCAGTTCTTTATAAATTATAAACAGTTGCTCACGACTAAGATGGAAAGGAACAAACCATCGGAATAGTCGTAGTGTAATTAAGTATTAGTTTATCTTGATTAATAAATTACATTGGTACACTCTAAGTGTATTGAGTAGGACTATTTTAGGTAAGTTCATTTTGTACTGACTTAATAAAAGAACTAGACCTTAGTTATTATGGAAGTGTGTGCTCTTAATCCTAATATAATAACAAACACATATATTTAATATTTATTTCTTTGACTTATCAAAGGGTGAGGTTTAGCTCGATAAATAAAAATACCCGATAAGTTGGGAAATGATATTACTTATAGTGTGTGTTGTTGATTATAAAAGGAATCTGTGTCCTAGTTATCTAGGTTGAGAATGTCCCCAAGAGGAGCTCATAAGGATTGCCATGTTAAACCCTGCAGGTGGACTTAGTCCGACATGACAATGAAGTTGAGTGGTACTACTCTTGGAGCTAGATATTAATTAAGTGAGTTGTCAGTAACTTACTTAATTAGTGGACATTTGTTATCTTAAACACAGGGAGACTAACACACTCATGATAAGAAGGAGCTCATAATGTAATTTGGGATTGGTGCGGTAGTGCGATAATAACTCTCTAGTGGAATGAGTTATTATCGATTAACTTGAGTTGTGTGTTCGGGGCGAGCACGGGATACTCAAGCTCGTCGGAAGGCCAAAACCAATTTCTCCTCTAGGTCCCTGTCGTAGTCTCATTATAGCCTCAAGTCCATCCAAATGTAAGCCCATCTTGGTGTCCAAGAAGGGGGACAGACCAATGCTTGGTGACCAAGCAAGGGCCGGCCACATCCTCTTCTATAGGGGTCGGCCCTATTGCTTGGTGACCAAGCTAGTAGGGGCCGACCACAATAATTCAAACAATGAGGGTTGTTTTAAATTTTTAAAATTTTCTCTTTGTAGAAAACTATAAGTTTTAAAAGAGATATTTTAATTTTTAAAACTTTCCTTATTTGAATTAGGCCACATGTTTTAATAGAGAGTTTTAAAAGTTTTAAAACTTTCCTTTTTTAACCATCCTCATGGTTTAGAAAAAAAGGAAGATAAGTTTTAAAATTTAAATTTTCTATCACAATGTTAAAAAAAGGAAATTTTATAAGAGAAGTTTTAAATTTTAAAGCATGGTTTTAATTTTTAGAACTTTCCTTTTTTTAACTCCTACTTTAGGAAAGAGAGCTTGTAAAATTTTATAAGAGTTTTTCTACCTATAAAATTTTATAAAAAAATTTTTAAAATTCCTTTCCTCTTATGGGGACCGGCCACCCTTGCTTGGTGCCCAAGCAAGGTGGCCGGCCATGTTTAAAAAAATAAAATCATCAAATTTATTTTTGGTGATTGATTCAATCAAGAGGAAAGAAAAGAAAAATTAAAAGGGAAAAGGGAAAACTAGAGGAAGATTTTAATTTTTGTAAAAATTCTTCCCATATTTGCCTTGGGCAAGTAATATAAAAGAAGGGGTAAGGAGGCTTCATGAGACACAACAATTCTTATTCTCTTGCTTGGAGATCTTGGTGTGGCCGGCCCCTTCTCCTTCTCCTTTCCTTTTGCTCTCTTCTCCTTGGTGGTGGTGGTGGCCAGATTTTAGAAGAAGAGGAAGAAAGCTTTTGGGTGGTGTTCATCTTGGAGGATCGTCGTCCACACGGTGTCCAAGGCGAGGCGAGGAATATGGTAGAAGATCTCGAGGTCATTAGTTTACAAAGAGAAGGTATAATTAGCAATTGTTTTCCGCATCATGCTAGTTATTTCTTTTTGTAAGAATTCCAAACACAAGAGGCATTAGATCTAGTTTTTCGAGTTTGTGTTTTCTTCTTTTTCGAATTTGTGATTCGATTGTTCTTTTTGGTTAACCTAGAGTTATTTAAGGAAATTAAATATTAGCTTTCCTTAAAAGGCTTTGTCTAAGCGATGGTGGTTGCTCCCATATCCAAGAAGGTCATGTGCCTCGCCATTCAGTCCTGGAAGCCAATTTTGGAAATTAATATTTAATGGAATTAATAACATAGGTAGATTTGAATCAATAGTGTTAAGTTCCGCTTGTGATTCAAATCTAAACCATTAAGAACAGATAAGTTAAATTTGGAATCAATGATGTTAGGTTCCGTCTGCGATTCCTAATTTAACTTCTAAAGAACACAATAGGTTATTTAAGGAAAGGTTCGACACTTGTATAAAAATTTTGTATAGTGGAACCGGTACGTTTTCCTAGGACTAACCTGTTGGAACCCCAAGGTTGTTTTGGTGTGATCAACAAGTTAAGTTAGGTCCTTTGTATTTAACCTTGTGTTTAAGTGTGCAGGAGCTTAGGAACACAGGTAGTCGATCGGAAGACGCAGCTAGTGAGAAGGATGGCACGCTGTGCGTCCGAGGGACGAGGCGCTGCGGAAGAGTACAACGGCGGACGAGAAGGAAGCGCGCGGTGGTTCCGAGGGACGAACGCCGGAGCGGAAGATTGCTCGGGGAGCAAGTGACGCAGCTAGCGAGAAGGTCGACGACCGAGGGGCGAAGACTGCGGATGAGTACGCTGGTGGACGAGAAGGAAACACGTGGCAATTCCGAGGGACGAGAAGCCGGAGGGAAGCACGCTCGAGAAGACCGGAAGTTGGGTTCGGGTGAGCCCTTTTCCGGATGACAGAGATCACCCAAGCAAGCGGATCCAGAGTAGAAGACCCGGACCGAGCCGAACCAAACCGGAGCAGTGGTCCCCGGATGAAAAAGTCAACGTTGGTTGACTTTGGGCTCCGGGGCGCCCGGAACAGTCCGGGGCGCCCGGAGCAGCCAGGGGCGCCCGGAACCCTTCCGGGCGCCAGGAGCAGCCAGGGGTGCCCGGAACCCTTCCGGGCGCCCGGACCCAGTATTTTGACCAGATCGAGTTTTGACTCGATCTGAACGTTGGGGGATAAATTTTATCCCCCCCCCCAGGGCGCCCGGAACCCTTCCAGGCACCCTGACCAAGGCTATAAATATAGCCTTGGTCCAGAAACTTTTTATCAACTCAGTAATTAGCATTCCAAGCACTTGTGCGCTCACTGTTCTAGTTTAGCTTCTGTTTTTGTGCTTTCACCGGTGTAAGAGGCTTCTCCGCCCGAAGGAGTTTTTAGTGCGATCACTTTCCTTGGATTAACAACCTCCCCGGTTGTAACCAAGTCAAACACGGTGCCTCGTTTCTGTCTTGTATTTCTGCTTAGCTAATTTTATACAAGTGTTAGTTTAAGAGTTCGAGAAGGGTTGCTTTTGTTTTTTATTACAGGGCTATTCAACCCCCCCTTCTAGCCGGCCCAACGGTCCTACAAGTGGTATCAGAGCCGAGGCACTTCAGGAGGACTAACCGCCGAACGAAGCAACGCGATGGCCGGACCAAGCATCCACCCGCCGAAATATGAAGGGGACTTCGCAACCTGGAAAAAACTGATGCGGGTATTTCTTACAACAGATATTGAATTATTTTTAACAATGAAATTTGGCTTTGAAGCTCCAGAGGACAAGGAAATAGATAAATGGGCAAAAAAGGAGCAGGCCGACTTCGTGGCGAACGGCAAAGCAGAGTACCATCTGCTAAGCGTTCTTCCTCCTCAAGAAGTCAACAGGATCGGTAAATACAACTCTGCAAAGGAACTTTGGGAGAAGTTCCTTGAGCTGCACGAAGGGACGTCCGAAGCCAAGCTCGCTAGACGAGATCGCCGCAATCGACTCACCAGCCTGCGACTTGGGGAAGATGAGACAGTCGCACATCTGCACTCCAGAATAAAAGAAATCATCACCGGACTCACGAATCTCGGAGAAAAGGTAAGTAACCGAGATTCGCTCAGGTACGCATTAAATTCATTTCCGAGAAATTCAAAATGGGCATCACTAGTAGATGCTTTTTACATTTCTAAGGACTTAGAAAAAATTTCATTAGAAGAATTTTTTTCAACATTTGAAGTCCATGAGTCAAGATGTGCAGGAATGAAGGAGCCCAAGAACAATGTCGCCCTCAAAGCTTCGAGAGACGAACCTGAGTCAGAATCCTCTCTCGACGACGAGGAAATGGTAATGATGGTAAGAAGATTTAAGAAACTTTGTAAATCTAGATCTACTAACCATCCGCAGGGAAAGAAGAAAAGGACGATCCGCTGCTACCACTGCGACGAAGAAGGGCACGTCAAAGAAAACTGCCCCAAGCTGAAGAACAAAGACAAGGGTAAGAAGCATATCCAAAAGCGAAAGGCCCTAAAGGCGACGTGGGACGATACATCGTCCGAATCGGAAGTCGAAGCTTTCTCCGGACTCGCACTGATGGCGAGTCATCAAGACGAAGACTGCGATTCAAGCTCTTCCGAAATGAGCATCGAGAGCATCGATGAAGGGGGAGACACGTCAGAAGAAAGCAGTAGCTCAGGGGGAGAAACAGACAACGAGATCGACAAGGTAAGTCAGGTACGATCTCTTCCTCCCGGTAAAATGTTTAAGTTCGTTAAACTTTTAACAAAAGATTGCTGCAAATTAGAAAGTGAAAATAAAAATTTAAAAGTAATTCTAGCTAAGTCTTGTCCCTTAGAAGAATTAGATAAATTAAAACTAGAAAATGAAAAATTGAAACTTGAAAATGATGATTTGAAAATGCAAGTAGATAACTTGAGAAACCATACATGTTCATCTAAAACTAACGTTAGAAGATTTAATAATTTAAATTGGTACTTTAAATATCACCCTGGACAAATTAGAAATATTTCAAGAAAATATGTTTCTAAAAACCTTTTAGTTAATCCAATAGGCTGGAACCTATATTGGGTTCCGAAGTCATGCTTAAATTAATTTTAAAATTAGCGCTTTAAGTGAGAAAATTAAACAAAGAATTTTTTTATGAGGCTTTGTCTAAGGAAGTGGTTGTTGCTCCAATAACCAAGAAGATCTAGTGCCTCGTCACGACCTGGAAGCTAAAATATTGAAATAAATGTTTAATTAACTTACTAATGAAGCATTAATACAAGAATTAATTAGTGCTTGAAAAAGGTTATTCAAAACATTTTATTTCAAATTAGAAATTAACTTACTTAGAAATTTTTGTGCCAAAGTCAATATTTTAAAAAATATATATATTTAAAAATGTAAGTTAGGATTTGTTTTTTTTAATTAAAATTTTTTAGGATTTTTTTTATACTTAGAAATATTCTCAAAAAATCATTTTTTTTCTAAGTTAAGAACCTTTTTGAAACTAGAAATCTCAGCTTAAATTACTTAGAAAAATTTTCTAAATCTCCTAAATTTTTTTTTTTACTTTTCTAAGTCTTTAACCCTTAGATTGTTTTTCTTGGAACCCCATTTTTTTTTGTGATCAAAGGGGGAGAAGGGAAAGTATAAGTCTAGGGGGAGGTAGGTAGATAGATTTAATTTTGTCTATCTTTTTGCACTTAAATTTCAATTTAAGTAAATTTACTTAATTCTATTTTATGTCTATTTTTACCCTATCTTAACTTGGGTTGATCACACCAAAAAGGGGGAGATTGTTGGAACCCCAAGGTTGTTTTGGTGTGATCAACAAGTTAAGTTAGGTCCTGTGTATTTAACCTTGTGTTTAAGTGTGCAGGAGCTTAGGAACATAGGTAGTCGAGCGGAAGACGCAGCTAGCGAGAAGGACGGCACGCTGTGCATCCGAGGGACGAGGCGCTGCGGAAGAGTACATCGGCGGACGAGAAGGAAGCGTGCGGTGGTTCCGAGGGACGAAAACCGGAAGATTGCTCGGGGAGCATGAGACGCAGCTAGCGAGAAGGTCGACGACCGAGGGACGAAGACTGCGGATGAGTACGCTGGCGGACGAGAAGGAAACACGTGGCAATTCCGAGGGACGAGAAGCCGGAGGGAAGCACGCTCGAGAAGACCGGAAGTTGGGTTCGGGTGAGCCCTTTTCCGGATGACAGAGATCACCCAAGCAAGCGGATCCGGAGTAGAAGACCCGGACCGAGCCGAACCAAACCGGAGCAGTGGTCCCCGGATGAAAAAGTCAACGTTGGTTGACTTTGGGCTCCGGGGCGCCCGGAACCCTTCCGAGCGCCCGGAACCCTTCCGAGCGCCCGGACCCAGTATTTTGACCAGATCGAGTTTTGACTCGATCTGAACGTTGGGGGATAAAATTCATCCCCCCCAGGGCGCCCGGAACCCTTCCAGGCGCCCCGACCAAGGCTATAAATATAGCCTTGGTCCAGAAGCTTTTTATCAACTCAGTAATTAGCATTCCAAGCACTTGTGCGCTCACTGTTCTAGTTTAGCTTCTATTTTTGTGCTTTCACCGGTGTAAGAGGCTTCTCCGCCCGAAGGAGTTTTTAGTGCGACCACTTTCCTTGGATTAACAACCTCCCCGGTTGTAACCAAGTCAAACACGGTGCCTCGTTTCTTTCTTGTATTTCTGCTTAGCTAATTTTATACAAGTGTTAGTTTAAGAGTTCGAGAAGGGTTGCTTTTATTTTTTATTACAGGGCTATTCAACCCCCCCTTCTAGCCGGCCCAACGGTCCTACATAACCAACATGCTTATGCCGTCCCAGCAGATCAACTGGCAATGTCGCCTTATCCTCTGACCCAGCTCACCACATAAACGACATTCAGATTCCTTTTGTGCAAGATCTCAGATCTGGTTCAGGGGTAAGTCATGTTTAGTGTTAGAGTAGCAAGGATTTGATTACATGTTCTGTTTGGATGTAAAGATTAGTTGTGTGATCGATCATTGTAGCTCCGGCACAGATTAAACAATTGGTGGCTAGTTGCGGACACTAGATCTTCTCCGACCATCCTTTTTAGCAATGAGATCCTCTGTCCAGAGGTCTCCGTAGCAACCTCCTCCGGCTGAGTCAACATCGAAGTCTTTGGATTTTGGTGAGTTTAGTTGATGGTTTATGCGTTGATCTAATGCAATGTGATTTTTAGAAGAGTTATGGATATCTATTCTAATGATCAAATGCATTACCTATTATTGTTCAGGAGATTGTACTCCATGATTATTACTGGTAGTTATACTTATTATGCATGTCATCTTGATGCCTGCTGAGTTGTTAAATTCATCCCGTTGCTTTATTTTTCCTGTTGTTTTCAGGTTAGCACATAGATATGTCATGTCGCTTGGAGTATCCTGTTTGTAGGTCCCACGTCACATCAGAAGATGGTTTACCTCGCTCTTGATTTCTTTTTTATATATTCTCTATTGATTTAGCATTGTAATAATGTTTAGCCATGTGGCTATTTCATTATTTTTGGTGTTGTATTTGTGTTTAAGCCGTGCCGGCACCCATTGTGTTGTTTTAGTTTGTATGGGCTTTCCGTTTATTTTTTCGTTGTGTTATTTTTTAGTACATCCATATGGGATGTTATATATATAACTGCGTGGTAGTTTGTATGGGCTTTCCGTTTATTTTTTCGTTGTGTTATTTTTTAGTACATCCATATGGGATGTTATATATATAACTGCGTGGTTGTGGTTATTTTGTTCCAGCCGAATGAGCTGAGTATATAACTGCGTGGTTGTATATATATATATATATATTTCAGTCGTGTGGGATGATGTATTCTTGTGGATGTATTCATGTTTCAAATTGTCACCGATATAGGGGAGATGTTGTCGGATTTTCCTCTGGTAGGGACTCCTTTGGGGCGTGACACGTCCGACCGGTATTGGAGGCCCGTTCTGCCAACTTCACCTGATCTATGGTCCTAGACATTTGATTGCTTTGACTTTGACCTCCATGTCAGTCGCTCTTCCCTACTTTGACCCATCTTTGGTGGAGACCCTCTTCATCACCGTATCACAAGCCTTTCCCTCAAGTCTAGTCTAAGGAGGTTACAAGTTGACTGACTAGACAATTAGTATTTTCAGCAACTCTTCTTCCCGACCAGACATTCTAGGGTTTAGAGCCATCGCTCGGCTATAACAATCACTGCTCTTTCTGCTCTTCAAGAAGCTGATCTCTTCCCACTCGAACGTACTAGGGTTTAGAGTCGCCGCTTAGCTATAACAATCACTGTTTTTATAGATCTTCCAGGAGCTGATCTCAACCTGATCGGGAGACTCTGGGGTTGATGTTGATCGGACGCGATGTGGACGACAGATAGTTGTTTATCACTTCTTTTATAATTTCTTTCCCGATTAGCCACTCATACTCCGAGGTTGATGCCGCTCAGATCCGACACGGACAACACTTAGCCATTTGTTAACTTCTTTCTGATCTCCTTTTCGAGCTGTTACCCCCACTCAGTGCCTTTTAATTACTACTGATGTCATAATGATTTCTTGGAAACTGTTCAAATCTCTAGCCATTAATGTAAAACATGCCAACCATGTCTTTTAATCATACGCTTCTATTCCTCATTAATACCACCTGTAGTTGAATGTCATGTGTCACGATCCTCTGCTACCGAATGTGTGATATGATAGGCGATTGTTGGGATATGATGTGACGGCTATATTTTTGAATTCGACGACCAAGATTAAGCCTCATTTTCCCAAGCCCTAGATCGTATGGCTTGGGCAACCATCAATAGGGTTTTTAAACACTTAATTTCTTCCTTCCCCTTATTGCATCCTTCGTTCTCATCTTCATCTCCGTTGCTTCTTGCCCTCTACTCCTCACTGACGATCTTTCTCTAGTAAGTTCTTTTGCCTTTCTCCCTTCGATCTCTAATTTTCATCTTCTTTGCATGGCACACTCTCCTTCTCCACCCCTAGCTGTCCTTGGGTTGTGGTATACCTCCACTGAGTTAGACTTTAATGGCGATGACATAGAGCAAATGAATATGACCTATCAAATTCTCGACTGATCCCGTCCAGAATCTGAGAAGAGTTGACCGCTGGTGATATGGTGCTAGTGTTTATCATGAGCATACTTCGAGCTAGAAACTAGGAGGAGGATGTGAGCTATCCACGTCACTTGAAGAATCTGCAAACAGACTAGGCTTGCCCCGACCTTGCACTCCGACGCTCGAGGTCAGTCCCAAAAATGTGTAAGGAGCAAGCTAAATAGTAGATAATGAAATGTGTGAAGTATAAACATGGAAAATGTGCCCTGGCCCCAAGGCACCCTCTAGTAGATTGGTGAGTTGGTCGTGATACTGATTGAGTCATTGTGACCAGGAAGAGTAGATGAATGTGAGCCGGAGGAGCTGGATCTTGTTGGTGCGATTAGCACTAACGGTCTAACTCAGGTTTTGATGAATGACAAAGTATGTTAAGTTAGTTTCATTGTGATCTAACACTTTTACTAAGTGTGCAGGAGAAGCCCAGCTAGGTCGACGGGCCGACCGGATAGCTGGCACGAAGCCCAGCTAGGTCGACGGGCTAATCAGATAGCAGGCATGAAGCCTAGATAGGTCGACAGGCTGATTGGATGTCTGGCACGAAGCCTAGCTAGGTCAACGGGCAAACCAGATGTCTGGCATGAAGTCCAGCTAGGTCGAGGGCCAACCTGATAGTTGGCACGATGTCCAGATAGGTCGACGGGCTGACCGGATGCCTGGCACGAAGTCCAGACGGGTCGACAGGATGACTAGATGTTTGGCAGGTAAGTTAAGGTAAGTCACTGGAGGGGAGTGACTTGGTGAGGGCGCGTTCCCGGTTAGGGAACTTAGGCGCCGATCCAACTTAGAACCATTTCAAAAATTTAAGTTGAGATCTTGACTAGATTCCGGTCTCGGTGAGACAGAATCTAATTACTATTTTTTTTCTTTAATTGTGCTAACATTTGTTTTGTAGGGTAGTATAACTTTTATTTTGCCTCGGACTAACATTTTCTTGTAGAAAAAGGGACTTCTGGAAGATGGTGGTCCGGGCGTTCGAAAGAGATCCGGGCGCCCAAAGTCCGGGCGGTAGGAAGGCAAAAATCTATCTCGTCGCAATGTGGAGCGCATTGGCTGGCCTAGTCTACGTCACAGTCCGGGTGCCGGAAGGGATCCGGGCACTCGGAGCACTCCTATATAAGGGGGCCTCCTACAAAGCAACATACAACAATGTCTTCCAACTGATGGATCGAAAGCGCTAGAGGGGGGGTGAATAGTGCTCGTGGCTATTTTAACGATTTAAGACACAGAGTAGAAACGCAGCGGAAAGTTAATGCAAAACACAGAAGACACAGTCAATTTACTTCGTTCGGAGTCTAGCTCGACTCCTACTCAAAGGCCCGCGATCCTTGATCGCTTTACTTGGGCAACAACTATAACTTCGGAATTATTACAAGCTAGAAGCAATTACAGTTAAGTGCAAATAAGAAAGTTATACCAACGAAAAGCAAACAGAAGAGCTTTGGAGTTTCAGTTCGTTGTAGCAGCAGGGCGTTGTTGAAGCGTATGGAGCACTCAAGAGCACAGCACTTCTGTTCAGAATTCGATGATCTGAGTTGCACCTCGAGGCCTCTTTTTATAGCTCTGCAAGGTCTGATCTAGATCCCCAAGTCTCGGGATCAGGTTTGACCCGAAGCAGATCGGTCGACCGATCCTCATGTTCGGTCGACCGATCAGATGATCTCCACCACATCTGATCCATCGATCCGTCGCTCCGCTTCGATCTGGTCAAACTCTATCCCTGTGTTCGGTCGACCGATCCCAGGGTCCGGTCGACCGATCAGTCTCCTCTGACCCGCACACCTCGGCTTGATCCAGTCGACACATATCCCAGGTTCGGTCGACCGATCCCGAGGTCCGGTCGACCGATCCCTGGTCGAACCCGGTCCAACTTCTGGAGATCTGATCTGGTAGCTTGGATGTTCGGTTGACCGAATCTAAGGTTCGGTCGACCGATCCCGGTCAGTTCTGACTCTGCATAAAACTGTTAGTTACCTGCAAAACAGAGTTAGAACACAAAAGATAATATATATAAATAAACTTGACAGTCACCAGACTGTCAGGGTCTGACTTCGGGTTTCAGACCGAAAACCCTAGGTCGACCCTACGCCTACTGTTCCCTCTACGGGGAACGCGTCCTCACCTACTCCACTCAAGAGATTTTACCTTTTGCCAGTGCGATCCTCCAGATCGACTGGACTTTTGCTCGGTGTTCGATGCCTCCGGACTTTCTGCTGGACGCCCGCTTCCCGACCCGTCCAGTTTTCCACCTGGTTTGCGACATCAGGATTTTCCACCTAGGGTTACCACCCCCTAGGACTTTTGCCTGAAGCACTCGACCCACCAAGACTTTCCACATAGGGTTACCACTAACTATGACCTAGGGTTACCACCCCCTAGGGTTTTTTACCTTGCCTAATCACAGTTAGGACTTACCTGAAACACTCAATCAAGCACGTTAGTTCACTACACACCTTAACTTTGAATCCTTTGCCATTATCAAAACTCAGGTTCGATCGTCGGATGCTTTCCGCACCAACAATCTCCCCCTTTTTGATTATGGCAACCCAAATTCAAAGTTAAGTAAAACAACTATATTAACAAATTTTAAGTGAGCAAGCTTAAGTATATAAATTCAAATAAAAGCACCACTTAAGCTAACACTTAAACTTTGTGAAGCTCCCCCTTAATACTGGGCTTCCTTTTACTTTTGAATTTCCTACTCTCCCCCTTAATAAAAATAAAAGCACCACTTAAGCTAACACTTGAACTTTGTGAAGCTCCCCCTTAATACAGGGCTTCCTCCCCCTTAATAAAAGCAACACTTTTTTACTTTTGAATTTCCTACTCTCCCCCTTTGCCATATATCAAAAAAAATTGAAAGCAAGTTTTAAGTTTTTAGAAAAAAAACAGATTTATTCTTTGAAACAGCACTTAGCTTATCAAAAAATTTACTGAAAAATTGTTCTTTTTACTTAGCAAAAATTTTTGAAAGTCATAAGTTAAATTATGCAAGTAAAGAAATATGTGTTTAATACCTTTAGCTAAGTATAGAATGAATCTAATAGGTAACGAGGCAAAAATTCATAAAGATGGCTAAGTTTGAAGGTTGCTATCTGTGCTACTTAGCTAAGCCTTTTGCAAATATTAAATTTTGAAAATGTAGTTTCAGTTTGAAAAGGTACTTAAAAATTTTTTGAAGAAAATAGGAGTAAGAATTTATGAAATCTTAGGTCAAAGAGGGAGTAACAAAATTTAATTTGGGTTATTTATTCAGTTGGTCCTTAAGTCCAAGCATGAGTCAAGTTAAATAGTTGTTAACTTATTTAAATTGTTTTGATTAGGTATCAGAGCCCTAAAGTATAAGCATGCTTAAGCTTAACATTTCCTTCACCAACTGTCTAACCGTTAGCTACTTGCTGATTGCCTAGAGAGCAACAACTTTCACTTGGTTAGTCAAGTAAAGTCATTTAGTCCAGTTAGATTTGACTAACGCTGGAAGACTTGACTTGATTACTGTTAATAAAGTATTTAACGCTCAGACTCATATTGATGCACAGAAATAAGCATTCTTGAGTCCAAGCTGTACCCTATGCATCTCACACCATTCTATGTTTGGCAAACACAAGCAAGGTATACCTAGGTGTTTGTGAGATGCTCTGGCTTAAATATAGGCGAACAAGATTTCTAGGGTAGAGTCTAGGCTAAGTCATATTTTTGAAAATTCTAAGAAAATGGGATTTTAAAATCATTATTTTTCCTAGATTTTGAAAAGAATAAAAGAATGAGTTTTGAAGTAAGACAGTGAATTTTGAAAATTAATATCTACTCTACCCAGCACATTCCTATTTGCCTTCTAAGTGCGCTGAACTCAAGTTCAGGTAAGGGCTTTGTGAAGATGTCAGCTAGGTTTGATTTTGACTCAACATAGTTGAGTTCAATATCACCCTTAGCTACGTGATCCCTTACAAAATGGTGCTTCACTTCTATATGTTTAGTCCTTGAGTGATGAATTGGGTTTTTTGTTAGATTTATTGAGCTTATATTATCAATTGAGATTTTAGTTTTATGATACTCCAGTTGATAGTCTTTAAGGGTATGCATCATCACAGCAATTGAGATGTGCATTCACCTAAGGCTATATATTCAGCTTCAGTGGTAGATAAAGCAACACAGTGTTGCTTTCTACTTTACCAACTTACTAGGCATTGTCCTAGAAATTGATAGCTACCACTTGTGCTTTTTCTATCTAGCTTGCATCCAGCATAGTCTGAGTCAGAGTAGCCGGTTAGGTCAAGGGTGCTAGATCTAGGGTACCATAGTCCTACATTTAGGGTTCCCTTAACATACCTAAGGATTCTTTTGACAAGGGTTAAGTGAGACTCTTTTGCACAAGATTGGTATCGTGCACACATACCTACTGCAAAAATAATGTCTGGTCGACTCGCAGTTAGGTAGAGTAGACTTCCTATCGCACTTCGATAGTATTTCAAGTCTACTGATTTACCTTCTAAGTCTGAGTCAATTTTAGCATTTGTAGCCATTGGTGTATTGATTATTTTTGAGTTTTCCATGCCAAATTTTCTAACTAATTCTTTAGCATATTTAGTTTGATAAACGTAAATTTCATCTTTAGTTTGCTTAATCTGTAAACCTAAGAAGAAATTAAGTTCTCCTACCAGACTTATTTCGAATTCATTTTCCATTAGTTTGGTGAATTCTTTTAGAAATTTAGAGTTTGTGGAACCGAAAATAATATCGTCAACATAAATTTGGGCTATAAAAATGTCATTTTCTAAGGTTTTTACGAAAAGGGTTGGGTCTATTAGACCTTGGTTAAATCCTTTTGATATTAAGTAATTGGACAATCGTTCATACCAAGCCCTAGGTGCTTGTTTTAGTCCGTATAGGACCTTTTTTAATTTAAAGACATAATTTGGTTGTTCTAAGTCCTCAAATCCTGGGGGTTGACTTACATATACTTCTTCTTTAATAAATCCATTTAAAAATGCGGATTTTATGTCCATTTGAAATAGCTTGAATCCTTTGTGTGCTGCATAGGCCAGCAACATCCTAATGGATTCAAGTCTTGCTACTGGAGCATAGGTCTCGTCATAGTCTAACCCTTCTACTTGACTGAATCCTTTAGCTACTAACCTAGCTTTGTTTCTAACTATTTCACCTTGATCGTTTAATTTGTTTTTAAAAACTCATTTAGTGTCAATTATGGATTTGTTAACGGGTTTAGGCACTAATTCCCAGAACTGATTTCTTTCAAATTGCGCCAATTCCTCTTGCATTGCTAGAGTCCAATCTGGGTCTAGTAGGGCTTCTTCTATGGTTTTGGGTTCAATTTTTGAAATCAAGGCTATTTGGCTCTGGTTTCTATAAGATGATCTAGTTCTGACTCCTACAGTTGGGTCACCCAAAATTTGGTCAGATGGGTGATTTGTGCTTGTTCTAGTTGGTCGTATACCATTTGAGTTAGTGATTTGATCTTTAGATTCAATAGGTTCAGGTTGAATTTCGTCATCTTCTCTATTTATGGGGTTAATATTTTCTGTATTTTCATTTTCATTTATTGTGTTGGGTAATTTATTTTCTTCATCAAATATTATATTTATTGTTTCTTCTACTTTTAGGGTATTTTTTTTATACACTCTATATGCTCTACTGGTTGTTGAATATCCTAAAAATATTCTCGGGGTTGTTTTTGATGTAAATTTCCCTAAGTAGTCTTTAGTGTTTAAAATGAAGATTTTACACCCAAATACTTTTAAATAGTTTAAGTTGGGAATTTTATTATAATAAATTTCATAGGGTGTTTTATTTTGAAATTTGTTAATTAAAATCCTATTTTGAATGTAACATGCTGTACTAACTGCTTCAGCCCAGAATTGATTAGATAGTTTATATTCGTTTAACATGGTTCTAGCAGCTTCTTGTAGGGTTCTGTTCTTACGTTCTACTAAACCATTTTGTTGAGGGGTCCTAGGGCAGGAGTATTCATGTTTGTACCCATTTATTTCACAAAATTCAGTAAAGTTGTGATTCTCAAATTCTCCTCCATGGTCACTTCTTATTCTTTTAATTTTAGTATCTTTTTCATTTTTTGTTAATTTGCAAAAATTACTAAATATTTCAAAGGTTTCATCTTTTGTTTTTAGAAATTTTACCCCGGTGAACCTGGAGAAGTCATCTATTATAACTAAGCAATATTGGTTCTTGCTTAGTGACTTGGCTCCATGTGAATCAAATAGGTCTAGGTGAAGGAGCTCAAGTAAACAAGTAGTTCTAACTAGATTGGTTGACTTGTGGGTTGACTTGGTTTGTTTTCCTTGTTGACACGCATTACAGATTGAATTTTCAATAACTTTTAATTTGGACAATCCTCTGACTAGTCCATTTTGACTCATTTTTGAAATGTGTCTCGTGTGAGTGTGACCCAATCTCCTGTGCCACAACTCAATTTCCTCTTGTTGTGTTAGAAAACACTTTATTGAGGGTGTTGGTAGATAAATGGTGTAGACATTATCTTTCCTAGTGCCCTTAAGTATGATTTTTGGATTATCAATATGTTTGACTATACATTCGGACTTGGTAAAAGTAACTGAGTAACCAGTATCGCATAATTGACTTATACTTAATAAATTAAAATTAAAATTTTCAACTAATAACACTTTTCGAATAATAAAGTCAGAGTTAAGTTCGATATTACCTTTTCCGATTACTTTCAGTTTTCCATCGTTGCCGAAAGCAACTGATCCTAGGTTCTTTAGTTTTAGCTTAGTGAACTTCAACCTATCTCCAGTCATATGTCTGGAGCATCCACTGTCCAACATCCATTGATCCAATTCCTACACATAAAGTAGTTGATGGATCAAACGACAGTTTGATTGAAGTAAGTCCTTATTTTTGCATCTTACCTAATCTGAGTTAACAATTAGTTAATTCTATGGTGGTTTAATGTTTTAATTGAAGAATTTTTGAAAAATGTTTAAGTTTGAAAAATATTTTAAGTTAATTTTAATTTGAATAATATTTAAGTTAATTTTAATTTTAAAAAAATATTTAAGTTAATTTAATTTTGAAAAATATTTAAGTTAATTTTGAAAATATTTAAGTTAATTTTAAGTTTGAAAAATATTTAAGTTGATTTTAATTTTGAAAAATATTTAAGTTGATTTTTAATTTTGAAAAATATTTAAGTTGATTTTAATTTTGAAAAATATTTAAGTTAATTTTAATTTTGAAAAATATTTAAGTTAATTTTTAATTTTGAAAAATATTTAAGTTAATTTTAATTTTGAAAAAATATTTAAGTTGATTTTAATTTTGAAAAATATTTAAGTTGATTTTTAATTTTAAAAAATATTTAAGTTAATTTTAATTTTGAAAAATATTTAAGTTGATTTTAATTTTGAAAAATATTTAAGTTAATTTTAATTTTGAAAAATATTTAAGTTAATTTTTAATTTTGAAAAATATTTAAGTTAATTTTAATTTTGAAAATTATTTAAGTTGATTTTAATTTTCAATTTCTATTCCTTAGTCATCTCACCCGATCTAAATTTTCAATCAAGGGCTCCTATAATTTTTGTGAGATGAATTAAGGTTCAATTTTAGGATTATGTTTAACTTTATGTTAGATTCATGTTTTGCGTTGGATTTAACAAGTAAACATTCTTTGGATAAACTTCTGGGCTATGGTGAGTCACAAGGAACTCAGTAAAGTAACCATGCCTTTAAGGTTTTCCAAATAGTCCTACCCATTAAACTTAATACTAAACCTTGGTCTAACTAGTTAGGATCCATTTAAGGGTAGCTTCGGTCAGTTCCACTTGGCCAAATGCACCAGGTCGAAGCCATATCTTCCTAGACATGCGATGCCCAAGTTTCCCTAACGTACTATCATCCAAAAACTTCACCAGTACCGTGGGTTAAGTTAAACCTAGTCCATTTTATCTAACCTTAATTACCCTGCCGGGTAGACTACTCTTGTTTACCCATTTCGGGTAGATTAGTTGCGGGTGCCAGCTATTCTGGATCCTCCTTCTATTTTGAATTTAGAATTTTAATATAATTTCGAATTTTTAATTGAATTTTTAATTTTAATTTCGAATTTTTATTTGAATTTTTAATTTCGAATTTTTATTTGAATTTTTAATTTAATTTTGATTTTTTATTTGAATTTTTTAATTTAATTTTGAATTTTTATTTGAATTTTTAATTTTAATTTCAAATTTTTAATTTAATTTAATCGTTTTTCTTCTAGCTCCCCCTGGATCATAGCCTCGATATGATCTATCGAGATAATGTATTTGATCTTTAGGAACCCAATATTGTCCGAGTCTAACTTGATTGATCAGGTTGGACTTAGCAACCCATGTTTGGACCATTTTTCTATTTGTTCTTTGTATTAGAGATAAATATGACTTATACTTCTTTTTCGATTTGTATCCTAGTCCAGTTCGATTGTAGATTGCCCTTTGTGTTCCAAGAATCAAGTCAAGATTCTTGGACCCCAAGGAAAATCGTTCTAAGATTGTCTTCAAATCCTTGACTTGACTTTTCAGGTTGGAATTCTCTTCCTCAAGTTTTTGAACTTGAGTTGAGGTTCCAGTCTGAACTGGATCAGTCAAGAATTCATTATTAGTCGTTTCTTTAAGGAGTGTTACCTCCTTTAGAAGCGACTTGATTCGAATTTTGGACTTAGCTACTTTATGCATTAAATAATTAATTAAGCTATATAAACGATTTTTACTTACAGAGGGGTTTGGCCCTTCGGAAACGGATGCGGATCCGTGGCTTCTCTCGGACTCGGCTTCCGATTCGTCCTCGCTTCCGGATTCGTTGTTGAAGTCCCGGGCTATCAACGCAAGAAAATTCGTTTGCTCGAGTTCTTCGTCGTCGGATTCCTCGGAAGAGGACTCGTCCCATGTTGCTTTCAAGGCCTTCTTCCTCCTTGGTTTCTTTGGATCCTTTTGGTTCGGGCAGTTTGCCTTGATGTGCCCCCTTCTGGTTGCACCCGTAGCAGGTCACTTCGAATTTGACCTTTGAGCTTGGTTGGGCTTCTTTGGACTGGATGGCCTTTCTGACATCTTTTTTGTTGAAGTCCTTCTTTTTGCAGAGTTTCTTTACCAGGTTGACTATTTCGGTTGTAAGCTCGTCGTCATCTTCCGAATCTAGTTCTTCTTCTGACTCAGGTTCGGTTCTGCGCTTTATCTTTGATTCGCGCATTCTCCTTGTTCCTGCAACCAAAGTCAACTCTTTCTCGGTCGGGCGTGCATTAGTCTGTTCGTGAAGTTCGAATTCTGCAAAAAGTTCATCTAACTTAATGGTAGATAAATCCTTAGAAACCTTGTAGGCATCTACCATGGATGCCCACAAGGTGTTCCTCGGAAAGGCGTTTAAAGAATACCTTATGATGTCCCGGTTATCTACCTTCTGTCCAATTGCATGAAGACCGTTGAGCAGATCTTGAATCCGTGCATGGAGTTGGGCAGCTGTCTCACCTTCCTGCAGTTTGATATTAAATAATTTATTGAAAATTAAGTCTCTTTTACTTACTTTGGTGTCGGATGTCCCTTCGTGAAGTTCAATGAGTTTCTCCCACAGCTCCTTGGCACTGTTGAAGGGGCCGACACGGTTGAGTTCTTCTTTTGATAGGCCACACTGGAGGGTGCAGGTCGCCTTGGCATTAGCTTCCACATTCTTAATCAGAGATGCGTCCCAGTCCTCGTATGGTAGTGGTTTGCCGGCGCTATCAGTTGGTAGTTGGAATCCGATTTTGACAATCATCCAGACTTCAAAATGAGTCTGGAGATATGCCTCCATCCGACCCTTCCAGTACCCGAAGTCGTCTCCGGTGAATAGCGGGGGACGGGCTGTACTGTAGCCTTCTTGAAGGGCCATTTTAGATCAACTATGGAGGAAAGATAAACAACAAGAAAATTCTAGGACTTGGTCCTGGATTAGTAGTGCGGGAAGAAAAAATAGAACACGAGCTCGGGTGGTGTTGCACCAACCTCGAGCAGAAACTGATTCGAGAAAAGAATTAGTATATAGCTATAAAGCTAAATTCTAATTGACTCCGAAAAATCTAAAAATACCACGAAAAATTATTTTGAATGGTGGTTGCACCGATTCAAAATGACCCCGCTCTGATACCAATTGATGGATCGAAAGCGCTAGAGGGGGGTGAATAGCACTCGTGGCTATTTTAACGATTTAAGACACAAAGTAGAAACGTAGTAGAAAGTTAATGCAAAACACAGAAGACACAGTCAATTTACTTCGTTCGGAGTCTAGCTCGACTCCTACTCGAAGGCCCGCGATCCTTGATCGCTTTACGTGGGCAACAACTATAACTTCGGAATTATTACAAGCTAGAAGCAATTACAGTTAAGTGCAAATAAGAAAGTTATACCAACGAACAAGCAAACAGAAGAGCTTTGGAGTTTCAGTTCCTTGTAGCAGCAGGGCGTTGTTGAAGCGTATGGAGCACACAAGAGCACAGCACTTCTGTTCGGAATTCGATGATCTGAGCTGCACCTCGAGGCCTCTTTTTATAGCTCTGCAAGGTCTAATCCAGATCCCCAAGTCTCGAGATCAGGTTTGACCCGAAGCGGATCAGTCGATTGATCCTCATGTTCGGTCGACCGATCAGATGATCTCCACCACATCTGATCCATCGATCCGTCGCTCCACTTCGATCTGGTCAAACTCTATCCCTATGTTCGGTCGACCGATCCCAGGGTTCGGTCGACCGATCAGTCTCCTCTGACCCGCACACCTCGGCTTGATCCAGTCGACACCTATCCCAGGTTCGGTCGACCGATCCTGAGGTCCGGTCGACCGATCCCTGGTCAAACCCGGTCCAACTTCTGGAGATTTTATCTGGTAGCTTAGAGGTTCGGTCGACTGATCCCGGTCAGTTCTAACTCTGCATAAAACTGTTAGTTACCTGCAAAACAGAGTTAGAACACAAAAGATAATATATATAAATAAACTTGACAGTCACCAGACTGTCCGGGTCTGACTTCTGGTTTCCGACCAGAAACCCTAGGTCGACCCGACGCCTACTGTTCCCTCTACGGGGAACGCGTCCTCACCTACTCCACTCAGGAGATTTTACCTTTTGCCAGTGCGATCCTTGATAACCATGATTTTACTATACTATTCTCATTCATATAATCATGGTTTGATGTAGTTTTCATATATAGAACCCATATTTACACTGTATTTTTATACATTGTATCAATTTTGGACTAAATTGTAAATTATGTTATTATGGCTTAATTTGATGCTAATATTTGTTTGTTATTTTGTAGGCATCAAAAGGGTCATGGACCTGATTAGATTGGACCACACTTGGGCTCAAATCTAGGGCAAGACGAGGCGATCAAGCCTTGGAGTGTTTTGGACCGTCCATTGAAGATCAAGTAGATCTGAGCCATCCGTTGAAGATCCAGCTCATCCGACCTAATGATCAAGTAGATCTGAGCCATTGATGAAGATCCAGAGGTTTTTATTCCGATCTGAAATATCTCCACCGTTGATCAAGATCAGAGCATTCTTGGCCGTCCGATCGATTCTGAGGAGGATTTAAAAACCCCGAGAAGCTACAGTACCCAGTGGGCTCGAGCGATCGCGATTTTCCTCACTGTTCTTCTTCTTCACTGCGTCGCCGAGACTCCGCACTCCACTTCCAGATCTGAGAGCATCATTCTTCACCGACGGCGATCTCCAAGGTTCGACGTTCACCTTCCGAGATCAAAGAGTGGCCGAAGGGAGGTTTCTTCAGCTGCGTTTGGGATTTTGTTTAATCACCGCGATCCTGGCAGAGGGAGTTTTCTCGACCAGCGATTTCCCCAATCAACAGATGCTTCAAGGGAGGTTTCTTGAGGTTTCTGAGTCTGTTCCGATCTCCATTCCGTTGCGAAGCTAAGTAGATCTGATCAATTGAATTAGTTTCGCAATTCACAGGATTTTAGCTTTGTTCTTCGGTTGATGAGATTACCAGTCGGGTGTGAGCTTAAGGGGAGGTTTCCAAGAGCTGTGAACGTCACCTGGTAATAGTTGGAGCTTGTACATTGTTCGTTGGGTGTTGAGGGGAGGTTTCCGATGCACCTCTATTTCGCAGCAGGGTGAATGAAGCTTGGTTTCGGTTTTGGGATGTGGAGTGTTTAGGGTTTTATTTTTCTTTGTTGTGTCTTTGAATTGTTCTCAAACTCTGATCAGATCTTCAGATCTGAAACCTTCATTTGCAATTTCAATTTCTATTTGAGAGTTTGTGTGTTTGATTTCAATTTCTTTCTTTTAAAACCCCAAATCTTAGATCTAATTCTGATTAGTTTAGTGATTCTGATACTAACAGGTTGTAGAGTTTTGTGATTTAGTTAGCAATTTAATCTTTGTGACTATGATCTTGTTTAGGTGTTGGATGCCTAATTTGATGATTAGATTGCTATTTCTATTCTATGTTATTGTGAATGAATTCTTGAAATGGCTGTTGAAGTGATTGAAATTAAGGATTGTATGTAGTTTGGTCAATTAATGATTTTATGATTCTTGATTGATGAGAATGCCTAATAACTTTGTCAATGTGAGAAATCAATTTTGAATCAAATCTAGAGTTCACACACACATTTTGCTAGTAACCCTTGGAAAAAAATACGACTTGGGACTCGTTGCTACAACGCTTGTATTAATTTTAATGAGTTTCAATTTTAATTAATTTGATGTGCCACGTGACATGCAAATGGCTAACACCAAATTTTGGCACCGTTGCCGGGGAAATAACTAGCAATGTGTGTTTATTTTAGATTGATCATTGTGTGATTTAAATTGGTTAGCATTTTTCTTGATTGATATGATTGCTATTTCTCTTTTGTATTTTCATGTTGGTTTATTCTTGAAATGTTTAGTGATTCTACTGTTCATGTTTTCATTAGATTGGAACTTTATGCTCTTGGATCTTCTAACATTTATTTTTAGTGTTGAATTGTAAGAATAGAAGATTTCTTTAGCATGGATCCATATTTTTAGAATTTTGGAGGTGGAATGGAGAGTTATCAGTGTTTTCAGCCTGAGTATCAAATTTACCCAAATTTGGATCAACAAAATAGGTATGAGTCATTTTCAAATGGTTTTAATGCTAATTGGGTGGATAATTCATGTTTCAGGTATGAAAGTGCGCAAGGACAATTTGCTGAGTCATTTCCAATCTACCAAAGTTCATATGGATTTCAAGAGGTTTCAACAAATTTTATGCAACAACCTTTTCAACAAAATGACCCTCAGATGGATGAGTCAACATGGAAACTCAAGGAGATTATGCAATAAATGAATGAACATCAAGAGCAGCAATTCTCAAGGATACAGAACATACAGAATCAGCTGGATTTAATTACATCATCCATTCATCAGTTACAGACCCAAACCGCCGGTGAGAAGATGGATTGTAGAGATCTTGTCAGGCCTGACACTGTATCTACTTCTTCATTAGATTCCTTAAGTACTTTTTATTGTTGTGATGATGTATTTGAACCTACTTTTGATTCTACTAATGATGTTGCTCTAGATGTTGGAAATGATGCAGGAATTGATTTTGGAGATGATTTAAGTGTAGGGGATTGCTTACTGGAAGCATTACCTCAAGAATCACCAAGAATTGAAGATGTAAGTGTAGGGACTTGTGCTATGGAGCCAAGCACCCAAGAATCACTACATGAGGATGAACATTCACCAGAACAAGAGCTTGAGCCATATCTTGATGAAAAGGAGGTAACAATCACCACTCCAGGTACCGTTCAAAATGACAAGGTGAGTATTCTTTGTGATTCATCAGAAAATTCAATAGAGGTACCATTTGTTGATTTTATTAGTTGTGAATCATTTCTTGAAATATCTTATACCCACACTAATATTCTCCTATTTTCTTTTTACCCCACATGTGTATGGGAGGGTTTTTCTTTTGTTGACGTTGTAGGAGAACATAAGCTTCTGGAGTGGATGCTTGAACTGAACCGCCTCCGTCCTCCAGAAAAAGCTTTCGATGGAAAAATTGTAAATAAAAAGAAGTTGATTGCAATCAAAGATACTCCGCTACCGGCGTGGATTCTTTTATTAAACCTTCTTCAACCGCCGGGAACAAGGGGAGTTTGTTTCAACTTAAGTTTCTTTTGCATTTTAATTCATGCTTCATGTTTAGTTTTTTCTATAATAAATTCTTTGAATATTAAGGTTGATTTTCTTGTTGCATTTAGTTATGTTTACAATTTGTAATTTTCTTATTGCATTTGATTTTGAGTGTGAATAAGAAAATGGCACCCCTAGCAATTTTTCTATAACATGTTAGAAATAGAGAATGTGAGCTAGTTTTGAGAATCTATTTTGGAGCTTAATGTCTATAATGGACTTTTAATTTTCTCAAGGTTTTTATTTAATAATGGACACTTGATTGGTGAATTGGATTGATACATTTTTATGCCTAGTGAGGATGAGCCTTAATTGAGTGATGCACTTGTGTTATTGCACTCTAGAACTTGCTTTGATTCTTTCAAAACCACAATCCAATGGATAAATCATGTTTATGAAGGAAAATCTAGTGTTTCTTTCTTCCACACAATTACTTGCTATTCTTCTTGATAATCATCTTGTAAATTTTTGTTTTCTCATTTGTAATCTTTCGGATATGGATACATTAAGTGTTATATGATGATATTTTGGCCAAGGTGGATTAAGTTGAAGTGTGGGGGAAAGAGCTTTGTTAGATGATATGTGAGGATAAAATTTTGTTTTGGAGTAATTGGATGCATGAAGAAGATTGGAGTGGTTCAAGATTGGGAAGATCAATTGTTAAAGGGTTGTTTATGTTAAGGATTTCTTGTGGCAACTGATAATTCTGTTTCTGGATAACAAGGTTTTAAATCCAAGCTCTTAATGTTGCAATGCCAAATAGAATCATTCTTTGAGCTTAATCATGTATAGAGCAAGTTTTAATAGCTTTTAATTTTGGAATTTGATACTATGGTGATACACTCAACATCATAGGAAGGATATGAATGCTAAAATCATTTCATTCTGTATAAGACCAGGGGTTATGCTACAACCATTGGGAAATGATGTAGGAATTGAAGCGTTACTGATGTGCAGCAATTTCAGAGTCTCAAATTCAGGAATCATTTAAAAGAATGGGAATGCATTGAATTCAGTTTGAGATATGAGATGAATTACATTGCTTGATAGTGGTGAGTTTTGTTAAATCAAGTTTTTAGTGTGGATTTAAGATTGAAGAGGTATAGAAGGTTGAATTGAGAATGCATGAGGTCTGCATGAATTCTAATCAGCAAATTATAACCAGAGCAGGAAAAAAAAATCTTCATATTAGGCCTAACAGAAAAAAAAACAAAGGAGAAAAGAATCCAGAAATCCAGTTTGGTGACTTCATTCCAATTTGTTCTGTGATGTTCATTGAATGAAGCTATCTCTTAGATACTCAATAACTAAGTTTTGTGAAAGAATAAATTTCAGAAGCTATCATTGAGCATTTGCAGAGGAAATGGAAACAAATAATAAGAACAAGACATTTTGATTGCTGGGTTTATTCACTAACAGAAATAATCACAGTTTAGGTGAATTTGATTTCTGATCCGAAATTCAATTGCATGCAAGCTTTTATTTATTGAAGAATCAAAGAGTTAATCTATAGAGCTTCAATTGTAAGGTTTGAATCAAAGGATCAATTGGAATTAAAGTTGATGGAACTGTGAAATTCAGAACTTGATACAAGTTTGGGCTAAAACATTATGAATAACTCAAATTATTGAGGAAATACATTGAAGCTATTGAATTATCAGTAACATACGGAGTTTAATTGCTTTCCATGACTTTATAGCCTGAATTGAGTAGAATTCTGGAAGTATTAAACTGCTGAAATTAAATCTTCTAGGAAGACGTTGTTGAAATTAAAATGTGTCTGAAATCAAATCTGTTAGTCTGTTGTAGTGAAGAAATGAAAATTAAGAATGATTCTTTAAACTGATTTTGGGAATGTAGTAGATGACAGAAATTGAAGCTTATAGTTTTTACAGTGAAAGAGTTTCAGAAACAGGAAAGAAGAACTGTTGTAGCAGCTGGAATTTTGCAGGTTTTGGACTTGTGGAGCTGTACCATATTGCATTTTCTATTTGGGTGTTGCTGTGAACTAAATCAGGAATGTAGAAATGCTACTGTGGAGTAATGGCAATGCTGAATTTGAGACTGAATGCAACTGCTTATGAACTCTAAGCATTTGTAGGACACTGTAAAGATTTGAATTCTGCAGTTTTGTTGAAGAATTGTATCTATTCCTTATTAACAGCTTGTAATTCAGTGAGACATCTAGAGCCTTCATTTGTGGAGAATAAACTGAGATGATCCATTGAGATTGAAGCTCCATGGCTTTAATCTTTGAGTGAAATCAGAGGCTGAAATAAAATTGCACAGTTACTCACTGAACAGCAGCTGTAAGTATCTTGTGACTTATGTTCTGATTAAAAAGGGGATTGAATTCAAGTTTTTATTGATTGGATGCTAAATGTGGGACATGGATAAGTTTAACTATTCGGTACTTAAGCTAGAATGATTTGGAATTCTAAATTTTGATACACTATGCTAAATTCTTTGAAGTTGCAGAATGTTGCAGGTAATCAAGAGTAAAGGAAAAAGAACAAAACAGAAAGTGCATATCTGTTCATATGGCTAATGTATTATTTTTGTTGAGCACTTGTTGAAGAGGTTACTCTCTATGGATAAACAGAAGACATCAGTTTTTAAACAAATGGAAATGGAAATGTAGCTGATGGAATTTGGTTGAAGAGTAGGAAATCGGGAAATGCAGAATTCTGCAGGGAAATGAATGTGGCATTTCTGTGCCAAACTGTTCAGGGATTGTTGAAAATTGAAGAATGAAACTGAATTTGAAACTAAGAGTAAGAATTTATTGAAGTTGAGTTTTTACCTCATTGAATTGATACGCTAAGCAATCAAATGTTGATTGGCATTGGTTTGTTTAACAGAATTGTTTATCAGAATAGGAACCTGTTTGTGTGTGCCCAATCTTTATGCCGTTTCTGATCTGCATCATTTTGAATTCAAGTTCCAAACATTTCAGTGTTAAATGATGTTTGCTTCCAAGCTTAATCTTCATGAGTCCAGCTAGAATCTCTTCGAATCTCTGATTCTGAATCTGAGAATGAGTTACAGATTTCAGTGAAGCTGTGATTTCAGGAGCATGGTGTGCCAATTCTAATCTGTGGAGTATCATTTCTTTGTGTAGAATTCTGAACATGAAGAAATTCAAATGCTGCACTTGAGTTTTTGAATCAGAAATGGCATGGCAGGACTACTGATATTTGTATGTTATTGCTGATAAAGCTTTGGTAACTTAGTATATGTGATGATAGCATCTAATGAAGATTTACTTGAGCAACATTGGAGCCAGCTGATGTTTGAAAAGGGAACTGCACTATTGAAAATAGAAAAACCACAAACTATTTTGCAAAGAGAGAAGTTGATACAAGATTAGTTTTATTGCTCAAGACGAGCAAAGTTTTAAGTGTGGGGGAGGTGTGTGTACATAACAGAAGTGCAGCAGTCTGAAACATTGAAGTGCAATAAAGATAGAAATATGGAGGTTCATTTTGTATCAGACAGGTGACAACATTTAGCATGCAACATTTAAACAAGAGGATGCTTGACTGAATTCCTGTAATATATTGGAACAAATGGTATGCTACTTTCCATGTCTTCTGCGAACTCAGAAAGAAGAGAAGCAATGACTTTGGTTCAAGACAGAAATGCTGAAATCTGCAAGTTGGTGATCTGGAAATTTCTGAAGATTGATTTTGACACAATCTGTGAAGGCATGTTTTGGTCAAATTCATGAAATACATAGATCAATTCCATTTTAGAAGTTTTGTAGATACTGAAAGTGGAATCATAATGGTTTTGTAATGCTGAATCAGTAGCATTAAGTGCTGGAAACCGAAATTCAGTACCTGAAATTCCTGGAATCAACTTCTGAAACTTAGTCTGGAAATTCTTGAACTGTTCTTGATGATTCTTGAAGCTGTTGATTACTGATGTGGTACTAAGTTCTGGATTAGAATTTGATTACAAGTTCCAGAGATGTAGAGCAAATAGCAGAAATTTATCACATGTCTGTTAAATAACAAACCTGCAAATTTAGAATAGGACATCTTTAATTCATGACATGGCTATTTAGATTTATACACCAAGAAAGCAGAGTTCAAACAGAACTAGTACATTTGAAATGAAGTAAGGAAAGAAGAAAAAAAAGTATGGCCAAGTATTCATTTATATAGCATTCTTTTGTATCCATGTCTTCCAATAGAACTAAAATTCATACTTTCTTTCTTATCTTTTCCTTGTTGCTAATTCTTTCTTTTCTTATCTTTTCTTGCAACTAATGCTTTGATGTGAACTTAACTCATATTCTCATATTTTTCCTTTCCATGATTAACCTTTATATTGTGATTTGTATCTATGATCATGGTAGAGAGTAGAAGATAAGCAAGCTTATGGTAGGGTAAGAAGCACAAGTAGCATGAGTGCCCTCCATTTTTTGCTATTACATGTGAGATAGGATGAGGGCCACAAAAATTCTATCTTGTGAGGTTTTTAGTGTGAAATCAATTTCAATTTATTCATGATTGATGGAAATTATTATGTTGTTAACCAAGAGTAAAGTTTTAAGTCCATGAATGCTTGAGATTTTGGAATGTGACAATCTTAGATGGTTTACTTTCTTTATTTTCTAATCATGTTTAGGAATTTGTTTAGGGGGTGCCATTTAAGTAGGAATTTTAGTTTTTCTTGACTTTCACGGGATGTTCAAGAGTAAGTGTGGGGGAATTTGATAACCATGATTTTACTATACTATTCTCATTCATATAATCATGGTTTGATGTAGTTTTCATATATAGAACCCATATTTACACTGCATTTTTATACATTGTATCAATTTTGGACTAAATTACAAATTATGTTATTATGGCTTAATTTGATGCTAATATTTGTTTGTTATTTTGTAGGCATCAAAAGGGTCATGGACCCGATTAGATTGGACCACACTTGGGCTCAAATCTAGGGCAAGACGAGGCGATCAAGCCTTGGAGTGTTTTGGACCGTCCATTGAAGATCAAGTAGATCTGAGCCATCCGTTGAAGATCCAGCTCATCCGACCTAATGATCAAGTAGATCTGAGCCATTGATGAAGATCCAGAGGTTTTTATTCCGATCTGAGATATCTCCACCGTTGATCAAGATCAGAGAATTCTTGGTCGTCCGATCGATTCTGAGGAGGATTTAAAAACCCCGAGAAGCTACAGTACCCAGTGGGCTCGAGCGATCGCGATTTTCCTCACTGTTCTTCTTCTTCACTGCGTCGCCGAGACTCCGCACTCCACTTCCAGATCTGAGAGCATCATTCTTCACCGACGGCGATCTCCAAGGTTCGGCGTTCACCTTCCGAGATCAAAGAGTGGCCGAAGGGAGGTTTCTTCAGTTGCGTTTGGGATTCTGTTTCATCGCCGCGATCCTGGCAGAGGGAGTTTTCTCGACCAGCGATTTCCGCAATCAACAGATGCTTCAAAGGAGGTTTCTTGAGGTTTCTAAGTCTGTTCCGATCTCCATTCCGCTGCAAAGCTAAGTAGATCTGATCAATTGAATTAGTTTTGCAATTCACAGGATTTTAGCTTTGTTCTTCGGTTGATGAGATTACCAGTCGGGTGTGAGCTTAAGGGGAGGTTTCCAAGAGCTGTGAACGTCACCTGGTAATAGTTGGAGCTTGTACATTGTTCGTTGGGTGTTGAGGGGAGGTTTCCGATGCACCTCTGTTTCACAGCAGGGTGAATGAAGCTTGGTTTCAGTTTTGGGATGTGGAGTGTTTAGGGTTTTATTTTTCTTTGTTGTGTCTTTGAATTGTTCTCAAACTCTGATCAGATCTTCAGATCTGAAACCTTCATTTGCAATTTCAATTTCTATTTGAGAGTTTGTGTGTTTGATTTCAATTTCTTGCTTTTAAAACCCCAAATCTTAGATCTAATTCTGATTAGTTTAGTGATTCTGATACTAACAGGTTGTAGAGTTTTGTGATTTAGTTAGCAATTTAATCTTTGTGACTATGATCTTGTTTAGGTGTTGGATGCCTAATTTGATGATTAGATTGCTATTTCTATTCTATGTTATTGTGAATGAATTCTTGAAATGGCTGTTGAAGTGATTGAAATTAAGGATTGTATGTAGTTTGGTCAATTAATGATTTTATGATTCTTGATTAATGAGAATGCCTAATAACTTTGTCAATGTGAGAAATCAATTTTGAATCAAATCTAGAGTTCACACACACATTTTGCTAGTAACCCTTGGAAAAAAATATGACTTGGGACTCGTTGCTACAACGCTTGTATTAATTTTAATGAGTTTCAATTTTAATTAATTTGATGTGCCACGTGACATGAAAATGGCTAACACCGCACTTCTGTTCGGAATTCGATGATCTGAGCTGCACCTCGAGGCCTCTTTTTATAGCTCTGCAAGGTCTAATCCAGATCCCTAAGTCTCGGGATCAGGTTTGACCCGAAGCGGATCAGTCGACTGATCCTCATGTTTGGTCGACCGATCAGATGATCTCCACCACATCTGATCCGTCGATCCGTCGATCCGCTTCGATCTGGTCAAACTCTATCCCTGTGTTCGGTCGACCGATCCCAGGGTCCGATCGACCGATCAGTCTCCTCTGACCCGCACACCTCGGCTTGATCTAGTCGAGACCTATCCCAGGTTCGGTCGACCGATCCCGAGGTCCGATCGACCGATCCCTGGTCGAACCCGGTCCAACTTCTGGAGATCTGATCTGGTAGCTTGGAGGTTCGTTCGACCGAATCTAAGGTTCGGTCGACCGATCCCGGTCAGTTCTGACTCCTAGGTCGACCCGACGCCTACTGTTCCCTCTACGGGGAACGCCTCCTCACCTACTCCACTCAGGAGATTTTACCTTTTGCCAGTGCGATCCTCCAGATCGACTGGACTTTTGCTCGGTGTTCGATGCCTCCGGACTTTCTGCTGGACGCCCGCTTCCCGACCCGTCTAGTCTTCCACCTAGTTCGCGACACCAGGATTTTCCACCAAGGGTTACCACCCCCTAAGACTTTTGCCTGAAGCACTCGACCCACCAAGACTTTCCGCATAGGGTTACCACTCCCTATGGCCAAGGGTTACCACCCCCTAGGTTTTTTACCTTGCCTAACCACAGTTAGGACTTACCTGAAACACTCAATCAAGCACGTTAGTTCACAATACACCTTAACTTTGAATCCTTTGCCATTATCAAAACTCAGGTTCGATCGTCGGATGCTTCCCGCACCAACACCAACGACTGCTCTACTGCGTTGTGCTCTTGTGACGCTGCGAAGCTTCTCTGATAACTTGCAGCTCAAGTCTTCTTTTTCAATTGTTGTCAGTATTTCATTTTAAGCATTATTGTACTTACATCTGTAATCACTCTTTCGAACTGCTAGTGAATTGCCCAACAAAAGCACTTGACGAGTGCGGGCCTTGGAGTAAGAGTCGACGAAGGCTCCAAACCAAGTAAAATCAGTTCGTGTTAGTGTTGTGTTTTGCTTTTATTTTTTTGCTGCTTACTCTAACTCAATAACGAATTTTCAATCGCTATTCACCCCCTACCCCCTCTAGCGACTTTCATGATCCAATAAGTGGTATTAGAGCAGGTATAGCTCTGATTTGGTGCAACCACCAATCAAACAAAAGGGGTGAAATTCTTTTTAATTTTTTTTCTCGACTTTAATTTTTTCGAAACAATCCAAACTGGTATCGTTGCCTTTTTGGGACTTTTTTCGTAGCAAATTAAACTGAATTGGAGCAACACTAATTTAGTCTTAAATTTCTTTCTATCTCCCACACTGCTAATCCAAGACCAAGTCTTGGGATTTCTTTCTCCTTATTTTTTTTGTGCAAGGTAAAATATCTCAAATCGAAGGTTTCAGCACAGTTCGTCCCCCTCTATTCAACGGTGATGATTTCCCCTACTGAAAGAAGCGAATGGAGGTCTATCTGAAGACCGACTTCGACTAGTGGTTTAGCGTCACCAGAGAGTACAAGGCACCGGTCAACAACTCCAGAAATCCACTAGACCCAGAACAGTGGAATCCGGACATGAAGAAGAAAAGCCAGACGGATTTCAAAGCCCTAAACACATTGCAATGCGGGCTAAGGAAGAAAGAGCTGAACCGAGTGGGCCCACACCAAAATGCAAAGGAACTATGGGACAAGCTCGTCAAACTACACTAAGGAACCAGTGACGCCAAGGTAATCAAATGTGACCTTCTTTTAAATAGATTATTTAATATTAAAATGTAGGAAGGAGAAACAACAAGTCTGGTCCACGCGAGGATCAAAGACATCCTCAACGGACTTCACGCGATAGGCCACCAAATGGAGAACCGCGATTTGATTAGGTACACTCTAAACGCATTTCCTCGAAATGCATTGTGGGCGTCCATCATGGATGCCTACAAGATTTCGAAGAATCTTTCTAAGTTAAAATTAGATGAACTGTTTTGCGAACTTGAGTTACATGAGCAAACTAACGCCAAAACCGAGAAAGGTATCACTTTGTTTGCAGGTTTCTCCAAGGAAAAGATAAAGACCAAGCCTGAACCTGAAGATGAGTCTGACCAAGATTCAGAAGCCGAAGAGTACCTGGTGAACTTGGTAAGAAAGATGTTCACCAGGAGAAAGAAGAACTTCAGCAGAAAAGACCTACAGAAGATCAATTCCACAACTGAACCAAGAAACGTGACCTGCTTCGGGTGCAACAAGAAAGGTCACTACAAGAACGAGTGCCCAAAATTAAAGAATGACAAGTCAAAGACAACCAAGAAGAAGACACTCAAAGTAACATGAGATGACTCATCTTTAGAGGAATCGAAGGCCGAAGATCAAAAGCACCAAAGCCACCTCGCACTGATGGCCCGCGAATCAGAATTGGAGGACTAATCGAAAGACGGGTCCGAACCTGAATCGAGCCACGAGCCCATACTCATTTCCAAAGGTTCCGAAGAGGTACAACTTAGTTTAAATAAGAAGTTTTTTAAAGTCATTGCATGTTTAGATAGAAAATTAACTGCAATTGAAAATGAAAATAAAATGCTCCTTAACGAAAACCAAAACCTCAAGGAATAAATTAGAAATTCTAACACAAGTCAAGCTTTAACACTTGAGGATGAAAATTCAATACTAAAAATTGAAATTAATAAATTAAAAGGGCTTTTAGAGAAATTTACAACTAGATCTAAAAATTTAGATCTTATATTAATTAGTCAAAAAGTTGTTTACAATAAATCCGGACTTTGCTACAAGTCAAGTTCAAATAAATCGTTTATATCACTAATAACTTAACACAAACAACAAACTAAAGCTTGGATTCTGAAAGCGTGCTTAACCACGCAAGTAGGAAAGATAAAATATACTATGTAAAATCTGATAAATCAAATCAAAAGTTAAAATACAAACCTAGACTAACTAAACCAAAATTAAAGTATTTTAGAACCTACCAAAAATCAGACTATCATTAAATTAAATACAATTATAGAAGTAATCGGCATAAACTCAAAACTAAATCCTAAATCATATCAATAATTCATAGGGGAGGCTCCATAATAGTTGGCACCTCCAAAACTAACCTACCCGGCAGGGTAATTAAGACTACTTAAAAAGGGACAAGAAGTTTAACTTGACCTATGGTACTGACGAAGTTTTGGATGATAGTACATTAGGGAAACTCTGTCCATGCATGTCTAGGAAGATATGGCTTTGACCTGGTGCATTTGGCTTAGTGGAACTAATTGAAGCTACCCCTTACGGATCCTAATCAGTTAGACCAAGGTTTTGTACTATGTTCAGTGGATAGAACTACTTGAAAAACCTCGAAGACATGGTTACTCCAATGATGTCCAAGTGACTCACCATAACCCAGAAGTTTATCCAAAGAATGTATGTTTGTTGAGCCCAAAGCTAAACCTGAATATAACACAAAGTTAAACTAAACCCTAAAAATCAAACTTAACTCATTTAAAAAAATTATAGGAATCCCTGATTGAAAATTTAGATCGGGTGAGATGACTAAAAATCAAAATTTAAATTAAATTAAATTAAATTAAGTTAAATGTAACTAAAATTAAATTAAATTAAATGTAATCAAAATTAAATTAAATTAAATTAAATTAAATTAAATTAAATGTAATTTAAATTAAAATAATTTAAATTAAATTAAATCTAATTAAATTAATTTTGTTTAACATTAAAAAAAATTAACTTTAAAAATTATTTAAAAATTATTGTAACTTTAAAAATTATTTTTAACTTTTAAAAAAATTATTTTAAATTTAAAAATTATTTAAAAATTATTTTTAACTTTAAAAAATTAATTAAAAAATATTCATAAAATTATTTTAACTTTAAAAAAAATAACTTTAAAAAAACATTAACTTTAAAAATTATTTGAAAAAAAATTATTTTAACTTTTAAAAAACAATTAACTTTAAAAATTATTTTAACTTTCAAAATTATTTATAATTTTTAAAAAAAAAATATTTTAAATTTAAAAAATTATTTTTTAAAAAAAAACTTACTTAAAAAAAATATTTTTAACTTTAATTATTTTTTAAAAAATTATTTTAACTTTAAAAATTATTTTTAACTTTAAAAAAATTATTTTTAAATTTAAAAGTTATTTTTAACTTTAAAAATTATTTTCAACTTTAAAAATTATTTCAACTTTAAAATTTCTTTCAACATAAAATTATTTGAACCTTTAAAAATTATTTTAACTTAAAATTATTTTAACATTAAAAAAAATAATAAATATATATATATATATATATTTAAAATTATTTTTAACTTTAAAAAAATTAACTTTAAAAATTATTAAAAAAATATTTTAACTTTAAAAATTATTTATAACTTTTAAAAAATATATTTTAAATTTAAAAAAATATTTAAAAATTATTTAAAAATTATTTAAAAAATTATTTTTAATTGTAATTATTTTTAAAAAATGATTTTAACTTTTAAAAAAATATTTTTAACTTTAAAAGTTATTTTTAACTTTAAAAATTATTTTAATTTAAAAAAAAAAAATATATATATATATATATATATATATATATATATATATATATAACTTATTAAAAAAACAAACAAAAACCACGGTAAAAAACCAGGGGCGAGCACCCCTGGTATTGCCTTCCGAGGAGCCTGGAAGGCACTCTGGGCGCCCCGCCCCGGCAACTACTCTGGGCACTCGGACCGCCCTATATAAGGGGTGGCAGGGGCGCCCCCAAATCCTCGCACCACTCTTTTCCACTCTCGCAGAGGCTCTTACCGACCTTTAATGCGAGAGGGATTAAAATTTTTACTTTCTTCTTCAGTTATTACGCTGCTGCGAGTCAACCGAGGTTGTTATTTCTAATATTTTTTATTCACGGTGACTCGGTAAACCTTTCTTTCTTTTCTAAATTTCTAAATCGCTTTATTTTAATATTTTATGCTTAGTGTAGTTTTCTTTAATAATTTAGGAAGCGTTCTAGATTTCATGTTGTACCCTCTACTACTAGTATGGACCCTAGGTTTCCGACTGAGGACCTTAGGATTAGGTTTGCTAGTGTTGTATACATGTCTATCCGGACTAGGTGTTTAGATATACAGTTTTTCTTACGTTCAGGCATTCCTGCTGTAGAGGTCATTGACTACTACAGCTTGCATCGTTTGGTCTATTGTACCAGTTCAGTTAACATAGGTTTATGTGCTGAACTGTACAATAATCTAGTTAGAGTAGATGACCTTGTATATACCACTAGTGTAGCTGGTATAGATATCACATTATCCCCTGCCATCATCCATACCTTTCTAGGGTTACGTCCTTCTGCATGCACTTTTCAGTACTATCCCCTAAGGGATCCACCATTTGGTGATCCCTGTTGGTGCAGGAAGCATTCGACGATCGAACCCGAGTTTTGATAACGACAAAGGATTCAAAGTTAAGATTATTTGTTGTCTAACGTACTTGAATGAGTGTTTCAGGAAAGTCCTAACTGCAGTTAGGCAGGTGAAAATCCTAAGGGGTGGTAACCTTAGGTCCTAGGAGGTGGTAACCCTAGGTGAAGGAAAACCCTAGGGGATGGTAACCCTAGGTGAAGGAAAACTCTAAGGGGTGACAACCTTAGGTCCTAGGGGATGGTAACCTTAGGTGGAGGAAAATCCTAAGGGGGGTAACCTTAGGTCCTAGAGGTGGTAACCCTAAGTGGAGAAAACCCCCTAGGGGTGATAACCCTAAGTCCTAGGGGGTGGTAACCCTAGGCGTAAAGTTCAGTTGGTTTGGAGGACCGGACTGGTATCAGGTAACTCTCCTGAGTGGAGTAGGTGAGGGTGCATTCCCCGTAGAGGGAACAGTAGGCGTCGGATCAGCCTAGGGTTTCTGGTTGGAAATCTGAAGTCAGACCCGGACAGTCCGATGACTGTTAATCACTTGATTTGTATGTTTATATCTATTCTAACTTTGTCTTGCAGGGCATGTTGTTGTTTTGGGACTAACGTGTCTTGTTGGTACAAAAGGAACAAGTTAAGCCTCGGATGAACAGTGTCAGAGGCGCCTCATGGAGCTTGGAAGCGCCTCGGGTGCAAACTGTGAGCTGGCTGCAAAGAGGAGCTAGAGCCGGCTCGGACGGATCTAGAGGCGCCTTGGACTGGCCTTGGAGGCACCTCAAGCAGGATAAGCGAAGAAATTTTCAGCTCTCATCTACGCGACTAACTCAGCTTCATGGAGGCACCTCGGAAGGGATCTGAGGCGCCTCCAGCAGTGTATAAAAGGGGTGTTCGAGTAGTAGGTTCATTCAACGAATTCCAAAGCAATCTTCTCCTGTGTGCTGCGAACAAGACGACCTAGAAGTGCTGCTACAAGTGCCCGATGACCTAGTGCTTCAAATCTTCAATTCTAGTTGTCGGTACAACTTTTAATACTGTTAAACTGTAATACTTTGTAACTGAATTTGTACGATATAGTTGTTACCCACAGAAAGCGATCAACAATCGCGGGCCTTGGAGTAGGAGTCGCCCTAGGCTCCGAACCAAGTAAACCCTTGGTGTCTTTGTGTGTGTTTGTTATTTCATTTCATTATTCCGCTGCTTTAACTCGAACGCTTTACAATTACGAAATCCATTGTGAAAGCCACGAGCGCTATTCACCTCCCCCCCCCTCTAGCGCTTCTCGATCCAACAATTGGTATCAGAGCGGGGTAGCTTTGATTTGGTGCAACCACCAATCAAGCAATTCTTTCGTGGTGCTTTCAATTTTTCAAAGTCGATCGGAATCGGTACTCTTGCCGTTTTCCGATCTAGCTTTTTCTTCGTAATCGAATTTTTACTCGAGGTTGGTGCAACACCACCCGAGTTCATATTTTTATACATTCCGCACTACTAATCCAGGATCAAGTCCTGGGACATTCTGTTGTTTGTGTTCTCTGTGTTTAGATTTAAAATGGCCCAGCAAGAAGGGTACAACACTGTCAGTCCCCCGCTCTTCACCGGAGAAGATTTTGATTACTAGAACGGCATAATGGAGAATTTTCTGAAGATCCAGTTCGAGATGTGGATGATCGTCAAGACTAGATTTGAACTACCAACTGATGGAGACGGCAAACCAACACCCTGTGAAAACTGGGATCCAACATTAATCAAGAAGGTGGAGGCAAATGCCAGAGCAACGTGCACCCTCCAGTGCGAATTGACGAAGGAGGAGCTAAACCGCGTCCACCCATTCTCGAGCGCTAAGGAGCTATGGAAGAAGCTAATCGAGCTTCACGAAGGGACCTCCGATACCAAAGTATGCAAGCGTGATTTGTTATTCAATAAATTGTATAACTTAAAAATGTAGGAAAGTAAGATGGCTAGTCAGCTCCACTCCCGGATAAAAGACGTACTCAACGGACTTCATGCGATCGGACAGAAGATAGATAACCGGGACATCATCAGGTATTCCTTAAACACTTTTCTGAGGAACACCTTGTGGGCATCCATGGTAGATGCTTACAAGGTGTCTAAGGACCTTTCCTATATAAAATTAGATGAGTTGTTCTCCGAATTTGAGTTGCATGGGCAAATTAATGCACGCCCTGTCGAGAAAGGGTTGGCTTTGGTTGCAAGTACAGGAAGAGCGCGTGACTCGAAAACAAAACACAGAATCGAATCAGAGTCAGAAGAAGAACCAGATTCGGACGATGACGACGACGAGCTCACAATCGTTATCGTCAACTTGGTGAAGAAACTCTACAAAAAGAAAGACTTCAACAAAAAGGATGTCAGAAAGGTCATCCAGTCCAAAGAAGCCCAACCAAGCTCAAAGGTCAAATTCAAGGTGACGTGCTACGGGTGCAATCAGAAGGGGCACATCAAGGCGAACTACCCAAACCAGAAGGATCCGAAGAAACCAAGGAGAAAGAAAGCCCTGAAGGCGACGTGAGACGAGTCCTCTTCCGAGGAATACAATGATGAAGAACTCAAGCAGACGAGTTTTCTCGCATTGACGGCCTGGGACTACACCAACGAATCTGGAAGCGAGGACGAATCGGAAGCCGAGTCCGAGAGAGACCACGGATCCGTATCCGTTTCCGAAGGGCCAAACCTCTTTGAAAGTATGAATCGCCTTTACAGTTTAATTAGTTATTTAATGCGTAAAGTAGCTAAGTCCAAGATTCGGATCAAGTCGCTTCTAAAGGAGGTAACATCCCTTAAAGAAGTGACTAATACCGAATCCTTGACTGACCCAGTTCAGACTGGAACCTCAACTCAAGTCCAGAACTTAAGGAAGAGAATTCCAGCCTGAAAAGTTAAGTCAAGGATTTGAAGACTACGTTGGAACGGTTCACTTTGGGTTCCAAGAATCTTAATCTGATTCTTGGAAAATAAAAAGTTGTTTACAACTGATCCGGACTTGGGTTCAAAGCTAAACAGAAGTTTCGATCCTATTTATCGCTTATTAACAGACCGAATAGTAAGATAGTCCAAGCATGGGTACCCAAGTCCAACTTGGTCAATCAAGTTGGACTTGGTCAATATTGGGTTCCCAAGGATCAAGTACATTACCTTGATAGACCACATCGAGGTTATGATCCACGGGGAGCCAAAAGAAAAATTGTATTAATAAAAAGATAAATCATTAAAAGAGCATAATTAAAATTAATTAAAAATTAAATTAAATTAAAACTAAATTAAATAAAGTTAAATTAAATTAGATTAAATTAAATTTTAAAAAATAAATTAAATTAAAAACTTAAATCGAACTTATAAATTAAATAAAAGTATACACAATTCTTAAAAGGTAATTTAATAATGTAGGAGGAGGCTTTAGAATAGCTGACACCTCCAAAAATAACCTACCCGATAGGGTAACCAAAAATAACTTACTCGGCAGGGTAATTAGGATTAGAATAAAGAGGGGCAACAGTTTAACTTGACCTGTGGTACTGGTGAAATTTTGGATGATAGTACATTAGGGAAGCTTAGTCTATGCATGTCTAGGAAGATATGGCTTCAACCTGGTGCATTTGGCTAAGTGGAACTGACCGAAGCTACCCCTTACGGATCTTAACTAGTTAGACCAAAGTTTTATACTAAGTTCAGTGGATAGAACTATTTGGAAAACCTCGAAGGCATGGTTACTCTAATGATGTCCAGGTGACTCACCATAGCCCAGAAGTTTATCCGAAAAATGCCTATTTGTAAAGCCCAAAGCTAAACCTGAATATAACACAATGTAAAATCAAGCCCTATAATTAAATCCAATTCATCTCACAAAATTATAGGATTCCCTAATTGAAAAATTTAGATCGGGTGAGATGACTAAGGACTAATTAAAAATTAAAATTAAATTAAAATTAAATCAAATTATATTCAAATTAAATCAAATTAAATTAAAATTAAATTAAATTAAATTAAAATTAAATTAAATTAAATTAAATCAAATTTAAATTAAATTAAAATCAAATCAAATTAAATGAAAATTAAATTAAATTAAATTAGATAAATTTGATTAAATTCTAATTAAATTAAATTAACTTAAAATTAAATGAAATTAATTCAAATTAAATTAAATTAATTCAAATTAAATTAAATTAATTCAAATTAAATTAAATTAATTCAAATTAAATTAAAATTAAATCAAATTAAATTATATTAAATCAAATTAAATTAAAATTAAATCAAATTAAATTAAAATTAGATTAAAATTAAATCAAATTAAATTCAAATTAATTTAAAGCTTACTTAAAAAAATCAATTCAAAAAATTATTTAAAAATGTTTTAAAAACTTATTTAAAAATCTTTTAAAAACTTATTTAAAAATCTTTTTAAAACTTATTTAAAAATATTTTAAAAACTTATTTAAAAATATTTTAAAAAACTTATTTAAAAATATTTTAAAAACTTATTTAAAAATATTTTTAAAACTTATTTAAAAATGTTTTAAAAACTAATTTAAAAATGTTTTAAAAATTTATTTAAAATCTTTTAAAAACTTATTTTAAAATGTTTTAAAAACTTATTTAAAAGTATTTTAAAAACTTATTTAAAAATGTTTTAAAAATTTATTTAAAATATTTTAAAAACTTATTTTAAAATGTTTTAAAAAGTTATTTAAAAATATTTTAAAAACTTATTTTAAAATTATTTAAAATCTTATTTAAAAATCTTTTAAAAAACCTATTTAAAAATGTTTTAAAAACTTATTTTAAAATATTTTTAAAACTTATTTAAAAATATTTTAAAAACTTATTTAAAATGTTTTTAAAACTTATTTAAAAATGTTTTTAAAACTTATTTTAAAATATTTTTAAAAACTTATTTAAAAATATTTCAAAAACTTATTTAAAAATCTTTTAAAAAAATTGCTAAATTCTTGATGAAATAATTATTTTTTTTAAAAAAAAAGTCTTTGGTAAAATCTAAATATTTTCAAAGCAAAAATTTAACTAGAGTTTTTTTTTGTGGAAAAAGCTAAGTTCTTTGGCAAGACGTTTCTTTTTCTAATGTTTATTACACTCCCTTTTCGACTAAGTTTTAAACTAAGTTTTAGCTAAGTATTTTGTCTAAAGCTTTTCAGAGTTAGCTAAGTAGCTTTTTAAAAACTTTTTCAAATTAAGCTAAGGCTTTAACAAAAGTTTTTTTATTCAAAAATAAGCTAAGTCACTTTTTAATAACTTTTACTTAGCTAATGTATTTTTCGGACTTAGCTATTAATCAATTACTAAGGGAAAAAGATTTTTTTCCATATCTTTTGATTTCAGTTAGCTAAAAAGTTTTGTACGAAAAGTTAATCTAAAAAGCTAAGTGTTTATCAAAGTATTTGTTAAATCCCTCTATTTAAAAGTTTTTACTTTTCATCTATTTTTTTTATATAAAAAAATTATTTCTGAAAAGTTTCTCAAAACTAACTAAGGTCATTTATCACTTTTCTCTTTTACTCTCTTGGTTATTTTGATATATGGCAAAAGGGGAGAGTAGGAAGAAATTCAAATAAAAATTAAAGAAAATTAAAAGGAAATTTTTTGTTAAGGGAGAGCTTCTATTAAGGGGGAGCTTTGTATATATGTGCTTATGCTTTATTTATGTTGTGCTTATTTATGCTTATCTTAATTGTATTTTTTACTTAACTTTGAATTTCGATTGCCATAATCAAAAAGGGGAAGATTGTTGGTGCAGGAAGCATCCGATGATCGAACCCGAGTTTTGATAATGGAAAAGGATTCAAAGTTAAGATTATTTGTTGTCTAACGTACTTGAATGAGTGTTTCAGGAAAGTCCTAACTGCAGTTAGGCAGGTGAAAATCCTAAGGGGTGGTAACTGTTGGTGCGGTTAGCACTAACGGTCTAACTCAGGTTTTGATGAATGAAAAATTAGGTTAAGTTAGGTTTGTCGTTATCTAACACTCTGACCGAGTGTGTAGGCGAAGTCCAGATAGGTCGACGGGCTGACCAAACATTTGGTACGAAGTCCAAGCGGGTCGACGGGCTGACCGGACGCTTGGCACGAAGTCCAGCTAGGTCGACAGGCTGATCGGATAGCTGGCGAGAAGCCCAGACAGGTCGAAGGACTGACCGGACGTCTGGCGGGTAAGTAAAGGTAAGTCACTGGAGGGGAGTGACTATGAGGACGCGTTCCCGGGATGGGAACATTAGGCGTCAATCCGGCTTAGATCCATTTCGAATATCTAAGTCGAGATCGTGACTAGATTCCGGTCTCGGAAAGACGGAATCTAAGTCATACTCTTTATGTTGAATTTATAAACTGTGCTAACACTTTGTTTTGCAGGATATACATTATCTATTTGCCTCGGACTAACCTTGTCTTGCAGGAGAAGATGTTCTCTGGAGAAAGGTGGTCCGGGCGCCTGGAGGCAACTTCTATCCAGTTCGCGGCGTAGACACGTGGAGCTCGCTGGTTGGGCCTGCCACGTCACACCAGGGCACCCGGAAGGGATCCGGGACGCCCTGAGCCTCCTATATAAGGAGGGTCAAAGGCGGAGCTCAAGACAACAACTCTGAATTAACGATCTGCTCTCCTGTGCTCCTGCGACGCTGCGATCTCCGACAAGTTCTTTTTTACTGTCTCATTTCTGTTTATTGTTGGTTTTTATTTTACTATATAATTCCTATACTACATTTGTAAACACCCTTTTCGAATTATTAGTATTTGCCCATCGAAAGCACCCTTGTGTGCGGGCCTTGGAGTAGGAGTCGCCAAAGGCTCCGAACCAAGTAAATCCTTGTGTTCTCTTTGGCTTATTCTTTCTTTTCTGCTGCATTTACTCGACGAATTTTCGTAATCGATATTCACCCTCCCTCTATCGAACGATCACGGTCCAACAGTAACCTTAGGTCCTAGGGGGCGGTAACCCTAGGTGAAGGAAAACCCTAGGAGGTGGTAACCCTAGGTCCTAGGGGGTGGTAACCCTAGGTGGAGGAAAATCCTAAGGGACGGCAACCTTAGGTCCTACGGGGTGTTAACCATAGGTGGAGGAAAATCCTAAGGAGGAGGTGGGGGGTAACGTTAGGTCCTAGGGGGTGGTAACCCTAAGTGGAGAAAACCCCTAGGGGCGGTAACCCTAGGTCCTAAGGGGTTGTAACCCTAGGCATAAAGTTCAGTCGGTCTGGAGGATCAGACTGGCATCAGGTAACTCTCTTGAGTGGAGTAGGTGAGGGTGTGTTCCCCGTAGATGGAACAGTAGGCGTCAAGTCGACCTAAGCTTTCCGGTTGGAAATCCGAAGTCAGACCCGGACAGTCCGATGACTATTAATCACTTGATTTATATGTTTATATCTGTTCTAACTTTATCTTACAAGGTAGGTTGTTGTTTTGGGACTAACGTGTCTTGCAGGAACAAAAGGAACAAGTTAAGCCTCGAATGAACAGTGTCCGAGGCGCCTCCATGGAGCTTGGAGGCGCCTCGGGCGCAGACTGTGAGCTGGCTGTGAAGAGGAGCTGGAGGCGCCTCGGACGGATCTGGAGGCACCTTGGACCAGAGCTTGGAGGCGCCTTGGACTGGCCTTGGAGGCGCCTCAACCAGGATGTAATGCCCGAAAATTCTCAAAACTATTTTATAAATATTCTATGATTTTTTTGGAATTTTAGAATATTTTTATGGAATTTTTAGAGTAGCGGAAGTAGCAAAAATAAATAGAAAATGAAAATAGCTTAAGCGGGAATTGAACCCGAGACCTATTGGGTCCTACAACTTATGGTGAACCATGGTAACCAAGTGAACCCAGCAGGGCCGTGCTAAAAGGAAAGGGAAACAATTTTATTTAAGTTGGAGTTGGGCCGGAATTATCACTTAATATAAATAGGAAATAATTGGGTGAAGAGTTATTTTCTTGGATCGTAGCTTTCTCCACCCCAACCTAATTCCGCCGCCCACTTCTCCTCTTCCTCTCTCGGCGCCAACCACAAGAACAAGCAAGGGTTCCGCCCAAGGACACTTTCCGGCGACGACTTCGACACGAGGGCGCTCCCCTCCACGAGAGGAACGCGTAGACGCGAGAAGATCGTCGAAAGGATCGTCTCCTCCGGAAAATCTCGCTATTAGAATCGTAAGAAATTACGAATAGGAGGTAAGAAACCCCTCACCTGCAGTATAAGTAGCTTCCGTTTGGTTTTATATGCATTAGTTTAGTTATATGCAGATTTTTCGACACATAGGGTATATTTAACCCTCCTCGCAGGTTTAGGGATTTAGTGAGTACCTTTAGATGGGCCGGACACGTCTTTCCCCCTTCAGTTGGAGGTCTTAGATGTTGTCGGGTGCCTAGAGGTAGTCTCCCTAATAGAGGGGAGAGTTTAAGCACACTAGATGTTCGATTAAATGATTAGCTCAGTAAAATGCAACTTAGGCATTTTTAATAGCTCAGTAAATGCAATAGAAGCATTTAAAATAGCTTAGTTAGCCTTACTACAGCTTTCATGGGACTACGGTCCAATGGGTGGGCTCCCACAGTCGCCTCTAGGTTCAGACAACCTAGCACTAGGTTCAGATAACCTAGTAATAGTAAGATAAGTAAATTCAGCTATATCAGTATTTTATTTTCAGTGGCACTGTACTGGACCAGATGTCCATTGGGTTGGACTCCCACAGTCGTCCCTAGGTTCAGATAACCTAGTAAACCCTACTAAATGCGGGACTTGCAAACCCGGGTCTAGCTAGGGATGCGCGCACAGCAAGTACAGTTGTCGGGCCCAAACAGCAGCATGATTACTATTTTCACTTATTATGATAATAGCTTTCAAATTCGTAATCTAGTTATGTGAATATAGTTTTAGCTCAGTTTTAGTTTCAGTTTCAGTTTAGTTCGCCTAGTTGATACCATGAGATAGCTCCATGCTTAGATTTTATTATGCATGCCATGTTTCAGTATTTATGCCATGTAACTTCAGTATGCCATGCTTTAACAAATTCAGTGCATGTTTTTAAATAGCATTCTTTAAAAACATGTTTGCATCGTTGCATGTTTTAGTGAGGTAGTTGGTTTCTTACTAAGCTTAAAACTTACAGATACTTTTTCCTTATACTGCAGATAAAGGTAAAGGGAAAATGGATTAGCAGAGGAAGCTGAAGGTCAATGCAGTGATGGTGTGTGTGGCAGGAACTTGGAATGAAGATCCTTAGGGAGTTTAGCAAATTAAGAACTTAGTGTTGGTTGCTACTCGGAAAACCTATAGGTTCCACTGTACAAAAATTTGTACAAAGGTCTGAACTTTTTCCTAGCTACCATGTAACGACCACCCTTCTTACTACTACTACTCTCTAAGGATGACCGTTACTTACTACTAACTTTACTTAACCGGTATGATTAAAAATCACATAGAAACCCTACCGAAAAATTTCGGCAGAATCTCCCCTGTACCGGTGACCTTAAACTGACATACATAACATAATATACACAGCCACAGGCGGCTGGAACACATATCAAACATACAAAAGGGATAACATCACCACGCAGTTTAATGAAATCAAATCATGCAAGCAATGAATAGCGGAAACAAAATAAAAACATACAATTAACTAGCAGCGGAAGAATAAATGACTTATCTAATACATTCTTAATAAATGGCAATCTTAATAAATTCTTAAACTAAGTCCCAAGGCTTCCATAGTCCTGGCATCACACACCATCCGCGCCACCTTGTCGCCTTCCTTGCTAAATCTTTTCTTTTCCTTTCTCTGTAGTAAGAGGAAGTGTAATCTATAAACAAAATTTGCTTAGTAAGTGCTATCTAACTCATAAAATCATGAATGTGCATGTATACGAAATAAAAACATGCTAAAATTGAATGCTAACATGTAAAGCTACTCATGCTCATAAATGGCTAAGAAATCAACTAACAGAAAAGCTAACATGTATAGCTACTCATGCTCATAAATGGCAAGGACATCATACTAACTGATATACTGAACATGTATAGCTAATCATGCTCATAAACTAATAAATAAAAGCAAACTAACTGAAATGCTAACATATAAAGCTAAACATGCTCATCAACTAGCAAATAAATAACATGTAAGAAACTAAACATGTAAAAGCTGCTAGCATAAAAGGAAACTCAGCTTGCTGATTTTAAAGGTGAAACTTAATTCATTTGTTCTAAACTTGTCCTTTAATACTTTATAGTTATGGAAAACTTGCTTTACTTGTTCAAAAACTTATACTTATAATACTTCAAAATAATAATCAGCTTTCTTCTTGGGCTCAGGCGTAGTACCATCTTATGCGCGTTCCCTAATAGGTTGGGGTAGCGAGCCACCAATCCTAAAAGAGCATACCTCGGTCTACCAGGGCCAAGATCTCGGAATTGGACACCTGGATTTGTTTAACGACAACCTCGGAAGTCGGGTACTAGCCTCTTAAATAAAGTAAAATACTTATTATCTTTTAATACTTCTAATATATAATGCCTCGGCATTTTAACGAACACCTTGTGTGCCAAAATCCCTAAAGTCTTGACTTTGGGATCTACTTAAGGCCTTGGCCTTTTTCTTTCTTTTCTTTATCTTTCTTATACTTGTTAATACCTCTAATAAAAGAATGCTTCTTTAAAAACTGAAATGTTTAAACAAATTCTAACTTTGAAATGCATAAACAAAAATCTGCATACTATGCTAATCAAAATTCTGCATACTATTCAAGATTCTGCATTCTATGCTACACTATTTCTGCATACTATGCAAACATAAAATCTACACTATAAGCTTAATTAAAATCTGCACTATAAGCCTATATAAAAATCTGTACTATAAGCTTAATTAAAATCTATACTATAGGCTTAATTAAAAATCTGCACTATAAGCGCTTAATTAAAATCTGCAATATAAGCTCTACATAAAAATCTGAATTATAAGCTTAATTAAAATCTGCACTATAAGCTTAATTAAAATCTGCACTATAAGCTTAATTAAAATCTGCACTATAGGTTTAATTAAAATCTACACTATAAGCTTAATTAAAAATTTGCACTATAAGCTTAATTAAAATCTGCACTATAGGCTTAATTAAAAATCTGCACTACAAGCTTAATTAAAATCTGCACTATAAGCCTACATAAAAATCTGCACTATAAGCTTAATTAAATTCTGCACTATAGGCTTAATTAAAAATCTGTACTATAAGCGTTTCTCATGCTTCGAATTCAAGAAGAACAAAGGTCCGAAACTACTCCTACTGCAGGTGAGAAGCACTTACCTTGATTCTTGAACTCACAACCGAACAAAAAGGGCTTCTAGGACCTTGGCCGGCCGCCGGAGATGATGCCCTAACTCCCTTTCATTTTATGCCCGGGCTCGGCCATCGTACGCAGAAGAGAAGGAGAGAATGGTTTAAGTCACGGGAAAACAGAGCATCAACTTATCCCTTTTTATAACTTAATATTTCTGTTAACTCCTTAAATAAATTCGCTATCTTTTCTAAACAGACAAATCCAACATCAACTTATCTCTTTTATAATCCAATATTCTATTAATTATCTTAAATAAATTCACTACCTTTTCTAAACAGACAAATCCAACATCAACTTATCTCTTTTATAATCCAATATTCTATTAATTATCTTAAATAAATTCGCTACCTTTTCTAAACAGACAAATCCAAGATCAACTTATCCCTTTTATAATCCAATATTCTGTTAACTATCTTAAATAAATTCGCTGCCTTTTTTAAACAGAAAAATATGTTTGCCCACCTGGTCAGTTGGGTTTTGACCGAGTCAAAGGTTGTGGGTTCAATTCTTTGCTTGGATATTTTTTTGTCGAAACTTCCTTCGTTTAGTAAAAATACCAAACGACCTCCAAAAATTACATAAAAATACTCTAAAAATTTCTAAAAATCCCTAGAATATTTCTATAGCATTTTTAAATATTTTTAAATTAATTTTAGGACTCTAATTGAGGAAATTTGGGTCGTTACAATTCCCCATATCTTATAAAAAGTTCGTCCTTGAACTTAGAATAATTCTATAGCATGTTCTCTATCTTGTACATGCATTAGTTAGCGTCCATAATCTAATGTACTAAGGAAAACTACATCAAAGGTATCTTAGGACCTCCTAACCTACCTACAATGAACATAAGCATAAGCAGTGACATAAGCATGACAGCATAAATGTAAGCATGGTAGATGAACTAAACATAATGATAGACTCGATCACAAGCATGTCCATATGCATAGGCAAAAACATAACATGAACATAACGTAGACCTAAACATAAATGTAAATATAAACATAACATGACTTGAACATACTTGCATGCATACTCATAAACATACTATTGTGGTGGCCTAGTTGCACTTAGTAGTACCATAACATAAGTTGTTGATCAGACAACTACTTTAGCGCTAGGTTGGTAGGGGTCCGAACTTAGGACCGGAGTTCCCCTTTATTCTGGCGCGCTCACCGGGCTTAGGTCCCCGGATCATACCACCATCCCAGAACATATCTTGTTTGATTCTGGCGCGCTCATTAGGCTTAGGTCCCCAGATCATATCACCATCCCAGAACATATCTTGTTTGATTCTGGCGCGCTCACTGGGCTTAGGTCCCCAGATCATACCACCATCCCAGAACATATCTTGTTCGATTCTGGCGTGCTCACTGGGCTTAGGTCCCCAGATCATACAACCATCCCAGAACATATCTTGTTATGTAAAAGAAACTAAGCAAAATTCTTAACTTTATAAGCACTTCTAAACATCTCCCTATTCTGTACATATAATCTAATACTTCTAAGGATTTCTCTTTACTGTAAAGAATAAAGAAAATTATACTAAAAATTAAATACTTTCTTACTTGAAGACGGCAAAGATGGTGCTGATGTGTGATGTTGGAGAATGAGAACTGCTCTGATACCAACTGTAACACCCCACCCTCCTCACTACTGGACTGTGAGGGCGGGACGCTACTGGACTACTAACTTTACTTAACTAACATTGCACACATATTGATAGTAATTCCTAAAACTCTCGGAGAACTCAAAACATACAATTAACTAGCAGCGGAAGAATAAATGACTTATCTAATACATTCTTAATAAATGGCAATCTTAATAAATTCTTAAACTAAGTCCCAAGGCTTCCATAGTCCTGGCATCACACACCATCCGCGCCACCTTGTCGCCTTCCTTGCTAAATCTTTTCTTTTCCTTTCTCTGTAGTAAGAGGAAGTGTAATCTATAAACAAAATTTGCTTAGTAAGTGCTATCTAACTCATAAAATCATGAATGTGCATGTATACGAAATAAAAACATGCTAAAATTGAATGCTAACATGTAAAGCTACTCATGCTCATAAATGGCTAAGAAATCAACTAACAGAAAAGCTAACATGTATAGCTACTCATGCTCATAAATGGCAAGGACATCATACTAACTGATATACTGAACATGTATAGCTAATCATGCTCATAAACTAATAAATAAAAGCAAACTAACTGAAATGCTAACATATAAAGCTAAACATGCTCATCAACTAGCAAATAAATAACATGTAAGAAACTAAACATGTAAAAGCTGCTAGCATAAAAGGAAACTCAGCTTGCTGATTTTAAAGGTGAAACTTAATTCATCTGTTCTAAACTTGTCCTTTAATACTTTATAGTTATGGAAAACTTGCTTTACTTGTTCAAAAACTTATACTTATAATACTTCAAAATAATAATCAGCTTTCTTCTTGGGCTCAGGCGTAGTACCATCTTATGCGCGTTCCCTAATAGGTTGGGGTAGCGAACCACCAATCCTAAAAGAGCAGACCTCGGTCTACCAGGGCCAAGACCTCGGAATTGGACACTTGAATTTGTTTAACGACAACCTCGGAAGTCGGGTACTAGCCTCTTAAATAAAGTAAAATACTTATTATCCTTTAATACTTCTAATATATAATGCCTCGGCATTTTAACGAACACCTTGTGTGCCAAAATCCCTAAAGTCTTGACTTTGGGATCTACTTAAGGCCTTGGCCTTTTTCTTTCTTTTCTTTATCTTTCTTATACTTGTTAATACCTCTAATAAAAGAATGCTTCTTTAAAAACTGAAATGTTTAAACAAATTCTAACTTTGAAATGCATAAACAAAAATCTGCATACTATGCTAATCAAAATTCTGCATACTATTCAAGATTCTGCATTCTATGCTACACTATTTCTGCATACTATGCAAACATAAAATCTACACTATAAGCTTAATTAAAATCTGCACTATAAGCCTATATAAAAATCTGTACTATAAGCTTAATTAAAATCTGTACTATAGGCTTAATTAAAAATCTGCACTATAAGCGCTTAATTAAAATCTGCAATATAAGCTCTACATAAAAATCTGAATTATAAGCTTAATTAAAATCTGCACTATAAGCTTAATTAAAATCTGCACTATAAGCTTACATAAAAATCTGCATTATAAGCTTAATTAAAATCTGCACTATAAGCCTACATAAAAATTTGCACTATAAGCTTAATTAAAATCTGCACTATAGGCTTAATTAAAAATCTGCACTACAAGCTTAATTAAAATCTGCACTATTACATAAAATCTGCACTATAAGTTTAATTAAATTACTATAGGCTTAATTAAAATCTGTACTATAAGCGTTTCTCATGCTTCGAATTCAAGAAGAACAAAGGTCCGAAACTACTCCTACTGCAGGTGAGAAGCACTTACCTTGATTCTTGAACTCACAACCGAACAAAAAGGGCTTCTAGGACCTTGGCCGGCCACCGGAGATGATGCCCTAACTCCCTTTCATTTTATGCCCAGGCTCCGCCATCGTACGCAGAAGAGAAGGAGAGAATGGTTTAAGTCACGGGAAAACAGAGCATCAACTTATCCCTTTTTATAACTTAATATTTCTGTTAACTCCTTAAATAAATTCGCTATCTTTTCTAAACAGACAAATCCAACATCAACTTATCTCTTTTATAATCCAATATTCTATTAATTATCTTAAATAAATTCGCTACCTTTTCTAAACAGACAAATCCAACATCAACTTATCTCTTTTATAATCCAATATTCTGTTAATTATCTTAAATAAATTCGCTACCTTTTCTAAACAGACAAATCCAAGATCAACTTATCCCTTTTATAATCCAATATTCTGTTAACTATCTTAAATAAATTCGCTGCCTTTTCTAAACAGAAAAATCCGTTTGCCCACCTGGTCAGTTGGGTTTTGACCGAGTCAAAGGTCGTGGGTTCAATTCTTTGCTTGGACATTTTTTTGTCGAAACTTCCTTCGTTTAGTAAAAATACCAAACGACCTCCAAAAATTACATAAAAATACTCTAAAAATTTCTAAAAATCCCTAGAATATTTCTATAGCATTTTTAAATATTTTTAAATTACTTTTAGGACTCTAATTGAGGAAATTTGGGTCGTTACATACCATGTGTTCTTTTAAATTAAATTTTGGATCGCCTGCGGAACTTAACACGTTTGATCCAAAACTTAATCTATTTGTTCTTTTAGGTTTAGACTTGGATCTCCTGCGGAACTTAACACGTTCGATCCAAATCACCTAAGTTATTAATTCCATTAAATATTAATTTCCATAATTGGTTTCCAGTACTGACGTGGCGAGGCACATGTCCTTCTTGGATATGGGAACAACCACCACCGACTAGACAAAACCTTTTATAGAAGGCTAATATTTAATTTCCTAAAATAACTTTAGGTCAACCAAAAAGAATAATCAAATCACAAGGAAAAGAAAAACAAAAGAACACTATATCGAAAACAAATTCGAAACACTAGAATCGTATGCCTCTTGTATTTAGTATTATTTCCAAAAATAACTAGTATGATGCGGAAAGAAAAATTACTAGTTATACCTTTTAGAAAAACCTCTTGATCTTCTACCGTATTCCTCTTCTAACCTAGGACGTTGTGTGGGCAACGATCTTCCGAGATGAGAACCACCAAGCACCTTCTTCTTCCTTGCAAGTTTCGGCCATCAAAACTTCTTCTAGGATGAAGAAGTTCGGCCACCACCACCATGCTCCAAGGGATACTAGAAACGAGGCTTGCTTTCTCTCCTTCTTCTCCTTCCTTGATCCGGCCACAAACAAAAGCTCCACCAAGAGATAAGTTTCGGCCAACAAGAGGAGAGGAGGGTAATAGGGCCGGCCACCAAAACCAAAGAGGAGAGGAAAGAAAAGAATAGAGATCATTAATTATGAAGCCTTCTCTACCCCCTCTTTTATAATCCTTGGTCTTGGCAAATAAGGAAAATTTAATAAAAATTTCCTTAACTCTTTTTCCATTGAAAAGGAAAATTTATTTAATTAAAAATAATTTTCTTTTTCAAATACAATGGACGGCCACCTCAAGCCCCAAATCAAGGAAAGTTTTAATTAAAACAAGAATTAAAACTTCCTAATTTGTTTCCGGAAATTTATAAAATTTCACCAATAATTTAATCCCTTCATGATTGGTTTATAAAAAGGAAATTTAATAAATTAAAATCTTTCTTTTAAACATGTGGATAAAAAGAAAATTATCTCTAAAAATTAAAATCTCTTTTAATCTACAAATAAGGAAAGATATCAAATCTTTTCTTAATCTCTTGTAGAAACTTATAAAAGAGAATATTTAATTTTTAAACTTTCTTTTAAATCATGAACATGGTTAAAAAGGAAAGTTTTTCTTAAAATTTAAAATCCTCCTTTAATCAACAAAGAAGGAAAGATTTCAAATTTTAAACATGTAGATGATTTACAAATAAGGAAAGTTTTTACCAAAAATTAAAACCATCCTTTTAAACTACAAATAAGGAAAGAGATTAATCTCTTCTCTTAATCTTTTGTAGAAAGCTATAAAAGGAAATTTTTAATTTTTAAACTCTCTTTTAAAATCATGATATCCACATAAGAAATAATTTTAATAAAAATCCTTTTTAATATTCTAGTGGCCGGCCACCTAAGCTTGGGACCCATGCTTTGGCCGGCCACCTACATGACTCATCCAATTGGTCTTGGCCGGCCCTAGCTTGGGTTCCAAGCTAGCTTGGCCGACCCCATTGGATGGGTAAGAAGGTGGGTATGTGGTGGGTATAAATCTCTATATACAAGATGCTACGATAGGGACCGAGAGGAGGAATTGGTTTTGGTCTCCCGATAAAATTAAGCATCCCGTGTTCGCCCCGAACACACAACTTAATTTTATTAATAATAATTCATTCCACTAGAGAACTATTATTGAACTACCGCACCAATCCCAAATTACATTTTTGGGCTCCTTCTTATTATGAGTGTGTTAGTCTCCCTGTGTTTAAGATGTCGAATGTCCACTAATTAAGTGAGTTACTGACAACTCATTTAATTAATATCTTAGTCCAAGAGTAGTACCACTCAACCTTATCGTCATGTCGGACTAAGTCCACCTGCAGGGTTTAACATGACAATCCTTATGAGCTCCTCTTGGGGACATTCTCAACCTAGATTACTAGGACACAGTTTCCTTCTATAATCAACAACACACACTATAAGTGATATCATTTCCCAACTTATCGGGCTTATTGATTTATCGAACTAAATCTCACCCATTGATAAATTAAAGAAATAAATATCAAATATATGTGCTTGTTATTATATTAGGATTAAGAGCACACACTTCCATAATAACTGAGGTCTTTGTTCCTTTATAAAGTCAGTATAAAAGAAACGACCTCTAATGGTCCTACTCAATACACTCTAAGTGTACTAGTGTAATTATATAGTTAAGATAAACTAATACCTAATTACACTACGACCTTCCAATGGTTTGTTCCTTTCCATCTTGGTCGTGAGCTACTGTTTATAATTTATAAGGTACTGATAACATGATCTTCTGTGTGTGACACCACACACCATGTTATCTATAATATAAATTAATTGAACAACTACATTTATCATAAATGTAGACATTTGACCAATGTGATTCTTATTTCTAGATAAATATTTATACCAAAAGCTAGGCTTTTAGTATACACTCTAACACTTAGTTTCTTTTCTCAAGTACCTTTATGCACTTTTAGACCTTAGAATGTTTAAACCATGGAAGATTTGTTTAAGTTGTTAGTAATTATGTTGGAATGCTAGTTAATAGATGTTAGAACTTATTTCAATTGATTTTAGAACTCTTATATGAGATTTTGGCACGAACTAGTGCTGAAATCAGGGGTTCTGATTCGAAATCAGAAACCCTGATCGATCTACAGATCGATCAGGATTGGGTTGTGCCACTGGATCGGTCAGCTGACTCATCCAGTCGCGAACAGAGAGTTAGCGTCTGTTATGGATCGGTCAGCCGACCGATCCAGATGCGAACAAAGAGTACAGAAGCTCACTGATCAGTCAGCCGACCGATCAGTGAGCCACTGGATCGGTCTACCGACCGATCAGTGTACTCCTTCGGCCGACCGATCCAGATGCGAACAGAGGGCACCGAAGCTCACTGATCAGTCAGCCGACCGATCAGTGTGCTCCTGGATCGGTCGGTAGACCGATCCAGCCGCATACAGAAGCAATATAGCCTATGGATCGATCAGCCGACCGATCCAGAGTTTTTCTTCGTGCCAGTATCAAGCTGGATCGATCACTGGATCGATCCGACAGGCCAATCGATCTATGGATCGATTGAAATGCCTGATTACAGCTAGCAGGACATCCGAGAGGCATAGATTATTTTCCCTAGAATGTGTACAACTCATAGGTACACCTAGAATATTAAGTTCAGATTTTACAATAATCAGTTTAACAAAATTTTAATCAATCCAGATTTCCGCAATAGTAATTTAGAACAGCATAATGTAGCGATCGGCCTCACGGCCTAGTCAGTAGAAGGCGGGTCGTTACAGGGTGGTATCAGAGCAGTGTTCCATACTTCCTACACACACATCAGCATTGAACCTGCAGCTTCCAAGTAAGAATACCTCTACTTTATTTATGTTTCTTACTTTCTTGTTATAGCTCATGTTTATAGATAACTGGTGCATGTTAGTAAGTGATAGTATATAACATGATAGCAATAGTTATACAATTATGATTGTATTAGTTATGCATGTCCTGTCCTCTATGTCTTTAGAAATGGCACGAGGATGCCCAGCTAGAAGGGCACCAGCTACTGAGCCCCAGCATGAGGTAGGCAGTTCAGTGCCTCCCCCAATTACAGCAGCAGCTAGCTGAACAGCAACAGGAGATAGTCACCCTCAGGGCTAATCAGCAGAATACCCCCACAGTCACCCCGGAACCAAATCTGACGACTCCAGTGGTCTTAGAGGTTCCACCAGTCCAGCCTGCAGCACCAGCACTAGCAGCCCCAGCAGCAGAGGAAAGGAGAGAAGCTTATCTGATCCAGTGGCAGAGAGTCAAGCCAGAGAACTTCTCAGGCACTAGTGAACCATGGGATGCACAAGCCTGGTTCAAAACACTGGAGAGTACGATGGAGCTTCTGGACTGGCCAGAACACGAGAAGGTGAAGTGTGCCTCCTTCTGCCTGACAGGGGATGCACACATGTGGTGGGAGAGAATCAGAGCGAAGCGCCCAGTGAACCAGATGGCATGGGCTGACTTCGAGAAGAAGTTCTTTGAGGAATTCTTTCACATGCGGGTCACAAACCGCCACTACGACGAGTTCACTGAGTTTCGTCAGGGCAACCTTTCAGTTGAGGAAGCCGTGAAGAAATTCAATAGGTTGGCTCGTCTATGCCCTGAACTAGTCAGCACAGAGAAAGAACGAGTCCGGTTAATGCTCAAGATGCTGAGGTCGGAAATAGCAATGAACGTAGCTGGCGGCATTCATAGACCATAAACCACGGAAGAACTAGTCAGCAGCACCCTGACCACTGAGCACTACCAGAACAGTATAAAGCAGCAGAAGCAAGTTCATTTAGAGTCTAAAGGTCAAGGAGGCTCAAGTACTCAGAAGCAGCAGGGCCATAGCTCCCATGGCTCTAACTGGAAAGGGAACTCCAGCAACAAGCGCAAATCAGGGAGTTACCCAAAAGGAGGACCAGCCAGCAAGCAGCCCAGTTATCCAAAGTGTGCTACTTGTGGGAAATTCCATCCTGGAGTTTGTCGTAAGGGCACACGAGGATGCTTTGAATGCGGACAGGAAGGGCATATGGCCAAGCAGTGTCCGAACAAGGCCAGCTTTCCTCCACCACAGCCGATTCAGTACGGAGGCCAGCCAGCTCAGTTACATCAGATGCAGGCCATTTTAGATGGTCCGCACATCACCCAGGGCAGATTAGAAGCCCCTCCAGCTACGACAAATGCACGAATCTACTCACTCACCAGAGAGGATGTAGCAAATGCCTCGACAGTTGTTACAGGTCAGATTAGTATTTTACAGCAAAGTACAACTGTCTTATTCGATACTGGGGCAACCCATTCATATATATCCAGGGCATTTGTCGAGAAGTTAGCAGTACCTCCAGAGGTACTCAGCAGTCAGTTTCTGATGACACTGCCTTCAGGAGAAATTATGGCATCTACGCACTGGCTCAGAGCAGTTCCAGTCGTTATAGCAGACAGAGAGCTCTTTTGTGATCTGATAGTGCTGAATATGACTGACTACGATGTCATCTTTGGAATAGACTTCCTGATCAGATACGGTGCTTCCATAGAGTGCCGTAAACAGAAAGTCGTATTCCAACCCGAAGCAGAAGCACAGTTCGAGTTCGTCGGAGAACCAAAGAGAAAGGCCAAGAGGTTTCTCTAAGCTATGAAGGCACAGAGGTTAATGGATTAAGGGTGTACGGGATTTTTAGCACACGTAGTCAGAACCAGTCAAGACAAGGACCAACAGCTAGCAGAGGTCCGAGTCGTATGTGACTACCCAGCAGTCTTCCCTGAAGATCTACCAGGCTTAGCACCAGACAGGGAGATTGAATTTGAGATAGAGCTCATTCCCGGTACCAACCCTATCTCCAAAGCACCCTACCGCATGGCTCCAGCAAAACTGAAGGAACTTCATGAGCAATTACAGGAGCTGCTTGACAAAGGCTTCATACGCCCTAGTCACTCACCATGGGGAGCGCCTGTATTGTTCGTGAAGAAGAAGGATGCTCCCTGTGCATAGATTACAGGGCATTGAACCAAGTCACCATCAAGAACAGGTATCCTCTTCCCAGAATAGATGACCTGTTCGATCAGCTAAAGGGAGCAGCAGTGTTCTCTAAGATAGACCTCAAATCAGGTTATCATCAGGTGAAAGTTAAAGAAGGGGATATACCCAAGACCGCATTCAGGACCAGATACGGACACTACGAGTTCGTAGTCATGCCCTTTGGCGTGACAAATGCTCCAGCTACTTTCATGGACCTTATGAACAGAGTATTCAGGGAATATTTAGATAAGTTTGTCATCGTGTTCATCGATGATATTCTTATCTATTCAGGAACTCAGGAAGAACACGCAGAGCACCTGAGAACAGTATTGCAGACCCTCTAGCAGAACCAGTTGTACGCCAAGTTCACAAAATGTGAATTTTGGTTAGATCAGGTGTCCTTCCTGGGTCACATCATCTCAAAGGATGGTATTATGGTAGACCCCAGTAAGATAGAAGCCGTAAGTAACTGGAAAAGACCCAAGAACGCCAGTGAGATCAGAAGCTTTCTTGGATTAGCAGGTTATTACAGAAAATTTGTAGAGTACTTCTCCAGGATAGCCTCCCCACTGACAGCTCTTACCAGAAAGAACAGGAAGTTTCAGTGGACAGAGGACTGTGAGAACAGCTTCAGCGAGCTCAAAAGGAGATTGACCAGTGCTCCTATTCTAGCTTTACCATAAAATACAGACAGCTTCAACATTTACAGTGATGCCTCCAAATTGGGACTAGGAGCAGTACTGATGCAAAATGGCAAGGTGATAGCCTATACCTCCAGACAACTCAAGGACTATGAGAAGAATTACTCTACTCATGACCTTGAGCTTGCAGTGTTGGCTCTCAAAATTTGGAGACATTACTTGTATGGAGCTCAGCGCAGAGTGTATACAGATCTGAAGTACTTCTTCACTCGAAGGATCTGAATATGCGACAACAGATGGCTAGAGCTGGTCAAGGACTACGATATAGACATCCTCTACCACCAGGAAAGCCAATAGGGTAGCGGATGCACTTAGCAGAAAGTGCTACCTTATTATCTCTAGCACCATGTCACCACCCCTAGAGATCACAGATTTTGGTCTCGAACTTATAGTTGGGCAGCTCTCTACTATGACCTTAGAGTCGACCTTGCTTGGTGACATCTAGACAGCCCTGAAATTCAGAAAATCAAGCAAGGATTAGCAGAAACAGAAAGTGGAGAGTTTAGAGTGTCAGCTAGCGGGGTGTTATATTTTGGCGACAGATTATGTGTTCCAGATCAGGAGGAACTCAGAAGGAAGATTTCAGATGAGGCTCACAAGACTCCCTATGCGATGCATCCAAGCTCCACCAAAATGTACCAGGACTTGAAGAAGCATTTTTGGTGGCCCGGAATGAAGAGAGACATCGCTCGATACAGCACCTGCCTCACCTGTCAGAGGGTCAAGGCAGAACATCAGAGACCAGGAGGAGTTTTGCAGCCCATTCAGATCCCAGAATGGAAGTGGGAAGACATTTCTATGGATTTCATAGTGGGACTACCCAGAACCACGAATGGTTTTGACACCATCTGGGTAATAGTTGACAGGTTAACTAAATCAGCTCACTTCTTAGCTATCAGGATATCCTACTCCATGGAACAGCTAGCACAGTTGTATCTCAAGGAGATCGTTAGGCTACATGGAGTCCCACGAACCATTATATCAGACAGAGACAGTAGGTTCACATCACACTTCTGGGAGTGTGTACAGTTAGCTTTGGGCACGAAGTTAAAGTTCAGCACAGCCTTCCATCCTCAGACAGATGGTCAGACGGAGCGAATAAATCAGGTACTCGAAGATATGCTCCGAGCATGTGCCCTAGATTTCAAGGGAAGTTGGTGCAAATATCTGAGCCTAGCAGAATTTGCATACAACAACAGCTATCAGGCCACTATCGGCATGGCACCTTACGAGGCTCTCTATGGGCGGAGGTGTAGATCTCCAATCTGCTAGTATGAGAGTGGTGAACAGAAAGAACTAGAGCTTCAGACAGATCTAGTGGCAGATACCACAGCAGCTATACAGCAGATCCGCAAGAGGATAGAGACACCGAGCCACCAAAAGCTATCCTGATACAGCCTGAGACCCTTAGAGTTCTCAAGGGATTCGGTGTTCTCGAGTAGCTCCCATGAAGGAGTGATGTGTTTTGGGAAGAAGGGCAAACTAAGTCCCGGATATGTGGGACCATACCTTATCGCAGAAGAGTGGGCAAGGTAGCATATGAGTTAGAGCTACCTCAGAAATGTCACCGTCCACAACGATTTCATGTCTCTATGTGAAGAAGCATACCCCGATGCCACCGGTGATTGAGCCCCGGAGTGCAGATCCGCCAAGACCTCTATGATGACTAGATAATAGACCGAGTAGTTAAGAAATTACGGAACAAGGAAGTACCATTAGTCAAAGTTATTTGGCGAAATCACACAGCAGAAGAGGCAACTTGGGAGACAGAAGCCAACATGAGACAGAAGTACCCAGAATTATTCTAAGTTCGAGGATGAACTTTTTATAAGGTATGGGGGATTGTAACGCCCGAAAATTCTCAAAACTATTTTATAAATATTCTATGATTTTTCTGGAATTTTAGAATATTTTTATGGAATTTTTAGAGAAGCGGAAGTAGCAAAAATAAATAGAAAACGAAAATAGTTTAAGCGGGAATTGAACCCGAGACCTATTGGGTCCTACGACTTATGGTGAACCATGGTAACCAAGTGAACCCAGCAGGGCCGTGCTGAAAGGAAAGGGAAACAATTTTATTTAAGTTGGAGTTGGGCCGGAATTATCACTTAATATAAATAGGAAATAATTGGGTGAAGAGTTATTTTCTTGGATCGTAGCTTTCTCCACCCCAACCTAATTCCGCCGCCCACTTCTCCTCTTCCTCTCTCGGCGCCAACCATAAGAACAAGCAAGGGTTCCACCCAAGGACACTTTCCGGCGATGACTTCGACACGAGGGCGCTCCCCTCCACGAGAGGAACGCGTAGACGCGAGAAGATCGTCGAAAGGATCGTCTCCTCCGGAAAATATCGCGATTATAATCGTAAGAAATTATGAATAGGAGGTAAGAAACCCCTCACCTGCAGTATAAGTAGCTTCCGTTTGGTTTTATATGCATTAGTTTAGTTATATGCAGATTTTTCGACACATAGGGTGTATTTAACCCTCCTCGCAGGTTTAGGGATTTAGTGAGTACCTTTAGATGGGCTGGACACGTCTTTCCCCCCTTCAGTTGGAGGTCTTAGATGTTGTCGGGTGCCTAGAGGTAGTCTCCCTAATAGAGGGGAGAGTTTAAGCACACTAGATGTTCGATTAAATGATTAGCTCAGTAAAATGCAACTTAGGCATTTTTAATAGCTCAGTAAATGCAATAGAAGCATTTAAAATAGCTTAGTTAGCCTTACTACAGCTTTCATGGGACTACGGTCCAATGGGTGGGCTCCCACAGTCGCCTCTAGGTTCAGACAACCTAGCACTAGGTTCAGATAACCTAGTAATAGTAAGATAAGTAAATTCAGCTATATCAGTATTTTATTTTCAGTGGCACTGTACTGGACCAGATGTCCATTGGGTTGGACTCCCACAGTCGTCCCTAGGTTCAGATAACCTAGTAAACCCTACTAAATGCGGGACTTGCAAACCCGGGTCTAGCTAGGGATGCGCGCACAGCAGTTGTCGGGCCCAAACAGCAGCATGATTACTATTTTCACTTATTATGATAATAGCTTTCAAATTCGTAATCTAGTTATGTGAATATAGTTTTAGCTCAGTTTTAGTTTCAGTTTCAGTTTAGTTCGCCTAGTTGATACCATGAGATAGCTCCATGCTTAGATTTTATTATGCATGCCATGTTTCAGTATTTATGCCATGTAACTTCAGTATGTCATGCTTTAACAAATTCAGTGCATGTTTTTAAATAGCATTCTTTAAAAACATGTTTGCATCGTTGCATGTTTTAGTGAGGTAGTTGGTTTCTTACTAAGCTTAAAGCTTACAGATACTTTTTCCTTATACTGCAGATAAAGGTAAAGGGAAAATGGATTAGCAGAGGAAGCTGAAGGTCAATGCAGTGATGGTGTGTGTGGCAGGAACTTGGAATAAAGATCCTTAGGGAGTTTAGCAAATTAAGAACTTAGTTTCTTTTCTCAAGTACCTTTATGCACTTTTAGACCTTAGAATGTTTAAACCATGGAAGATTTGTTTAAGTTGTTAGTAATTATGTTGGAATGCTAGTTAATAGATGTTAGAACTTATTTCAATTGATTTTAGAACTCTTATATGAGATTTTGGCACGTACTAGTGCTGAAATCAGGGGTTCTGATTCGAAATTAGAAACCTAGATCGATCTACAGATAGATCAGGATTGGGTTGTGCCACTGGATCGGTCAGCTGACCGATCCAGTCGCGAACAGAGAGTTAGCGTTTGTTATGGATCGGTCAGCCGACCGATCCAGATGCGAACAGAGAGTACAGAAGCTCACTGATCGGTCAGCCGACGATCAGTGAGCCACTGGATCGGTCTACCGACCGATCAGTGTACTCCTGGATCGGTCGGTAGACCGATCCAGCCGCATACAGAAGCTCACTGATCGGTCAGCCGACCGATCAGTGAGCCACTGGATCGGTCAACCGACCGATCAGTGTGCTCCTGGATCGGTCGGTAAACCGATCCAGCCGCATACAGAAGCAATATAGCTTATGGATCGGTCAGCCGACCGATCCAGAGTTTTTCTCCATGCCAGTATCAAGCTGGATCGATCACTGGATCGATCCGTGAGGCCAATCGATCCATGGATCGATTGAAATGCCTGATTACAGCTAGCAGGGCATCCGAGAGGCATAGATTATTTTCCCTAGCATGTGTACAACTCATAGGTACACCTAGAATATTAAGTTCAGATTTTACAGTAATCAGTTTAGCAAAATTTTAATCAATCCAGATTTCCGCAATAGTAATTTAGCACAGCATAATGTAGCGATCGGCCTCACGGCCTAGTCAGTAGAAGGCGGGTCGTTACACAGGATAAGCGAAGAAATTTTCAACTCTCATCTACGCGACTAACTCGGCTTCATGGAGGCGCCTCGGAAGGGCTTTGAGGCGCCTCCAGCACTGTATAAAAGGGGTGTTCGAGCAGTAGGTTCATTCAACGAATTCCAAAGCAATATTCTCCTGTGTGCTACGAACAAGATGACCCAGAAGTGCTGCTACAAGTGCCCGACGACCCAGAGCTTCAAATCTTCAATTCTAGTTGTCAGTACAGCTTTTAATACTGTTAAACTGTAATACTTTTGTAACTGAATTTGCATGATATAGTTGTTGCCCACAGAAAGTAATCAACGATCGCGGACCTTGGAGTAGGAGTCGCCCTAGGTTCCGAACCAAGTAAACCCTTGGTGTCTTTGTGTGTGTTTATTATTTCATTTCATTATTCCGCTGCTTTAACTTGAACGCTTTACGATTACGAAATTCATTGTGAAAGCCATGAGCGCTATTCACCCCCCTCTAGCGATTCTCGATCCAACAATCCCTACTCACACATTACACTGGATACGATTTACCCGTATTTTTTAGGGGAAGAGCGAGTACCCATAGTTACCCTTTTTAGATCAGTGACCCTTAGAGTTCAGGACTATGTCCTCTATAGGGTCTTGATCTTTTGTATTTTTCCACTGATCACTCGCGACGTCGAGATGATGCGTCCTTTTCACTCATTTTTACTTTATGGCCTATGTTATAAATTAGACATAGACATTAGTCTACATGTTTTCATACCATTATTTATTCATCTAGACTTATCACGAGCAGACGAGTTCATATGCCCTACTGCCACATCTTGACTGCATTCCTTGCATCCCTAGAGATTGATGTCATTAGAGGTGATGTCAAAGTCCTGACCGACTTTGACATGGTAGGGTCTAGGAACTTTTCCTTAGGGGCATTCATATAGATGATGAGGGTATCCTGTCTTGGTGGAGGGGGGGGGGGGGGGCCAGCACTAGCCTGACTTGGACGACGAGCTAGATGCTCAGGGGGAGGCGGACAAAGTGGACGAGTTCATGCATGCACTTTTTGGCGGTGATCACCCTGCTCCAACACCGCCTCCAGCTGAGCACCACGTCCCGCCCCTCGGACACTAGCCGACCATGTTACCGGCCTTGAGATGGCTATGACTGGTCTTCGGCAGGAGGTCTCTGACTTTCAGCGGGACGTGCGACGGGAGATTTTCGATCTAGGATGAGACGTGCGGTAGGACATCACCGATCTTCGATGGGACATATCCAGCTCTCGAGAGGATGACCGAACTCGACACGCTGAGCTGATAGAGATGTTATTTTCCTTGGGTTCCAGACCACCCTCTTCATCCTCCCAATAGATTAGTTTCTACTATCTACGTGTACTTTACCCTGACTATTGTACTTGTATTTTAACTTATTTATATTTCATCTCAGATATTAACTTGTCATATTCTGATTAATAGACTAGGATTCTTAAATTACAAAAACTTTTTTCAAAAATATTTTTCTTAAATTCTAAGAGAAAACTTTTATGTTTTCAAAATTTTCCATTTTTAGAATTTCAAAAATCAGTTTTAGCCTTAGATTAGATCACTCCCTTAGAAAGCATGTTCCTATAGGTCTAGAACTTGAGCATCTCACCAACACACTAGGACTACCTTGTTTGTGAATGGCTAAACTTAGAAAGGGGTGAGATGTATAGGCAGATTGCCTGAACATAAGATGTTTAAGTCAATGCATCGACATAAGTCTGGGCATTAAATACAAAACAAATATCAATCATGTTAAGTTATTTAGCTTAGTCAAACACTAACTAAATAAAATTAACTTAACATGAGTAACTAAGTGAAAGTTGGTATCCTTTGATAGTTAGTAAGTAACTAAATGGTTAGACAGTTGAGGTTTTTTTATGTAAGATTCAAGGGGAGGATTAACTCAAATTATTTTCATACTCAGTAAATTTTTCTCTTCTTTGAAAATATTTGGTAAAATCATTTTTGAAAAATATTTGTCATTTTCTCAAAAATAATTTAATCTTATAAACTAATTTTTGAAAATTAACTTGTCTTTGAAAATTGAATTTTATAAACTTAAGCTTTTAAAAAGTTGGCTTTTATATAAACTTATTTTTAGTCGACTTTTATATAAATTTATTTCTGAAAATTTAAATTTTATAAACTTAGTTATGAAAATTAAATTTTATAAACTTAGCTTTTATAATCTTACTTTTGAAAATTGACTATTATAAACTTGTATTTAAAAATTACCATTTATAAACTTACGTTTGAAAGTTATTTTTAAATTTGCCATAATTTTACAAGTTTCTTTTGAAAATTTGGTTAATTTTATAAAACTTTCATTTTAACTTTAAAAGTTAATAAATTTTCTTTCTAAGTTAGCTATTTTACAAAACTTAATTATTTTGAGAAAGTTAAAAGATGTTGAAGATTATTTCTAAAGTTTAAAGCAAAATTTTCAAGATTTTCCTTGTTTTCTATTTTAAACTCTCCCAAGTCAATCTAACTTCAGTTTACAGTGAATTTTTACTTAGTCATTTATACCTATCATTTCTATGTTCTTTTTGATGAATGTTAAAGGGAGAGGGTTAGGTAGTTTAAGTTAGTTAGCAACAAAAAATATCAAACTTAAAACAAGACTAACCTAAAAACCATGTTATTACTTATGATTGCTTACTTTTTTACATATTTTTCACTAACACAACTCATGTTGTCATTACATCAAAAAGGGGAAGATTGTTGGTACGGTTAGCACTAAGGGTCTAACTCAGGTTTTGATGAATGACAAAGTAGGTTAAGTTAATTTCATTGTGATATAACACTTTTACTAAGTGTGCAGGAGAAGCCCAGCTAGGTCGACGGGCCGACCGGATAGCTGGCACGAATCCCAGCTAGGTCGACGGGCTGACCAGATGTTTGGCACGAAGCCCATCTAGGTCGACGGGCTGATCGAATGTCTGGTACAAAGTCCAACTAGGTCGACGAACCGACCTGATAGCTAGCACGAAGTCTAGACAGGTCGACGGGCTGACCGGATGTTTGGTACGAAGTCCAGATGGGTCGATGCGCTGACCGGACGTCTGACAGGTAAGTTAAGGTAAGTCACTAGAGGGGAGTGACTTGGTGAGGACACGTTCCCGGTTAGGGAACTTAGGCGCCGATCCAACTTAGAACCATTTCGAAAATCTAAGTTGAGATCTTGACTAGATTCTGGTCTCGGTGAGATGGAATCTAATTACTACTCTTTTCTTTAATTGTGCTAACTTTTGTTTTGCAGGGTAGTATAACTTTTATTTTACCTCGGGCTAACATTTTCTTGCAAAAAAGGGACTTCTGGAAGATGGTGGTCCGGGCTCCCGGAAGGCAAAATTCTATCCCATCGCAACGTGGAGCGCGCTGGCTGGCCTAATCTACGTCACAGTCCGGGCGCCGAGAAGGGATCCGAGCGCCCGGAGCACTCCTATATAAGGAGGCCTCCTCCAGAGCAATATACAATAACGTCTTCCATTGACTGCTCTACTGCGTTGTGCTCTTGCGACGCTGTGAAGCTTCTCCGACAACTTGCGGCTCAAGTCTTCTTTTTCAATTGTTGTCGGTATTTCATTTTAAGCATTATTGTACTTACATCTATAATCACACTTTCGAACTGCTAGTGAATTGCCAAACGAAAGCACTCGACTAGTGTGGGCCTTGGAGTAGGAGTCGACAAAGGCTTCGAACCAAGTAAAATTAGTTCGTGTTAGCGTTGTGTTTTGCTTTTATTTTTCTGCTGCTTACTCTAACTCAATAACAAATTTTTGATCGCTATTCACCCCCTCCCCCTTTAGCGACTTTCACGATCCAACAGATCTAATGACACAAAATTGGATGCGGCATTGATCCGAAAGGTGGAACGTATACCAAAATATGGCAGCGACACACAGGTCGGGATATGACAATGACACACAAGCCGAACCATAATAGTGGCTCATAGGCTAGAATGTGATAGCGACACGTAGGTCGAAATATAATAATGGTGTGCATGCTGAAACACAGCAATGACACAGAGCCGGAATGGAATAATGGTTCGGTGGCCGAAATAGAATAGACGGCCCAGAGCCAGAAAGGTGGCGTCAACATCCGGGGAAGGTGACTTCCCTAGAGGCGACCAGGATTGTGAGAGTGGCAACAGTGGTCGACAGCGCCTCGGAGGATGGCGGTAGTGCCCGATATTTGCTCGGAGGATGGTGGTAGTGACCAATAGCAACTCGGAGGACTGCGGTAGTGGGTGGAGAGATAGCGGCAATGGCCAGAGAGGCAGCAACAGCTACTGTTCCGGTGCTAGATGTTGGTACCCCAAGATAGTTTTGATATGATCAAACAAGCTAAGTTAGGCACTGTTATGTTTAATCCTATGTCAAAGTGTGCAGGAACTTAGGAGCACAGGATGTCGAGTAAAAGGCGCAGCTAGCGAGAAGGACGACACGGGAGAGAGCCGACGGGCTCGGTACGTTTGAGGGACAAGGTGCTGTGGAAGAGTACGCGGGCGAACGAGAAGGAAGTGCGCGGCATTTCCGAGGGATGTAAAGTTGGAGCGGAAGCTTGCTCGAGGAGAGGGTCGGAAGTTGAGTTCGGATGAGCCCTATTCCAAATGGCCGAAATCACCCAAGGGAGCAGAGCCGGAACAGAAACCTAGACCGAAGCAAATGGAGCCGAAGTTGAAGGTCAGGAGAGAAAGTCAACTCAATGTTGACTTTTCCCCTTAGGGGTGCCCAGAGCAGTCCAGGCGCCTGGAACCCTTCCTGGCGTCCGGAACCCAAGTTTGGGCAAGGAAGAAGAGGTCACCGCTATAGTAACTTCTAAGGAATGGGTAAGTGGACTTATTACACAAATTCTAGATTTTTTGAAAGTAATAGTTTTTATTGTCTGAAAATTAATTTATTTCACTTCTGAACATTTCTGATTACTGATTATTGTTATTTTTGTAATTTTGGGCACTAGACTGATCATCAACCAAATGGTAGGAATACATATTTTGAACATGTCTAATATCTGACTTCTGCAATATTTCTAATCTCCGACCTCTCCTCTAGGAGGTATAATTCTAGAGGGTTAGTATTAGTTAAGCCACGAGGAACATCATTTAATTTAAGTGTCCATGTGAAAATCTATACCTAGATTTTTTTTTATTATTTTTACTATTGTTTCACAATAATTTAAGTATTGTGTTTTATCGCCCACCTGCTAAGTGATTCCCAAATCACTCACCTCCTTATTAACCATTTCAGTGAGAGATGAAAGTAGTACCAAGAATGAGATCGAGGATAAAGAGCAAGTTGAGTTCTAGGGATGGCGAACTGGCTCCAATTACAGACAGGAGGACTAGAATTCTACTATAACTATGAGTTTCTTAATTTAGTTAGGGGAATGTAATTTAATTCGTCGAATAGTGAAAATAGTGTACTTTTTTATGTTGAGAATGTAAATTGACTTTATGTGGCAATTACTATACTACCAAGGCTGGTTGTTTTCGAACTTTGGGTTGAAAGCAACACCGATGTCAGTCCCTGGTCGGTCCTCGATCTTGGGGTGTGATAGTTTGATTAAGAAGTTCATCTCTAAACTTGGAGTGGTTCCGACCATTATTGAAGCATTGTCAGTTTATTGTGACAACATTGGAGTCATCGCGCGGGATAAGGAGACAAGGTCTTACCAACGATCCAAATATGTGCTTCATTGCTATCAATTGATCAGAGATATCATCAATAGGAATGAAATACAGCTCAAGAAAATTTCCACTGAAAGAAACATAATGAATCTTTTGACAAAGACTCTACTATAAAGCACGTTTGAGAGTCATGTCCAGGCCTACTATATTGGATACCATGATGATTGGCATTAGACCAAGTGAGAGTATGTTATATTTAAGAGTTGCCCTAAGGCAATCACCTTATGGTTTGTACTATTTATTGGATAAATAAAAATTTACTATTTGAGTGCACATTTTATATGTGTTTGATTACATCTTAAACTCACTTACTAAATGTTTGTAATATGATTCATAGCATGAGAGGACTTGTGATTAAATCACAAGTAGTGAGCATCTTTATATGTATAATTATGAATATATTGAAATATTCCCTAATAAATAAATTGATGTATTCAAACATTATTGATTCTGTGAGACTAGCACGAGTTATACTCCTTGGTCTAACCAAGTGGTTGTTCCTCACTGGTTGAAGATATTGCGATGTCGAGAGTTAAACATGGATACTAATTATGGTAACTAGTTCATTGAAGTAACTTGTTGTAAGACTTCATATGATTTTCTACATATATAGATATGTTAATAAAGCTCTTATTGTAAGTGTGAGTTTCTTTTGACTTGAGGTATTCAAGTCACCTTGGTCATGAAGATTTATACTTTGACATCTTAAGCAAGTATCTCCTTGGAGGTGTGACCCTGGGATAATTAGGTATAAGTCAAAGTGCCCGAAGGTGTTTGGATAATCCACAGAGGATTCATCACTTCTTACGAGGAGACATATTGGCACGCCCCGAGAGTAAGGTTGTCCGACGAAAATCGGACAGCACCTCCCCTGTAGCAGTGACAAATGAAACCGGTATACATCACCAACAGATAATACATATGCAAATTAAATCACAATCACGCAGATAATATGCAACCCACACGGCTGGAAAATCAAACACAGCGGAAAACAACAATAACAAGTATAAAGTAACGAAAACTCACCGCGGGCCAGCCCGGCTTGACTCCTCGACAAAACAACCAAATACAAAATAACAAGTCCACAGCCCAATTATTACAACGATAAATTCAAAGGTTTAACTCACAATAAAATGAAAACCAAAATCATAAAACCGTCCTCGAAAGCGACGTGGGACCGGCAGTCGGGATCCTCCTCCAAGTGTACTAGCATCGCTATCAGCTACCTGGTGAAATTACCAATGTGGGTGGTGAGTATAAAGACTCAGCGGGTAATAGAATAGACAGTGCATGAGTATCATAAAGAACAGGAATACAATAGGATACAGTCTCGGAAAGATAATAGCAGATACTACTGTGTAATCAAAGTACATATCCATACCTGATTCCATAACCTAGGCTAGTGTAAGGTCTGAGGTAACATAAACTGCTATAATACTGCTCACAACTACCCAGATCACATGTAAGGTATACTGCCAGAGTAATCAGTGTCCAAGCATATATATATATATATATATAATAGGTATGAGATAACAGAACTGCATAAGTAAACATATAACAGCATAAGCAAATATAACGGAAAAATAGCGTATGCACGGATGGTCACCCCGCCCACCTCTCTGCACCACGACCCCTGTATAGTCGAGAGGCCGGATCGATGACAACTGTACAACACTCCAGCCGCCACCACTCTCGAGTGACCGAGTGGACAGTTCGCATAGTAGCTATATAGCTACATAGCAATAGGATCCCTACGACTCACAACTCCAGCCGCCACTACCCATGAGTGACCGAGTGTAGCGTGACAGGACAAGCGGCACGCTCCAACCGCCATTACCCATGAGTGGCCGAACGTGCGGCTTTGGCCAATGACCGTCTCAACCACAAGGGAGCCAAGGTCATCAGCGATGCATGCATGACATGATGTGAATAATGCAACAGTCATCATATATACTAAAATCAAGTATGCTACATGAAGCCAGCATGCTCAGTAAGGTGTGTAAATAAACAGCAACCAAAGCATGTAAACATGGTATCAGGTGTCTATATATCCAATACCTAATATCTAATGTCTGGCATCTGGTATCTGGTATATGATACCTAGTAATATAGTATCTGCTAAATATAATCGATAGCAATGAGAGACTGTATAGATACAGAAAACGAGTAGCTCAAAGATTGAGTGGAAGTATCAAACGCAGAAAAAATAAGAGTGGAGTCAAGATAGATACAGCAACTATCTGAACCTAAAGCTCATGCACTAGGACCAAAATACTAAAGAGATAAAGCAAGAAGTACCCACCTCTAAATGTAGGATGAATCCGACGTCAACTTCGTCACGACACCCGCCTCGATCAGAGTCCTGTGTCAACGTATAAATTTTAACTAATTACATATGAAACTGAATAACTATACTAATGTACATGACCAGCGAATTTGATCTGAGTTCCATTTATTACCTAAACGAATCCACACTGAACTACTCAAAACTAGTCCCAAGCCTTAATCTATCTGTTTCCTGGAATCACACAATTCCAGCCGAATCTGATCAACATAAGGAATTCTAAACATGCATTGGTTCCATATGCACTGGTACAGTACGAAATTATCTCATTCCTTAACAAAATCTACATCCATCAATTATCTAAGCAACAATCAACAAGCTTCCAATTCTAACAGAATTCCCATACCTCACCATTCCAGCACACACACTATGACAATTTGGATTTCCAATCATGCATTTGTTCCCTAAATACCAATGCACAAATTCATACTCAACTAAACTAAGTATCCAACAAATCCAAATCTTTACCCAACAGTGAACTCACCTCTATTGACTCACTACCTGGAGACGGAATTCGCCAGTACAAACACAAAGATGCTGCTCTCTACCTCAGAAGCACAACCACAATTCTACAAGGCTACTAACAATTGAAATTGCACTAATCAGCACACAACCCAACCGAATTCAACACCTTATTCTACAAACCTCATATGTGCAATTGTAGAAGCCTTACCTATTGTTTTACGGCCAGACAACCTTGCTGAGGAGACCCGCCAGTGATACTTGTTACTGGAGGTTTTGGCCGAACCTTCACCATGAGCCCCCTGCCAACACCCAATCAACACATAACCCCTACCGAAACCTAACAACCATAATTGCAGGTCTACATCCAAAACTGAAGATGGCTTACCCAATGACTCACGGCTGGAAATCATTTGCTGGGGATGTCCGCCGGTGTTGGTTTGCTGCTGGAGAAACTTGGTCGAGCTCCTCACCGTGTGTTTCTGCTAGAACCAACCCCTAGTCAGTCCAATCTCCTATCCTGGCCACCAATCGTAGATCCCATAGCTACCAAACCCTAATTGAAACAATCCTTACCTCCAATACCTCAGTGACAGCTTCCACCACCAGCGGCGAGGCGAAATCCGACGAAATCAGCTTGGCGTTAGGGCTAGGGAACGCCGTGACCACTGTTTGGAACGCACCCTCAGCTAAGATTGAGCTCGGGGTTCCGGCGATTCGACCCTCAGCGTCTCCGGTCTCCAGCTCTGCTCCTCCTGCCCGACGGTCCTCGCACGAGGCAGCAAATCCGAAGAGAAGAAGGGGTAGAGGACTGGAGGCTTCGGCGAGGCTTCCCTGAACTCCGCGTCACCGTGAGCTCGGGTGCGAAGTGCCATCGCGGCGCTGGGTCGGCGGAATCGGGCGAAGGGGCGAACAGGAGGGGAAAACGGAGTTTTTAGGGCTTTAAGCACTGTAGCTTCCATATAAATAGTAGGGTTTAATTTCTCCACTTAGCATAAATTCCCCTTTAAACCCCTTTCAAATGGTACCTTCCATTACCTCTTTAGACTCACAATTTCATCCCTTCAAATTCTACAATACCATCTCCAAATAAATCCAGAAAAATGTCTAAAATTTCCTGTAAATTATTATAGGTTATTTACTTTGCCGTATCTCACACATATACCCAGTGGTTCCTTGTCAAGATTGTTACTCAAAATCTTTGGCCAAAGCATCACATGTTAAGAGTATTGTACTCTTGGATAGATGTACAAGAAATTTGAATCAACAGGACGAGGAAGTACTACTTGGGCTATGTGTGATATAGTTAGCCTAGTAGGGACTGATACACAGACCATGTCCTAAACCAAGTGGGTATAAGACGAGTGAAAGGAACGAGACACGACTCATTATAGTTGCACGTTCAGAAGTGGTTCTAGAATGAACCGTTTGATTTTTTTGATCAATTAGGGGTTATGATGTACTACTAGTTTTCGCTCATGATCGATCCATAATTAATGGTTAATTATGGATGACCAACATAGCTGGGAACCTATTGGGTCACACGCACTATGAATTTATTTGAAGGATTTAAAATTAGTTTGAGAATTGGATTCTCACATCACGAGAAATTGAGTCTGATTGGACCAGACGAAAGATAATTAAATATGGAAGATATTTTGTCAGAACAAAAGAACGGATGTGCCACGTCTTTTGAATATGAGATGGACCCTCTTTGGTTTAATTATAAACTAAATTAATTTAGTTTTAATTAAAATTGGTTTATTTATTAAACCAAGAGATTTGGTTTTGAACCAACTTGGTTTGGTCTTGAACTAAATTTAAGGCTAATGGTATGGGTACAAGTTAACTGATATAGGTTTTGGACTTGCTCCTCTAACCCATTAGGATATCTATATATTAATACAGATTGGAGAGAAAATAATAACTTTTGATCAAAAACCTAATTGTTAGATTTTAATCAAAACCCTCCCCTCTCTTCTCCTTGCCACCACCCAAGCTGTCGCCACCAACCACTAACCCTCTAGACAACATCCCTCTGCCAACCAGAAGGACACTAAATCATGAGTGCTCCAATCGTGGACTCCTTCTTGAACGGTCAAGAATAGCAGTGAGGAGCTGATGCACCCCGTGTGCCACCGCCGTCGTTGTCGTCTCCCTTCTACTACCGTAAGGGCTTACCACCACTTTCCCTTCCACCGAGAGTCACCTGTCGACCTCTAGAACCTCTCGTTGTTGGCTATGCTATAAGCAGTAGCAAGGAAATGTCACCAACAACAACGATTGTCTCTATTATTTTTCTCCTTTTGTTGTTACCGGGTTGCTTTCGCCACCTAACACAAATCAAGATTGAATCCTTCTCTCGGATCATGTTATCTAGGATTATTGGCTAGTACCTAAGATGAAGACAAGAATTGTGACTTTGTGAAGTCATCTTAACAATTGCTCGCTGTGGATATGGATAAAGGCGAGGCTTTGAGAGTGTCACTTGGTTGATGTCCTTTCCACTTTGCATCATTCGTTAGATATACCTAGAGTAAAGTTATTTTTGTAAAATGTTATATTGCGATTATGTCTACATGAAATATTTTCTTGTATGCATGTGGTGTATGTGCTAAATGAATTAGATTTATTATTGTTTTAAATTTCTACTGAGCATGTTTACGAAATATGTTTTAGCACTCACCCGTATCAGGCTCCCTAACATTATCAAATAGGCACTTTGAGCCTTGTTTTGGTTCAACCTCTCTTTCTTTTGAATACAGTATGAAATGAGCTCATTAAGAGTCAATTTCTCCTTTTGACAGTTATAATTGATCTAGAATTATTTGAACTAGTTTGGAAAAGAAATAAACACTAAATGCACAAGTATGTCGTCTGACAATTCAAGGTTAAGTACTTTCAACCTTGATGCAAGGTGGGACATTTCCATGATATATTTCCAAACATTTCCCTTGCCTTTATACTTCATGGAAATCAAGCTCTTCAGAATTATGTTTGTTTCCGCCTTATCACTTTTGACAAAGCGCTTCTCAATCTCATCGAGATATTCTTTAACTTTGGTGATACTATCAGACACCACACCCCTAAAAGCCTTAGGTATGTTGTGTTTGATGATCATAATACTCATGTGATCGTACTTCTTATATTTAGCGTTTGTTCAAAGGAGCTAGAATTTGGAGGAACAATAGATTGCTCGGTTCTAATCATAAAATCTAGATCCATGCAGCCAAGAATAATAAGAATGTTCTTCTTTCAATCCTTAAAATTAGTACCATTAAGGATTGACACTGAACTTAAATTAGTAGAAATAGTAGCAACATTTGTTAAAAAAACACAAGAATAATAACATAAATAACATGCTCATTTTGAATAAATTAAAATAAATAGTAAATCTCATCTAAAAATACCTAGTGTAATAACAATATCAAGATTTTGGATAGGAATATTATTTGTAAGTGGTACTCTTGTTGTAATAATCAAACACTAACAATAATGTATGACAAATAATAAACTTATCTTTGGATCGATTTATTATATTCAAGAAAAATAATAAAAAAAAACTTTATAATTGTTATGTGTAATGTATTTATTATCACAGATAAATATATTATTTTGATAAATATAAATGTTCCTTTGGGTCGACTTATATTCACATAAATATACACATTTACACCTTAATTCATACCTCAATAATATCTCAATATTTCAAATAAAATTAAATTTAAATAATAGAGATAACTTTTTCGATATATAAATTAAATTAAATTAAATTAAAAATAATAGATATTAATAGGATTCATACAATTAATGAAAAATTAAAACTAATATTATAAAATAATTTAATTATTTTATTTTATTTAAATCATTAAAATTCATGGATTGTTATTAATTATGACATTATTATAAGGGTAGTTATGTCTTTTTATGAAAAATGTTAAAATTAAAAAATTATGAAATTGACAACTGACAACCCAGCATGGCCGTCTGTGCTATCCCCTAAACATTGCGTCGGGTTTTTTTTTTAAACAAAATTCCTTCCAAACCAGGTCACTTTTTGACACAATTGTCCATCATATCTGAAACCACACGATTTTCTAAAACCAATGCAACAGTCACACTTCCCTCGTATGATAAAATATGAAATCGTTTGTCCCAACATTCTTGTCGTACCTGATCTTAGATTATCATGAAAAAGATAAATTATGACAGTCGAAAGGATAAGTGGTGGTAGGGTGAGATGCACAAGGACCGGAGATTTACGCTCCGACTACCTTATGATTTGACCCTGCGACCTCATGTGACAAATAAATATCATTTATCATCTCAGATGATCCGTGGGATCCGTCACTTTTTCCCTCATGTTCGTCTTGATGTGAGTCACTGTTCGATAATGAATTTAACTGATTTTCTTATCTCTATCTCAAAAAATTAAATTTCTAATAAGCATATAACAACCGAAACATAATAAATTCATAAGAATTAAAAATAGATTGTTGATAGAAAAATGAATTAAGAATTCTCAATACAAAAGCCTCAATTCTATTCAATTATTAAAAAATCATAAATATAGTAATCAGTAATTACAGAAGCATATGAATTTATAGTGTGGGTTTGATTTTGAGCACTATCTTTAATTTACAAATTTCCTTAAATAGAGTTTTACCGATGAAATACAAAACATATAATATTATATTTATAATGATCTAAGATTTTTTATTTCTAATTTGATCTCTCACCAAATTAAAAATTGTGCATATGTATTCATATTATTGTATTCATGACAATTAAACCCCTAATCTTTAATTCTAAACCTGACCTAATTTATTATATTTATAATTATAATTATAATCCAAAATTTTAATATCCTTTCCTTCGAAATTTGATTTAGAAAGACTTTCATATAACAAATAATCAACCAATTCAATTCCTCGGTATGGTTCTAAAAACGTTGTCTTCAACTAATTTAACCGCCTTCAACAGTACAGGTTGGTTGAAGTCCATTAGTGTTGGCCGAGGGATCCATCGGTTGACATCCGCCGGATCACGGTGTTGACCTAACCACAATATTTAGTGATGAATTCCACTCGTATTTATCGATTGGAACGGCGCTGTTTGTTTGTTTATTTTCACAAGTTTTGTTGTGAGCCTATGATTATGACTTGAATAATATCCAGAAGTGCAAGTGACTTAACAGTTCAACCTCTCATATTTTTCTTTATCATCTCATTATAGAAAAATATTTTACAATGTACCATAGTTGAGAATGGAATTATAGAAAAATAACCTGTGGGATTTTTCACAATGTAAATTACAGTTTGGTATGTATTTCATTAACAATACTATCTTCCGGTTCAATATATCCGTTCGAGTCTGAAAACCTTGTGTCTAGCTTTGACCATCTTCAACAGTAAATTTGGTCGAAGTCCATTAGTATTTAATATTGACCGAGGGATCCACTAATTGACAAATCTGCCAGGCTTCAATCAGAAAAAAAAAAATAGTCATAAATGAACTATATCGGCTTGTTTATTTATTTATTTATTTATTTATTTTTTCCAAATTCACCATTCATCACCATTTTCGAGTCTTTCATGAGTTTTAATTAAGTCATCCGGATGATTTAGTGGTTAGCTTGTAAAATATTATCATCATAAAATCTAGAATTTAAATTTTGATAAAATTAAGATAAATATCTCTTATATATATTAATTATTATTTCAAAAATTAATAATCATATATAATTTATCTCCTCCATATTTATCTAGGCTGAGATGAACGTACTCATCTTCTTTACCCCCGTGAGTTTTATCTACCTCAGTTGCCCAAACTGTCAGACAGCTCATGTTTAATGCATTCGAACTGCACCTGTATGTTTATTTATTTTTCATTACTTCAACAAACACAAAGTAAAATGAATAAAACAGCTGTCAGCAATGACAACATGTATTAGTTATCAATACATATTGTGACATCAATAATGAAAATTATTAAATTATATATAATGTTAATGGAATTTAATTCTATTTTATTGTGAGGTTTTTGTACTTGAAAATATTTGTAACGACAAAAGCAGCATTACTAGTCAATGCACATGCTTGGAGCCACAGCTGTAAGCCACTTTATTTAATTTAATATAATTCATAATAATTTCTGTCTTTTTTTAATGTTTCCATCGTTGAAATTACGTTGAATCAATGTTCCAAATTAAAACAAGAGGAGCTGAGTTATGAAGGCTTCCTAACAAGTAACAACTGCCGGACGGAGATTGATAGCATGGCGACGATGATGGCTATGAAGGCTGTGGACTTCTCCTTTCAGTCCATCGCGGGAAAGCTAGAGAAGATGCTAGAGGAAGAAGCCGCGTTGCTGGCTGGAGTCGAAGATGATGTCCGATACATAGTTGCTGAGCTCAAAAGCATCACCTCTTTCTTGACGGCCATGTCAACCAGGCGCAATATGGATGTTGAACTGCAGAACTGGGTGCAAGAAGTAAGGGAGGTGGCCTACGACGCCGAAGACTCGATCGATGAATTCAACTGCCGTCTCCGATCGACGCCTTACAGCAAGTGCGGAGTCAAAGGTTTTTTCAATCACTTCCTTCGCCGCATAAAATCATTGAAATCTCGCCATGTCATTGCTTCGGAGATTAAGAAATTGAAGATTCAAGTAGAAGAGATTAAAAAGAGGCACGATCGTTATTCCCACACAAATGAAGCTACAAGTTTTGGCACCGCTACCAACTTGGACATGACCGACAGATACTCTGATCCACGGATCATTGGCCATTTTGTAGAGGAAACTCAACTCGTGGGCATCAACCAGAGTAGAGATACACTCATCAAGTGGGTGATGGATGAGAACTATCCCGAGCTTACAACGATTTCTCTCATCGGCTTCGGTGGTTTAGGAAAGACAACTTTGGCTAAGATAGTCTATGACGATCCTATTATTGTCGGAGGCCACTTCCAATCTCGAGTTTGGATCGCAGTGTCACAAAATTACAGCATCAAGGAGCTTCTCAAAAAGATCATTCGACAAATTTCTATCAACGAACAACAAATCCGAGATGTTTTTGGGTGCCAAGATGCCAGTTTGAACACAGAGCAACTTCTGAACATAATGGACGAGGCGCAATTGGTGAAGACCATCAGAGACCATCTCCATGGAAAGAGGTATATGATTGTTTTTGATGACGTTTGGAGCACTGAAGCATGGGAAAGCTTGAGCATTGCACTACCACAAGGTAAAGAAGGAAGTAGGGTGATAGTGACCAGCCGCAGTGAGGAAGTGGCAAACTATAGTTGTTCTCGTAATCGTCAATTTATATTTAAAATATCTCCTTTATCACCCGAGAAATCTTGGGAGTTATTCTGTAGAAAAGTATTTGAAGCCCCTGAGTATAGTTGTCCTCGAGAGCTAGAAAATGTTGGCAAAGAAATCTTGCAAAAGTGCGATGGACTGCCACTTGCGATTGTGACAATCGGAGGTCTTCTGGCTTCCAAGCCTGATAAAAAACATGAGGAATGGAAAGACTTTGGCGACCACCTTCGTTTGGAGATACAAACTAATGATATGCTGTCGAAGATCCATCAGATACTACTTTTGAGTTACAATGACTTGTCTTTCCATCTCAAGCCTTGCTTCTTGTTCCTAGGCATCTTCCCTGAGGATTATGAGATTCGTCGGAAGCGTCTGATGAGACGGTGGATTGCTGAAGGGATTGTGAGCGGCGTAGGTGGCGTCCCCGCTGAGAAAGTCGCCGAGCGCTGCTTCAACGAGTTGGTGAGTCGTAGCTTGGTACAGCCATCAGAATTCTATTATAATGGGACAGTGAAATTCTGCCGTGTCCATGACATGATGCTCGATGTCATAATCTCGATATCAAGGAAGGAGAACTTTGTGGTGCTACTGAATGAGCACCCCACGATTCCGCCTCAACATCAGAAGATAAGACGCTTATCATGGCAGGGAGGAAGCAGTGGACTAGTGCCTAACACTGATCTGTCCCACCTCCGATCCTTCACTGCAACTGCATTTGGTGAGGATGTACCACTGAAGGATTATAGAAATCAGAGGCTGTTGAGGGCAATTGATCTGGAAGGATGTAGCGCCTTGTTTGATCTCCACCCTATGAGCTTTTCCAAGCTGTGCCTTTTGAAGTACTTGTCTCTAAGAAAAACTGGATTACGTAAATTGCCAGATTCAATAGGAGATTTGCAAAATCTAGAGTTTTTGGATATAAGAAGAACTGATATTGAAGAACTACCCAACACCATAGTCAAACTCCAAAAACTGGTCTATCTGCTTTGCGAGCCCCCAATATTTCAGTTTCCGAAAGGAATAAGAAAGTTGAAAAAACTTCGCGTTCTTAGAATAGCATGTGCTGATAATGTGCAGTTGTTACAGGAGATTGGTGAGCTTGTCGAGCTCGAGAATCTTATCATCTGTGTTATTGTTGATGATCTAGAAAGCAGAATGCTGGAGGAGATTAGCACCCTGCTCTCGAAGCTCAATGGCAGCCTTCGATCACTAAAAATTATGCAGATTTCAGACAGCGGTCTGAAAAGGGCACTCCATGAGTTAGCTTCGCCGCCATTGCTGCTCAGCAAGATCCATATACTCGCTAAAACTGACGGATTGCCTACTTGGTTTGCATCTCTGGAGAAGGTTGTCGAGATAACTCTGGGCGGCACACGACTGCAGCTCCAAGATCTGCAAGTCTTGAGAAATCTCCACACTCTGGTCAAGTTGGTCCTAAGAAATGGGTCATTCGACAAGAATGGTGAGGATTTGGTCTTCGATCAGGGATGGTTCACACATCTCAAATACCTGGAAATTGAAACGGACGGTGTGAGTTTCAAAAAAGGTGCACTCCAAAGCCTTGAAATTCTTAAAATGGATAATATTTTCATTAGATATAGCGTCGATGGCATAGAACATCTTCATGGGCTAAAAGAGGTTCACATTCGTAGTAGGAGTGAAGATATAGTTGAGATGGTCAAAAGTATTGCAGCAAACCATTCAAATCGCCCCAAATGTTTTGCATAATTACATTAGCCCGCTTAAGGCATATGGTTTTACTCAGAGGAAGCAGAGATTGCTGTCAATGCAGAGATGAAATTATTAAAGCATCTGGCGTGGTGTGTATTCTATTTCTGCTGTCCAACTTATCCATTGTTAATCTCTTCTATTATGCTTAATTCTTAGACTTGTTTTGCTATTCAAATTATCCTTTGTTAAACTCTTCCACTATGCGTTGCTTGCTAGCCTTTGTATTTCTGAAGAATTATCTAATCTTTAAACATCGCTCTCGTAATAAATTGCTATTCAGAATAAGAGTGATTATATGATTTTAGAGAATATCATTGTACTATACAACTGATATGTACCATATTATTCTTGAATTAGGCAAGTAGTGTATGTGAAAACTGAAGTGTAAACATTCTCATGTCATCCCTTCAATGACTTCATAATGATGGCTCAACAAGAGATGTAAGGTTAGAATCTACGCCGCACTTTAAGACATTTTCTTCAAGCGAGATGACAAATTTAAAATTACTGGCCGCTCCAGATGGACAATCACGAGTACTTCTTGATTTACCCTAATGATAGATGAGAAACTTTCGTAGAATAAGGTCGATCTTTTTTAAGATTTAACTAGTTTAAAGAACTGGATACCTTGATTAAAAAACAAGTTAAAATAGACGAATCTTTGAACCGGATAGGTGATGATCCTGTCTGAAAATTGTGAGGATGACTGGTTAGGGATGTTGCTTCTGTGTTGACTGGGTGTGGACCAAACTTCACTCTGCAACACGAAAAACATCAGTGCCGGACCAAGGAAGGGGTCCCGGTGTTAGCCCTCTGACAATCAAGTCAGTCACAAGAAAGAAGGAAAGTCGAGCGACAATAACACAGGCGTGAATAATGACTATTGTGCGCGTACCTCCGCCAATGTGTGGACCCTTTTATATAGCACCTTGGTGGGTGACGTGCATGCTTCCTGAGGAGCAAACACATTTTCCCAACCATCCTACGAAAGGACATGTCAGGAAAGTATTTCTGACATCATACCTTAACAAGACATGCAAATCTCTGATGAGACAGTGGAATCTTCCGCCGTACGATCCGCCTATTGACCATGTCCTGTGTCGACGGCACTATCTCCTAAAAGGATGTTTAAGAGATATGTCAAGGATCTCGCTGCTCAGCCGGGTGGGATAGTCGTTCGGCTGAGGACTCCTCTGCTCGGTGAATGTCTGCTGCTCTTCCTTGCGGCACCTGGGTACAGTGGCTTATCTCCTTCCATCCGAACAAGCTAGTCGACTTGCTTACCATTTCGTCGATCGGCCATGAGCCTCCAACGAACTTGCTATAGTGCTCCTAGCCAACTGGGCATTCTGCTCGGACAAGTCATTTGCCGATTGGGCATTGCCAGCACCTGGTTGGCCGTTGCAGTCGCCTTTCGCTAGACCATTCGGGGTGAGCCTGTTGACTCCTTAGCATTGTCCACTTTGAATTTGACATCCATGCTAGCAGTTAGCCCTGCTTTTGATTTGAACTGGATGTGCCCTTTCCCTTTACCACCGCATTACAAACCTTCCCCTCAAGTCTAGTCGAAGGAGACTGTAAGCCAGACTGATTGGACGAGCAGTGCTTCTAGTGACCTTCTGCCGCTCGGACAATCTCTGCACTCTAACTGTTGATCGGCTTATATCTCCTAATTAGCATTTGGCCTTAGTTCGTTACCTTGCATTAAGAGCCTCTCGGCTTAAATGAACATTGAAGTTTTATTTTTGACTTGGAGATCTCATTCATCGACTGGCTATTCTTTTCTCTATGAAGCCGATCGGGTTGGGTGATTGACAACACTTGATAACCTTTTCCCCTTCTTTGCGCTTTCTTGGGTGTGGAAATCAATGTCGTAGTCGTTGCTGAGTTAGAGAGTCATGGCCTACAGTCGGTCATCCACTTCAATGATCCGTTCAACGAAGGTGGAGAGACACACACGCCGGCCAGCGAAGGTGGAGTGAGCTAAACAACAACTGTCAGAGTCGCGGTTGCTACAACTAACTTGCCCTCCGAAGGGCCTCCCCCGATGCTGATCATGGTGCCCTCAGGCTCGGCTACCTCCAACGAACCTCTAATGCGACGTAAGAGGAACTACCGGGAAGCTTCCTCCCGCTTGGCCACCTCTGCCTTGCGCACCTCCATGCACACTAGTTTGTGCCCTTCCTCCGAGCGGGGCGAGACGTCCTCACCCACCCCTCCCGATTAAGGAGTTGTCGTGCTCCATACTTCGATGTATCTGATCGGACGCCTTCGCTGTCCGAGCGACCATCGGGGACTATCTGTGCCCCGTCGATCGCCTTTGTGCCACCGCACTCCTCGCCGACAGCATAGGTATCCACCATCCGACCATCCACTATGCCCAAGTCCACGGGTAAAGCGACTTCTGAGCCCTCTCGTCCAGGTGGCCAGAGGCATATAACAACCATCATCGACTTGCCCACAATTGAATGGTGTCAACCGGGCGACGCTAGGGCCCTTTCTCCTGAACACCAAATTCGGATCCAAGGGCCACTAGCATAGGTATGGGCTAATTCTAGGGCCCATGCGGCGGTCGTTACCCCAGGGGAGCTCGCGGACAGCCACACCCAGATGGCCACGGGGGTATGTATATTGTTTTTAGATTTACTTGCTCATACTCCACTCAGCGCTTACCATCTTATTGCCACCACAATACTGGGTCGAGAGTCTGGCCATGTGCCAAAGGCTATCATTTTTGGAGCATGAGGTTTAGTAGTTGCGCGTCCCGAGCGGTACCTCTGGGGGTTCTTATGCTCATTTTGAAGAGCAAACTGCTGAGGCGGCTCAGCTAAAGACCCAACTGGAGAAGAGCTCTGAGCTGCTGCAGGCGGAGAAGGCCAAGAGCATTGAGCAGCCCTCCCAGATTGAGCAGCTTCACAAGGTAGCCAACTCCATTGAAACGAAGATTAATTCTGCTAACACCAGGAAGCTCTAAGCCATAGAAGACCTAGACACTAAGAACAATGATCTTGGCTCAGAATCTCAAGGAGGCTGATGTAGCTTTAAATGTTGAGTGGGAGAGTAGATTGTTTGATCAAGCCGTGGTGCAAGCCCAGCTTACAGCCAAGGATACCGAACTAGCTTCTTTAAAGGCGGAGTTGGAAGCCTCCCGAACGACCTTTAAAATTTATCAAGAGGGGGAGCCTTTAAAATTTGGGGGAATATCTATCCAAATACAGTTTAGAAACTGAAATTAAATTCTTTCTAAAACTGGGTACATAAAGACAATTTCTTAAAATCAAATTTTTATTCCTATTAAAAGATAAGTAGACGTCTCCCACTGTAACAACCGTCACCTTAGTAGCATTGCCCATGTGGACGGTAATCTCTCCTTCAGTTAGTCGTCGGGTTTCCTGGAACCCCTGCAAGGAATTGCAGACATGATCAGTGGCTCCCGTATCTACACACCAGATGCTGGTAGATAACACCGCTAAACATGTTTCAACAACTAGAGTATGAGATATACCTTTATTGTTCTGATTCCTACGAGGACAGTACGCCTTCCAATGCCCTGTCTGCTTGCAAATGAAGCACTTGCCTTTCGGCTTCTTCATTCCAGCTTTTTGTCCCTGAGGTTTATTCACTCTCTTCACTGAAAAAACTTATTTCTTCTTCTTCTTGCCTTTCGGCTTAGAAGTAGAACCATTTTTAGCATAGTGAATATGAGAACTTTGACGAAACATACCTTCTGCTGCTTGTAGTTCTGTCAGAAGTTCCGCCAACGTATACTCTCTTTTGTTCATGTTATAGTTTAGGTGGAATTGCTCAAAACTTCTGGGTAGCGTTTGGAGAATTATATCAACCTGGGTTTCCCCATCGATTTCTCCTCCAAGGACTTGTATTTCATTCATATAAGCCATCATTTTGAGGATATGGTCCCTTACGGGTGTCCCCTCAGACTTAGTGGATGTCATTAGTTTTCTCATTACCTCTTGACTAGCAGTCCGACTCTGGTGCCCAAAGAGTTCTTTGAGATTGTTTATGATATCATAAGCTGTTAGTAAATCTTGATGCTGATGTTGCAATACATTTGACATTGATGCCAAAATGTAACACCGCACCATCTCATCAACTTTACCCATTTCTTATGATACTCTAGGGATGGCAATGGGTCGGGTTCAGGTCGGATTCTATATCCTCCGTACCCATACCCATCGGGTATAGGATATCCAATGGGTATACCCATACCCATTAAAGGTCCGGATATATTCTATACATGTAATTTTTCTTTTTTCTATCGAGCTATTATCATTCAACAAAAATATATTAAAATTAACATCCTATTAATATATATATATATATATATATATATATATATAATTAAAAAAATAGATTAAACATCTATATAGGCCTACTAATATAAAAAAAAAATAGTAAGTTGATTTTAGAAAAAGAAAATTTTCTTTAATATATGTATATAAATTATTTAATCGGGTATTCAGGTCGGGTATCGGGTATTGATAGTCTCTCCATACCCTCCTCCATTCGGGTCGGATGTCGGATCCTCCATCGGGTTCGGATGAAATTGTCATCCCTATGATACTCAATCTCCTCTGAGGTAGAGTCACCGTCAGGTGCATCAAGGCAAGCCTCAGTCAGTACAAACTTATAGCTTTCAGCAGTAAGAACAATGTCTAGGTTCCTTTTCCAATCTATATAGTTGGGTCTAGTAAGTTTGTCCTCTTTCAGTATAATGACTAGTGGGTTGAAAGTCATCCTAAGAATCACAAAAATAACTTTGGTCAGGACTCTAAATTTAGAATAATATTGATTTATCAAACAATACTATTTTAAATTAACCAACACCTCAAAACACCGTGAATTTTGTATGCCACGATAGTGTGGACGTATATAAATTCAACATTTGTAAAAGGAGGGTGTAACTCATTAGTTTTATTATCTTGTCAACCTAACTTTTTGACAAATAAAATTAATAGTTGGTTTCCTTTGGTCACACAAATAATAGCAGTGACTCCGATGGGGAGGATACTATTAGACGTGCCTAAATGTATACCATTACTTGACACTAAGTCCATTAATAAGATTGTGTCCCTTCCGATGGGGAAGATCACACGCTCTTAATTAATTTCCTATAGTCATCCAAAATGGAAGTTTGATCCAGTGATACGCAAACAAACTCATCCGATATAGAGGAAGGCATTCAGAGCCAACACGCAAGTTTGTTTGCATCACTTACAAACCAGTAATGGAGACCGTGAAATATACTAAAATAAATCTCTCTCCCATTTAGTTATTTAAAGTGAGGAATTTTAAACTATCCTAACATACATCAAATGCATACACACACATCACAGAAAATAAAAGCAATAAATATGGAAATTATTTTCCAACTATTATGGCCTTTTTCTATTACTGTCCTCCATGTGCTCCAACCATAACTGCTGTCATCTTTAGCCACCGCCATCAGGTCGAGTTGTCGCATCCATCTTTCTTCTTATTCCGTTGCGCCTCTGATGCTCTAAAAGTACCACGCCTCGCAAGAATTCAATCCGTGATAAAAATAGAATTTTACATATATCGATCCTATATTCCACGAGGGAATGTACATGTATTCTAGATCGAAAATAAAATTCTAAAATCCTAGGGCTAATACAGCTCCTGCTGTATTAGTTACATACAATCATGCACACACAAAATATTGCCCTTGACATGCCCAAGGGTCCAATCACACACAATCTAAATAAGCCATAATAGTTGGAGCCTGCAACCAAAGATTTAGCACATCCTACTATTATCCTGTCTAAATTATGTATGACATGTGCATAACCTATTTGAATTCTAAACACACAAAGGTAAACCCTAGCTCTGATACCAATTGTTGGTTAGTCCTAGGAAAACGTACCAGTTCCACTGTACAAAAATTTTTATACAAGTGTCGAACCTTTCCTTAAATAACCTATTATGTTCTTTAGAAGTTAAATTAGAAATCGCAGATGGAACTTAACATCATTGATTCCAAATTTAACTTATCTGTTCTTAATGGTTTAGATTTGAATCGCAAGCGGAACTTAACACTATTGATTCAAATCTACCTAAGTTATTAATTCCATAAATATTAATTTCCAAAATTGGCTTCCAGGACTGCATGGCGAGGCACATGGCCTTCTTGGATATGGGAGCAACCACCACCGCCTAGGCAAAGCCTTTTAAGGAAAGCTAATATTTATTTCCTTAAATAACTCTAGGTTAACCAAAAAGAATAATCGAATCACAAATTTGAAAAAGAAGAAAACACAAAATCGAAAAATAAATTCGATAAACTAGATCTAATTGCCTCTTGTATTTAGAATTCTTACAAAGAAAATAACTAGTATGATACGGAAGAAAACTACTAGTTATACCTTCTCTTTGTAAGCTAATGACCTCGAGATCTTCTGTCGTATTCCTCGCCTCGCCTTGGACGTCGTGTGGGCGACGATCCTCCAAGATGAACACCACCCAAAAGAGTCCTTCCTCTTCCTCTAGAATTCGGCCACCACCACCACCAAGGAGAAGAGAACAAAGGGAAAGGGAGAAGGGAGAGGGCCGGCTATAAAGAGATCTCCAAGCAAGAGAATAAGAGTTGTATCTCATGAAGCCCCATCACCCCTTCTTTTATATAACTTGCCCAAGGCAAATAAGGAAAAACCTTTTACAAAAAATAAAATCATCCAAGAGTTTTTTCTTTTTCCTTTTTATTTTTCCTTTTCTTTCCTCTTGATTGAATCAATCATCAATCAATGGTTGTGATCAATCCTATTTGGTTTAGGATTGTGTTTTGGCCGGCCCCTTGCTTGGGCACCAAGCAAGGTGGTCGACCACCATATTTAGGAAAGAAGAATATTTTTTTATAAAATTTTACAAGAAGAAAAAACTCTTATAAAATTTTACATGCTCTCTTTCCTAGAGTTAAAAAAGGAAAGTTCTAAAAATTAAAACCATGTTTTAAAATTTAAAACTTCTCTAATAAAATTTCCTTTTTTAACATGTTGATAGAAAATTTTAATTTTAAAACTTATCTCCCTTTTTTCTTAAATCATGAGGATGGTTAAAAAGGAAAGTTTTAAAACTTTTAAAACTCTATTAAAACATGTGGTCTAATTTAAATAAGGATAGTTTAAAAAATTAAAATCTCTTTTAAACTTATAGTTTTCTACAAAGAGAATATTTTAAAAATTCAAAAACACCCCTCCTATTTGAAATAATTGTGGCTGGCCCTTACATGCTTGGTCACCAAGCAATAGGGCCAGCCCTATTAAGAGGAGATGTGGCCGGCCATTGCTTGGTCACCAAGCAATGGGCCGACCCCCTTCTTGTACACCAAGATGAGCCTTTCTTTGGATGGACTTGAGACTTTAATGAGGCTATTACAGGGACCTAGAGGAGAAATTGGTTTTGGCCTTCTGATGAGCTTGAGTATCCCGTGTTTGTCCCGAACACACAACTCAAGTTCATCGATAATAACTCATTCCACTAGAGAGTTATTACCGCACTACCGCACCAATCCCAAGTTACATTATAGACTCCTTCTTATCATGAGTGTGTTAGTCTCCCTATATTTAAGATTACGAATGTCCACTAATTAAGTAAGTTACTGACAACTCACTTAATTAATATCTAGCTCCAAGAGTAGTACCACTCAATTTCATTGTCATGTCGGACTAAGTCCACATGCAAGGTTTAACATGACAATCCTTATGAGCTCCTCTTGGGGATATTCTCAACCTAGATAACTAGGACACAGATTCCTTCTATAATCAACAACACACACTATAAGTAATATCATTTCCCAACTTATTGGACATATTGATTTATCGAGCTAAACCTCACCCTTTGATAAGTCAAAGAAATAAATATTAAATATATGTGCTTATTATTATATTAGGATTAAGAGCACACACTTCCATAATAACTAAGGTCTAGTTCTTGTACTAAGTCAGTACAAAAAGAACTTACCTAAATGGTCCTACTCAATACACTTAAAGTGTATCAGTGTAATTTATTAGTCAAGATAAACCAATACTTAATTACACTACGACTATTTTGATGGTTTGTTTCTTTCCATCTTAGTCGTGAGCAACTGTTTATAATTTATAGAGAACCGACAACATGATCTTTTGAGTGTGACACCACACTCCATGTTGTCTACTATATAAATTAATTGAACAATTACATTTAATAAATAAATACGGATATTGACCAATGTAATTATTTTATTTCAACAAATAAATGTTTACAAAAGCTAGGCTTTTAGTATACACTCTAACTCCAAGAGCCACGGAGCTATTGGAACTCTAAGGTTGTTTTGGTGTGATCAACAAGTTAAGTTAGGTCCTGTGTGTTTTAAGCCTTGTGTCTAAGTGTGCAGGAGCTTAGGAGCACAGGTAGTCGAGCGGAAGACGCAGCTAGCGAGAAGGACAGCACGCAGTACTCCGAGGGATGTGGCGCTACGGAAGAGTACACCGGCGGACGAGAAGGAAGCGTGTCGTGGTTCCAAGGGACGAGAAGCCAGAGCAGAAGACTGCTCGGGGAGCAAGAGATGCAGCTAGCGAGAAGGTCGGCACCGGGTGCGATCGAGAGACGAAGACTGCGGATGAGTACGCTGGCGGACGAGAAGGAAGCACACGATGATTTTGAGGGACGAGAAGCCGGAGCGGAAGCCTGCTCGAGAAAATCGGAAGTTCGGTTCGGGTGAGCCCTATTCCGGATGGCAGAGATCACCCAAGCAAACAGAGTCGGAGCAGAAGACCCAGACTAAGGCGAGCAACACTGGAGCAGAAGGCCCTGACCGTCCGGGCACCCGGAGGTTGATTTTTGATCGGATCATGTCAAATGTGATCCGTTGTATCGGGGATAAAGTTTTATCCCCCCTAGGGCGCCTGGAACCCCTTCGGGGTGCCTCGACCAAGGCTATAAATACAGTCTTGGTCTAGAAGCTTTTCATCAACTCAGAAATTGTGTATTCCAACACTTGTGCACTCCAGTTGTAGTTTAACTTCTATTTCTCTGTGCGTTATTGCTATAAGGGGCTTCTTTGCCTAAAGGAGTACTAGTGCGATATTTTCCTTGGATTAATAACCTTCTCAGTTGTAACCAAGTCAAATCTTTGTGAGCCTCGTCTTTTACTTTCTGATTATTTATATTATGCAAGTGTTTATTTGAAAGTCGAGAAGGGTTTCATTTTTATTTTGCAGGGCTATTCAACCCCCCTTTTAGCCGGCCCCAGCGGTCCATCAAATGGTATCAGAGCCGAGTATGCCTCAGGCGGACTAACCGCCGACTGAAGCAACGAGATGACCGGAGCTAACATCTACCCACCAACGTTCGAGAGGGAGTTCGCATTTTGGAAGCGACGGATGGAGGTTTATTTTAAAACCGATTTTAATTTGTTATTAATAATGACCTATGGTTTTGATATGCCCAAAAGCAAAGAAGGAGAAGGACTTGAGGAGTATCAATGGACTGATGAGCAGCGTGATGAATTCATAACAAACAGTAAGGCTGAGTCTTGCCTTTTGAGCGTACTACCTGGCCAGGATCTCGACAGAGTCGGAAAATACAAAAGCATAAAAGAACTTTGGGAAAAGTTCTTGAAGCTCTACGAAGAACCATTTGAAGTCGAATCCAACTCCTCGATGGACACCGAACCATTGTCGGAAGAATCCGAGGTGAAGGAAATTGTCGGAACAACACTCACCGCCGAGTATCTACCAGAAGACGCAATCATCTCTTCCTCAAAAAGCATCGAGAGCATCGATGAAGGGGGAGCAATGTCAGGAGAAAGCAGCCCAACAGGGGGAGAATCAACAGCCGACAAGCTAAGTCAGGTAAGGTATTCACCTCCTGACCAACTACTTAATTTGATCAATAAATTATCGAAAGAATTTTTCGAATTAGGAAATATATTATCAAAAGATTTTTTTCAAATCAGAAATTATTTTATCGAAAGGATTTTGTGAATTCAAAATAAAAAAATTATTAAAGAATAGTGGGTTAAAGGAAACTCATGTAACAGCTTGTCGATCAAAGAATTTCGACAAACTAACAATAGAAAATAACATAATAAAGGAAATGATACAATTTTCTACATGCTCAATATTTTTTGTTTCAAATTTGAAAAATTATGATTTGAGAAATTATGATAAACTAAAATGAAAATTTAAATATCACAATATTAGAAAATTCGATCTAAATTAAAAACTTAGACTTGGCATTTTTAGTGAGAAAATTAAACAGTTAGTTTTTTTATGAGGCTTTGTCTAAGGAAGTGGTTGTTGCTCCAATAACCAAGAAGGTCTAGTGCCTCGCCACGACCTGAAAGTCAAAATATTAAAATAAAATATTTAATTAACTTTCTGATAAAACATTAAGGATAAAATTTAATAGTGCTTTAAAAAGACTTTCAAACATTTTTTTGCGTAAAACTTTTAAGTAGAAAAATAAGTTAAAAGTTCTTCTGAAATTAAAAATGTCTACTTAAATTTTTACTTAGAAAAATTTTCTTCAAAAATATATTTTTATGTAAAATTTCCTAAGTCAGAATTTTTTTTTTGAAAATTCTCTTACTTAAAGCTTTACTTAGAAAATTTTCATACTTAGAGTTTTTCTTAGAAAATTTTCTAACTTAAAGTGTTACTTAGACATTTTTTTTCTTAGAATATTTTTTCGTTAAAAATTATTGCAATTTTTTTTCAAAATCTTTTACCCTTAGAGTTTTTCTTAGAACCCTAATTTTTTATGTGATCAAAGGGGGAGAAGGAAAAGAAATAAGGAAAAATATAAGTCTAGGGGGAGGTTGACCAAATTTAAAATTTTCTATCTTTTTTGCACTTTATTACAAAATTAGTTAGTTTATTTTTATGTCTATTTATCTTAGCTTAACTTGGGTTGCTCACATCAAAAAGGGGGAGATTGTTGGAAACCAAAGGTTATTTTGGTGTGATCAACAAGTTAAGTTAGGTCCTGTGTGTTTTTAACCTTGTGTCTAAGTGTGCAGGAGCTTAGGAGCATAGGTAGTCGAGCAAAAGACGCAGCTACCGAGAAGGACGACACGCGGTGTGTATGAGAGACGAGACGCTGCGGAAGAGTACACCAGCGGACGAGAAGGAAGCGTGCCGTGGTTCTGAGGGACGAGAAGCCGGAGCGGAAAACTGCTCGGGGAGCAAGAGACCCAGCTAGCGAGAAGGTCGGCATGGGGTGCAATCGAGAGTCGAAGACTACAGATGAGTACGTTGGCTGACGAGAAGGAAGCACGCGACGATTCCGAGGGACAAGAAGCCAGAGCGGAAGCCTGCTCGAGAAGTCCGGAAGTTAGGTTCAGGTGAGCCCTATTCCGGATGGCAGAGATCACCCAAGCAAGCGGAGCTGGAGCAGAAGACCTGGACCGAGGCGAGCAACAACGGAGCAGAAGGCCCGGACCAGAAAGTCAACTTGGTTGACTTAGTGGTCCTGGCGCCCGGATCCATTCCGGGCGTCCGGACCATCCGGGCGCCCAGAACCATTCCAGGCGCCCAGAGGTTGATTTTTGATCGGATTGCGTCAAACGCGATCCATTGCATCGGGGATAAAGTTTTATCCCCCCCCTCAGGGCGCTCGAAACCCATTCGGAGCACCCCGACCAAGGCTATAAATACAACCTTGGTCCAGAAGCTTTTCATCAACTCAGAAATTGTGTATTCCAACACTTGTGCGCTCCCAATTGTAGTTTAGCTTTTATTTCTCTGTGCATTATTGTTGTAAGAGGCTTCTCCACCTAAAAGAGTACTAGTGCTATATTTTCCTTGGATTAACAACCTCCCCGATTGTAACCAAGTCAAATCTTTGTGAGCCTCGTCTTTTACTTTCTACTTATTTATATTATGCAAGTGTTTATTTGAAAGTTGAGAAGGATTTCATTTTTTTTTTTTTGCAGGGCTATTCAACCCCCCCCCTTTTTAGCCGGCCCCAGCGGTCCATCAGGAGCTTCCTCTCTCTCACCGTCGCCTTTCCTCTCTTGGCCACAGACACTCGGCGTTCACCGAAACCTGAGCTCCCTTTTTGTGCCGAGCCCTAGACGTCGTTTACCAACCAACCGAGCAGGTTGGATCTCTACTAGAAGTTGATGATCGCGTCGGATCTCTGCTTGACATCACGTCTCCGATCTCAGGGTTAATCTACACGACTCGACCTCTTCCTCTTCCACTCCCCATCGCCGCTCGATTTCCGAGATCCCTACTTGGTGTCGCAATGCGATCGCATCAAGTCCCTGTAGCCATTGCGATTGATAGTGCCAGCGCCACATGGTCGTTGATCGTCTTTGTAATGCCCGAAAATTCTCAAAATTATTTTAGAAATATTCTATGATTTTTCTGGAATTTTAGAATATTTTTATGGAATTTTTAGAGTAGCGGAAGTAGCAAAAATAAACATAATCGTAAAATGGCCTAGGTGGGAATTGAACCCGAGACCTATTGGGTCCTACGACTTAAGGTGGACTCTAGTAACCAAGTGAACCCAGCAGGGTTGTTCTGAAAGGAAAGGGAAACAATTTTATTTAAGTTAGAGTTGGGGGAATTAATTCATTAATATAAATAGGGATTTAAGTGAGGAATTGTTATTTTTCTTAAACGAGAAAACTCTTTCCTCAAACCCTCACCGACGCCACCTCTCCCTTTTCTTCTTCTCTCGGCGCCAACCACAAGTAAGACCTAGGGTTCCATCCCTAGGGCCATAGGAGTAGCTTCCGGCAACATCAAGGGCACGAGGATGCTCCTCTCCGCGAGAGGAACACGTAGACGCAAGGAGATCGCCGAAGGGATCTTCTCCACCGAAAAACTAGCGATTAGAATCGTAAGAAAATTATCACAGGAGGTAAGAAACCCCTCACCTGCAGTATAAGTAGCTTTCGTATGAATTCCATGTTTTAGTTTAGTAGTATGTAGATTTTCGGCACAAAGGATGCGAATTAGCGCATACCAAGTGTTCGATTAAATTATTAGCACAGTTAAAATGCAACTTAGGCATTTTAATATCTTAGTTAAATGCAATAGAAGCATTTCACAGCTCATATAGTCTTGCTACAGCTTTTACAGGACTAGATGTCCAATGGGTGGGCTCCCACAGTCGCCTTTAGGTTTAGATAACCTAGTTCTGGGTTTAGACAACCTAGTAAAAGCAAGACAAGAATTTATTAGCTTATGTTCAATATTTTACTTTCTCAGTGCCACTGTACTGGATTAGATATCCATTGGGTTGGGCTCCCATAGTCGTCCCTAGGTTCAGATAACCTAGTAACCCTACTAAATTCGGGACTTGCAAACCCGGGTCTAGTTAGGGATGTGCGCATAGCACGTACATATGCCGGGCCCATCAGCAGCATTATTAGTATTTTCACCTATTATATATATATATAGTTTTTATACTCTCACAAAATAATTAGGTGAATTCAGTACAGCTTTATCATTAACTAGAATTAGCTCAGTTCAGCTTTTCTATCAGTTTAGTTTTCTGTTGATACAACATGATAGCTTATGATTAGTTTTTATTGCCAAGTTCAGTTTCTTAGTTCCATGTTTTGTATGCCAGAATGCCATGTCTTAGCATGTTCAGCACATATTTTAAATATCATGTTTTGAAACCATGAATTGCATCGTTTGCATGTTTTAGTGAGGTAGATGGTTTCTTACTAAGCTCTCAAGTTTACAGATACTTTTTCCTTATACTGCAGATAAAGGTAAAGGAAAGATGGACTAGCGGAGGCTGGAGGGCAATGCGATGAAGATGTGTGTGGATGGAACTTGGAATAAAGATCTTAGGGAATTCCAGCGAGCTTTGTTTTAAGCATTAGAACTTTTTAGCATTTTATTATTCCGCACCCTAGAATGTTTAAATGCTATGAACTAGTGAACTATGTCATGTTAGAATGTTAGTTATTTATCATTAGGATGTTTCTCAGTCATCATTGGAGTTATTGTATGTGATTTGGCACGAGACGGTGCTGAAATCAGACCTTTGGCACGAAATCAGAAACCCCCAATCGATCAGCCGATCGATTGGGGGCTTCCCAATCGATCGGTGGATCGACTGGGCATCTTGGTTCGCGAACAGTAGGCCTCTGGATCGATCAGCCGATCGATCCAGCGAATTTTGTCACGAACAGAAGGCTCTGGGATTGATCATTAGATCGATTGACCTGTCTGGATCGATCAGCCGATCGATCTAGGATATTGCCCCGAGCACAGTAGCGTGCTGGATCGATCACTGGATCGATCCAACCTAAGTCCCGCTTGCAGTAGCCTGCGGAATCGATCACCGGATCGATTCGACCATTCCAATCAATCACTGGATCGATTGGGAGGCCTGAAATCAGCTGGGAAACCTTTAGTTCAGTTCCTAGACCCTAGGGGATGCAAAATATGTTATGAATAGTTTAGATTACACCCCTTAGCATATATAGAATCAATAAAGGTTAATAGTTTAGTAAAGTTTTGATTAGTACAACTTCCACACCTAGATTTAATGATGGTCATGGAATAGTTAGCACAGCATAATGTGACGGTCCGGCCTTACATCTTAGTTAGTAGAAGGCGGGTCGTTACATAGTGGTATCAGAGCAGTTTCCATACTTCCTACACACACATCAGTATTGAACCTGCAGCTTCCAAGTAAGAACATCTCTCACTTTCTTTATGTTTTTGTTTTCATGTTTAGATATAATTAAAGCATGCTTGTTTATGATAGAAGTTAACATGATAACAATAGTTACTCCCTTATGATTGTGTTAGTCATGTATGTCCTCTATGTCTCTAGAAATGGCACGAGGACGCCTAGTTAGAAGGGCACCAACTACTGAGCCCCAGCACGAGGCAGGCAGTTCAGTGCCTCCCCCAGACCTTACAGCATTAGTGGCTCAGTTACAGCAGCAGCTAGCTGAACAGCAACAGGAAATTGCCACCTTAAAGGCTAATCAGCAGAATACTCCCACAGTCACCTCGGAACCAAACTTAGCAACGCTAGTAGTCTTAGAGGTTCCACCAGTCCAGCCTGCAGCACCAGTAGCCCCAGCAGCAGGTATACGGAGAGAGGCCTATCTGATCCAGTGGCAGAGAGTCAAGCCAGAGAATTTCTCAGGCACCAGCGAACCATGGGATGCTCAAGCCTGGTTCAAAACACTGGAAAGTACGATGGAGCTTCTGGACTGGCCAGAGTATGAAAAGGTGAAGTGCGCCTCCTTCTGCTTGACAGGAGATGCACGAATGTGGTGGGAGAGAATTAGAGCGAAGCGCCCAGTAAACCAGATGACATGGGCTGACTTCGAGAAAGAATTCTTCGAGGAGTTCTTTCACATGTGGGTCATAAACCGCCACTACGACGAGTTCATCGAGTTTCGCCAGGGCAACCTCTCAGTGGAGGAAGCCGTGAAGAAATTCAACAGATTGGCTCGTCTATGCCCTGAATTAGTCAGTACAGAAAAAGAACGGGTCCGGTTGATGCTCAAGATGCTGAGGCCGGAAATAGCAATGAACGTGGCTGGCGGCGTTCACAGGCCGCAAACCACCGAAGAATTAGTCAGCAGCGCCCTGACCACCGAGCACTACCAGAACAGTATTAAGCAGCAGAAGCAAGTTCTCTCAGAGTCGAAAGGTCAAGAAGGCTCAGGTACTCAGAAACAGCAGGGTCACAGCTCCCACGGCTCTAACTAGAAAGGGAACTCCAGTAACAAGCGCAAACCAGGGAGTTACCCAAAAGGAGGACCAGCTAGTAAACAACCCAGTTATCCCAAGTGTGCTACTTGTGGGAAATTCCATCCTGGAGTTTGTCGTAAGGGCACACGAGGATGCTTTGAATGCGGACAGGAAGGGCACATGGCCAAGCAGTGTCCGAACAAGACCAGCTTTCCTCTACCACAGCCGATCCAGTACAAAGCCAAGCCAGCATAGTTGCATCAGATGCAGGCCGCTTTAGATGGCCCACACATCAGCCAGGGCAGATTAGAAGCCCCTCCAGCTACGACCAATGCGAGGATCTACTCACTCACCAGAGAGGACGTAGCAAATGCCTCGACAGTTGTTACAGGTCAGATTAGTATTTTACAGCAAGGTACAACTATCTTATTCGATACTGGGGCAACCCATTCTTATATATCCAGGGCATTTGCAAAGAAGTTAGCAATACCTCCAGAGGTACTCAGTAGTCAGTTTCTGACGACGTTACCTTCAGGAGAAATAATGGCATCCACGCACTGGCTCAGAGCAGTGCCAGTCATTATAGCAGACAGAGAACTCTTTTGTGACCTGAAAGTGCTAAATATGACTGACTACGATGTCATCTTTGGAATGGACTTCTTGATCAAATACGGTGCCTCTATAGAGTGCCGTAAGCAGAAAGTTGTATTCCAACCTGAAGCGGAAGCACAGTTCGAGTTCATCGGAGAACCCAAGAGAAAGGCCAAGAAGTTTCTCTCAGCTATGAAGGCACAGAGATTAATGGATTCAGGATGTACGGGATTTTTAGCACATATAGTCAGTATCAGTCAGGACAAGGACCAACAGCTAGCAGAGGTTCGAGTCGTATGTGACTACCCAGCAGTCTTCCCTGAGGAGTTACCAGGCTTAGCACCAGACAGGGAGATTGAATTTGAGATAGAGCTCATTCCCGGCACCAATCCTATCTCCAAAATGTCGTATCGCATGGCTCCAGCAGAACTAAAAGAACTTCATGAGCAACTACAGGAGCTGCTTGACAAAGGCTTTATACGCCCTAGTCACTCACCATAGGGAGCGCCTATATTGTTCGTGAAGAAGAAGGACGAGAGCATGCGCCTGTGTATAGATTACCTGGCACTGAACCAAGTCACGATCAAGAACAGGTATCCTCTTCCCAGAATAGATGACCTGTTCGATCAGCTAAAGGGAGCAGCAGTGTTCTTTAAGATAGACCTCAGATCAGGTTATCATCAAGTGAAAGTTAAAGAAGGGGAAATACCCAAGACAGCATTCAGGACCAGATACGGACATTACGAGTTCGTAGTCATGCCCTTTGGCATGATAAATGCTCCAGCTACTTTCATGGATCTCATGAACAGGGTATTCAGAGAATACTTAGATAAGTTCGTTATCGTGTTCATCGATGACATTCTTATCTATTCAAGAACTCAGGAAGAACACGCAGAGCACTTGAAAATAGTATTGCAGACCCTTCAGCAGAACCAGTTGTATGCTAAGTTCACGAAATGTGAATTTTGGTTAGATCAGGTGTCCTTCCTGGGTCACATCATCTCAAAGGATGGTATCATAGTAGACCCCAGTAAGATAGAAGCTGTGAGCAACTGGAAAAGACCCAAGAACGCTAGTGAGATCAGAAGCTTTCTGGGATTAGCAGGTTATTACAGAAAATTCATAGAGGACTTCTCCAGGATAGCGTCCCCACTGACAGCTCTCACCAGGAAGAACAGGAAATTTCAGTGGACAGAGGACTGTGAGAACAGTTTCAGCGAGCTAAAACGAAGATTGACCAGTGCACCTATTCTGACTCTACTAGAGAATACAGACAGCTTTGATATATACAGTGATGCCTCTAAGTTGGGACTAGGAGCAGTGCTGATGCAAGATGGCAAGGTAATCGCCTACGCCTCCAGACAACTCAAGGATTATGAGAGGAATTACCCCACTCATGACCTTGAGCTTGTAGCAGTGGTGTTCGCTCTCAAGATTTGGAGATATTACTTGTATGGAGCTCAGTGCAGAGTGTATATAGATCATCAGAGTCTGAAGTATTTCTTCACTCAGAAGGATCTGAATATGCGGCAGCGCAGATGGCTAGAACTGGTCAAAGACTACGATATAGACATCCTCTACCATCCAGGAAAAGCGAATAGGGTAGCAGACGCACTTAGCAGGAAGTCCAGTGCTACCCTATTATCTCTCGCAGCCATGTCACCGCCCCTACAGAAGGAGATCGCAGATTTCGGTCTCGAACTCATAGTCGGACAGCTCTCTACTATGACATTAGAGTCTACCTTGCTTGGTGATATCCAGACAGCTCAGGAGCAGGATCCTGAAATACAGAAAATCAAGCAAGGGATAACAGAATCAGAAAGTGGAGAATTCAGAGTGTCCACTAGCGGGGTGTTGTATTTTGGCGACAGATTATACGTTCCAGATCAGGAGGAACTACGAAGGAAGATTCTAGATGAGGCTCACAAGACTCCCTATGCGATGCATCCTGGCTCCACCAAAATGTACCAGGACATGAAGAAACGTTTTTGGTGGCCTAGGATAAAGAGAGACATCGCTCGATATGTCAGCACCTGGCTAACCTGTCAGAGGGTTAAGGTAGAACATCAGAGACCAGGAGGAGTTTTGCAGCCTATACAGATCCCGGAATGGAAGTGGGAAGATATTCCCATAAATTTCATAGTGGGATTACCCAGAACCACAAATGGTTTTGATACCATCTGGGTAATAGTTGACAGGTTGACTAAATCAACCCACTTTTTAGCTATCAGGATATCATACTCCATGGAACAGCTAGCTCAGTTGTATCTCAAGGAGATCGTTAGACTACATGGAGTCCCACGAACCATTATATCAGACAGAGATAGTAGATTCACATCACACTTCTGGGAGTGTGTACAGTCAGCTTTGGGCACGAAGTTAAAGTTTAGCACAGCTTTCCATCCTCAGACAGATGGACAGACGGAGCGTGTAAATCAGGTACTCGAAGATATGCTCCGAGCATGTGCCCTAGATTTCAAAGGAAGTTGGTGCAAATATCTGAGTTTAGCAGAATTTGCATACAACAACAGTTATCAGGCCACTATCGGTATGACACCTTATGAGGCTCTTTACGGGCGGAGGTGTAGATCTCCAATCTGCTGGTATGAGAGTGGTGAACAAAAAGAACTAGAACTTCAGATAGATCTAGTAGCAGATACCACAGTAGCTATACAGCAGATCCGCCAGAGGATAGAGACAGCTCAGAGCCGCCAGAAAAGCTATGCTGATACACGACGCAGACCTTTAGAGTTCTCAGTTGGGGATTCAGTGTTCCTCAGAGTGGCTCCCATGAAGGGAGTAATGCATTTTGGGAAGAAGGGCAAGTTAAGTCCCAGATATATGGGACCATACCTCATCAGCAAAAGAGTTGGCAAGGTAGCATACGAGCTAGAGCTACCCCAGGAAATGTCAGCTGTTCATAATGTATTTCATGTCTCTATGCTGAAGAAGCATATCCCAGATGCCACCCAGGTGATTGAGCCCCAGCTGGTACAAGTCCGCGAAGACCTCAGCTATGACAGTCAGCCTATTCAGATAATAGACCGAGCAGTTAAGAAATTGCGGAACAAGGAAGTACCATTAGTAAAAGTTATTTGGCACAGTCACACAGCAGAAGAGGCAACTTAGGAGACAGAAGCTAGTATGAGACAGAAGTACCCAGAGTTATTCTAAGTTCGAGGACGAACTTTTTATAAGGTATGGGGGATTATAACGCCCGAAAATTCTCAAAATTATTTTAGAAATATTATATGATTTTTCTGGAATTTTAGAATATTTTTATGGAATATTTAGAGTACCGGAAGTAGCAAAAATAAACATAATCGTAAAATGGCCTAGGCGGGAATTGAACCCGAGACCTATTGGGTCCTACGACTTAAGGTGGACTCTAGTAACCAAGTGAACCCAGCAGGGCCGTGCTGAAAGAAAGGGAAATAATTTTATTTAAGTTAGAGTTGGGGGAATTAATTCCTTAATATAAATAGGGATTTAAGTGACGAATTGTTATTTTTCTTAAACGAGAAAACTCTTTCCTCAAACCCTCACCGACGCCACCTCTCCCTTTTCTTCTTCTGTCACGCCCCAGAGGAGTCCCTGTCCGAGAAAATTTCGGCAGCATCTCCCCTGTACGGTGGACAATCTGAAACTTTTCTACATCTCATATACCTTAGCCACAGGCGGCTGGAATAATAAAAACAATAAACCATCACCACGCAGTTTATATAAGTAAACAGAAAGATAATACCTGACTCGAAATCAACCCTACTCCACTACACTCGTAAAGCTCAAATCCGATGAACTCACCCCTTCTGCCGTCCAGGCAGGCATGTAGTAGAATAAAACCAAATCCAAATCCATCGATATACTAAAATTCATACAATGTCCAAGTATCCAAATAACCAAGTAAACACATAATCAAAAAAAACAAAACTAAATGATAGATAAATCATCGAGGTTTGCAGGGATCTAGCACTACGTGCAGTGAGGACTAGCGATTGGAACACCCTCCTGACAGCATCAACCTGAAAATAACAACAATGGAGGCGGGGTGAGTCCAACACTCAGCAGGTACAATTGATATGCAAAGTAAAGAAATAATACCTAGCACTAATCATGCGTACAGTCTCCTGATAAAAATAAAGATAAATGCAAAACCGAAGTAGACAGGAGAGAATCTGTACTAACCAGGACCTGAGTATAAGGACAAACAGTCCGAGTGGTATAGGAATCCTGTATGCATGTCAAACATAGGTATCCAAACAATATGCAGCATATAAATGCAGCAAGCACAAACACAAGCAATAAATGCATCATGCATATGATGCCAATGATGCGTCCTGGTCACCCCTGACGCCAGTCGATCATCTCACACACAATAGTGAGGCCGAGTGGGTAGGGCTGTGACAACCGTGCACTCTGCCGTCACTACACCTGATGAGTGACCGAGTGGACGGGATGCTGTCGGAGTACACCTATCCTCCTACCCCAAATCATAAATGGGGGAGCGCAATGCTCTCATCTCCCAGTACTCAATGACGGGGAGGAATCCCTGCCGGATCACACGTTGTGTCACACTGCCCCTGAGCGGACCAACAGTGCCTAACAGAGTCCCTGCTGCAACACACTCAGCCTGAATCGACAACTAACCCATGAGTGGTGGTGTGTGCAGATCCATATAACTGGCGATGTGCTCAACAATAATGGAGCGGACTATCGCACAGCATGCAATCATGCAAATGGTGCATGACACTAACCACAAAATATCCTGACCAAATCCACATGTATATAAAAATGCATCATAGGTCAACGAATCAAAACAATTCAAAGGTACACAGAAGGTATAAAACCTAGGTCCTGAACATGGTAAAGCATGGTATATCACTACCCCTATAAGCATGTATAAACAGGTAAAGTATACATGAGATGCAAAACCAATCAATCAATCAAGCATGTACCAAGATTTGGATAGTGATTAACCGAAACAGAATGAGAAACATAATTAATGCAACATGTTAATTTCATTACTAAGCATATCAAAGACAAAAAGTCAAAAGTACCCGCCTCCGAAAATAAAAAGGTCCAATCTGACTCTGAGATACTCGTCTCGCGTCAAAGTCCTGTGTTAAATCACATAGTTTAGCTAATTTAATTATAAACAAATAGCTAAACTAATTTCTAATCCACTGACCAGTTAGAGTTAGTTTCATTAACCCCAACTACACCGTTATACAACTTATAAACCTAAATCAATAATTATTGCTAACACAACTAGCAATAATCTAACACAAAGATCAAAACCATAAACCTTACCTCAAATCAACCGCTGCTGGAAGTCACAAAGTTGTTGCCCAATTAGGATTGTTTACAGCCAGCAAAGATAAATTGCTGCTGGAACAAAACGAACAAACCAAAACAGTAATTAATCCACATTCTTAAACATACAGAATTTCCAACCAAGCTACAACAAGGACAATCCATTTTCCTACATCTTACCTAGGTTGACACCCGTTGCAGAAGCCAGTAGATACCGAAAGGAGTGGCTGTCAGAACCAGATCAACCCCACAACAAGTCTCACTTCACCTTCCGATCAAAATTACAACCTTGATTGTTTATCCACAGCATAAAACTTCACCTCACGACTGGGATCACTGCTAGAACCAAACTGATCAAGAAAAAGATTAAGCAATGGAGATCACAGATCATAAAACAACCCAACTCACCTTATCTACTCGGTTTTTAGGGCACAATGCAAGAACAGGGAGTCGACAGTACCCGGCAGAGGAGTTGTCGACCTAATCGTCACTGCTCAGGGTTTTTGGCCGGCGGTGGAAGAGATCTGGCTAGGGCACTCGAGACGGAGGTCGGCGATCGGAGATAGGGCTCACGGTGGCCGATTGTGTCTCGGGAAGAAGATGAAGAGAGCAGTGTCGACTCGATGAGTTGCAGTCGGCTGGATCTAGGGCACGGCGGCGGGTCGGCGTGGCGGCGACACGACTAGGGCTCGACGCTAGGGCAGCGGCAAGGGACCGGCAGTGTCGCACGGGCGCAAGCACAAAGAGAAGAAGCACAGAGAGAAGAAGGCGTCGGCTTCTCCCTTGGTCCGGAGCTTATGCACGCGTGGGAGAGGAGAGGAGGGAACCGCCGAGTGGCCGGTGGTTAGGGCACGGAGGAGATCGGGTGCGCGGCGAGGGCTCGGGCAGGAGAAGAGGGAAACGGCGACAAATAAAAACCAGAGGAAAAGAAAAAAAACAAATAAAGAAAAGAAATAAAAGAAAAGCAAACTTTTCCTCGCTTAAATGGGGTAGCCTAAACAGGCTTTTCCGGGCCCCGTTTTTATCCCCGTTAACTTGTCCATACGAGCTCCGAAAAATTCCAGAAAAATTTCCAAAAATTCTGGAAAATTCCCTTATTAATATTCGCCTATTTTTGGTATTTTACATTCTCCCCCACTAATAAAAATTTGGTCCCCTAATTTCGTTATCTACCATCAGCAAGTACTAATAACAGATATAGAGTATAAATGCTGAACAGTAAATTAAATCACATACCTCAAGTGAAAAGATGAGGGTATCGAGCTCGGATCGTATCCTCAAGCTCCCAAGTAGTCTCCTCGTCTGAATGATGCTACCATCCGACTTTAACCAGCCGGATAGTCTTGTTCCGCAACTGACGCTCTTTCCGGTCGAGAATCCGTACCGGAACCTCCTCATAAGTAATGTCAGGCTGAACTGGAACTGGAATATCTGCCAGCACATGTGTCGGGTCATGTACGTATCTTCTCAGCATAGATACGTGGAATACATCATGTACGCCTGACAGAGACGGTGGTAGTGCCTGTCGGCAAGCTACTACTCCGATCCTCTCCAAGATCTTGAAAGGGCCAATATACCGTGGAGCCAGCTTACCTCTGAGGCCAAATCTTTTCACCCTTTTCGTGGGTGAAACTCGCAGAAATACATGGTCGCCAACAGAGAACTCTAGTGGTCTGCGTCTCCGATCAGCGTAACTCTTCTGGCGATCCTGCGCTCGACATCCTCCGTCGATAGTACGAACTACTCATGCTGAACTCTATGAGGTCCCAACAACTGGGCCTCTCCAACCTCATCCGAGGACGGTGTCCGACAAGGTCTACCATACAACGCCAAACGGTGCCATCCGGATAGCCGAATGAAAGGCTGTTGTAAGCAAACTCTACTAACGGTAGATGGTCGCCCAACCGCCTCCAAAATCCATAACACATGACCTCGCAGTCCTCTAACGTCGAATGGTTCGCCTCGACCGTCCATCTGTGGATGGAAAGTCGATCAAATGGAGCCGTGCCCAAGGCCCGCTGCAGATCGCTGTAAACGAGACGAAACCGTGGATCTCTATCCGAAATGATACTCAACGGAACACCATGTAGTCGATGATCTCCCGGCAATACAGATCGATAGGATCAGTCCTCCGGATCGCTATAAAGTGTGCGGATTTGGTTAATCGATCAACTATTACCCAAATGGCCTCGTCGTGTCCTCGGCAATCCTACCACAAAGTCCATGGTAATGTGATCCCACTTCCACTCGTGAATAGGAATCCACTGAAGTAATCCTGCAGGTCTCTGATAGACAAGACATCTAGCTACGAAATCCGCGATGTCTTTCTTCATGCCGTTCCACCAGTAGGAACGCCTCAAGTCTCGATACATACGGGTCTCGCCTGGATGGATCGTAAATCGAGAACGATGAGCCTCCTGAAGTAGCTCCAATAAGACCGGATGAGACTGAGGTACGCATAATCTGCCTCGGAAGTATATAATACCCTCCTCGTCTCGTGTAAACTCGGTCTGCTGCCCGGAAGCTATCTGACTGCCAATAAACTGCAAATGCTTATCACTGGCCTGGGCCTCTCGGATCTTCGTCCTGATCGACGATTGAGCAACCATGGTAACCAGAATACCCTGCTCTGTCAGTCCCTATTCCTCAAGATCTAACTCAGAGAAACCCTGAATCAAGTCCATGACTGAAGTCCGGTGGCAAGCCAAAGTCTCTCTGGACTTCCTGCTGAGTGCATCGGCAACCACATTAGCTTTTCCTGGGTGATAGCTAATGGTACAATCGTAGTCCTTCAGGAACTTAATCCATCTCCTCTGTCGGAAATTAAGCTCCTTCTGAGTGAAAATATATTTGAGACTCTTATGATCAGTGAGAATCTCAAATGTGATACCGTATAAATGATGACGCCAAAGCTTCAGAGCAAAGATGATGGCAGCTAACTCCAAGTCATGAACTGGGTAGTTCTTCTCATGCTCCTTCAGCTGATGGGAAGCATAAGAAACTACTTTGCCGTGCTGCATCAGAATAGCGCCCAAACCCTGAAGAGATGTGTCGGTGTAAAGTACAAATTCATCCTCTCCAGAAGGTAAAACCAAAACTGGAGCCGACACTAATCTCCGCTTCAGCTCCTGAAAGCTGGTCTCGCAATCCTCGGACCATATGAACTTCACGCCTTTCCTGGTAAGACGTGTCAGCGGCATAGCAATACGCGAGAAACCCTTGACAAAACGTCAGTAATATCCGGCCAATCCCAGAAAACTGCGGATCTCCTGAACTGACTTCGGCTGCTCCCAACCGGTGACAGCCTCGATCTTCTGAGGATCCACTGAAATACCTCTGCTAGAAACCACGTGTCCCAGAAAATCGACTGAGTATAACCAGAATGCACACTTGCTGAACTTCGCGTACAGCTGATGTCGTCGAAGAATCTCCAAGACTGTGCGAAGATGCTGTGCATGCTCCTCCTCGGAACGAGAGTAGACCAATATATCATCGATGAAAACGATAACAAACTGATCCAGATACTCCAAAAAGATGCGGTTCATCAAATTCATAAACACCGCTGGAGCATTGGTAAGCCCACATGGCATTACCAAAAACTCATAATGACCGTATCTGGTACGGAAAGCTGTCTTCTGGATATCAGAATCTCTGACTCTTAACTGATGATATCCGGATCGCAGATCAATCTTAGGATACACTGATGTACCTCTGAGCTGATCAAACAAATCCTTGATCCATGGTAATGGATATTTATTTCTGACGGTAACTGCATTCAGCTGCCTGTAGTTAATACACAACCTCATAGTACCATCTTTTTTCTTGACAAACAGAACTGGAGAACCCCATGGTGAAACACTAGGGCGAATAAATCCCCTGTCTAAAAGCTCCTGGAGTTGAACCTTCAGCTCGTTCAACTCTTTCGGTGCCATATGATACGGAGCTTTCGATGTCGGCGCGGTTCCCGGAATCAGCTCAATAGCAAACTCCACTGGCCTTCTGGGAGGCAAACCTGGCAGCTCCTCTGGAAATACATCTGGGTACTCCCGGACTACAGGAACGTCGGAGAGCTGTGAATTACTATTGTCCTCAGTACTGATCAACGATAACAGAAAACCATGACAGCCGTGAGACAGCAGCTTCTGCGCCTGAATCGCCGAAATAATCGAGATGCCGTGATCTCCGAGGGTTGGTTCGGAGGCTGGAAGGTGACCACCCTCGTCTGGCAATCAACGGTAGCATGATATACTGACAGCCAATCCATGCCAAGTATGATATCAAACTCGACCATCTCCAATACCAGAAGATCTACCGTAAGTATCATGTTGCCAAAGTCTAACGGGCAACCTCTGACCTCCTGGGTGACATCTAAAGTATCACCGGACGGTAGGGAGACGGTCAAACGCTGCAATCTAAAAGTAGATAATCTACCAATCTCCCGCATAAAGGTACGGGATATAAAAGAGTGCGAGCTACCAGTATCAATCAATATATCAGCGGAAAATGCATAAATGGAAATCATACCGCGGAAAACGGATCCGTCGGCCCGCTGTGCATCCTCTCTGGTAATCGCATGAACACATCCAGTCTCTGGCGGAGGAGGAGGAGGTAACGCTGCCAGGGGCTGCTGCGGCTGGCCAGAAGCCTGCCACTGAGGCGCTGTTGGACTATGTGCCAGATAAGACTGAGAGGATGGTGACACTGATACTGTGCAGCTGGCTGGGACTGAGTCTGGTACTGCCCCTGAGTCGGATAATAAGGTCCTGGAACAAAACTCTGGGGTGCTACAGAAGCACTGGAGTACTCCTGTCCAAGCATGCCAAATGCTGCTGCTGAGGGAGCTGCTCCCTGCTGACGATGTGAAGACTGGGCTTTCTGCCCTCCTCGATATGCGCCTGACTGACTAGACTGTCCCTTCTGACTTGACCCTCCTGAAGCTGTGTGCTGAGCCTTCAGCTGACAATCTCGGCTCTGGTGCCTAGGCAGTTTGCAATAAAAGCAAACTGGCTGTCCCAGAGAGCAAGATGAGGTGAGGTGATCTCTGGATCCACATCTGAAACAATGAGTATCACTGGAAGGTGGTTTCTGGTTCTGCTGAGAAAACGGAACGCCCCAAGAAGATCGACTTCGAGGCCTACGAGATACCCGAAGAACTCGACCACCGTCATGCGACTACTCGACGTGCCCCCGCACAGGTTCCGCTGGATCCGCCTCGATGCTCGACCCAGATGCTTCCTTTTCCGTCCGAATATGCTGTCACGAGCTAACTCTATCATCAAAGCTCGACCCAGGTGCATTAGAGTAAGATGTGATCCCTAAACCGCAAGTCAGATATGCACATAACCATCCGGCCCCCGAATAAATCAGATTACGAGTTTCGCCTCCGCAACTAACTCTGGACAAAACTTAGCCAACCGGTGGAATTCAGTATTATACTCGGTCACTGAGCGGTTGTTCTACCTCAGACTCATAAAATCCTGTCGGGGAGCCATCTGATAAGACAGTGGAAAGAAGCGGCTCTCAAAAGCCTCTCTGAACCTAGTCCACGTGACGTTGCGCTCACCAATAATAGAACGTTGAGTAATCCACCAGGCATTAGCTTCATCCCGTAAATGATAGGCAGCCAGCTCTGCTTTCTCCCACTCGGAACAAGCCATATAGAAGAAAGTCTGCTCCATAGTCTCTATCCATGACAGAGCCATACTCGGATCGAGATCTCCACGGAAAAGAGTGAAACGAGTCTTCATCGACTCAGCCAATGCTGGAATCCTAGCTCGTGCAGCGACAATATCAGTGAGCTGTGTCGGGACGGCTGCAGGAACTGGTGGAAACACTGGAGCTGATACTACAGGTGGTACCACGGAATAAACCGGAGGAGGAACTCCCGGTGCTGCTGTATATACTGGAGCATAAGCCGTCGGTGGTACTGCCGGAGGAACAAAAGTGGCCGCAGCTGGAGGTACGGTAGGTAAAGGTACCGGATGTGGAGCAACTGCTGCTACTGTAGGCACTGGGGGCACAGGTGCCACTGGTGTCGGGTACACTGTAGGTCTAGGTGGCGGTGGTGCCGAGTACGTCGTAGGCTGCTCTGGAGCAAATGTCGGGTACGCCAATGGTACCCCTGATGGTACCGTAAATAGGGTAGGAGTGGATACCGTCGATGTGGCCAAAGTAGGTATCTCTACAGGAGCTATCGGGATTTGAGAGCCCGACGCTCCCGGCGCATCCTGAGTCTGTCCCTGACTGACAGGCTCATCAACAATAGGCATCTCTGACATATCCAGAGATCCCGTGATCCTCGTACGTGGTCGTCCAGCACCACGTCTCGCAGCAATACGTGTAGACCTCCTCATATCTGTTAAGTTATATCACAGATATCAATACCAGTATAACAATCATAAAATAACAACATACCTATTTGTTGTCTGGAGATGTTCCGTCGCTGTCCAGTCCCCAATTTGACCTCAAAATTCCGAACGAGAAAATCGTAGAAATCCAAATAAATCCGAAACGGAAATCCGAAACATAACCATATCGAAAATCTGAAAATGCCCAGTTTGACTCGCAAACCTGGCTAACCCAAATATCCAGAATACCAACAATAGGTATCCGATAAATCTCCAGAACACCAAAAGCAGGTATCATAACCCACTCTGATACCAAATAAATTGGTATCAGATAAATCCCGAAAATCCAAAATACAAAAATCCAACAAGTATCGCCAAACTTGGCGCTCTGATACCAAGTAAATAAATTGGTATCAGGTTATCCCAAACATCCAAAATACGAAAACAAAAGATCGTATAAACTTATGCTTTGATACCACTAAATTGTCACGCCCCAGAGGAGTCCCTGTCCGAGAAAATTTCGGCAGCATCTCCCCTGTACGGTGGACAATCTGAAACTTTTCTACATCTCATATACCTCAGCCACAAGCGGCTGGAATAATAAAAACAATAAACCATCACCACGCAGTTTATATAAGTAAACAGAAAGATAATACCTGACTCGAAATCAACCCTACTCCACTACACTCGTAAAGCTCAAATCCGATGAACTCACCTCTTCTGCCGTCCAGGCAGGCATGTAGTAGAATAAAATCAAATCCAAATCCATCGATATACTAAAATCCATACAATGTCCAAGTATCCAAATAACCAAGTCCACACATAATAAAAAAAAAAAACTAAATGATAGATAAATCATCGAGGTCTGCAGGGATCTAGCACTACGTGCAGTGAGGACTAGCGACTGGAACTCCCTCCTGACAGCATCAACCTGAAAATAACAACAATGGAGATGGTGTGAGTCCAACACTCAGTAGGTACAATTGATATGCAAAGTAAAGAAATAACACCTAGCACTAATCATGCGTACAGTCTCCTGATAAAAATAAAGATAAATGCAAAACCGAAGTAGACAGGAGAGAATCTGTACTAACCAGGACCTGAGTATAAGGACAAACAGTCTGAGTGGTATAGGAATCCTGTATGCATGTCAAACATATGTATCCAAACAATATACAGCATATAAATACAGCAAGCACAAACACAAGCAATAAATGCATCATGCATATGATGCCAATGATGCGTCCTGGTCACCCCTGACGCCAGTCGATCATCTCACACACAATAGTGAGGCCGAGTGGGTAGGGTTGTGACAGCCGTGCACTCTGCCGTCACTACTCCTGATGAGTGACCGAGTGGACGGGATGCTGTCGGAGTACACCTATCCTCTTACCCCAAATCATAAATGGGGGAGCGCAATGCTCTCATCTCCCAGTACTCAATGACGGGGAGGAATCCCTGCCGGATCACACGTTGTGTCACACTACCCCTGAGCGGACCAACGGTGCCTAACAGAATCCCTGCTGCAACACACTCAGCCTGAATCGACCACTAACCCATGAGTCACTACAAGAAAAAAGACATACAACAACGATTTTTCACCGTTGTCGTAGGCCATTTTTAACTGTTGTTAAAGGCTGTGTTGTTAAAAGGGGTGGCAAACGACAACAGTTTTTAACCGTTGTCTGTGAAGGCAAAGACAACATTTTAACAACGGTGAAAAACTGTTGTCTTTTCCTACAAAGACAACAGTTTTTCACCGTTGTCTTTGAGCATATGCCTAGGCTCTTCAACAACAGTTTTGAACTGTCTACGACAACGGCTAAAAAGTGTTGTCTTTTTAGCCAATGACATCGGTTTGACAACGGATAAAAACCGTTGTCTTTTTAGGCAACGATGTTAAATAACATCAGTTTGTCACTATTGTCTTTTAACGCCATTGACAACAGTTTGACATATTTAAACTGATGTCTTTGGGTACAATATACAACATTTTGACAATAAATAAAAAACTTATTAATCTTTTCCTACTCAATGGTTTATAAAAAACATCCAGTGCAAATTTCATTGATAAAAAACCTACATAATCAATATTTACAATGTAAATTTCATTAAAGTACCAAACATCATCATCCAAACATCATTAAAGTACCAAACATCAACATTCAAACATCACAAAAGTTTACACAGCCAAAAGTTTATATATATCACACATATATATAAAGTCCAAAATATCATGTTTTGTTGGAGCACGTCTTCTCTACCTGTGCATCTTCTAAACAGCCTGTGCATCTTCTAAACTGCAGCCTTTTCTGGTTTCTCCTCCCTCCTAGCTTCTCTTTTCTTCTCCTTTCACAGAAACGGGTCATTATCTTTTCCCTGAGGTAAATAGCATATGATTGCAAGTTAATTCATTTCCCAGGAGTAAATGGCATAAAAAATGGATCTCTTGGAAATTTCACACCTGACCTTATTACAGTTTTACAAAAACTCAGAGTAGTATGTCTTAAAAGACCAGCTATATGGCTTTACAAGTAACTCTTAAGTATGGTAAACCAAACCTATCAACTTTACATATACCAAAAAAAATTCTATTCAATTTGAAGTCTAGCGAAACTCCATCTACTATGGGTTCAACTGCTTTGTTAGCGAGATAATCCGCCAGCAACTAAAAATTAAAATTTTTGGAGACATCTACATTATAAAATTGGGTTCAACTACTATGGGTTCAACTGCTTATACTTGCTGCAGTAACAAGATTATTACCCTTCTAAACAAAGACATCTACATTATAAAATTGAGAACCCCAGAAAGTTTGTTATGTAAACCAAAATACAGTATAAATATTTGACAAAAGATTAAGGTTAATCATTTTTTATATTTGACAAAGGATTAAGTTATTGGTTTGTATTTGATGTTGGTGCATCAAGTGTGCAGTTTAGTCATGCCGATTGGATTTGGTAAATGGACTTAGAGACAGATATCTCCAAATCAAGTGCAATCAAGTATAAGCAGCATGTATTCAATTTAACTGAATATTATTATTGTCAAATGCAATAAGATGAACTCATGTATATACCTATTCATAGATATGATCTTGTATGCATTCGGCTATCTCAGAGCGCACTTCATCAATTTCTTCTTGAGAGTACTCCGCTTTGTGAACTGTGAACACACATAAATTATATGATCTTAAAGAACAAAATATAATTAATTGGAAAAAAATAATAACTAAATAACAATTCATGAAGTGATGCCAAAGATCATTTTGAGAAATTCGTCCTACTTGATCTACTAAGATTACCCCAAAGAAGTCATCTGATATGATTCCCATGCTGTGAGCATAAGGTATTTTAGAATTGGTATCGACTTTTCCACCCGTGGATGGATTGCCAATCAAGTAACCCATGCCCATCAATTCAAGCAATTTACCTGGAGGTTAAGTAATGGTTCTTTCCCTTCATCAATACCTGAATTACAGTAAATGAAAATGGCATGTAAATTAACACCCTCATCAATAGTTTACATTAAAAGTAGAGTTACCATCCAATATTCTTTTAGCCACCATAGGTACAATTTTTCCGGCATATGAATCCCCAGCAATGTAGAGGGGATTGGAGATGAACTGTGGGTGCTCAACAAGCCACTGCAAAAGTGAAATATTACATCTTTAAGGCACTTACAGTAATTACATCAGGAATATATATGATCTTTCCCACCTGTAAAAGAAACTTAGAAGCCTATTCTGACCAAATAGTATCGTTGGCATCATACCCTTCATATTTTCTTGAGTATGAGAATCCAGAACCCAACAGGGAATCTACAAAGATAATGTTGGCTACCTGCACAAATGTTTTCACGCAGACAGAACAAAAGCATGTATCATATTGCTTCCTCAATTACTGATCAAGAAGAAGAAGTTACCTTGGTCCAGGAATAAGGATGGTAGACCAAGCTTGGCAAGCTCCCGTTGTACTCGGCTGTCACAAATTTCAGGGGCCTGCGAATGGATTTCTACTATGAAACGAGAGTAGCTAATCATAGCAAACATGGAAATTTCACCCACCGATTTCGAAGACTAATCCGCTGAAGGCAGAGCACCTGGGCCCGCCGGTCACAATGGTGGAGCCAGGAATTTAATTCAACCCGGGCTAGAAAAATTTAATCAAAAATAACAATAAGAGCTGAAGCCTTTAACATTTGAGACACCTAGCAGAATGACCTCTAATAATTCTCTAATACTCTTGACATAAACAAACTTGGAGTTTCTGTTAATATATAGAGAAACCTATACACGAGAAGCATAGAGAAACCTATAGTTAAATTCTCAAAAGCACTTTTAAAACGTTGCAGTAGAAATCATATTTCATTTTCCTCACCTCCATAAAAGGCAATTGACTCAGCATTTTCACGAACTCTCATGAGTCCATATCGGAAATCTGCTTCTTTCTTCTCTTGTATGAAATTCAAAGTGACTATGCCCTAAGTAGAAATGACAGTGTGTGTTAGGAGAACATAGTGTATACAATAAAAGTGCAAAGTGTCAAAGCAAACATAGGAAGCAACCGAGAAAATTTAATTACCTTACCAAGAACACTTAAAAGTTGTACTGCCAAGAGAGTAAACAATAAGTACACCAAATAATGGTGGATAAATTCCATATAGAATGTTGTTGAATGATATGAGGTCAATGGTTGCATTGAACGGAGTCAAAGAAAATGAAAGAGCAGTCCCAGTAAAAGAACTTAGATCAGCTACAATCTGTTGGTTTGAATTATAAATAATTGATTGAGATTGGATCTTGTAGAATGTCTGGTTATTAAAATAGTGTTGCATGTAATAACTTGTCATCCAAGATCTCCATCTCAAAGAAAGGATTTCTCTCGCATACTCTCTTACAACAAAAAAACTACAACATACCAAAGAAATGCATAAAAAATACTCATAATCAAGAGTATGGAACATGATTTTACATTAGCAACATAGAAAAATTATACAAATTTACTTGAATGCATAGTAAGATAGTTTGAGAAGTCTTACTCATGCAAAGAGAACATCTTAAATAACTAAAGTTGATAATGAGTGAGTGAATTATCTTGAAACCAGAAACTTACACAAGCATCATCAAATATTTATGATGATCTTACTACAAAATTCATACTAGGCATTAGGGAAAAAATTAATAAATTCATCTTAATTTAAAAATTACATTAATCATGATATCATGGCAAAATCTTATTTGCAGCTAAGAGTCACAAATTATGCATTTCCTGGATAGTGAAGTCCTCAATATAATACTTCTCAATGAGAATACAAATCTTATCAATGTCGAACCTTTTAAAATTATCTTTTAGATCCAAAGTAGAACTAAGTATAAAAAGTTCTACTATCTTATTACTGAATCTAGAGTTTAACTCTATCAACTGAAAATCTATTACAACATTAAATCTAAATTTCTGCTACACATTAATTGCATATGTGTCGCTGCTTTCTCCAAACCAATGCATTTAATTAAATAAGTTTGACAATATTCTTATTAAGTGGTATCATGAAGACTTGCAAATCCTCCTGAATTACAAGTGATATGTTTCCCTCTTAATTGTTTGCTTTTATCTTGTTGTGGCTCAAAAGTTAAATTGATTTATTGTGACATTTAGGCATTCAGCATGTAGGCCATTAAGTTGATCAAAAACTCACGGACTAAAATTTCTTCAATCCAATTTATTGTATAGAAAAGGCTAATGAGAACCTAAACAATATCTAGACGATATAACTTACAGATATATGTAGAAAGCCAAGCTATTTATTTTGTTGATAAAATAGACAGTAGGGCACCAGATGTAAATATAATAAACAGATCAAAGAACAAAAAGAGCTACCTTGAAAATGTCAAACCAAAATGTGTGCTTAACTGGATACAATATCCTAAGTCCAGAAAGGAGGGCACTCTGTAGAACAACAACCCTTAACTTCTGAAGATCGGAAGCCAAATCAAGAGTTGGACCGTAAGCCGTTGCCCTAGCTCGGAGAATTAATCTGGTGAAGTCGATCCGCAGGAGGACTGGAGGAGGACGAGGAAAAAGAGATCTTCCGAAGGCTGCGACTAGAGGTGGGTAGCTCCAAAACTTGATGTTCGGCGTTCAAGCCCCGTCAGGGACGATAGATATGGGAGATTTAGGGATAGCTCTTTCAGTCCCCGGGCTAAGTATTAAAAAATAATGGACCCTGGGCTACGATTTAAAAGAGCTAATAAAGTTTTGACCAAATGGACCCCGGGCTACAGCCCGGATAAGGTTGAATGTGGCTCCGCCCTCCCCCGGTCAGCCAAAGGAGCAGGGGGTCCTCTGCCGGATTGTTCTCCGACTCGATGAAGTAGTAGAAAAACTCACCGTCGTGGTCCTGGTCCACCTCCACGTACCTGCACCAACGAGAGCAGAGGTTCATGGGGGTCAGAGCAAAGTTAAGGTTGGGGGAAACAACATCCGGACCCTGTCTCTAAGTAGAAGGGAAGGGGGCCTTGGAATCTAGGTAAATAGGTGACCACAGAAGATGAGAGAGCAGAGGAAAAGAAGCAGAGAAAGATCAGTGAGACAATCAGGAGAGGGATTTCCATCTTCCTCCTCCTCCTTCCTTCTTCTTCCTTCTTGTGTTGGAACTGGCTGAAAGTCGAGGCGATGAGGAGGAGGCGGTGAAGATGGCTGAAAGTAGAGGCCGCGAGGAGGAGGTGGCGAGGCCGAAAGTTGAGGCGACGAAGAGGGCGGCGAGGAAGGAGGCAGCGAAGAGGGTGGCGAGGAGGGAGGCGGCAAAGAGGGCGGTGAGGAGGGAGGCGGCGAGGGAGGCGGCGAAGAGGGTGGTGAGGAGGGAGGCGACGAAGAGGGTGTTGAGGAGGAGGCGGCGAAGAGTAGGGTTTTGGGAAAAAGATAGAAAAAAACAAAGCGTAAAACAGACAAATGACGAAGGAGAAAAAGTGGCGAAAGAAAAACAATCGCATTTAACAACACTTAATAGACAACGGTTTTTAAAAACTGTTGTCGTAATCCCAAAAAAGCGCACATAGACAACAGTTTTAAAAAACTGTTGTCGTTCACTTTAAAAACCGTTGTCGTATCCTCAAAAAAACATAAATTAACAACGGTTTTTAAAAACCGTTGTCATAGGCCAAAAAAATTATTAAAAGACAACAGTTTTTGTTAAAACTGTTGTTAAAAGGCAAAAAGACAACGGTTTGGTATAAAACCGTTGTCGTTTGAGTGTTGTTGAATGACATTTTTCTTGTAGTGAGTGGTGGTGTGTGCAGATCCATATAACTGGCGATGTGCTCAACAATAATGGAGCGGACTATCGCACAGCATGCAATCATGCAAATGGTGCATGACACTAACCACAAAATATTCTGACCAAATCCACATGTATATAAAAATGCATCATAGGTCAACGAATCAAAACAATCCAAAGGTACACAGAAGGTATAAAACCTAGGTCCTGAACATGGTAAAGCATGGTATATCACTACCCCTATAACCATGTATAAACAGGTAAAGTATACATGAGATGCAAAACCAATCAATCAATCAAGCATGTACCAAGATTTGGGTAGTGATTAACCGAAACAGAATGAGAAACATAATTAATGCAACATGTTAATTTCATTACTAAGCATATCAAAGACAAAAAGTCAAAAGTACCCGCCTCCGAAAATAGAAAGGTCCAATCTGACTCCGAGATACTCGTCTCGCGTCAAAGTCCTGTGTTAAATCGCACAGTTTAGCTAATTTAATTATAAACAAATAGCTAAACTAATTTCTAATCCACTGACCAGTTAGGGTTAGTTTCATTAACCCCAACTACACCGTTATACAACTTATAAACCTAAATCAATAATTATTGCTAACACAACTAGCAATAATCTAACACAAAGATCAAAACCATAAACCTTACCTCAAATCAACCGCTGCTGGAAGTCACAAAGTTGTTGCCCAATTAGGATTGTTTACAGCCAGCAAAGATAAATTGCTGCTGGAACAAAACGAACAAACCAAAACAGTAATTAATCCACATTCTTAAACATACAGAATTTCCAACCAAGCTACAACAAGGACAATCCATTTTCCTACATCTTACCTAGGTTGACACCCGTTGCAGAAGCCAGTAGATACCGAAAGGAGTGGCTGTCAGAACCAGATCAACCCCACAACAAGTCTCACTTCACCTTCCGATCAAAATTACAACCTTGATTGTTTATCCACAGCATAAAACTTCACCTCACGACTGGGATCACTGCTGGAACCAAATTAATCAAGAAAAAGATTAAGCAATGGAGATCACAGATCATAAAACAACCCAACTCACCTTATCTACTCGGTTTTTAGGGCACAATGCAAGAACAGGGAGTCGACAGCACCCGGCAGAGGAGTTGTCGACCTAATCGGCACTGCTCAGGGTTTTTGGCCGACGGTGGAAGAGATCCGGCTAGGGCACTCGAGACTGAGGTCGGCGATCGGAGATAGGGCTCACGGTGGCCGATTGTGTCTCGGGAAGAAGATGAAGAGAGCAGTGTCGACTCGGTGAGTTGCAGCCGGCGTGGATCTAGGGCACGGCGGCGGGTCGGCGTGGCGGCGATGCGACTAGGGCTCGGCGCTAGGGCAGCGGCAAGGGACCGGCGGTGTCGCACGGGCGCAAGCACAGAGAGAAGAAGCACTGAGAGAAGAAGGCGCCGACTTCTCCCTTGGTCCGGAGCTTATGCACGCGTGGGAGAGGAGAGGAGGGAACCGCCGAGTGGCCGGCGGTTAGGGCACGGAGGAGATCGGGCGCGCGGCGAGGGCTCGGGCAGGAGAAGAGGGAAACAGCGACAAATAAAAACTAGAGGAAAAGAAAAAAAAACAAATAAAGAAAAGAAATAAAAGAAAAGCAAACTTTTCCTCGCTTAAATGGGGTAGCCTAAACAGGCTTTTCTGGGCCCCGTTTTTATCCCCGTTAACTTGTCCATACGAGCTCCGAAAAATTTCCAAAAATTCCGGAAAATTCCCTTATTAATATTCGCCTATTTTTGGTATTTTACATCTTCTCTCGGCACCAACCACAAGTAAGACCTAGGGTTCCATCCCTAGGGCCATAGGAGTAGCTTCCGACAACATCAAGGGCACGAGGACGCTCCTCTCCGCGAGAGGAACACGTAGACGCAAGGAGATCGCCAAAGGGATCTTCTCCACCGGAAAACTAGCGATTAGAATAGTAAGAAAATTAGCATAGGAGATAAGAAACCCCTCACCTGCAGTATAAGTAGCTTTCGTATGAATTCCATGTTTTAGTTTAGTAGTATGTAGATTTTCGGCACAAAGGATGCGAATTAGCGCATACCAAGTGTTCGATTAAATTATTAGCACAGTTAAAATGCAACTTAGGCATTTTAATAGCTTAGTTAAATGTAATAGAAGCATTTCACAGCTCATATAGTCTTGCTACAGCTTTTACAGGACTAGATGTCCAATGGGTGGGCTCCCACAGTCGCCTCTAGGTTTAGATAACCTAGTTCTGGGTTTAGACAACCTAGTAAAAGCAAGACAAGAATTTATTAGCTTATGTTCAATATTTTATTTTCTCAGTGGCACTGTACTGGATTAGATATCCATTGGGTTGGGCTCCCATAGTCGTCCCTAGGTTCAGATAACCTAGTAATCCTACTAAATTCGGGACTTGCAAACCCGGGTTTAATTAGGGATGCGCGCATAGCACGTACAGATGCCGGGCCCATCAGCAAAATGATTAGTATTTTCACCTATTATATATATATATATAGTTTTCATACTCTCACAAAATAGTTAGGTGACTTCAGTACAGCTTTATCATTAACTAGAATTAGCTCAGTTCAACTTTTCTATCAGTTTAGTTTTCTGTTGATACAACATGATAGCTTATGATTAGTTTTTATTGCCATGTTCAGTTTCTTAGTTCCATGTTTTGTATGCCAGAATGCCATGTCTTAGCATGTTCAGCACATATTTTAAATATCATGTTTTGAAACCATGAATTGCATCGTTTGCATGTTTTAGTGAGGTAGATGGTTTCTTACTAAGCTCTCAAGCTTACAGATACTTTTTCCTTATACTGCAGATAAAGGTAAAGGAAAGATGGACTAGCGGAGGCTGGAGGGCAATGCGATGAAGATGTGTGTGGATGGAACTTGGAATAAAGATCTTAGGGAATTTCAGCGAGCTTTGTTTTAAGCATTAGAACTTTTTAGCATTTTATTATTCCGCACCCTAGAATGTTTAAATGCTATGAACTAGTGAACTATGTCATGTTAGAATGTTAGTTATTTATCATTAGGATGTTTCTCAGTCATCATTGGAGTTATTGTATGTGATTTGGCACGAGACAGTGCTGAAATCAGACCTTTGGCACGAAATCAGAAACCCCCAATCGATCAGCCGATCGATTGGGGGCTCCCCAATCGATTGGTGGATTGACTGGGCATCTTGGTTCGCGAACAGTAGGCATCTGGATCGATCAGCCGATCGATCCAGCGAATTCTGTCGCGAACAAAAGGCTCTGGGATCGATCACTGGATCGATTGACCAGTTTGAATTGATCAGCCGATCGATCCAGGATATTGCCCCGAGCACAGTAGCGTGCTGGATCGATCACTGGATCGATCCAACCTAAGTCCCGCTTGCAGTAGCCTGCGGAATCGATCACCGGATCGATTCGACCATTCCAATCGATCACTGGATCGATTGGGAGGCCTGAAATCAGCTGGGAAACCTTTAGTTCAGTTCCTTGACCATGGGGGATGTAAAATAAGTTATGAATAGTTTAGATTACACCCCTTAGCATATATAGAATCAAGAAAGGTTAATAGTTTAGCAAAGTTTTGATTAGTACAGCTTCCGCACCTAGATTTAATGATGGTCATGGAATAGTTAGCACAGCATAATGTGACGGTCCGGTCTTACAACTTAGTTAGTAGAAGGCGGGTCGTTACAGTCTTTGGTGCAACTACTGCTAGAGATCAAGTTAGAGAAGAAGGGACCGGTTAGGGGTGTTTGGTCTGGAAATATGCAGCTCCACCTCGCTGCAACAATCAATTTCAGTAGTGGGTTCTCCAACTGTGGAATCACTGGCTGAGGATTTAGAATTTGAGTAATGTAAGTATGATATCAGATTGAAAGTGATGCAAGTTTAATTTGTAGTTTGAGGTTGTGATTGATTTGTCTGCCAGCCTTTGTAGCTTTCGCTAGCACTATTCGCTGGTGATCCACAGCGCCGATCATTCTGTTTTGGGTAGAGAACCCCTTCGACCATGAGCCATCAGCGACCATCTTAGATTTGAGTGCGTACTTGTGAATTGGTTTAATGTCAGAATGAGGCTATTCTGGTTATGATTCATTGGATGATACCACTTTTAGCAATTAGAATGTTAGTTAGTGCTAAACCTAGATTTGATTCTTGGTTTCTGTATAGGGTTAAAAATAGTATTAAAATACCTTTCCGATGTGTATATATATGTTACAGGACTCTAATTTGCAACGAGTTGCCTTACGTTGGATTACCTTTGGCACACACTTCATTGGAGGTGGGTATCTTGACTTATCTCTTTTGATAATGTCATGTTGATATGCGTAGTAGGTCACTACATGATATCTGTTGCATACTTTTATCTGTTCTGTATTTATGTTTTATACCCTATTGTTTATTGTTATGATTATTTATGCTCATAGAGGTAGTGACATACCGTGCCTTATGATACACCGAACTAGACATTTACCATATCTGACCCATGTACCTAGATCTGTTTATTTGATCCATTTATTTTTGGTACATGTTTTATGGAGGTAGATATGATTAGGATTTTCATGCTTAGTGTCATGCACCATCTCGCATAATTGCATGCTGAGCAATTGTCAGCTCCATTATTGTTGAACACATCGCCAGTTATATGGATCTGCACACACAACTACTCATGGGTTAGTGGTTTTTATTCAGGCAGGGTGTGTTGTAGTAGGATGCTCTGTTAGCCTCCGCTGGTCCGCTCGTGGGTAGTGTTGACAAAGCGTGGTAGCCGACAGGGATCCCTCCTTTAGACTGTCTCAGAGAGATGAGAGCATTGGGCTCCCCCACTTATGATTTGGGGTAGGAGGATAGGTGTACTCCGACAGTATCCTGTCCATTCGGTTACTCATCAGGAGAAGTGATGACAGAATGCACAGTTGTCATAGCCCTACTCACTCGGTCTCACCATCGTGTGTGAGATGGCTGACTGGCGTTAGGGGTGACCATGTCATATGCATCATATGCATGATTGCATTTATTGTTTGTGTTTGCTGCACTTTATTTATTGCATATTTGGTCGATGCATATGTTTGACATGCATACAGGGACATGTTACTTTTGGTCTGATAACCTTATTATTTTGATAGGAAGTCCTGGTGAGTACAACTTTTCCTTTTCTTATAGTTTTATATTTTTCATTACTCTAGGAGATTGTACACATATTTATTACTATTGGTTAATTCTTATTATGCATGTCAGCCCAATACCCGCTGATTTGTTGAACTCACCTCGTTGATTTATTACCATTTCAGGTTGATGCTATCAGGAGGTTCCAGTCCCTAGTCCCCACCACCTGTCGCGACGGGTTTTTAGTTTTGGATATTCGGTTTACTTGTTATGTATTTTCTATATACTTGTGATGTAGGAGTGTACTCAAGGATTTTTATCGAGTTTTGGTCTATTGCCGTTGTTTTCCGTTGCGTTGGATTTCTGTTGTGAGTTTAGTTTTCCGTTGTTGTAGTGGAGTAGGGCTTAATTAAATATAAATTGCATGGTTGTGTTAGCCTATAAACTGCGTGGATTGTTTGTTTACTTTTATTGTTATTGTTTCGACCGTGTTGGACAATGTTTGTGTAGCCCGGAGGGCTTATAGTAAAGTTTCATATTGTCACCTGTATAGGGGAGATGTTGTCGAAATTTCTTCTGGCAAGGACTCCCCCGTGGTGTGAAAGGCATTGCTCACGCGTTGTTGTCTTCCCGCAAGCATGATCTCGTAGGATCAATTTAGCTTTGATACCAACTAATTCAATGAAAACTATAGACTCTATTGATTCGCTCAAGAATACTGGAATCAATACTTCTAATCCTTGTTGATACGAAGAAGAATACCAGGAAAAAAGAAAACTTATCATTCCAAGAAAGAGACACAACAACTAAAAATAGTATTAAACTAAAAATAATCTTGAAACATGAAGGATCCTTAAATAGACCAAAACGCAATTTTTAAGACAATAATGTCAAAAATAACCAAAATAACAAAAATACAGAAATTACTATAAATAGTAAAATGTATTCAGAGACTCTGAAATGGACTTAAATGTTTTGTTTGGGCCTGAAACCTGACTGCTACATGTTCCCTAATAATAAATATAAATTTTCAAATTGTTGATGCATAAGTAGATATAGAACCTAATTCTGAATTTCGAGTAAAAAATTATGTCCCTCGAAACATTACTTTGTCGAACCCTCATCAAGGATTGATACGTTGTGCGTACCCTGGTGCGCACCTGAGAATAGCTGCCCATGTGACAGGCGCCAATCAACATTGCCACGTAGCAGGTGCCCTCAAGCACACATCAGGAGGAACACAACATATATATTTGGAGATTGATATGCTGCACTCCTTGGGTGCACACCTGAGGGCACCTAGCTAAGTGGTAACGTTGACTCGCGCCTGCCACATGGGTAGGTGCCCTGAGGCGCACACCAAGGAGCGCGTAATGTATCAAAATTGTATATGGGGATTGATATGGTGTGTGCCTCGGGTGCATGCCCACATGTGCGTCTAAGGGCACTTGTCCACGTGGAAGTGTTGATTAGCACCTGCCAAGTGGGCAGGTACCCTCAAGCTCACACTGGGCATGTATATATATATATATATATATATATATATATATATATATATATATATATATATATATATATATATATATATATATAATTTTTTTTAGATTTGAATTTTTTTTTTATGGTAAAAGAAACAACGGATAGGACAGAAATAAAACAACCAAATTTAAGGATGAAGGCGCCAGCATTTGATTTTGTCATGGCCATATTATCAAACAAAGTACAAAACTTTATCAACAAAATGGAGCAAAAGATTAACAGGAGAATAGTAAATGAAGAAAAGAAGGGAATGTTGCATTTCCTCTCTCAATTCGATGACAGCTTTGAGATGAGGAGAGAAGGGCCGAAGGAACCAGAAATCCTAATTTGATGTGTTAGATTTTCTTAAAAGGAAACATCTACTGTTGGAATTAGTTATAATACTAACACAAGGAATTATCATCATGGATAAATCTAATTGATATTTAATTGTGAATTCAATTGACGAATATGAATTTTATATATGGAAACCCATTAACCCGTTTCGTTATTATTATGAATACTAATCTAAAGCTATACATAGGGCTATGATCCCCATAGGCTTAGTGGGTCATAAATTTCTTCTCATTCCATTGAAAGAAATTATTCATCGCTTTAATTCCCAAGGAAGATCATCGCCGTCTTTTAATCTTTAGATTGTTCAAGTGATCGCAAAACAATAATGACGACTCTGAATTCAAGTTCAGTTTACAGTTTTCATCGCTTTTCAAAATTCATATACGGTGTACAATTTCTGGTTAAGAAATCTTTCATGTACAAGTTGAATTTTTGATAAGATAACGAAAATTGTGTTTTTTGGTCTGATTTCCTATCTTCTATATTTTAACGGCAATTTAACAAAAGACGTACTAAATTTAATGTATTTATCAAAAGGCGCATCACGGTTTTATATTTACCAAAAGGCGCAGTTTACTAAAATCAATTCCCAGATTACCCCTCTGGCTAACCTAACAACCGCCTTTTTCAAACACAATTTTCCAAACATCCAAGCCGAAATTAGAATTGAAAAATAATTTGTGGTTCGGATGCACGTCTTCTCACCGTCTCTCTCCCTCCATCCCTCTGCGTGGCGTTATAAACTTGAAAGAAATATGAAGCCTGCGCTTGACATTACTGCTCGTGCTGGTTGGCGGGATTGCAATAGACTAGTTAGGTTTATGGCATAATGGCGTAAGAGTTTAGAGGAGACCAAGGACAAATTAAATTAAGAACGTCAGCCGAGAAGGACAAACTTCTTGCAAGAGGGAAATTAGTAGAAGCATACATTTAAAGATTTAGACATGTATGTATTGATTTTTTTACTATAAATTAGGGTAGTGATGGTAAATAAAAATGACAGTATTTGTGGGAAGGGTGGCGGCAAAAAGTGTTGTTATGGTTTATTTTGGTTGTGTGGGGAATAATATTCAACAACACCTGAATTATGATGTAATAGAAGACTTAATCGATTTAAGTCATGTTAGTTTCTGACGTTGATAGTTAAGTTTGGTTAAAAATTATTTATTTATGGTTTAGGGTTTAGTCAGTGGTGGTCCTAGTTTACAAGAATTATCTGTTTCGAAAGAGGCCTGATATCTATGTTATCAGGCCCACGTTGGGGCTGATATCAATTACGTGTTATGTGGTTAAAACTTTGCTTTTACATCAGACCCTTCCTAGTTTGAGCAAAATTACAATTTAACTACAACAATAGATTTTGTAGTTGCAAATTTACTAAAATAGTTTGTAATTTATTTATCAGGGATGATCATATAACTGAAGAAATTCTCTCTGAGATATGGAATACTCTTGATGCAAATTCTATTGGATATGCAGCTAATGTAGGAGAAGTATCCAGAACAAATATTCAATCATCTTCGCAGTATAGTTGTATAGTTGTGTGCCTAATACAAATAGAAATACAAGCAGTAATTTCACATTTGATCTAAATGAAGAAGCTAGTATTCAAGAAGATGAGGTTCTAAACCCGTGTGCAACACTTGTTGATTACTATGAGCCTACTTAGAGTGAGGAGGAAGGGTATTATAACCGAAATGAAGAGGAAATGCAATGCAATACAGATGTACAAGAATTCTTTGCTGATGATATGCAGATTGAACAATATGAAATATCTCAAGAGTAGTACAGTGACTTAGAGGAGGAGTTCCCAATAGCTGATGATCCATATATTCTAAATTTTCGATTGCTCCAAAAGCCAATTGAAGAGGCAACAGATCAACATGAATTTTTTGTAGGATAGATATTTCCGTCTCAACAAGAGTTCAAGAATGAACTTGTGAAGCATGCCATGGTTAAACATATGAGATATAACTCAGTTGACACTCGAAAAAATAAAGTAAAAGCTGTCTGCTTCAATCAACCGTGTAAGTGGAGAGTAGTTGCCCGGGGGATGTAGAGTACATTGTTACGAAATATATAAAGGAATACCAATGTAGCACCATTAGGGAAAGTGCTGATCATCAAGCATGCTCTTCATCCTTTGTAGCTTCTTTTGTTGAAGAGCAATTTCTTGCTAATGAACAATACAAGCCAAGTATGATTATAGCAGATATAAAAGCCAGGTTCAAAGTGACCATATCCTACAGAAAAGCATACATAGCTCGAGAGAAAGCGATGAAGAAAGTTGTTGGAGATTATGACCAAGCATATAGAGATCTTCCACTATATCTGCGTGAGTTAAGAGTCAGGGATCCTGAAACCTATGTGACACTACACAGTAATGGGGATAATAAGTTTCAACGCTATTTTTGGGGTTTTGGAGCTTGTAGAAGAGTATTCGGGTCTTATCTTCGTAAATTAATTGGAATTGATTCCACACACCTAAGAGGGAAATATTCGGGTGTGTTGTTGATGGCTACATCAATAGATGCTAATGACAATGTCCTCCCGGTAGCCTTTGGAATCGCTGAAGTTGAATGTGAGTCTGCATGAGAGTGGTTTCTGGATCATACGAAGATATTTTTTAATGTTGATCCAAAGTCAATGAGTATAGTATCAGATAGACATCGTGGCATTATAGTAGCAGTTAGAAAAGTCTACCCTACTGCCCATCATGCTTTTTGTTGCCACCACATATCTTGCAATATGATAACAGATATTGGCAATAGGTCAGGTTTAGAGTTGTTTTGGGCAGCAGCTCGAGCAAACACAATACTACAATATGATCTCATAATACAGTCCATGCTTGAAAAACATCCAGATGCTCATAAGTGGCTTCAGAACATTGACCCTAAAAGATGGGCTAATGCACACTTTAGTGGCAGAAGGTACATAATGCTAACCACCAATTGTGTAGAGAGTTTAAATACTTTGTTCAAGGAGACGCATGAAATTCCGATAAATAGGTTAATTGATAATACCAGAAGAAAGGTAGCTCAATGGTTCTTTAACCGTAAGGAGGAAGCGTCGAAATGGTATGTTGCGTTGACACCTCATGCTACCAAAGAAATGGAATCAAGGAGGGAGAAAACTAGACGATATAAAGTCCAACCCTACTCTCAATCCGAAATGGAAGTAGGGACATGGGGTGCTTCATACATTGTTGATTTGGAGAGAAAATATTGTAACTGTGGGGAGTTTCAAATTTCAGGATTACCTTGCTCACTTGCAATTGCCGTCATAATTCACCAGAACATGGATACACTCCCATATTGTGAGCATTATTTTCATTCACAGAATTGGAAAACGACATACATAGATCGTATTTACCCCTGTCGAAGCAAGGAATTTTGGCTTAGGGGAGTCAACAACATTATAATGCTATGTCCGCGTAGCCTTGTGCAGCCTGGTAGGTGAAAGAAGGCAAGGATCGAGTCAAAACATAATGAGAAGGTAAAAATCAAATGCAATAGGTGCAAACAACTGGGCCATAATCGGAGGACCTGTAGAATGCCGCCAGCCCCTGGTTCTTGACTGAATTGTAAATTGGAGGAGTTGAGCCATATGTTTTGTATGAAGTATATATATAGGATTGTAAGAAAAACAGTTGTGGAAAGTGATGTTTCTGTTATATAGATTTATGGAGCATTTATTTTGTGTTACAATGTTATTGTAGGTATGAGAAGTGTAAACCATCACCTGCAAGGCAGAAATAATACTTCACACCATATCTCCATTGTGTAAAATAAAAATACGATACATTTCAATTCAACAGAAAGGGGTTAGTAATTTTAAAGTCATGTAAATATGTTGTGAAATATAAATGAGTTAAAACTCGCACAAAGGGATTGTAGTAATCCTTGCAAAATAAGATAGGACAACAGTTCTCGGCCATTGAAAAATAAAAGAGGTGCACTGTTCCGTGGCAACTGGCACGGAGCAATACCTTCTTAGACAGGGGGTATAAATACCTTTTAACACCATATATACCATCTCCCTAGTAAGAACTTCAGAGGGAACATTATTTCAGGTAAATCCAAGTAGGGGAGGGCCATCAGTGGGTTTCCGTCAAAACCCACTGATGGACCTAGACACCTCTGATTCGACCCATTTTAGTTCTAGTGGTATTATGGAGTTGTAAAGACTCCAAATTTGTTGGCAAATCCTTATTTAAAGCTCTATAGGTGTTGGGAAAAAAATAAAATACAATCAGCCTACGTTAGACCTGATATGCTTGAATATCAGGCCCAACGTGGGCCTGATATGAGTGCATATCAGGCCCAACGTGGGTCTGGTATCGTATCGTTTCATAAAGCTTGATTCTATCTCCCCCTAATATAAACTCCAAACATTCTAACAGTGGCCTGATAAAAAAAAAAAAAATAAGATCAATTTTAAAAGTCCCCTTCCATAGGGTTGAAAAGAAAAGTTGTGCACTGTTCAGTGCCAACTGGCACGGAGCTATACCTTCTTAGACATGGGGTATAAATACGTTTTGACACCAGATATACCTTCTCCCCAGTCAGACCTTCACAGGGAACGTGATTTCATATAAATTCAAGTAGGGGAGGGCCATCAGTGGGTTTCCGTCAAAACCCACTGATGTACCTAGACACCTCTGATTCAACTCATTTCAGTTCTAGTGGTATTATGGAGTTGTAAAGACTCCAAATTTGTTGGTAAATCCTTATTTAAAGCTCTATAGGTGTTGGGAAAAAAATAAAATATAATCAGCCTCCGTTGGACTTGATATGCTTGAATATCAGGCCCAACGTGGGCCTGGTATCGTATCGTTTCATAAAGCTTGATTCTATCTCCTCCTAATATAAACTCCAAACATTCTAATAGGGACCTGATCAAAAAAATTAAATAAGATCAATTTTAAAAGCCCCCTTCCATAGGGTTGAAAAGAAAAGCTGTGCACTGTTCCGTGCCAACTGGCACAGAGCTATACCTTCTTAGACATGAGGCATAAATATGTTTTGACACCAGATATACCTTCTCCCCAGTCAGATCTTCATAGGGAACGTGATTTCAGGTAATCCAAGTAGGGGAGGGCCATCAGTGGGTTTTGGTCAAAACCCACTGATGGACGTAGACACCTCTGATTCAACCCAATTAAGTTTTAGTGATATTTTGGAGTTGCAAGGACTCTAAATTTGCTAGCAAATCCTTATTTAAAATTCTATAGGTGTTGGGAAAAAATAAAATATAATCATCCTCCGTTAGGCCTGATATGCTTGAATATCAGGCCCAACGTGGGTCTGATATGAGTGCATATCAAGCCCAACGTGGGTCTGGTATCGTATCATTTCATAAATCTTGATTCTATCTCCCCCTAATATAAACTCCAAACATTCTAACAAGGGTCTGATCAAAAAAATTAAATAATTCTAACAGGGGCCTGATCAAAACATTCTAACAGAGGATAAACTCGCACTGGAATATTAATTATATTGCATAGTGATTAGTCAAATATAAGTCACAATATCCTGTGACATCCAAATTGCGATGCTGGTGCTTATTAGTGAAAAGAGAGATAATGCATATAAGTTATACTACACACCATATCTATCTTCTCAAAACTAAAAACATGGTAACGGTTGTGATTGTTTAGAAAATCAAATAGAATCGGACCAACACTCGATTTTAAGACCACAAGGTAGGCTTTGAAATTTGAATTAGGCATGTAAATATGGAACACCAAAGTAACTAAGTTACAAGAAAAAAAAAATGGTTCTTAGTCCTGAAACTGCAAGAGGCACTGTTCTGTGGCAACTAGCACGGAGCCATACCTTCTAATCTATGGTGTATAAATTCTGTTTAACACCATATATACCATCTCCCCACCAAGACCTTTACAAGGGACTTGATTTCATGTAAATCCAAGTAGGGGAGGACCATCAGTGGGTTTTGGTCAAAACCCACTGATGGACCTAGACACCTCTGATTGTACCCATTTCAGTTCGAGTGGGATTCTAGAATTTCAAGGACTCCATTGGTGCTAGTAAATCATGATTTAAAGCTCCATAGCTATAGTGGCACGTGATGGAAAAAAAATCAGGCACCGTTGGGCCTGATATGCTTCAATATCAGGCCCAACGTGGGCCTGGTATTCTACCATATCAGGTCCAAAGTGGGCCTGGTATGGTATCCTTTCTTATAAATTTATACTATCTCCCCCTTTCTATAAACTCAAAATGTGCTACCATGCTCCTTATGAAAAAATAAAAAGAAATTAATTAAAAGGTGCTACCGTAGGGTTTAAGTCTATAGCATGGCCATAAGTGGAATATGTGGCAACTGGCACGAAGCCATACCTTCTAATCCATGGTGTAAAATTCTGTTTGACACCATATATATCATCTCCCCACCAAGACCTTCACAGGGGACTTGATTTCATGTAAATCCAAGTAGGGGAGGACCATCAGTAGATTTTGGTCAAAATCCATTGATGGACCTAGACACCTCTGATTGGACCCATTTCAGTTCGAGTGGTATTCTGGAGTTTCAAGGACTCCAAATCTACTGGTAAATCCTTATTTAAAGCTCTATAGGTGCTGGGAAAAAAATAAAATATAATCAGCCTCCGTTGGGCCTGATATGCTTGAATATCAGGCCCAACGTGAGCATGATATGAGTACATATCAGGCCCAATGTGTGCCTGATATGAGAGCATATCAGGCCCAAAGTGGGCCTGGTATGGTATCCTTTCTTATAAATTTATACTATCACCCCCTTTCTATAAACTCAAAATGTGCTACCATGCTCCTAATGAAAAAATTTAAAAAAAAAAAATAAATTAGAAGATGCTACCATAGGGTTTAAGTTTATAGCATGACCATAAGTGGAATATGTGGCAACTGGCATGGAGCCATACCTTCTAATCCATGGTGTATAAATTCTGTTTGACACCATATATACCATCTCCCCACCAAGACCTTCACAGGGGACTTGATTTTATGTAAATCCAAGTAGGGGAGGGCCATCAGTGGGTTTTGGTCAAAACCCACTGATGGACCTAGACACCTCTGATTGGACCCATTTCATTTCGAGTGGTATTCTGGAGTTGCAAGGACTCTAAATCTACTGGTAAATCCTTATTTAAAGCTCTATAGGTGCGAAGAACAAAATAAAATATAATCAGCCTCCGTTGGGCCTGATATGCTTGAATATCAGGCCTAACATGGGCCTGATATGAGTGCATATCAAGCCCAACGTGAGCCTAATATGAGAGCATATCAGTCCCAAAGTGGGCCTGGTATGGTATCCTTTCTTATAAATTTATACTATCTCCCCCTTTCTATAAACTCAAAATGTGCTACCATGCTCCTTATGAAAAAATAAAAAAAATTAATTAGAAGGTGCTACCATAGGGTTTAAGTCTATAGCATGGCCATAAGTGGAATATGTGGCAACTGGCACGGAGCCATACCTTCTAATCCATGGTGTATAAATTTTGTTTGACACCATATATACCATCTCCCCATCAAGACCTTCACAGGGGACTTGATTTCATGTAAATCCAAGTAGGGGAGGGCCATCAGTCGATTTTGGTCAAAACCCATTGATGGACCTAGTCACCTCTGATTGGACCCATTTCAGTTCGAGTGGTATTCTGGAGTTGCAAGGACTCCAAATCTGCTAGTAAATCCTTATTTAAAGCTCTATAGGTGCTGGGAAAAAAATAAAATATAATCATCCTCCGTTGGGCCTGATATGCTTGAATATCAGGCCCAACGTGGGCCTGATATGAGAGCATATCAGGCCCAAAGTGGGCCTGGTATGGTATCCTTTCTTATAAATTTATACTATCTCTCCCTTTCTATAAACTCAAAATTTGCTACCATGCTCCTTATGTAAAAATTAAAAAAAAATAATTACAAGGTGCTACCATAGGGTTTAAGTCTATAGCATGGCCATAAGTGGAATATGTGGCAACTAACACGGAGCCATACCTTCTAATCCATGGTGTATAAATTCTGTTTGACACCATATATACCATCTCCCCACTAAGACCTTCACAGGGGACTTGATTTCATGTAAATCCAAGTAGGGGAGGGCCATCAGTAGGTTTTGGCCAAAATACACTGATGGACCTAGACACCTCTGATTGGACCCATTTAAGTTCGAGTGGGATTCTGGAATTTCAAGGACTCCATCGGTGCTAGCAAATCATGGTTTATAGCTCCATAGCTGTGGTGGCACGTGATGGGAAAAACAAATTGGCACCGTTGGGCCTAATATACTTAAATATCAGGCCCAACGTGGGCCTGATATTCTACCATATCAGGCCCAACGTGGGGCCTGATATTAAAGAGTATTATTTCAAAATAATAATAATTAATCTTACACATAAATCATTTCGATTAAATTTAAAATAAAATAATGGGATATCAGGCCCAAGTTTCAATCTGTAAAAGCGCACACTCTCCTGCTTCGGTCGTCATCTTCTTCTCGAAGCCATTCTACGCAGCTCCATTTGAGGCGTGACTCTACCTTCACTGGCGTTCGAGAATCTGTTTCATACATAGGTCGGTTGGTCATTTAGTTATGCTTTCTATAACCGTTTAACCTAGGGTTTGTGTTACTGTTATGGGAGTGTTAGAATAAGAGCGTAGTTGTTATTACGGGATCTAAGAATTATTTTTCTGGGTGTGGTTATACAGTAGCTAGGTTCGCAATGGCAACAAAAGAAGCGTCGACAAGTGTGAGTGCTGATCGACCAAATTATCCAAGTTATGTCAACAAAGGAAGAACTAAAAGAATGAATTAGAAAAGTACCATTTGCCACTTCAGAAAGTTTATCTCTTCTGTTAACCCGACTGCAGAACAAGAACAAAAGATTCAAGGCACACCTTTTTCGTGGATCCTCGACCTCCCTGATAGTTCTTTTGTAAGAGCTCAGGTACAAAATATGTTTGATAATTGGGATCATGAGGAAAAAAACTTTATCTTCCATGGGAAGAAGCTCAAATTTACAAAGGTAGATGTGAGACTGATTCTTGGCCTACCCGACAATGAAGAGATATTTCATCTCGATTTAAATGAGGCTTCAAGCGCATTGTACATGGAGTTTTTCCAAGATTCGGATTGTTCTGTTAGACATTTTGAGAAACTTATTAGGAAGTCGAGATCAAATGACAAGTTGTACTGTTAGCTGCATATCCTGTATTTTTTTCAACTGTTCTGTTTTGTGGGAGTAGCAGTGTTCTCAGAATACCTGTGCTCTCCCTAATTGACTGTGTAGATGATTTTGACAACTTAGCTAAGTTTAATCAGTGCAATGCAGTATACAGTTTCATGGCTCAACAATTAGACTCCATTGGATTGGAGCTTACATTAAGACCAAAACCACAGGTTGCTGATGCAACGCCCAAGGCCCCCTTGCTCAAGGGATTTCCAAATATTTTGGCTGTAAGTCCGATTACATATATATCACGATATTTGTAAAGATTATGAATTATTTTTATAATCATATTGTAGGTATTGGTGTGTGAGCACATCAGCATTTTTGATCCAGACCATCTAGAAAAATTGCCAAGAATACTATGGTGGAGGTGGCCTAACTATCATGTTGACACAATCAAAAAAATGATAGACCGTGTAACTGCAGATAAAATTTTAGTAGATTTAATTCCAGCAGAATCAGAGTTGGATTTACTACCAAACCGACCTCAGCCAACTGAGTCTCTTGAGTTGGTTGGCCAAGGATCTTTACAGTAAGCCGAAGAAGGTCTACTGCAATGTGACAATACGGTAGATTATATTTTGTGCAAGGAAAAGGATAACAAAATTGATAGTTTAAAGCAAGAATTACATAGAGCTACTCAAAGTTTGGAGGAAGCTAATAAAAACCTGGCAACGGTGATAGAAGAAAAGGATAGTCTAGTAGCAACATAGGATATTGTGATTGCTGAAATGGAATCTATGCTTAAAGAAAAGGATCAACAAATAAGTGAACTGCCTAAGGAACGGGATACGAGTGGCACCAAGGCTGACACTGTAAATTCTGACGTGGATAACAAAATTTTAAATGTAAAAGACAAAATCATCGCCGATGCCGAAAATAAGATTAAAGAGCTCCAACAAGTCATACAAAGCATATCAGGGGAGCCAAGAGCATCAGAAGGCATAGACCCTAATCTGCCTATAATTCCAACTAATTTTTGAGTATACCCCAAAGGAAAGAGAACTCGGAGAAGTTTGATATCCGAATGCACCAAAAAAAAAAAGGCAAACAGCTTGTTCTTACTGTCAAACCAGATGCTCCTGCACCATCAAAGACCGAAGATACGAGTTCATCACAGCTAGAAACAAAATGTCATGAACTTAACAAGGTCAAAACCAAAATATTGAAGGTACGGTCGAGAGTAGGTAAGTTGTTATTTTATAATGCTTAATGACATAGTATTATTTTAATTATCTCAACAAGCAAAGACATTTTTTAAAAAGAGTCAAGATGGTGTGATAGCCGATGCATTATTGAAGCTCAGTCAGTTAAGGTAACATAGTTTCCAACCTAAATACTTAAACCACATGTCAACGAAGGATTATTATTGGAGTTTAATGATATTTTTTATACTTTTAATTTATTAAATATCATTGACTGTATCCTTGTGTGTAGGGTGACGATGCAACCAATATGGACAAATGATAATTTCTCTTTAGATATGTAATCTTTTATGACAATATTTGATTGGACGCAATACACCAATGGGGATTGCATAAATGTTTATTGGGATATTCTTGCTAATGAAGCCAAAAACTATAACTCACCGTACCACCCATCCATATTTTGTGGGGTTGGATTCTGAGTATGTCCCTTATCTCATTGTAAATTATTTATAATATATATTGGATGCAGTCACCTAAATAGCTCTATTATTTGCATAGCACTTTTTCGGAATGATGCACGTGGATGCATTGAAACAAACTGCAAAAACTGATGACGACAAGGACATTAGATATATTTTCTGTCCTCTAAATAACCAAGATGATGATTGGCATCTAATGGTCATGGACCTAGAGGAAGGTCAAATAATTCATTATAACTCTCTTGGTACCACAGAAAATTACACTTCTATTTTTAATCAAACTGTAAGTAACAAATTTCTTATATCCAATAATCATTGGTTATGTATTAATTACTATGGTTTGATATTTTAGGTGTTGTTTTTTAAGGAGCTAAACTGGTCATACTATCACAGATGGCATAAAGGTTTAGCACCTTTCTCTGAGAAAGAGTATAAAATGATTCAAGTTATTGGCCCCACACAAAGCAAATCGTAAGTATTTGTGTATGTTCCATAATAATTGGATTTGGCATTTTTATGATGGATCGTGCTTTTGTTTTGTAGGTTGGATTGTGTTTTTTTTATAATACGTTATGCATAGAGTTTGATGTTCCAGAGATCCACAGACTTTGTACAAGCTGATATGAGAGCTTATAGATTTAGACTTGGATATAAAATCATGTCTGACAAAAACTTTAAACTGTAGATACTGAACAATTGTAATATACTATTCTTGTAATGATTTACTGCTTGTGTAAATTAAAATTATGGTGAATCAATTTATTTTATTTTAATTCCTTTTTTGATAAGGAGCATGGTAGCACATTTTGAGTTTATAGAAAGGGGGAGATAGTATCAATTTTTAAGAAAGGATACCATACCAGACCCACGTTGGGCCTGATATTCAAGCATATCAGGCCCAACGGTGCCTGAATTTGTTTTTTTTCCATCACTTTCCAGCACACCTATGGAGCTTTAAACCATGATTGGCTAGCACCGATGGATTCCTTCGAACTCTAGAATAGCACTCGAACTAAAATGGGTCGAATCAGAGGTGTCTAGGTCCATCAGTGGGTTTTGACCAAAACCCACTTATGGCCCTCCCCTACTTGGATTTACCTGAAATCACGTTCCATGTGAAGTTATGACTGGGGAGAAGGTATATTTGGTGTCAAAAAGTATTTATACCCCCTGTCTAAGAAGGTATTGCTCCGTGCCAGTTGGCATGGAATAGTGCACAACTTTTCTTTTCAACCCTATGGAAGGGGACTTTTAAAATTGATCTTAATTAATTTTTTTGATTAGTCCCCTGTTAGAATGTTTGGAGTTTATATTAGGGGGAGATAGAATCAAGCTTTATGAAATGATAACGATACCAGGCCCACGTAGGGCTTGATATGCACTCATATCAGGCCCATGTTGGGCCTAATATTCAAGCATATCAAGCCCAACGGAGGCTGATTATATTTTATTTTTTCCCCAGCACCTATAGAGCTTTAAATAAGGATTTGCCAAAAGATTTGGAGTCCTTGCAACTCCTGAATAGCACTAGAACTTAATTGGGACCAATCAGAGGTGTCTAGGTCCATCAGTGGGTTTTGACCAAAACCCACTGATGGCCCTCCCCTACTTGGATTTAACTGAAATCACATTTCCTGTGAAGGTCTGACTGGGGAGAAGGTATATCTGGTGTCAAAAGTATTTATACCCCCTGTCTAAGAAGGTATGTTCCGTGCCAGTTGGCACGAAACAGTGCACAACTTTTCTTTTCAACCCTCTGGAAGGGGACTTTTAAAATTGATCTTAATTAATTTTTTTGATCAGGCCCCTGTTAAAATGTTTGGAGTTTATATTAGAGGGAGATAGAATCAAGTTTTATGAAACGATACGATACCAAGCCTATGTTGGGCCTGATATGCACTCATATCAGGCCCACGTTAGGCCTGATATTCAAGCATATCAGGACCAACGGATGCTGATTATATTTTATTTTTTTCCAGCACCAATAGAGCTTTAAATAAGGATTTTCCAACAGATTTAGAGTCCTTGCAACTCCAGAATACCACTTGAACTTAAATGGGTCGAATCAGAGGTGTCTAGGTCCATCAGTGGGTTTTGACCAAAACCCATTGATGGCCCTCCCCTACTTGGATTTACCTAAAATCATGTTCCCTGTGAAGGTCTGACTGGGGAGAAGGTATATCTGGTGTCAAAACGTATATATACACCATTTCTAAGAAAGTATTGCTCCATGTCAGTTGGCACGGAATAGTGCACAGCTTTTCTTTTCAACCCTATGGAAGGGGACTTTTAAAATTGATATTATTAAATTTTTTTTATCAGACCCTTGTTAGAATGTTTGGAGTTTATATTAGGGGGGGATATAATCAAGCTTTATGAAATGATACGATACCAGGCCCACGTTGGGCCTGATATACACTCATATCAGGCTTACGTTGCGCCTGATATTCAAGCATATCAGGCCTAACGGAGGCTGATTATATTTTATTTTTTTCCTAGCACCTATAAAGCTTTAAATAAGGATTTGCTAGCAGATTTGGAGTCCTTGCAACTCCAGAATACCACTCGAACTGAAATGGGTCGAATCAGAGGTTTGTAAGTCCATCAGTGGATTTACCTGAAATCACGTTCGCTGTGAAGGTCTGATTGTGGAGAAGGTATATCTGGTGTCAAAACATATTTATACCCCATTTCTAAGAAGGTATTGCTCCGTGCTAGTTGGCACGAAACAGTGGACATCTTTTCTTTTCAACCCTATGGAAGGGGACTTATAAAATTGATATTATTTAATTTTTTTGATCAGGCCCCTGTTAGAATGTTTGGAGTTTATATTAGGGGGAGATAGAATCAAGCTTTATGAAACGAAACAATACCAGGCCCACGTTAGGCTTGATATGCACTCATATCAGGCCCACGTTGGGCCTGATATTCAAGCATATCAGGCCCAACGGAGGCGGATTATATTTTATTTTTTTTCCAACACCTATATAGATTTAAATAAGGATTTGCCAGTAGATTTGGAGTCCTTGCAACTCCAGAATACCACTGGAACTTAATTGGGTCGAATCAGAGGTGTCTAGGTCCATTAGTGGGTTTTGACCAAAATCCACTGATGGCCCTCTCCTACTTGGATTTACCTAAAATCCCGTTCCTTGTGAAGGTCTGACCGGGGAGAAGGTATATATGGTGTCAAAAAGTATTTATACCCCCTGTCTATGAAGGTATTGCCTCGTGCCAGTTGGCACAGAACAGTGCACAACTTTTCTTTTCAACCCAATGGAAGGGTACTTTTAAAATTGATATTATTTAATTTTTTTGATCAGGCCCCTTTTAGAATGTTTGGAGTTGATATTGGGGGGAGATATAATCAAGATTTATGAAACGATACGATACCAGGCCCATGTTGGGCCTGATATGCACTCATATCAGGCCCAACGGCGGCTGATTATATTTTATTTTTTTCCCAGTACCTATAGAGCTTTAAATTAGGATTTGCCAGCAGATTTGGAGTCCTTGCAACTCCAGAATACCACTCGAACTGAAATGGGTCGAATCAGGGGTGTCTAGGTCCATTAGTGGGTTTTGACCAAAACCCACTAATGGCACTCTCCTACTTGGATTTACCTGAAATCATGTTCCCTGTGAAGGTCTGACTGGGGAGAAGGTATATCTGGTGTCAAAACGTATGTATACCCCATTTCTAAGAAGGTATTGCTCCGTGCCAGTTGGCACGGAACAGTGCACATCTTTTCTTTTCAACCCTATGGAAGGGGACTTTTAAAATTGATATTATTTAATTTTTTTTATCAAACCCCTGTTAGAATGTTTAGAGTTTATATTAGGGGGAGATAGAATTAAGTTTTATGAAATGATACGATACCATACTCACGTTGGGCCTGATATGCACTCATATCAGGCCCATGTTGGGCTTGATATTCAAGCATATCAGGCCCAACGGAGGTTGATTATATTTTATTTTTTTCCAACATCTATAGAGCTTTAAATAAGGATTTGCCAGCAGATTTAGAGTCCTTCTACTCCAGAATACCACTAGAACTTAATTGGGTCCAATCAGAGGTGTCTAGGTCTATCAGTAGGTTTTGACCAAAACCCACTGATGGTCCTCCCTTTCTTGGATTTACCTGAAATCATGTTCCCTGTGAAGTTCTGACTGGGGAGAAGGTATATCTGGTGTCAAAAAGTATTTATACCCCCTATCTAAGAAGGTATTGCTCCGTGCCAGTTGGCACGGAACATTGCACAACTTTTCTTTTCAACCCTATGGAAGGGGACTTTTAAAATTGATCTTAATTAATTTTTTTGATTAGGCCCCTGTTAGAATATTTGGAATTTATATTAGGGGGAGATAGTATCAAGCTTTATGAAACAATACGATTCCTGGCCCAAGTTGGGCCTAATATTCAAGCATATCAGGTCTAACGGAGGCTAATTATATTTTATTTTTTTTCCCTACACCTATAGAGCTTTAAATATGGATTTCCCAGCAGATTTGGAGTCCATGCAACTCTAGAATACCACTCGAACTGAAATGGACCGAATTAGAGGTGTCTAGGTCCATCAGTGGATTTTGACCAAAATCCACTGATGGCCCTCCCCTACTTGGATTTACCTGAAATCACGTTCCCTGTGAAGGTTTGACTGGGGAGAAGGTATATCTGGTGTAAAAACGTATTTATACCCCATTTCTAAGAAGGTATTGCTCCGTGCCAGTTGGCACGGAACAGTGCACATCTTTTCTTTTCAACCCTATGTAAGGGGACTTTTAAAATTGATATTATTTAATTTTTTTTATCAGACCCCTGTTAGAATGTTTAGAGTTTATATTAGGGGGAGATAGAATCTAGATTTATGAAATGATACGATACCAGGCCCACGTTGGGCCTGATATGCACTCATATCAGACCCACGTTGGGCTTGATATTCAAGCATATCATGCCCAACGAAGGCTGATTATATTTTATTTTTTCCCAACACCTTTAGAACTTTAAATAAGGATTTTCCAACTGATTTGGAGTGTTTACAACACCATAATACCACTAGAACTGAAATGCGTCGAATCAGAGGTCTCTAGATCTATCTGTGGGTTTTGACCGAAACCCACTAATGGCCCTCCCCTACTTGGATTTACCTGAAATCACGTTCCCTGTTAAGGCCCGACTGGGGAGAAGATATATCTGGTGTCAAAATGTATTTATACCCCATTTCTAAGAAGGTATTGCTCCATGCCAGTTGGCACGGAACATTGCACATCTTTTCTTTTCAACCCTATGGAAGGGGACTTATAAAATTGATATTATTTAATTTTTTTTATCAGGGCCCTGTTAGAATGTTTGGAGTTTATATTAGGGGGAGATAGAATCAAGTTTTATGAAACGATACGATACCAGGCCCACGTTGGGCATGATATTCAAGCATATCAGGCACAACGGAGGCGAATTATATTTTACTTTTTTCCCAACACCTAAATAGTTTTAAATAAGGATTTGCCAACAGATTTAGAGTCCTTGCAACTCCAGAATACCACTAGAACTTAATTGGGTCGAATCAGAGGTTTCTAGGTCCATCAGTGGATTTTGACCAAAACCCACTGATGGCCCTCCCCTACTTGGATTTACCTGAAATCACGTTCCCTGTGAAGGTCTGACTGGGGAGACGGTATATCTGGTGTCAAAAAGTATTTATACCCCTGTCTAAGAAGGTATTTCTCCGTGCCAGTTGGCACGGAATAGTGCATAGCTTTTCTTTTCAACCCTATGGATGGGGACTTTTAAAATTGATATTATTTAATTTTTTTGATCATGCCCCTATTAGAATGTTTGGAGTTTATATTAGGGGGAGATAGAATCAAGCTTTATGAAATGATACGAGACCAGGCCCACGTTAGGCCTGATAGGCACTCATATCAGGCCCACGTTGGGCTTGATATTCAAGCGTATCAGGCCCAACGGAGGCTGATTATATTTTATTTTTTACCCAACACCTATAGAGATTTAAATAAGAATTTGGCAGCTGATTTGAAGTCCTTGCAACTCCAGAATACCACTCGAACTGAAATGGGTCGAATCAAAGGTGTCTAGCTCAATTAGTGGGTTTTGACCAAAACCCACTAATGGACCTCCCCTAGTTGGATTTACCTGAAATCACGTTCTCTGTGAAGGTCTGACTAGGGAGAAGGTATATCCGGTGTCAAAACGTATTTATACCCCATTTCTAAGAAGGTATTGCTCCGTGCCAGTTGGCACGGAACAGTGCACATATTTTCTTTTCAACCCTATGGAAGGGGACTTTTAAAATTGATATTATTTAATTTTTTTGATCAGACCCCTGTTAGAATATTTGGAGTTTATATTAGGGGGAGATAGAATCAAGTTTTATGAAACGATACGATGTCAGGGCCATGTTGGGCTTGATATGCACTTGTATCAGGCCCACGTTGGGCCTGATATTCAAGCATATCAGGCCCAACGGATGCTGATTATATATTTTTTTTTCCAACACCTATAGAGCTTTAAATAAGGATTTGCCAGCAGATTTGGAGTCCTTCAACTCCAGAATACCACTAGAACTTAATTGTGTCCAATCAAAGGTGTCTAGGTCCATCAGTGGGTTTTGACCAAAACCCACTGATGGCCCTTCCCTATTTGAATCTACCTGAAATCACGTTCCCTGTAAAGTTCTGACTGGGGAGAAGGTATATCTGGTGTCAAAAAGTATTTATACCCCCTGTCTAAGAAGGTATTGCTCCGTGCCAATTGGCACGGAATAGTGCACAACTTTTCTTTTCAACCCTATGGAAGGGGACTTTTAAAATTGATCTTAATTAATTTTTTTGATTAGGCCCCTGTTAGAATGTTTGGAGTTTATATTAGGAGGAGATAGAATCAAGCTTTATGAAACGATACGATATCAAACCCACGTTGGGCCTGATATACACTCATATCAGGCCCACATTGGGTATGATATTCAAGCATATTAGGCCCAACGGAGGCTGATTATATTTTATTTTTTCCCAGCACCTATAGAGCTTTAAATCAGGATTTGCCAGCTGATTTGGAGTCTTTGCAACTCCAGAATACCACTCTAACTGAAATGGGTCGAATCAGAGGTGTCTAGGTCCATTAGTGGGTTTTCACCAAAACCCACTGATGACCCTCCCCTACTTGGATTTACCTGAAATCACATTCCCTGTGAAGGTTTGACTGGGGAGAAGGTATATATTGTGTCAAAATGTATTTATACCCTATTTCTAAGAAGGTATTGCTCCGTGCCAGTTGGCACGGAATAGTGCATATCTTTTCTTTTCAACCCTATGGAAGGGGACTTTTAAAATTGATATTATTTAATTTTTTTGATCAGGCCCCTGTTAGAATGTTTGGAGTTTATATTAGGGGGAGATAGAATCAAGCTTTATGAAATGATACGAGACCAGGCCCACGTTAGGCCTGATAGGCACTCATATCAGGCCCACGTTGGGCTTGATATTCAAGCGTATCAGGCCCAACGGAGGCTGATTATATTTTATTTTTTACCCAACACCTATAGAGATTTAAATAAGAATTTGGCAGCTGATTTGGAGTCTTTACAACTCCATAATACCACTAGAACTGAAATGGGTCGAATCATAGGTGTCTAGGTCCATCTGTGGGTTTTGACCGAAACCCACTGATGGCCCTCCCCTACTTGGATTTACCTCAAATCACATTCACTGTGAAGGTCTGTCTGGGGAGAAGGTATATCTAGTGTCAAAAAGTATTTATACCCCCTGTCTAAGAAGGTATTGCTCCGTGCCAGTTGGCACGGAACCTAGTGACCTTATGCTCTTGAAACTGACTGTTGATCCGAGCCTATTTGATTTTTTAAACAATCCCAACCGTTACCATGTTTTTAGTTTTGAGAAGATAGAAATGGTGTGCAGTATAACTTATATACATTATGTCTCTTTCCACTGATAAGCACTAGCATCACATTTTGTATATTGTGACTTATATTTGACTAATCACTATGCAATATTAGTAATATTCCAGTGACAGTTTATAATCTTCTCATATACTACATACCACTGTATTATACAACAAAGACTACATACAAAGATATTAAACTACCTACACTGTGTATTAAGTTCATTTACATTCTATACAAGTTTTTACCTTACAAGACTATGGATATTTATTCCAATGTTTTAAAATACTTATCCCTCAAAATTGATACAATTACATCAATTCTAATCTTTTTCCTGTCTCCTTGTTTGAAGTCCATCTTCATATCATATAGGAGACATCGAATGTATTGCATCACAAAGAAGTCACAATCAACACTGTAAATAACAACAACATTTTTATGGTCAATATTTTTTTATCAATAATTTATATTCACACTCTGTGCTCGATTTACCTTGCTTGTTGTTGTGGACATTCTATTGTGCGAGAGACCCATTTATCGAACTAATAATGTCTTTCCAAGTTTGGATGAATAGCAGCAACATGCTCATGACTATATAATTTAAAATCTGATACCTAAAGATTGAAGAGGAAATTTTCATTTTCCATCAACTATCATTTATATTAAAATACAATCATACACATTATTATTAGATGCTCACTGCTGCTTCAAATTCATATTTGTATTTACTTCCACTTGCTAAAGAATTGTACTGACTGAACATCATTGATTTGGTGCCCACCAGTAGCAAGTGGAAGTGTGCATTATCACTGCACAAAGGTATAAAAATATACCTTACCTCTTCATCTCCTCTATCTGTCTTTATCAGGTGTTGGAAGGCAAACTTACTTGACGATTTCATTAATGACTACAAATATGCAAAGTCATACATACATAACCAAATAATAAAAAGAATTCTAATTTTTACTATACTCAAATCAATTCCTTACTGTGAAGAATGTTGAACAATATATTGACTTGTTGTATGTGGTTCAAGACGGGAATGCCTCCCTAAATAGAATTTTACAATACGTGTCGATTGCATCCCCTCTTGTCAACATCTCTCCATTCACACCAGATAAAAGGGAATACAAATTTAAACAAAAGGGTGGTTCCTCCCAAACTATATCATTTGTAAACCTACAAAGTAAAAAAATCAAAGATTATTTTTACAAATTTAATTTTGATAACTTTAGCTCATCTATATAATTAGAGAAGCATATAATAGTCTTGACTAATCAACTATGTAATTTACATACTTTATTTCCTCCAAGGCTTTTAACAAGTACACCACCTCTTCGTCTTGTTTTTTTTCTTGGAAGCCTTAAATTGCTTCTTCACATACTATGCCCACAAACCAAAAAGCACTACAACAAAAACCCTCATAAACATCGGTGGAACAACAATAATTTTAAGCAAAAACTGATGTCTTTGAGTATTTTACACCGGGTTTTCCAAAAACCGGTGTCTATGAGTGCAGATTTTCGCTCATAGACATCGGTTTTTTAGGCGATGTCTATGAGTGCCTTTTTTTTCGTTAATAGACACCGATTTTAACAGTGATTTTTAAAACCCAGTGTTAATGAACCAAAATAAAATATTTTAATATTCCCACTAGCCAAAATTTGCAACACTATGAAGTTCCCTCCAAACCTAAACCTATATCGTGCCCCTTCCTCCGACCATCTCTCTCAGCATAAACCTAAACCTAAACCTCCGACCATCTCTCTCAACCTCATCTCCCTCTTCCCCTTCCTAGATCGATGCCCCTTCCTCTCCCGATTAGGATCAACACACGACGTCTTTGCTTCCTCTCTCCGTCTCTGTGTCCGTCTCCGGTCGTCGGGCTACCCCTTCAATTTTGTCGTCTCCCCTCCAGATCCCCGTTAGCAGTGATCTAGTCTCGAGATCCAGTTCTTAAATTCTTGGTTAGCTTCTATAGATCCGGCTTCAAATTCGAGCCCTAGATCTGTTTTCCGGTGTGCACCCCCTCTTCCTCCATTTTGATTTGCGTTTGTCTGCTATGTTTTTGATCTGGCAGATATGCTGACCAAATTTGAGACGAAGAGCAACCGGGTGAAGAGTGTGAGCTTCCACAGAAAACGTCCCTGGGTCCTTGCCAGCCTTCACAGTGGCGGTGAGCTCAATCCCGAGGAAGAGGACTACTTCCAGGACAGCTTCGTCGAGCTCAACCCCAAGAAATCATGGGCCAAGAAGCTCAAGGAGGCCACTCTCAGCCTCAAAGTCAAAGCTTCCAGATCTTATTTCAAATCCCTGTTCCACAGATCTCGAACACAAATGACAAATTGGAAGGCCCAAAAACCTCGAGACGCCATCAAAATCCAAACATGGCGGAAGACGAGAGTTGGAGCAAGTCCTCCGCCGCTTCTTCCAAGTCGTCGTCCTTCTCCAGCGAGTTCAGCGGCGGTAAGTCCATGTTGAGGCGGAGCAGCAGTGCGAGCTATGATGCGGAGACCTCGATCCAAGGGGAAATCGCCTACTGCAAGAAGAGTAGTCAACGTGCGGTTGACTTCGGTCACTCCGCTGCCAGGAAGAGCGGAGTACTCACGGGATTCTACAATTTTTAGCTTCTTCTCGTCCTCCATCTTGTGCCTCCCTCGTGCCTCCCTCGACTCTCAAAGCACTCAATCCTCAGTTCCCCACGCAGCCACTCTTCTTCCACCTCTGTGCACATCTATGGAGGAAGGCAAAGACGTGGAGCACTCCAGAGCAACAACCAACTCTGTAATGCCATTACCTAAATCTCCATCCACACAGTATGAAGAGAATGGGAGAGAGGAGGAGGGCTTCTACAACACTTTGCTGGTCTTACAACATCTCTATTTTTTTTCCTGCTAAATTAATTGTTTCTGCTACTAATTTCTCGTTGCAGGAGCTGAAAGACCTGCGGTCTCAGCTTCACCATGCGGTAAAACATTGTGAGCGTGCATTTTCCTCAGCCCAGCAAAAGAAGATGTGAGCTATTAATTTCTTCTTCCTTTCCTTTCTTTTCTTTTCTTTTCTTTTCCCTGCATCAACAAACAATTTTGGGAGGTTGATGTGCATTAGTGTAAAATTAGGATTTTGGAGGGGACAAAGAGCTACATATGTGAAGTAGTTGTGGCAATAGTTAACCATTTAGGAACTGTCTCATCCAAACTCGAGCAGAGTCTCCTTGCAAATGTTGTGGTTAAGCAGACTGAACAAAGAATTGGTTGCTTGAAGCAGGTGAAGAAGTTTCTTCAAAGGCAGACATTAATTTTAACACAATAAACAATGATGGTGCCTGCCATTAACGCAAATGATATAATATTCTCATAGCTTATTAAAAACTGGAATTTCAAACTTATACGCAGAGAATCCTTGCTTGCCAACAATATGCCATGTCTTGAGCTGTGTAACATGCAATTGGACATCAAATTCCCTCAACACCATCAGCATTTCTGTATTGACAGGGCACAACCACTATGTGATGTGTGCCTCATTTTATCCATCGTCACTACTAAAGTCCTTCCTCATCTTCGACAGTTTCATCTTCTTGATCTCTTGATTGCAAGTATTAATTAATTAATGCATGCAATGTGTTTGATGAATTTCCTCAAACACTATTCTGAATTGATTTTATCATTTTTGTTTGCTAGATTGAGGAGTTGTTATTTCCTGTTGCTAAGTTGGTTTTATGTATTCCTTGAACTATCAAGTTTCTTTTATGTCTATGCTAATTCTTTTCACTGATATGCCATGTTTTCTGGTTTATAAATTTACCTCTTTTTGTTGTTGTTGTTTCTATAGGATTTGTGTGTTGGGCTTCTTAGACGTGCTACATATACAACTTAAAGGCTTTGATCATTAAATCAATATTTTCTTTTGACCTTCTTATTAAATCGATTCATGACCAAGTTAATTATGATTTTGTGAATTTCTAAATCCATCTAAATAATTCCTAATACGGTTAAGGGTTTAGGTGATGATTCATGAATGACTCATAGTTTATTTATTGGTATAATGATGAAGTGCAAATTTTGTTTGTCATACTAAGTTAATTGTTGTTGAAAGAGGAAAGTAGGAAACAACTCTCTGTCACACAGGGTTAAAATATCCCAGTTATGCTTAGGACTCTTGGTCAAATGGCTATTATTAATCCAATATTTACTCATGGTCAGCTACCTCCACGGGTAAGTCATTGAATATGTTTTACTTTTTTTTTTTTTTTGCCTTCCTACTTCAAGATTGCTTAAATGTACTGTGGAAGTTTTTATTTTTTATTTTCAAAATCTATTGATTGAATTAATGATTTGGAGCTAGCCATTCAAATGGTTGAGCATCCAGGGAGGCAATATGCTGCCATTGATCCGAGCCTGGACCTCTGCAGCTTCTGCCTCCCCTCCTATAGTTGCCCTTCCTTGGTAGCACCTGCCTCATCAAACAAAATTATGAAAATGATCATGGTCCGACACAGTATATCTTCCTATTTTAATTCCATGAGTATTGTAAATAATAACAATGTAAAGTTCATATAGTTGAAGATGCATACCCAATATTCAAGGTATGGTCAGCATCAGCCAACAAAAAGGGTGGAGAGGAGGAACTTGTTTGGGCTTGTTCCCAGTGCGGCTGTTGGGTGAGAGCCTTGGCCTTCTGCTTCTCTAGGATCTTGTTTAAATTAAATAAGATTTAATCTCCATGGTGTTCATAATCTATTAATGTTGTTTACGGAGTAGATGAATTGCATTCACTTGGGCAAAAAGGGTCGCAAACTCACTTGCTTCTCCAAACTCTTATTTTGCTCCTGTAGTGCCTTTTCCTGTAAATAAAAAAGAGATGGTTATGCACATGCATGTAGTATTATTATTAACCTAAATTTAAACATTTTAGGCTTTGAAGGATCATGACAATCTTCTATATATATATGTGTAGTATTATTATTAACCTAAATTTAAACATTTTAAGCTCTTGAAGGATCATGACAATCTTCTATATATATATATATATATATATATATATATATATATATATATATTACCTTCCTCTGAAGCTCAGTGATAGAGTCAAACACCACTTGGTTCTGCACCATATAAAGAAAATCATGGTCGATACAACTTCAGAATGTCTTGCTTAACCAACCTTTGTTTTAGCATGAGAAAAGGTCGTGTGGTTAACCTTTCTTGACCGGATATGTTTCAAAGAATTGTCTAGCTGATTTTCTAGCTGTTGGAGTTCTTTGTGGCTCAAGGAATCGAGTTGCTCCCCCATTAGATGCCTGAAGCAATTATTGTAGCAGGGTATCACTAGGTATGCCAAATTATGGAAAAACCTTAGCTCTGATCATATGTTCTGATGAAAAATCTAGATGTAACTATAACGGATTTACCTTTGACTTTTACTTAAAACCTCAATCTTGGCCTTAAGTTTGCCGTATTCTTGATGCCAGTTTCCCTGTATGGTCCTCATGAGAACATTAGTATGAATGATTCAGACTTCAATGCTGAATATTTCACATAGAAGAACAAATATAGGAATTTCATGTAATCTATATAAATAATAAAAAGTACATCTTTATGATTGTTTGTTCCACTTTGTAATCTAGTAGCTTCCCTGCTGGCAAATATCTTATTGTCGGAGTTGTTGATGGAAGGAACATTCGGGCAAATGATTTTGCATCCTCTCTCAGCACACTTGTGAGTCTCGAGGCCATTGTTGGAAAAGGTCGTATATATTGGTGTAATGCCTTTTCTTTCTTTCTAATTCTTGTTTTTCTTCAAAATGCAGCTGATATTATTTAATGTTTGTATGTAGATGTCTCAACTTCGTGTACACGGCTGTCGACCTTGTCAACGTGACAAATTAAACTGGATACTGAGATCAAGGGCTTGCTTTTGTGTCTCCAAAAGTTGATGAAGTAAATGCATTGGCTAAAGTGCTGGCTGGTGAGAAGGATGAGGTAGTTCTCACTGCAAAAGTTATTCATGCTTCCAGGTTTCATAATGATAGCAAAAGCTTATGATATTTGGAGTCTATTAGCTTTTGATGTTGTAAAAAGAATATTTGTGTATTTTATGGATACTGTTGTAAGAACAATATTTATGTAATTTGTGAATATTTGTGTATTTTATGGATACTGTTGGAAGAAGAATATTTGTGTAATTTGTGAATATTTGTGTATTTTCTTGGATATTGTCGATTTTTCACTGTTTCGGAAATTGAATTTATGTCGTTAAACAATACTGATATTACATCGATTTTCCACCGCTGCAAAACCGATCTCATTAATTAATATTACATCGATCGTATACCGCTGCCAAAACTGGTATTATTAACATATAATATTACATCGGTTTTACACCCGATGTCATTAAGTGATACTACAGCGGTTTTAACCCGATGTCTAAAATGACAGACCTTTTACATCGCCTTCATAGACATCGGTCGAAAATGTAATAGACAGCGGTAGAAAATCGATGTCTATGAGGGTTTTTGTTGTAGTGAAGGCAATTAGATAATTTATTAAATCTAACAAATTACAATGAAATTTGCAGATATCGTCTTACAGCAATGCTTGTTTCCTCATTTTGTCATATTTGGCAAACATATCTACATCCTTCTCTGCCTTTTCATCAGAATTATCTTCCATCAATTGTACAATATTAATTTCTTCTTCCATTTCATCCAAATCAATTTTTCCTTTCCCCTTGCCCATAACAACAGATTCTTTGATAACTTTTTTTCCTTCTCCTAGACTTGTAACTTTCTCCGCAGGTTCACTTATTTGTATATTTCTACGCTGCCTCTTAGGTAAAGTTTTGAGCCACAATGGACTATCAATTGGAGTATCCCTGTAATCATAACGACTTCTGTCACGTCCCCTCCTACTTCTTGTTGTAACACCTAAAGGTTCAATTTGAGGATCGTCTATAGGCTCACTATATTGAGATTCCATGCCTTTATTTTCAACTATTTTAAGTAATTCTTTCACCCTCTCCTTAAATTGCATGTTCTTCATTGTTAACTCTTTAATTCTGTTTGCTTGAATAATGCAATTACAACACTCCTTATTAATCTACCTTCCTCCTATAGTGACTTCAGTTTGTGATGCCTCCATTGCATGTGGATTGTCATCAACGCTAGCAAGGTTCTCAACCAATGATTTTTCATCTTGGTTAGGGATTAGGTCAATCACAACCTGTAAGAATATTAAACCACATGTTAAAACAAGACTTTTTAACCAAACTATAGTCAAAGTATTCAAAATTTACCTCTTCATATGAGACTTGGTCAATCAATTCCCTCAGCTTACTAATATGTGAAGGAATATTCCTCCACTTATTTATTCTTGCTCCTTTTATTTTGTATGGTTTTTGGATTGGAACATGCTCCAAAAATCATGCCTGATTCACTATCACAAGGGTTAATTATTTTAAAAATGTCGACAAAATATTAAAAAATTTCACATAAATTATACACTTACTGCCAAAAGACCAGCAAATCCCTTTAGGTAAGGGAGGTTGGTGTTAGACTGTTTTGTCTCAGTTGATGAAAATATGTCCCCAATCTTAGGTAATTATGGAACCATAAATTCATGGATTGCTTCAACCCAGTTGAATCTATCAAGATTCTCAAAATCATCTACTATATCTATAAGACTTAACGGGACCTTATATGTACTAGAAGAAAATAAGACACAAACAAATATATACAAAATATAGAATTTGCAAAATAATAAAACATCATCTTCACCTTCAACGCGATTGCCATAAAATTTAAGCAACTCCTCAATTCTTGATCTAGTAGCTTCTTTTTTGTTTGAGAAGTAAGTTAGAAAGAGATCACTGGATGCTTTAGCTGAATTCATCGGAATTGAAGCTCCTCGGTCTGCAATACCAAGCAGCAATGAAACGTCTCCTCTTGTGAAGCCAACCAGAATACCTGACCAAGTTAAATTATTATTAGACTTCTAACAACACATACAAAAGTATTAGGAACACCGTGGACATGATACGATGTCATATCAAGCACACGTTAGGCTTGATACGACATCGTATCAGGCCTACGTTGGGCCTGATACGGCATCGTATTAGACCCACGTTTAGCAAAAGATTAAATTTTACCATACAACTACTTTGTAATTAAAATACGAAATTATAAATTGTACCTGAGAATCTAAAGGTTTGACTACTTGAATCCCAATTTTGAAATATATTTACCAAAATCCCATGGATGTGCTGTATATTTTCTATGTCCAAAAAATATAAAAGGGTGACTGTTTGATCAACACTATGTGTCGGTCATGTAAAATAACAGACCCTTCATGCATTCCTTTTTTCGTGGATGCTTGAAAAAAACTTTTAACGTGACCGATGACACTATTCCAATGCAGTTTCTGTCCAACATCAACTGAACCCTATCCTTTATAAAAATAAAAAAATTTAAATCATACTAGTTCAGCTTCTCAAGATCACAGAATTTGTAAAATGATAACCTTTACAGCTAATTGATGTGGAGAGGATGATGATACACCCGATCGACGTCTTTGCGCCATTATGATACTAGCTGATTGATGTAAACCCTAGAATCCTTCACTGTTGGCTCGCGAACAGTCCTGATTTTTAATTGAACTGAAATGCTTGATGCCGCTTGAGAAACACTCGAGGTCACTAAACTAGGGTTTCACAAGAGGGAGCTGCACTTGCATGTCACGAAGGAGGGAGGTACACTAATGATCAAATTTATTTTTTTAAAATCAAAGTTATTCAAAAATATGGTTCGGGTGCCTAGGAAATGATGACTGATCATAAGAGATTGACAAGAGAATTATATTCGGTATTACACATCATTTATCTATATCTTTTGATAAATATCAAATGATGATACGCCTTTTACTAAATACAATATATCATGTACACCTTATGATATTTTAAAGAGGTCACACTGCATTGGAATTGTACCTGTCTAATCAAATATCGTGCTAATCTCTGCCACCTCGATTTCAACCATATGTCCACAGACAACCGATGAAACTCAAGGGTAGTACAGAAACTATTGGTTAGAGAAGCGTTTCACGTAACAATTGATCAATTGAGAATCAAAGAACGGATATGACTGAGAACTGAAATACTATCATCCCGTTCAGTATCTCGTTTCCAGTCTAAAAACCTTGTGCTTAGCTTTGACCATTTTCAACAGTACAATTTGGTTGAAGTCCACTTGTATTTAATATTAACCGAGGGCTCCACTGGTTGACAAATCTGCCTGGCTTCATTAAGAAAAAAATGATCACAAATAATATAATGTTGAATATACTCATATTTATCGCATTGGAACTGCAGCGCCTGTTTGTTTATTTATTTTCTCTTAGTTGACTAAACACAAAGTAATTAAATTGAATAAAACAGCTGTCAGCATATTATTAATATGACCATTTTGATCCCATTTGGTCATTTAATAATCAATGATGAAAAACAATATTAAATTATGTATAACGTTAATCATGTCATAAATAAATTATATGAATAAATTCAATCTTGATGTCAAATGGAATCCTATTATGTTGTGAGGTTAGTGCTTAAAGATTTGGAAATATACAATAACCATTACTAGTCAATGCATCTGCTTGGAGCTACAGCTGTAAGCGACTTGATTTAATTTAATATAAATCATAATAATTTTATTTTTTTTAAAAAAAAATATGTCTTTCCATATTAGAAATTATGTTTAATCAGTATTCTAAAAACAATAATTACTTAAAAATAAAAAAACGGCACTACTTTTATAATTGGAATTTATAGAATAAACCCATAGTTCTCCTCTTTCCCTATCCTTCATCTTCGTCATCTTTCCTCCTAGCCAACGCCGGACGGAGATTGGCAGCATGGAGACTGTGATAGCTACGAAGGTTGTGGAATTCGCTTTTAATTCCATCGCAGGAAAGCTAGAGAAGATGCTAGAGGAAGAAGTTGCGTTGCTGGCCGGAGTCGAAGATGAAGTCCGGGACATAGTCGCTGAGCTCAAAACCATCAACTCTTTCTTGACGGACATGTCCACCAGGCGGAATTTGGATGATCGACAGCAGAACTGGGTGCAGGAAGTGAGGGAGGTGGCCTACGATGCCGAAGACTTGATTGATGAGTTCGAGTGCCGTCTCCGATCGATACCCTACGAGGAGCGCGGAGTCAAAGGTCTTTTCATGCGCTTCTGTCGCTGCCTAAAGTCATTGAAAATTCGCCATGGAGTCGCATCAGAGCTCCAGAAATTGAAGGTTGAAGTAGAAGAGATTAGAAAGAGGCATGATCGCTATTCCCACCCAAATGAATCTCTTACAAGCCTTGCCACCGTTACCTGCTTGGACATGGCCGATAGATATTCTGATCCACGGATCATCGGCCATTTTGTAGAGGAAGCTGAACTCGTGGGCATCGTAGAGAGTAGAGAAAAGATCATCGAGTGGACCTTCAAGTGGACTGAGGACACCTACGACGAATGTCGCAAGCTTACAGTGATTTCTCTCGTAGGCTTCGGTGGTTTAGGAAAGACAACTTTGGCTAAGACAGTATATGACGATCCTAGAATCAGAGGCTTCTTCAGATATCGAATTTGGATAGTCGTGTCACAACAATACAACATCAAAGAGCTCCTCAAACAGATTATTCGAAATGTTTCAAAAGATAGCGGTTGGACGACAGACCTGGACAACATGGACGAGTCGCAACTGGTGCAGACAGCCAGAGACCATCTCCATGGATATCCGTATTTTCTTGTTTTTGATGATGTCTGGAGAAATGATACATGGAAAAGCCTGAGCATTGCATTGCCAGACGATTATAACGGAAGTAGGGTAATAGTGACCACTCGCAGCGAGGAAGTGGCAAATATAAGTTGTTCTCGTGATCGTCGATTTATATTTAAAGTCTCTCCTTTATCACCCGAGCAATCTTGGGAGTTATTCTGTAGAAAAGTATTTGAAGCACCAGACTATAATTGCCCTCCAGACTTAGAAAATGTTGGCCGAGAAATCGTGCAAAAGTGCAATGGACTGCCACTTGCGATTGTGACAGTAGGAGGTCTCCTGGCTTCCAAGTCTAATAAAAACCATGAGGAATGGAAAAACTCGCGCGACCACCTTCGTTTGGAGATCGAGCATATACTAGGTTTGAGTTACAATGACTTGTCTTACGATCTCAAGCCTTGCTTCTTGTTCTTAGGCACCTACCCTAAGAATTATGAGATTCCTCGGAAGCACCTGATGAGACGATGGATTGCTGAAGGGATTGTGAGTGGAGTAGGTGGCTTACTCGCTGAGGAAGAGGCCGAGCGCCTCTTCTACGAGTTGGTGAGTCGTAACTTGGTGCAGCCATCACAATTTGATGATAGTGGGACAGTGAAATCCTGTCGCGTGCATGAGGAGATGCTCAATGTCATAATCTCGATATCAAGGAAGGAGAACTTTGCGGTGCAACTAAAGGAGCACCCCACGAATCCGCCACAACATCAGAAGATAAGGCGCTTATCATGGCATGATGGAAACAGTGGACTAGTGCCCAACACTGATCTGTCCCACCTCCGATCCTTCACTGCATTTGGTGACGATATACCACTGAAAGATTATAGAAAGCAAAGGCTGCTGAGGGCAATTGTCCTGGAAGGATGTCGAAACTCGCTTCATCTTCACCCCAAGAGCTTTTCCAAGTTATTTCTTCTCAAGTACTTGTCTCTAAGAGATTCTCGTATCTCAGCGTTGCCAGACTCAATAGGAGCTTTGCAGAATCTAGAGTTTTTGGATATAAGAGGAACTGATATTGAAGAACTACCCAATTCCATCATCAAACTCCAAAAACTGACACATCTGCTTTCTGGTTCTCTTAAGGTATACAACCTTCTAACCTCAGAGGGATTCAAAAGATTGAAGGTCCCGAAAGGAATAAGAAAGTTGAAAAAACTTCGCACGCTTGGAATGGCATGTGCTGATAACGTGCGGTTGCTACGGGAGATCGGTGAGCTTGTCGAGCTCAAGAAGCTTGCCATCTGTTTTGGCATTGATGATCTATCAAGCAGAATGATGGAGGAGATTAACGCCCTGCTCTTTAAGCTCAATCGCAGCCTTCAATCACTAACAATTTTGCATTTTGCAGAGGGCAGTATAAAAGAGGCACTCGATGAGGTAGCTTCGCCACCATTGCTGCTCTGCAAGCTCCAGATAAATGCCCTACTTGCCGGATTGCCTGCTTGGTTTGCATCTCTGGAGAAGGTTGTCGAGATAACTCTGTCCAACACACAACTGCAGCTCCAAGATCTGCAGGTCTTGAGAAATCTCCACACTCTGGTCAAGCTGTTCCTAGGATCTGGGTCATTCGACGATAATGGTGAGGATTTGGTCTTTGATCATGTAGGGTTCACACATCTCAAATTCCTGACAATTCAATCGCAGAGTGTGAATTTCGAAAAAGGTTCAGTCCAAAGGCTCGAAATTCTTAAAATGATTTCTTTCACTGGATATAGCGTCAATGGCATAGAATATCTACATGGGCTAAAAGAGGTTCACATTCATACTGAGAATGGAGATATAATGAAGATGGTCAAAAATATTGCAGCAAATCATTCAAATCATCCCAAATGTTTTGCAATAACAACAGACCCGTTGGCTAAAGGCATATGATTTGACTCAAAGGAAGCAGAGCTTTCTGTCAATGCAAAGATGAAGTTATTAAAAGATCTGGTGTGGTGTGTATTCTATTGTGCTTAATTCTCAAACTTGTTTTCCTATTTAAATTATCCTTTGTTAATCTCTTCCACTATGCCTTGCTTGCTAGTCTTTGTGTTTCTAAAGCAGTACGTAATCTTCAAACATTGCTATTCAAAATAAGAGTGATTATATGAAATCAATATGATTTGGGAGAATATCATTGTACTATACGATTGATATATACCATATTATTCTTGAATTAGGCAAGTAGTACGTGAAAACCAAATTGTAAACATTCTACAGCCATCCCTTCAATGAATTCATAATTATGCGCTCAGGAAGAAATCTATATAATACAACTATCAGGATGTATTGAACTATATAATACAACTAATGGACTATATAATACAACGATTAATAGTTACCCTAATTACCCATGAGATCCATCATTACCCATCAAAAAAGGCTACCATTATCCAAATTCTAATTCCGTATTTAAAGCGTGTGCACACTTTTCATGTAGACGTGAACCCCCTTTTTATAGGGTCAACGTAGTGTATGTGTACGTATCTCAAAGCGTGCGCACACTTTTCTATATATCCTATGAAAAGACAAATCATAAAGTATCTCTAGCACCTTTCCTTAAGCAACCATGCAGTTCTCTGATGTGATAGTCTGAAATCTTCTAAAGTACAATTTGCTTGCTAGACATGCTCTGCTATTATCGGCACAAACTCCTAAAAGGATCACGCGCGGTCGACCGACATCCGCTCGACCGAACTGCCTCCGCTCGGCAGTCTCCATCGGACCTGCCGGCTCATCTCTTTCCATGCTTCCTGACCTGGGAATGCATGACTTGCTTGTCTTCTTAAGCTTGCGCTGTCCACTCGGTCATACTTGGTCCACTTGGTCCTACTTGGTCCGCTCGACCCTACTTGGTCTACTCGGGCATACTTGGTTCTCTTGGTCATACATGGTCCGCCCAGTCGGCTTGGAAGTCTCGCTTGGCTTTTGCCTTCCACGTCAGCTGGTATTCTGTACTATGACTCATCTTCTGTGAGACCCCTCGTCATTACCGGATCACAAACCTCCCCTTCAAGTCTAGTCGAAAGAGGTTGCAAGCCCAACTGACTGGACATTTAGTGTGGTCCTGTACTTCTCTTTCCCATACGGTTTATAGTCGACGTTCGACTATTGATGTGGATCTTACACTCAAGGGTTTATAGTCGTTGTTTAGTTTTATAGCTGTCGTTTGACTGTTGATGTGGATCTTGGACTCAAGGGTTTATAGTCGTCGTTCGACTGTTGAAGGTGAAGACCTACGATTTTATAGTCGTCGTTCAACTGTTGAAGGCAAAGACATACGATTTTATAGCCATCATTTGGCTGTTGAAGGCAAGGACTTATGGATTTATAGCCGTCGTTCGGCTGTTGAAGGTGAAGACTTATGATTTTATAGTCGTCGTTCGGTTGTTAAAGACGAAGACTTACGATTTAATACCACCGTTCGGTTGTCGAAGGTAATGACTTACAGTTTTATAGTCGTCGTTCGGTTGTTGAAGGCGAAGGCTTACGGTTTTATAGTCATCGTTCGGTTGTTGAAAGCGAAGACCTACAATTTTATAGTCATCGTTCGGCTGTTAATGTTGATATTATCTCTAATCGGCTGAATCGTTTCCAAGCGGGTTTGTCTAATCGGGATCCACACGACCAACACTTAGCAATTTTTCACCTTTGGCTTTCTTCTTCGAACACCCATCTTCGCTGAGTGCCTTTTAATTATTGTTGGCGTCATCTTAATTTTTCAAAAACTGCTCAAATCCTCTACTATTAATGTGAGGCACGCATGCCATGCTTTTTAATTATGCCTCATTAATGTTCTCTGTAATTAACTGCCACGTGTCTCCTCCCTACGGCGCCGCCTGCACGATGTGACAGGCGACTGTTTGGATTCAATGCGACAACCGCCTTTTCGAATTCCACGGCTGAGATCGTATCCCTTTTACCAAAACCCTCGATCGGACAGCTTGGGGCAATTGCTAATGAAGTTTATAAACCCTTCATTTTTTTCTCCGCCTCTCACAGTGCCTTCATCTTCCTTGCGCACTTCTTTTGCTCTCTGTCTTCTACCCATCGTCGGCGAACCTCCCCCAGTAAGCTTCCTCTCCTCTTTCTTTTCTTTTTCGATCTTCGCTTTCCCTCTTTTGATCCATGGCTGAATCTCCTCGTTCACCCCCAGCTATCCCCGGGCTTTGGTATACCTCCACCGCCTCCGATTTTAATGGCAACAAGGTCGACCAAATGAGGACAACCTTCCATATTCCTGATGACCACTAGATAGTCATTCCTCCGCTTATGCACATCCCCACATGCCGTCGGACGACTTTCTACCCTTCTTTAAGGACCAATTTATTCCCGGCCTGCATTTCCCAATCCACCTTTTTTCTCCAAGATTTCCAGTTACTTTCACATCCCTTTACACCAATTAGTTCCCAACTCATTTAGACTTCTATGCGGTGTTGTTGTCCTCTTCCACCTGGACGGAATCTTACTTTTACCCCACATCTTCCATTACTTCCACTATCCTAAGCTATCCAAGCCGGGGACCTATCTCTGTCACGCCTCGAGAGTAAGGTTGTCCGACGAAAATCGGATACCACCTCCCCTGTAGCAATGACAAATGAAATTAGTATACATTGCCCAAGGCTACTCGCAAGCAACAACAGCCCACACGACTGGAGATAAAACACAACCACATAATTATATATATAACCCACATGGCTGGAACAAAAAGAACATAACAACGCAGTTGTATAGTAAGTATCCCACACAGTTGGGCAAAAAGACAACAGAAGACATAAACAAAATATAAAAATAATACAACTAACTGTGAGTCGACCCGACTTGACACAACAAGTTCATAACCGAAATAAAGGACACCACAAGTCCGAAAAACCATACAGAAGGTACATAATACAAATACAAGTACAAAACCAATAATGTGAGTGGAAGAAATAATGATACAAGTCGCTCGATGTGGCATGGGACTGGCGAACAGGATCTCCAGGTGACTCCGTAAATCCTTTACCTGCTACCTGGCGAAATAAACCAGTTTATAGGGTGGTGAGTACTAAGACTCAGCGGGTAATAGAAAGATAGTGCATGAACATAATAAAGAACTAGAGATACAAAGGTATACAGTCTCGTAAGGAAAATAGCATATACTACAATGATATCATAATAAATGTCTATACCTGAAACTATATCCTAGGCTAGTAATAGAAGGTCAGAAGAAGCAAAGATATGCTACAGTACAACTCATAACTACAAGGGTATCATGTGAGGTATACTACCAATGAGTAAGCCAGTGTCTAACTACATGCAGCAGGTATATAACTCAATATAAGTAAGCATATCACATGGATATAGCAAAAGAACTACATAAGTAAACAAACAGCAGCATAAGCAAGTATAATAATAACAGCGTATACACGGATGGTCACTCCCACTCACCCGTCTGCACCATGACCCCTGTATAGTCGAGAGGTCGGGTCAGTGATAGACTATACACCACTCCAGCTACCACTAGTCTCGAGTGACCGAGGGGACAGTTGCATAGTAGCTAACTAGCTACGTCTGTGACGGGGGTCCCTGCTGCTCGCAACTCCAATTATCATTGCCCATGAGTGAGCGAGTGCGAGCATGACAGGACAAGCGACACACTCCAGCTACCACTACCCATGAGTGGCCGAGTGTGCGGCCCTGGCTGACAATTCTCTCACACCACAAGGGAGACAATGGTCGTCAGTATGCATGCAATGATATGATGCGCAAGATGCAACAGTCATCATATCTATATAAACAGAAACCATGTATGCTACAGGAATCCAGCATGTTCAACAAGTATGTAAATAAAAAACAATCAAAGCAAGTAAACATGGTATCTAGTATCAGCTAAATATCATGGAAGTCAACAAGAGACTGTATAAACATCAAATTGATTATCTCAAAGATTGAGTGGTTAAGTATCAAGCACAGAAAAAATATGAGTGGAGTCAAGATAAATATAACAACTATCCGAATAATAGCTCATGCACTAAGGTCAAAGAACTAAGAAGCAAGGTAAGAAGTACCCGCCTTTATCTGTCGATCGTGCTAAGAAATCCCACGCCGAGATGCTCGTCTCGAATCAAAGTCCTGCAAATCATATATTGTATAGTTTAACTAATTAAATATACAACAACTAGCTAAACTCAAAACTCAATATTAATTCGATTAAGTAACCATGTTTAATTCCACCTAATGATCCAAATCCAATTGGATAATAAGTCTATCCTTAATCCACCGATCAATTCCTTAATTCTACAAATCAATCATAACAACCCTAATCAGTTAATGATTCCCTTTTACACCATCATTTAATTCATGTATCAACTACAAGCATAATGAACCAATAGAATGATAATCAATCACAACTACATTAGATTTAAGTATCCTTAAACCCTAATCAGGCTGTGAGGGAAGAAGGAAGCTCGTGAGAGGGAAAGCATTGACGGATCAGAGTTAGGGCACAAGTTCCCCTCTTGGTCGAAGACCCACATGCGCAAAGGAAGTGACTCAAGGAGATGAACAATCATCGGACTAAATCAATCGATGGAGAAGAAGGAATGCTCAGCCGACGGAGGATCGAACAACGTCGGCGTGATCAGTTCCCTTGTGGCGTTGGCGTCGGGGAAGAAAGCATCGACAGAGATGCAATGCGCAGGGGAAGGAAATCGGGAGGGCTAGGGCACGATGAATGGTCAACCTCGGGTAGCTGCAATGTAGGTCGATGTTGTGGGCTTCACCGACGACGAGTGGCACAGCGTCAATCGACGGTGCTTGACTGGAAACGATCGGCGATGGAGAGGGAAGGAGAAGAGATTGGGTGGATCAGGAGAAATGGCTAGGATCGGGAATGAAAACTAATGGGATTAGAGCATGAACTTATAAACTTAGGTTTAGTTAATTAAACCATAAGTTAATTCTCAATCAACTCCCACTTAAATGGTTATTCCAAACAGGCTTTCCTCACACCTAATAGCTCTATCCTCTTAAACGTGTCATACAAACTCCGTTTAAGTCCATAAAAATTTCTGAAAAATCCAATAAGATTATTTCTTCAATAACACTTATTATTTAATTTTACCGTATCTTACATTCTCCCCCTCTAATAAAAATTTGGTCGCCAAATTTACTTCTCAACTCAGGAATCCTCATCCAAAGGTAACCATCAAGCAACATACTCGTATATCACTCTATCCAAGTATCATAAATAAATCTTCATCCATAATGGATGACTCTGTGGGTTATGAGCTCACCTTGCTTCCTCTACTCTCCCACTACTATCTAGCCCATTGAGGGTAAGATCTACTAAACATAAATGGTCTTCACAACCATTTCTGAAATCCATATCGTACACTAACAGCATATCCTCTAACATCTGTATAGTGCTCTCAGATTATCCATTGGTATGGGGATGAAAATCTATACTAAAACAGGGCCCTATACTCATGGTCTGCTATAAAATCAGACATAACCCTAATGTGAATCACGGATCCCTGTTCGATACAATACTTAGAGAGATACCATGAGGTCGGGTAATCTCTCTATAGTATAACACTACTAATTGATCCAAAGACTCAATCATATGGAACAATAGAAAGGGAGCAAATTTAGTCAACCAATCAACGATTACCCAAATCGTATGATATCCCCTCTGTGTCCTAGGAAATCCTCACAACACGTCCATTGTACTGAAATAATCTTGCTAGTCTCAAATGTCCAGCCTCCACTTACTGACATACTAGACATCAAGAAATAAAATCCACGATGTCTTTCTCATGTCGTTCGACCAATAGGGATGCTTTAAATCTCTATACATATGGTGTCACCCGGATGTATCACAAATCCCGACTGACATATTTCTTGCAGTAACTCCTTCTGGATAAGAAGTGACTCGGGAACACACATAATCTCCTATAGAAATAATGAATCTCATATAAATGATGTCTCCCCATTTTCAACATGAAAATGGTAGCTACTATCTCCCAAATCAGGAGTCGGATAATTCTTCTCATGATTTTTCAGCTGTGTAGAAGAATATGGAACTACTCAACCGTACTGCTTTAGAACTGCACCTAACCCTTGGTACGATACATCTGTGTAAAGTATAAATTCGTCTACACGAGAAGATAAAACTAGCACGGGTGCAATAACTACAACTGGTCTCGTAAGCATCTGTCTATACCCTTCCTAGACAGTCTAGTCAACATCATAATAGCATTGGGGAAACCCTCAACTAATCTCCGGTAATATCCAACCCGGCTAAGGAAGTTGAGAGTCTCCTATATAGACTTTGGCTACTCCCAACTAGTAACAACTCCAACTTCTGTGGATTCACTAATATGTGCCTGCTATAGACAATGTGTCCCTAGAAATACCACAGAAGATAGCTCATCATGCACATTTACTACACTTTGCATAGAGATGTTCTCGTCTAAGCATCTTTAGAAGTATACGAAGTTATTATTCGCAACCCACCTCGGATCACGGATATACAAAAAATATTGTCAATGAAGACAATGATGGGCTGGTCCAAAACTCTAGGTATACCCGGTTCACCATTTTCATGAAAACATTTAGGGTATTGGTAAGCCCTACTAGCATTACCAATTACCCATAACATCACCACACAAATCACACTCAACCGTAAGATCACCGACAATGGGTCTATAATTTGATCACCAACTACACATCACAAATCCATAAATATCACATATGTGCTACTCCTCATGTCGCTATCAACAACAACAAATACCAAATACTAGACTATCGAGTCAAATATCTGGTAGTCAAATATCCACCAGTAGATCATCAAAATCACATATCACAACATCTGATCTCACAATATCCACCAATCTCAAATCATTATCAACAATAATCAAACCCGATAACTTCCCATTGACCAATTCTCATCATATCAGGTACTATGATATCCACAATAAGGAAATGACAATCCAAAATCCAAAGGGTTACTCAACCTTCTGACTAAAAGGCTACCCATCAAGAAAATCACCACAAATTAGCTACTTAATGAAGACAATGCTAGTTGAGTCGATTAATCATTGTCTTGTAACCCATCACACAATGATTGCTCCACCTGCAGTTCAGTAACCTCTAGTGGTAAGAAATGCACACAAGAGTAGAAAAGCACTTTCAATAAATAGCTAACCGACATAACTGTCAATCGTCGCTTTGCTCCTCGAAGATCATCATCTAAAACTTCCACTCAGTAATAGTGGAACTTCATAAGTGTTAATCAACTAACACCACCTCCTTTGCATCATTGGGGTCATATATCTCTAGGTATCATCAAGGATATTTAACCATATCCGATCGGTCCATGAGTCAGAATCTCCCATGGAATAGCATTAGGCGAGTCAACTAACCATCACCTTATAAATCATTATACCAGGATTCCTCCTTTTTTGGTTCAAGAACTCTTGACAAACTATACGGAAGGAGGTAGAGAAATACTATCTCACTAGAGTATCTTAGAATCATCGACAAGAGATACTCTGCTCCCATAAGTCGTCTTCTGCATTTTTCTTCACGTGGTGCCTGGTCACGTAAAGGATAAGCAGCAACCTTTATCTTTTTTGCACCAGTACAAATTATATATCTAAATGTAGTCTCCAATTTATACATCCTATAATAGTTGTATCCCGTAAGTATTAAGCAACTAGCTCTACACTTTTCCACATGAGGTCAACTAACTGAATGTACCTTCTAGGCTACTCAACCAGGTACATATAGTTCATGGTCAAAGTCCCCATGGAATAGGATACATCGATCCTCTACAGACTAGTCAGGCCGACAATGGTATGAGACTAATTTAATCCATTCTACGTCTGTACAAGTCATGTACTCCAATGTGTCTTCTAGATTATCTAACCAAACACAAATAACCCAAAGATCGGAATCTCCATGAAGTAGAGTAAGTCGGTCCCCTATTGACCGAGCTAATAAGAGTAAATCAGTCATCCACTAGCTAAACCAACAAGAACGAATCAATTATCCACTGACCAAATTAACAAAAATAAATCAGTCCTCTACGGACCGAACCAACATAAGTAAATCGATACTCTACTGACCAAGCCAACATGATATTTAGCAGATACTATCCACTACCCAACAAGTAATAGTAGAAACTAGTAGTACTGGTGGTATGGTAGAAGAAATTCCATGAGACTGTAATCCCTAATCTCTAGTAGGAACTGATATACCTAAATAGTGGCTGACCCACACATGTCATACATGCTACAAATAACTAGACAAGTACCAACAGAAGTGTATGATAATAGTATGAAAACATACCTCCTATAACTTGCACATGTCCTGTCATTGCCTAGTCCCAAAACTTGAAAATGCCATCAAGAAAACAAAACATGAAAATCCAAAAACCCAGAAAACATGCCTCGTAAACCTATGGCTCTGATACCAATAAATTATCACACCCCGAGAGTAAGGTTGCCCGACGAAAATCGGACAACACCTCCCCTGTAGCAGTGACAAATGAAACTAGTATACATTTCCCAAGGCTACTCACAAGCAACAACAACCCAACAACAACCCACACAGCTGGAACAAAAAGAAAATAACCACGCAGTTGTATAGTAAGCAACCCACACGGCTAGAACAAAAAGACAACAGAAGACATAAGCAAAATATAAAAATAATATAACTAACTGCGAGTCCACCCGACTTCACATAACAAGTTCATAATCGAAATAAAGGACACCATAAGTCCAAAAAATCATACAGAAGGTACATAATACAAATACAAGTACAAAACCAATAATGCGAGTGGAAGAAATAACGATAGAAGTAGCTCGATGTGGCATGGGACTAGCGAACAGGATCTCCAGGCGACTCCGTAAATCCTTTACCTGCTACCTGGCAAAATAAACTAGTATATGGGGTGGCGAGTACTAAGACTCAGCCGGTAATAAACAGATAGTGCATGAACATAATAAAGAACTAGAGATACAAAGGTATACAGTCTCGTAAAGAAAATAGAAGATACTACAATGATATCATAATAAATGTCCATACCTGAAACCATATCCTAGGCTAGTAATAGAAGGTCAGACGTAGCAAAGATTTGTTATAGTACAGCTCATAACTATAAGGGTATCATGTGAGGTATACTACCAATGAGTAAGCTAATGTCTAACCACATGCAGTAGGTATATAACTCAATATAAGTAAGCATATCACATGGATATAGCAAGAGAACTGCATAATTAAACAAACAACAACATAAGCAAGTATAATAATAACAGCGTATGCACGGATGGTCACTCCCGCCCACCCCTCTGCACCATGACCCCTGTATGGTCGAGAGGTTGGGTCAGTGACAGACTGTACACCACTCCAGCTACCATTACTCTCGAGTGACCGAGGGGACAATTGCATAGTAGCTAACTAGCTACATCTGCGATGGGGTCCCTGCTCCTCGCAACTCTAGCTTTCACTACCCATGAGTGAGCGAGTGCGAGCACGACAGGACAAGCGACACACTCCAGCTACCACTACCCATGAGTGGACGAGTGTGTGACCCTGACTGATGACTCTCTCACACCACAAGGGAGACAATGGTCATCAATATGCATGCAATGATATAATGCGCAAGATGCAACAATCATCATATTTATATAAACAGAAACCAAGTATGCTACAGAAAGCCAGCATGCTCAATAAGGTATGTAAATAAACAGCAATCAAAGCAAGTAAACATGGTATCTAGTATCGGCTAGATATCATAGAAGTTAACAAGAGACTGTATAGACATCAAATCGATTATCTCAAAGATTGAGTGGATAAGTATCAAGCACAGGAAAAATATGAGTGAACTCAAGATAAATATAACAACTATCCGAATAATAGCTCATGCACTAAGGTCAAAGAACTAAGAAGCAAGGTAAGAAGTACCCGCCTTTATCTGTCGATCGTGCTAAGAAATTCCACGCCGAGATGCTCGTCTCGAATCAAAGTCCTGCAAATCATATATTGTACAGTTTAACTAATTAAATATACAACAACTAGCTAAACCCAAAACTCAATATTAATTCGATTAAGTAACCATGTTTAATTTCACCTAATGATCCAAATCTAATTAGATAATAAGTCCATCCTTAATCCACCGATCAACTCCTTAATTCTACAAATCAATCATAGCAACCCTAATCAGTTAATGATTCCCTTTTACACCATCATTTAATCCATGTATCAACTACAAGCATAATGAACCAATAGGATGATAATCAATCATAGCTACATTAGATTTAAGTATCCTTAAGCATTCCACTAACAAAATGGATTAAATAACCCTAATCAATCCACCATCCAAATATACAACTCAATTACATCTCAACAATAACATAATAATCTATATTCCATAATCAATTACCACTAATTATCGCACTCATCAAAATCATCTTTCCAATCACCCATCTAATTAACCAAACAATCACATAATAACACATCCAAATCTGATATCAATACATTGATTGATCAAATCAGCGTTGAACAATGAAACTAATCTTAATAACCGCCTTCTTTAACTCCTTGGTCGAAGAAGGATAGCCACCGCAAATCAAGAACTCCAAATCTGCCATATAACCAAATTCGGGCAGGTATTACTCTCCCATTCATCTCCATAACAGAATCTAAGAACTAGATCTAGGTTTACTAAATAACGATTAAAATTCCAAAAAATGGTATTGATCCAATGAAAAAACCAAGATAGAATTCCATTCGGCATTAATCCAAATCTACACATTTACCCCAAATCGAGATTTATAGCCACATAGTGAAGGATCCAGGCTACCGTGATGCTGATCCAATAAAGAGGAGGGCGGTGACAGCGCTAGGGCATGACTCGATGATCAGAGGAAAGAGAGGAGTATGACAAACAACGACCAACACCAATTGCCAATCAATGATGCATAGATTGGAACCAATCCCCTTTCCACAACGCCGACAGAAGGAGAGGTCTCACTTGTTGGCTAGCGATAGGGCTCGGACAGCTGGCGTCGGGCCGCGAGGGAAGAAGGAAGCTCGTGAGAGGGAAAGCATTGATGGATCGGAGCTAGGGCACAAGTTCCCCTCTTGGTCGAAGACCCACATGCGCAAAGGAAGTGACTCGAGGAGATGAACAATCGTCGAACGAACTCAATCAATGGAGAAGAAGGAATGCTCAGCCGACGGAGGATTGAACGACACCGGCGCGATCAGTTCCCTTGTGGCGTCAGCGTCGAGGAAGAAAGCATCGACAGAGATGCGGTGTGCAGGGGAAGGAAATTGGGAGGGCTAGGGCATGATGAATGGTCAACCTCGGGTAGCTGCAATGTAGGTCGATGTTGTGGGCTTCACCGACGATGAGTGGCACAACATCAATCGACGGTGCTTGACCGGAAACGATCGGCGATGGAGAGGGAAGGAGAAGAGATTGGGTGGATCGGGAGAAATGGCTAGGATCAGGAATGAAAACTAATGGGATTAGAGCATGAACTTATAAACTTAGGTTTAGTTAATTAAACCATAAGTTAATTCTCAATCAACTCCCACTTAAATGGTTATTTTAAACAGGCTTTCCCCACACCTAATAGCTCCATCCACTTAAACGTGTCATACGAACTCCGTTTAAGTCTAGAAAAAATTCTAAAAATTTATGAAAAATCTAATAAGATTATTTCTTCAATAGCACTTATTATGTAATTTTACAGTATCTTAGAATCTCTTTCAAGCCCGAGTGGGAGCGATTTATTTTGATAAAATGCCTTCCTCAAATAAGTATTGGAAGGAGCACTATTTCTTTGTCCGTCTTCCTGTCCGACCCGTCTTTCCAGCAGAGTGGCAAATGGAATTGATAAAGCCACCTTCGCTCATCAGATATCGCGATAGTCTAAACTATCCCCAAGCTATCGCTACTTTGGTAGGTCAGAAGTATCACATTCACTGGCTACTGTTAGAGGACGCCTTCTATGTGTTTGGCCTATGTCCCATCCAGATATGACTGTCCCTTCCACTAGCTATGCCCTTTTTCTTCCGCTCGTCTTTGAATCTAACTATTTTTCTTCCTTTTTTGTAGCTCAAATTATGCTGAGGGAACGACTGAGCGGCAAGAGCAAGCTTGCTGACGCAGAGATCGACGCCATGGGCATCGCCGAGCTGGAGAGTCATGGTTTGTTACCGGCTGAGCATTCCAACGATCCGACAGGCGAAGCAGGAGGAAGCCAGGTACTGGCTAGCGACACAGTGCCCACAACTGACGATCTTCCTCCTCAACGACCATCCCTAGTTCTGGTTATGGTGCCATCTGAATCGACCACTTCCAATGAACCACTCATCCAGTGCCACAAGAGACATCGAGCAGAGGCTTCCTCCCGATCAGCGACTTCAACCTTACAGCCCCTCGCTCCTTCCGCCTTCCGCCCTCCATCTAAGCAGAGGGAAACCTCAACTTCAGTAGTCGTTGAGACGGAGGCTACCTTACCCACTCCACTTTCTTCCAACCGAACTCCATCCCTCTCCACACTACCAACCAGGACCATATGCGCGTCCCTGGTTTCTTACCTGCCGCCTACGCCAGTCAGCCCAGCCACCCTAATATCCATAATTCATTCCTCTCCCATATCTAAGTCCAAGGGTCCAACCACCTCAGAGCCATTGGATCCGAGTGGCTACAGACATATCAAGGTCATTATCCACTTGCCAACCGACGAATCGTGTCTCCCGAAGATGTCGAGCTACGCTCCCCTAGCATCAGGTCAAAATTCAAAGTCCCTTGGCGCACACTTAGGCAAATGTCAGGGCTAGAGCGGTAACTATTCTGTCCATGGAACCTGCGGACGACTTTACTTAGAAATCCATTGGGGTAAGTTTTTAACTAAGTCTTTTTTATATTTCAACTGATCGACACAGATTAACTTTTCCTTCCCATAGTTCTAGGTGGAGAGCTTGGCCATGTACCAAAGGCTAGATTTCTTGGAGCACAAGCTCCAACAGCTACATGCTTCGATCGAGTAATCAGAAACCTCTTGGGCCTGTATTGAGTAACTGACTACGGAATTGGCCCAGTTAAAGAAAGACTTAGACACTAGTTTCGAGCAGCTGTTGGGCTCCGAACGGGCGCTTAATGTGGAGAAAAATAAGAATCATGAGTAGGCCCTTCAACTCGACCGGTTGACCAAGAAGGCTCATAACTTTGAGTCGAAGATAAATTCTGCCAACACCAGGAAAATTTGAGTCATCGAAAACCTGGACACCAAAAAGAAGAAGGCTCGGGCCTTGGCCAAAAATCTCAAAGTGGCAGAAGCTGCCTTGGCGGCCGAGCAGGTCAGTCAGGTCGCCGATTGGCGGCCAAGCAGGTCAGTCAGGTCGCCGATCAAGTTGTGAGTGAGATTCAGCTCGGGGAGAAGGGTGCCAAGTTGACCGCCCTTAAGGATGAATTGAAGGCGCCCAAGCTGCCTTTGGAAAACTCAAAGAGAAGGAATCTGATCGATTGGAATCTTTTCGAGTGCAATACCTTCGCTCAGATGCTTTCAACGACATGTTAACTGACCAGACTATCCTCCTTTTCAACTATGGCATAGATGGGACCCTCCAACAACTGAAGGACGGTGGCTATCTCTCTCCTGACCTTATGATCCAAATCATAAAGAGGGAGCAGATCACCGATTCTCTCCCGGACGACATCCTTGATTACTTAGCGTAGCTTCCTCTTCAAGTTTCTTATTAGTTTTTTATACTGCCCCAGTCACTTTTTAAAAATGTTCCAAGTATCAATCAATGTGTGCATGTTTGGCACCTTTATAATTCCCTTATCTTTGATTTTTATCCAAGTGTGAATTACCAAGCTCCTGTTCGGCGCCTCAGAGTCCTCTGTTTAAGAGTGTGAATCCATGCGCTTATGTTTAACATCCATCGATTCTCTGCTATGGGCCTGTTATCTAGAAACTTTAGCTGAATGACCTACGAGTTTTACTCCCTGTAACGCGAGAGCTCCGCTCGCTTACAACTCGCCCGCTCGGGTCGAGAGTCTTTAGCACTTGACGCAAGGGTTCCGATCGCTTATAACTCACCCACTAGAGTCGAGAGTCTTCGTCACTTGGCGCGAGGGCTCCGCTCACTTATAACTTGCTCGCTCAGGTCAAGAGTCTTTGACACTTGGCGCGAGAGCTCCGCTCACTTATAACTCGTCTGATCGGGTTAAGAGTCTTTGACACTTGCCGTGAGAGCTCCACTCGCTTATAACTTGCCAGCTTGAGTCAAGAGTCTTTAACGTTTTGCACGAGGGCTCCACTCACTTATAACTCGCCTGCTCGAGTTGAAACTCTTTGACACTTGGTGCGATAACTCCGCTCAAGTATAACTCACCCGCTCGGGTTGAGAGTCTTTGACATTTGGCATGAGAGCTCCACTCGCTTACAACTTGCCTGCTCGGGTCGAGAGCCTTTGGTACTTGGCGCGAGGGCTCCGCTCACTTATAATTCACCCACTCAGGTCGAGAGTGTTTGACATTGGTGCGAGAACTCCGCTCGCTTATGACTCGCCAGTTCGGGTTGAGAGTCTTTGACAATTGGCGCGAGAGCTCCGCTCGCTTATAACTTGTCCGCTCAAGTCAAAAGTTTTTTACACTTAGCGAGAGAGCTCCGCTCACTTATAACTCACCAGCTAGTCACCCTTGACTTCCCCGACCGAGCTCTCTATGATGAACTTGATCTTTTGGCAAAAATTAGATACAACCGCTTGGAACTCATTCAATGCTGGGAGGCCTAGTATGACATTATAGGCTGATGGGGCGTCCACCATGATGAAGTTTGACGTTCTCATCCTCTTGAGCGGCTCCTCCCCAAGGAATATGGCCAGCCTTGCTTGGCCGATTGGCGAAACTTCGTTGCCCGTGAACCCATATAAGGGCGTGGTCATAGGCTACAACTTGCTACGATCGATTTGGAGTTACTCGAACACCTTCTTTAAAATGATATTTACCAAACTGCCTGTATCCACAAAAGTGCGGTGAATATTATAATTAGCAATTATCACTTGTATGATCAAGGAATCATCATGAGGGCTCTCCACCCCTCTAAGTCTCAAGGATCAAAACTTATCTCGGGTCCTTTTGCTACTGCTTTATTACATCCGATCGCATAGATTTCCAATCGTCGGACGTGTGACTTCCATGCCTAGTTGGAGTCGTCATCAGTCGGACCTCCTACGATCATACCAATATTTCCCGAGCGACATTGTTACGGTTCTCCTCTTCCCAAGCTGATGGTCATGGCCGCTCAACTGATGTCCAGGCGGGGCTATCATACCCTCGTCACGTGGGCTGCTGGCGCTCTTCAGCTACTGGCACATGCCGCTCGTATCTCCCTTCGGACCAGCGATGATTGGGATGGTCCAGAGACAGAGATCAACGGTTGGCTCTCAGTGAAGTAGCTCAGCAGGGTTTCAGTCTAAAACTATAGTGTGTTGTGTGTTGCTACTCGATGATAAGAACAAAAGAGCGGCGTCCATGACCGCCCTCCAGTGAATCTCATCCGCTTGGCCTCCACATATTGGACTGCATGTGTGCAGGGCTCTGAGTGCTGCTGAGCCGCCTTTGCTCGGGGACCCTTCGGGGGTGGATTGGTGTGTGTCGTTCAGTGCTCTTGGGTAACAGCGAGCTCGGGAATTACCTCTTTTTTCCTAGCCGCCTGTGCTTCCTCCATATTGATAAACTTTGTTGCCCATCTGAGCAGGTCGTCAAAGTTTTTTGGTGGCTCCATAATGAGTGAATGAAAGAATTCACCCTCTGCGAGTCCTTGGGAGAAGGAACTTACCAAATATCCTGAGTGGCTGATAGGACGTCCATGACCACTTGATTAAATCTTTTGATGTAGGCCTGCAGCGCTTCCTTAGACTCTTGTTTGACTATGAACATGTTGACATTCTTTTTTTATATCGGTGGCTACTAATGAAATGTTGCAAGAACACCGCTTGAAAGTCTTTGAAGCCGCGAATAGAGTCGATCAGAATACGCTTAAACCACCTCTACGCCGATCTAGAGAGTGTGGTGAGAAACGCTCGGCACTTGTCTTCATTAGTGTATTGGTGGAGAGTGGATATGTTGTTGAACTTTAGCAAATGGTCTTCAAGGTAGGCCGTGTTATACTCTCCGATCGTTGGCGACCTAAAATTTGATGGCAACTAATCGTCCAGGATTTCTTAGGAGAAATACTGGTTGATCCGCTCGGGCAAATCGTCGAGTCGGGGTGCCTTTCCTTTTTGTACATCCTGTACGGGCGCATTTTCAGATGATGATCCATGCGCCTTGTACGCTCGGTCGTACTCTTCAAAGGGCGTGTGGAATAATGCATGATAGTATAGGATTGGTGTGCAAGGCGCTTGCTCATGGTTCATCTTAAGACCATCTGCATCTCCCGCCCGGGCTTTGTGATCAACTTGATGTTTGGTTGTCGACGCGGCTGGCTCGTTTGCCGCTCGGCAGTCGACTGCTATCTCCTGTTGTTGATGCACTTTTTTTGCAGCTCAGGCGTTTATCAATATTCCATCTCTTCTTGAGTTAATGTCACGGTGGTGAGCTGCCCAGCGCCCTCCATCTTCACGTTTTAGATGCAAGCTACATTCCCACAGACAACGCCAATATGATCCTATTTGAAAGTTGAGGAGATGACAAGCTGGTGATGTAGCTTCGTGGTGGACTCGAAGAAGGCTCCGCATTGACCTACAACACAAAGCGTCAATGCCGGGCCAGGAAGGGGTTCTCGGTGTTGGCCCTCCGACACTCAAGTTAGCCTCCGGTGATCAAAAAGTGGAGAACTGTAACTAAAATGTGTCGAGAACAAGATTGCGCATACCTCCCCTGTAGATGGGAATCTCCCTTTTATAGGGTCACTGTAGTGTACGTGCACTCATCTCAAAGTGTGCGCGCACTTTCCTATATGTCCTATGAAAAGATAAACCATAAAGTGTCTATGACACATTTCCTTAAGAAATCATGCATCTCTTTGATGTGATAGCCTAGAAGCTTTCAAAGTACGATTTGTTTGCTGGACATGCTCTACTATCAACGGAACAAACTCCCAAAAAGATCACAAGTGGTCGACCGACATCCGTTTGGCTGAACTGCCTCCGCTCGACAGTCTCCATCAGACCTACCGGCTTGTCTCTTTCCCTGCTTCCTGACCTGGGAATGCATGGCATGCTTATCTTCATAAGGTTGCACTGTCCGCTCGGCAATACTTGATCTGCTCGGCCCTACATGGTCCGCTCGGCCATACTTGGTCCACTCGACCATACATGGTCAGCTTGCCCAGCTTGGACGTCTCGCTTGGCTTTGCCTTCCATGTTAGCCGCTCTTTTGTACTTTTACCCATCTTCTATAGGACCCCTCGTCATTACCAGAGCATAGGTAAGCTCATCGGGGGGGGGGTGGGAGTTGATTGATGAGAATTGTCCCAAGCTGGAGAGCTCATAATGATTTCTCTTGTCAGCTTCGGTGGTTTAGGAAAGACAACTTTGGCCAAGACAATCTATAATGATCCAATTGTAGAAATTAAGAGAAGAAAAAAACTAGCCATATTATTGAATCCAAAATTGATTCTTAGAAATACAGAGTATAAGGTCTTATATAGTTAAGTTAAGAAACCTTAAACTTTAAATATAAAAAAAGACCAAATCTCTCTAAAAGCTATAAACAAATAAATATATATAATCTAGCATCCCCCCCCTCAAATTCATGATGCTACAGTTAGAAGTATTGAGAGTTTGTCAGATAAGAAATGAAAACATGAAGCGGAATGTACCTTGGTAAACATATTAGCAATCTATAGCTTTGAAGGAGCAAAAGGCAATGTGATGGTGCCAATCCGAAGATGGTGACGAGTAATGTCAATATATTTTGTCCACTCATAAAAAACTAAATTGCGTATAATTTGAATAGCACTATGATTATCACAATATAATGGAGTAGGTTGATGAAGAGATATACACATATCCGCAAGCAACCAATGCAACCAAACTATCTCACAAGTAGTTGAGGTCATGACACGATACTCAGCTTATGTGAAAGATCTAGAAATAACATATTGCTTTTTACTCTTCTAAGAAATGAGGGAATCACCAAGAAAAATACAGAAGCCAGTGGTAGATTTGTGATCCGTATGATCACGAGCCCAATCCGCATCAGAGTATGCACGTAGCTCAAGAGAAGTAGAAGAAAATAAAAAGCTTTGAAATTGAGTGCCCCATGTAGGATCGAAAGAGTACGATAGAGGGGGGGGGGTGTGGGGGTGAATATCACACTTTTAAAAACTATTCCTTTACTTGTTAAAATAAAAGTCGTGCAGCGAAAATTAAAGAATAAAATTCGGTTACTTAGTTCGAAGCCTAGGTTGACTCCTACTCTAAGACCCGCGTAAATAAATACAATTGCAAGCTAATTAAAATATACTGACTGAAGTATAAGTGCGCAGCTTGTCATCACTTCTTGGAGCAGTAGCTTGCGTGTGAAGAGTAGCTGTAGCATGGACAATAGCTTGTGGAGAGATGAACTTTGAACAGATCAGGTTACCCAGCCTCGGACCTCGAGCTCACTTTTATAAGAATCATTGATGTTCGATCGACCGATCCTTGGGTTCGGTCGACCAAACCAGCTTACTTCCATCTTCACTGAAATCTGATGTTGAATCGATCTTCGACAATTAATGACATTTAAGGGTTTGGTCGACCGATCCCCTTGTTCAGTCGACCGAACAGAGAGCCTTCCCTATTCACCGAGATCTGGAAATAATTCTCCATTAAAGTGATGATTCTTCGATCGACCGATCCTCTGGTTTGGTGGATCGATGAGCCTGGTTTCTTTCTCTGCTTTGGCTCAATCTGTTCTTTGCCACATCACCAATGTTCGGTTGACCGATCCTTTGGTTTAGTCGATCAATCAAGCTTTGATCGGAGTATACTCTACTTTGTTCTGAACTATTCTCTGGTTTGAGTCAGCCTTGTTCGGTTGACCGATCATCTGTTTCGATCAACCAATCAGGCCAAACTTGCAAAATAGTGTTAGAAAATAATCTTGTAAAATAGATATTAGCACAGTAATAATATATCTAATGCATGAGTAATAATAATAATAGAAAGTACAACTGTTTTGATCTCAACTTAGAAACCTTCTTGATTTCCTCAGTTAGATCAGCGACATTAGGTTATTCCTTTCAGGAACACGACCTCACTGTCGCTCCTCCAGTTGCTTACCTCAACCTACTTGCCAAACATTGGTCCTCCATACCTCTTTGTGTTGTATCATGACGCACGTGAGAGGGGGGTGGGGGTGTATCACGTGGTTTTCAAAATGTTTCTTTTATTGGTTTTAAAAAACTCGAGTACGCAGCGGAAAGTAAAAGAAAAGCAACAAGAAGTGTTGGTGTGGGAAGCATCCGACGATCGAACCTAGGTTTTGATAATGGCAAAGGGATTCAAAGTTAAGATTCCTTGTTATCTAACATGCTTAAATGAGATTTCAGGAAAGTTCTAACTGCAGTTAGGCAGGTGAAAACCCTAGGGGGTGGTAACCCTAAGTCCTAGGGGTGGTAACCCTAGGTGAAGGAAAACTCTAGGGGGTGGTAACCCTAGCTCCTAGGGGGTGGTAACCCTAGGTCCTAGGGGGTGGTAACCCTAGGTGGAGAAAAACCTTAAGGGGCGGCAACCTTAGGTCCTAGGGGGTGGTAATCCTAGGTGGAGGAAAATCCTAAGGGGGGAGGGTAACCTTAGGTCCTAGGGGATGGTAACCTTAGGGGGTGGTAACCCTAGGCAGAAAATCCAGTCAGTCTGGAGGACCGGACTGACATAAGGTAATCTCTCCTGAGAGGAGTAGGTGAGGAACGTTCCCCAGAAGAGGGAACAGTAGGCGTCGGGTCGACCTAGGGTTTCCGATGGGAAATCCGAAGTCAGACCCAGACGGTCCGATGACTGCCAATCACTTGATTTATCATGTTCATATCTGTTCTAACTTTGTCTTGCAGGGTATGTGGTTGTTTTGGGACTAACGTGTCTTGCAGGTATAAAAGGAACAAACTAAGCCTCGGATGAACAGTGCCCGAGGCGCCTCCATGGAGCTTGGAGGCGCCTCGGGTACAAGGCTGGAGCTGTTTGTGCAGTGTGCTCGGAGGCGCCTTAGAAGACAGTGGAGGCACCTTGGACTTCTTCTTGGAGGCGCCTCCATGGGGCATTGGAGGCGCCCTTAGGCGGATAAGAGGCAGCGGCGAAGGCTTAATCGCAGCGGTCAACTCGGGATCAGATTTCATGTGGAGGCGCCTCCATGGGGCATTGGAGGCGCCCTCAACAGCCAATAAAAGGCAGTCTCGAGGCAGCAGCAAAAATAACCTCCCAAGAAATCCTTACGCAACCAGCTACTAACGAGAAGTTCCGACGAAGCTACAACTTGACGCCGACGACCCGGAGCTCTGAATCTACTATTTCTTGTTTGTCGTTGGTATATTTTACTACTGTTGATTGTACTTAATTTGTAATCCTTTTTGAAATTATAGTTGTTGCCCAACATAAACGCTCAACGAGCGTGGGCCTTAGAGTAGGAGTCGTCACAGGCTCCGAACCAAATAAATACCCTGTGTTTGTGTTGTGTTCTTTTATATTTCCGCTGCTTTACTCGATTAGTGTTTTACGAATACGAAACGAATAAGCCACGAGTGCTATTCACCCCCTCTAGCGCTTCTCGATCCAACAAGAAGAACACAAGCTATTTTTTTACTTGGTTCGGAGCCTTGGGTGACTCCTACTCCAAGGTTCAGGTCCAGCGGATCTATCGATGGCCAATCCACTAAAAATCTCTTCCGGTACCCCCGGATGAGAGAATCGAGTACAAAAGGTTAGGTCAAGTGCAACACACTGCACTTGTCCTTTGATAGTAATTATGTCACGCCCCAGGTAGTCCCTGCCAGAGAAAATTTCGGCAGCACCTCCCCTGTACGGGAGACAATATGAAATTTCCTACAATGCCCTCAGGGCCACATATACCTCGGCCAACACAGCCGGAACAATAATAATATATAATAGTACAAATATAGCAAGCATCCATGCAGTTTAATAGTAACAACTAAACATAAGCAAAGATAAGGAAATCATCGCAAAAATCCTACTCAACTACACCTATAAACTACAAATCTGATATCCTACTCAACTACACTCATAAAACACAAATATGATATCCTACTCAACTACACTCATAAAACACAAATCCGATATCCTACTCAACTACACCCATAAAACACAAATCACCAGCATACATCCAAATAAAAATCCATCGATAATAAGGAAACATACAAGATCCAAATACCAGAAGACATAAGTCTGAAACATAGTCTAACATAATAAGAAAATCAAAATTTACGAACTCATCGCGACGAGTGATGCGCGTAGATTATATACACTTATTGGCATGTTTTGACGCACATTCACATACTTTGAGCATGCTTGATCTATGCATTTTCGTACTTTCTGTTGGTGCAGGAAGCATCCGATGATCGAACTCGTATTTTGATAATGGCAAAGGATTCAAAGTTAAGATGTTTAATAATCTAACAAATCTGTTAAGCATTTTAGGAAAAGACCTAACTATGGTTAGGCAAGGTAAAAACCCTAGGGGGTGGTAACCCTAGGTCATAGGGGGTGGTAACCCTATGCGGAAAGTCTTGACAGGTCGAAGGTTTCAGGCAAAAGTCCTAGGGGGTGGTAACCCTAGGTGGAAAGTCTTGGTGTCGTGAACCAGGTGAAAGACTGGACTAGCCGGGAAGCGGATGTTCAGCAGAAAGTCCGGAAGCTTCGAGTGCTGAGCAAAAGTCCAGTCGATCTGGAGGATCGCACTGGCAGCAGGTAAATCTCCTGAGTGGAGTAGGTGAGGACGCGTTCCCCGCAGAGGGAACAGTAGGCGTCGGGTCGACCTAGGGTTTCCGGTTGGAAACCCGAAGTCAGACTCGGACAGTCCGGAGACTGTCAAACTTTCACTTTTATACTATCACTTATGTGTTATGAGCTAACTTTGTGCTGCAGGGTATTTTTGTATTTAACATATCTTGCAGGGACCAAAGTGCAAAATTAGCCTCGATGAACAGTACCGAGGCGCCTCCATGGAGCTTGGAGGCGCCTCGGGTGCAAAACCTGAACTGGCTGCGAAGCAAGCTTGGAGGCGCCTTGAAGGAAGCCAAGGCGCCTTGGAGAGGCTGAAGGCCCCTTGAACCTGATAAGGTTCGACCAATTCAGCCCTTATCTCTGCGGCTGACTCGGCTCATTCAAGGTGCCTTGGTGAACAGTAGAAGGCGCCTTGAACACCCTTTATAAGGGATCTCGACCAGCAGCTCACAACAAGCAATTCCAAGTAATCTCTCTGCGACCAACTGCTAACGACACGATCCCGAACTGCTGTGACAACCACCCGACGACCTGGAGCTCCGAAACTTCAGTTTTTCTCACTGTCGTTGGTATAATTCAATTGTTTATTATTAGCTATTGTACTTCATCTTGTAATCATTTTTATCGAGCTTATAGTTGTTGCCCACGCAAAGCGATCAAGGATCGCGGGCCTTTGAGTAGGAGTCGATCTAGGCTCCGAACGAAGTAAAATCCCCTGCGTCTTTCTGTGTGATTGTTCTCTATTTATTCCGCTGCTTTAACTCTTACGCCTTTATGATTCCGATAATAGAAACAAAATAGCCGCGAGCGCTATTCACCCCCCCCCCCTCTAGCACTTCTCGATCCAACAATTGGCATCAAAGCGGGGTAGCGTTGATCTGGTGCAACCACCAATCATGCAATTTTTTCGCGGTGTTTTAAATTTTAGAGTCAACTGAAATTAGTACTATTACTATATTTCAGTTTTTTTTTCACGTTCGTTCGTGTCAATTTCGCTCGAGGTTGGTGCAACACCACTTGAGTTAGTTCTCTTTTTAAGTCTTTACTCCCGCACTGCTAATCCAAGACATAGTCTTGGGACATATTTTTTTTCTATTCCTTTTTGCATATTCTCTCAATGGCCCAACAAGAGGGTTTCAACACCGTCCGTCCCCCGCTCTTCTCCGGAGAAGATTTCGGATACTGGAAGGGACAGATGGAGACGTTTCTAAAGATCTAGTTCGAGATGTGGATGATCATCCGAACTGGATTTCAATTACCGACTAACACTGATGGCAAACCTACTCCCTGCGAAGACTGGGAACCCTCCCTCATTAAGAAAGTGGAAGCCAATGCCATAGCTACCTGCACCCTCCAGTGTGGATTGACCAAAGAGGAGCTCAACAAAGTTGGTCCATTCTCATCAGCAAAGGAGCTTTGGGAAAAGCTGATTGAACTTCACGAGGGAACCTCCGACACAAAGGTGAGTAAACATGATTTACTACTTAATAAATTATATAATATGAAAATGTAGGAAGGTGAGACGGCGAGTTCACTACACGCAAGAATTCGAGACATCCTCAACTCTCTCCACGGAATCGGGCAAAAGATAGAGAATCGAGATGTTATAAGGTACGTACTAAACTCGTTTCCGAGGAGCACATTGCACATTGTGGGCATCAATGGTAGATGCTTACAAAGTCTCCAAGGATTTATCTTCAATAAAGTTAGATGAATTATTCTATGAGTTTGAATTACATGAGCAGACTAATGCACAGCCGACCGAGAAGGGGGTTGCTTTGATTGCAGGTGTCAGTCAAACACGCGAACCGAGAGCATGACGAAGAACTGAACCTGAATCGGAAGAAGATCCCGACTCAAATGATGAAGATGACGAACTAACAACCGAGCTCGTGAACCTCGTAAAGAAGCTCTACAAGAAGAAGAAGGGCTTCAACAAGAAAGATCTAAAGAAGGTGGTACAAACCAAGGAGGTTCAACCAAGTTCGAAAGGTAAGTTCGAAGTTATCTGCTACGGGTGCAACTAGAAGGGGCACATCAAGGCCAACTTCTCAAATCAAAAGGAAGCTAAGAAGCAGAGATGGAAGAAGGCCCTGAAGGCGACGTGGGACGAATCTTCTTCGGAAGACGACGACGACGAACTTGATCAGACAAGCCTACTTGCTCTGATGGCCAGGGACCAGATTGACGGATCCGAGAGCGAGAGTGAGTCGGAGGCCGAGTCCGAGCGAAGCCACGGATCCGTATCTGATTCTGAAGGGCCAGATACTGCTGTAAGTATCCCTCGTCTAAATAATCTAGTCAATTATTTGTTGCGTAAACTAGCTAAGTCGAACCTTAAGGTCAAGTCACTTCTAAAGGAAATAGTAGTCCTTAAAGAAGTGACTAACTCTAAATCATTACCTGACCAAGTTCAGACTGGAAATTCAACACAAGTTCAAAAACTTGAGGAAGAAAACTCTGGTCTGAAAAATCAGGTCAAGGATTTAAAAAATACTTTAGAACGGTTTTCTTTAGGTTCCAAGAATCTTGACTTAATTCTTGGGACAAAAAGAGTCATTTATAATAGAACTGAGCTAGGATACAAAACCAAAAAGAAATATAAATCTTATTTATCCATAATAAACAAACCAAACAGTAAGGTAATCCAAGCATGGGTCCCCAAGTCCAAATTGGTCAATCAAGTTGGACTTGGTCAATACTAGGTCCCGAAAGATCAAATACACTACCTCGATAGGCCATATCGAGGCTATGATCCAGGGGGAGTTAACAAAAAAACCATTAAAATTAAAATTTAAAATTCAAAGTCAAATTCAAATTAAAAATTTGAAATTAAATTAAAAATTCGAAATTAGATTAAAAATTAAATAAAAATTCAAAATTAAATTCAAAATTAAATTAAAAATTCAAAACTCGAAATTAAATTAATTCAAAATTCAAAATTAAAATTAAAATTCAAAATTAAATTAAAGTTCAAAATTCAAAATTCAACTTAAATAAAAAAAAATTAGAAAGAGGATCCAGAATAGCTGGCACCCCCAACTAAACTACCCGATTGGGTAACCGAACTTAATCAACCCGAAATGGGTAAACAAGAGTAGACTGTAACAACCACCCTTCTTACTACTACTCTCTAAGAGTGACCATTACCAAACTACTACTCTACTCAATAGTGTCACTTATGCTATTATTAGCGACACTTAGATTTATCACGGCCCTAGAGGAATTCCTACCGAAAAATTTCGGCAGAGTCTCCCCTGTACCGGTGACCAAATCAACAATACAAACACTATATACATAGCCACAGGCGACTGGAACATATTTTTCCACACCCACGCAGTAATAATAACACAGTAAGTAAAAGAAAACTATTTTAGTAATAGTAAACAAATATCTAACTCCAACAATAAGACATATCAAGCTACAAGTACGGAATAAACTCAATTACAATCCCAACTTCATAATAGTATTTAAACTAAAAGAACTCTAAATAGGAAAGTCTTGATAATTCCTTAACAAACACATGATCTCCCCATAGTCCTGTTGGAGTGTATACTTAAAAGTTTAGCTTTTGTACACATTTATTTTGAAATAAAGAATCACATTGGTCAAATGTTTACATTTATTTGTTAAATGTAATTGTTCAATTAATTTATATAGTAGATAACATGAAGTGTGGAGTCACACTTAGAAGATCATGTTGTCAGTTCTCTATAAATTATAAACAGTTGCTCAAGACTAAGATGGAAAGGAACAAACTATCAGAATAGACGTAGTGTAATTAAGTATTAGTTTATCTTGACTAATAAATTACACTGATACACTTTAAGTGTATTGAGTAGGATCATTTAGGTAAGTTCTTTTTGTACTAACTTAGTAAAGAACTAGACCATAGTTATTATGGAAGTGTGTGCTCTTAATCCTAATATAATAACAAGCATGTATATTTAATATTTATTTCTTTGACTTATCAAAGGGTGAGGTTTAGCTCGATAAATCAATATGCCCGATAAGTTGGAAAATGATATTACTTATAGTATGTGTTGTTGATTATAGAAGGAATTTGTGTCCTAGTTATCTAGGTTGAGAATGTCCCCAAGAGGAGCTCATAAGGATTGCCATGTTAAACCCTGCAGGTGGACCTAGTCCAACATGACAATAAAGTTAAGTGGTACTACTCTTGGAGCTAGATATTAATTAAATGAGTTGTCAGTAACTCACTTAATTAGTGGACATTCGTAATCGTAAACACAGGGAGACTAACACACTCATGATAAGAAGGAGCCCATAATGTAATTTGTGATTGGTGCGGTAGTGCGGTAATAACTCTCTAGTGGAATGAGTTATTATCGATGAACTTGAGTTGTGTGTTCGGGGCGAGCACGGGATACTCAAGCTCATCGGAAGGCCAAAACCAATTTCTCCTCTAGGTCCCTGTTGTAGCCTTAATAAAGCCTCAAGTACATCCAAAGAAAAGCCTATCTTGGTGTCCAAGAAGGGGCCGGTTCATTGCTTGGTGACCAAGCAATGGCCGGCCACATATTCTCTAGAAGTGGCCGGCCCTTGCCTTGGGCAAAGGGGCCGGCCGCAATATTTAAATTAGGAAGGTTATTTTTGAATTTTTAAAATTTCCTCAGATATTTACAATTTGTAAAAAGAGAGATTTTAAAATTTTCCTAATTTAAATTAGGCCACAAGGTTTTAAAAGAGAGTTGTAAAATTTATAAAACTTTTTTTAAAAAGAAATATTATTAGAGATGTTTTAAATTTTAAAACTTTCCTTTTAATATCCACATTAGAAAAAAAAAAGAGTTTGTAAAATTTTATTAGAAGTTTTCTTATTTTAAAATTTTATAAAAAAATTTTCTTTCTTTCCCTTTTAATAAGTGGTCGGCCACCTTGCTTGGTGCCCAAGCAAGGGGCCGGTCAAATAATTAAACATCAACAAATAGTTGTTTAATTAATAAATCAATCTAGGATTGATTAATTAAAAGGAAAGAAAAAGAAAAAATTAAAAGGAAATAGGAATGAGTCTAATTTTTTATAAAACTCTTTCCATAATTTTCCGTTGGGAAACTAATATAAAAAAGGGGAAAGGGGAGGCCTTGAAAAACATAACAATTGATATTGTGTTGTTGGAGATCATCAAGTGGCCGGCCCCTCTCCCGCCCTTCCCTTTGTTCTCTTTTGCTCCTTTGTGGTGGTGGTGGCCGAATTCTAGAGAAGAAGGAGAAGCTCTCCGGGTGGTGTTCGTCTTGGAGGATCGTCGCCCACACGACGTCCAAGAGGAGGCGAGGGATACGGCAGAAGATCTCGAGGTTTTTAGTATACAAGGAAGAGGTATAACTAGTATTTAATTTCCGCATCATACTAGTTAATTTTTCTTTGTATAAATATCAAATAGAAGAGACATTCGATTCTTGTTTTTCGAATTTAATTTCGATATTGTGTTCTTTTTCTTTTTTCCTTGTGATTTGATTGTTCCTTTTGGTTAACCTAGAGTTATATAAGGAAATTAAATATTAACTTTCCTTAAAAGGCTTTGTCTAGTCGGTGGTGGTTGCTCCCATATCCAAGAAGGCCAAGTGCCTCGCCATGCAGTACTGGAAATCAATTTTGAAAACTAATATTTAATTGAATTTATAACCTAGGTGATTTGGATCAAACGTGTTAAGTTCCGCAGGAGATCCAAATCTAAACCTAAAGGAACATATAAGTTAAACTTGGAATCAAACGTGTTAAGTTCCACAATAGATACAAGTTTAACTTTAAAGAACACATGGTAGCTAGGAAAGGTTCAGATCACGTACAAAATTTTTGTACAGTGGAGCCATTGGGTTTTCCGAGTAGCAACCAACAATTGGTATCAGAGCTACGGTTTTACCTCTGTGTATTTGGTATTAGTTTAATTATGCACATGTCATACATAATTTATGCAGGTTAATAGTAGGATGTGCTAACTTTATGGATGCAGAATCTAACTATTATGGCTTATAGTTATTATGTGTGTGATTGGACCCTTGGACATGTCAAGGGCATTTATTATGTGTGTATGATTGTATTATAAAATACAGCAGGAGCTGTATTTAGTTTTATTAGGATTTTATTTTTTGATCTAGATACATGTACATTCCTTTTTATGGAATATAGGATCGATGGATGTGAATTTTATTTTATGTTCGATCTAGTTTACATGTACATTCCTTCGAGGAATATAGGATCGAAAAATGTAAAATTCTATTTATGTAGCGGATCGAATCTTGCAAGGCGTGGAACCTTTTGAGGATTAGAGTGGCACAACAGAACAAGGAGCAAGATGGATGCGACAACTAGACCCGGTGGCGGTGGCCAAAGATGGCAGCAGCTAGGGATGACGACACACAGAGGACAACAATAGATAAAAGGCATAATAGTTGAAAATTAGTTTTTCTATTTATTGCTTTTATATTGTGCTGTGTGTGAATGTTAGTGTACATATTTAGTAGGCTAGCATCATCAAAATTTCTCACTTTAAATAACTAAGTGGGAGAGGGATTTGTTTTAGTGAATTCCACGGTCTCAATTACTGGTTTGTAAGTGATGCAAACAAACTTGCGCGTTGGCTCTGAGTGCCTTCCTCCATATCGGATGAGTTTGTTTGCGGATCACTAGACCAAACTTTTATTTTGGATGACTATAGGAAATTAATTAAGAGCGTGTGATCTTCCCCATCGGAAGGGGCACAATCTTATTAATGGACTTAGTGCCAAGTAATGGTATACACTTAAGCACGTCTAATAGTATCCTCCCCATCGGAGTCACTGCTATTATTTGTGTGACCGAAGGAAACCAACTATTAATTTTATTTGTCAAAAAGTTAGGTTGACAAGATAATAAAATTAATGGGATATACCCTCCTTTTACAAATGTTGAATTTGTATACGTCCACTTTATCGTGGCATACACAATTCACGGTGTTTTAAGGTGTTGGTTAATTTAAAATAGTATTGTTTGAGGAATCAATATTATTCTAAATTTAGAGTTTTGATCAAAATTTATTTTGTGATTCTTAGGATGACTTTCAACCCACTGGCCATTATTCTAAAAGAAAACAGACTTACTGGTCCCAACTATATAGATTGGAAAAGAAACCTGGACATTGTTTTAACTGCTGAGGGCTATAAGTTTGTACTGTCAGAGGAATGCCCAGAAACACCTAGCAATGATTCTACCCCAGAGGAGATTCAGTATCATAGTAAATGGGTAAAAGCTGATGAGATGGCGCGGTGTTACATCTTGGCTTCGATGTCAAATGTATTGCAACATCAGCATTAGGACTTACCAATAACCTATGATATAATGAATAATCTCAAGGAACTCTTCGGACATCAGAATCGGGTTGCTAGGCAAGAGGCAATGAGAAAACTGATGACAACCACCATGACTGAGGGGACTCCCATGAGGGATCATATTCTCAAGATGATGGCTTACTTAAACGAAATGCAAGTTCTTGGAGGGGAAATTGATGGGGAAACCCAGGTCGATATCATCCTCCAAACGCTGCCCAGAAGTTTTGACATTTTCGCCTGAACTATAATATGAATAAAAGGATGTATTCATTGGCGAAACTTCTGACAGAACTTCAGGCAGCTGAAGGGTTGTTTCGTCAACATTCTCAAATTCACTATGCTGAAAATGGTTCTACTTCTAAGCCGAAAGGCAAGAAGAAGAAGAAACAAAATGGCTCAGCAAAGAAGGTGAATAAACCTCAAGGTGCAGGACAAAAAGCTGGAATAAAGAAGCCGAAGGGCAAGTGCTTTATTTGCAAGCAGACTGGACATTGGAAGGCGGACTGTCCTCGTAGGAAACAGAACAATAAAGGTATATCTCATACTCTAGTAGTTGAAACATGTTTAGCGGTGTTATCTACCAGCACCTGGTGTGTAGATACGGGAGCCACTGATCATGTCTGTAATTCTTTGCAGGGGTTCCAGGAAACCCGGCGACTATTTGATAGAGAGATAACTGTCTACATGGGCAATGCTACTAAGGTGGCGGCTGTTGCAGTGGGAGACGTCTACTTATCATTTGATAGGAATAGGAAATTGGTTTTAAGGAATTGTCTTTATGTACCCAGTTTTAGAAAGAATTTAATTTCAGTTTCTAAACTGTATTTGGATGGATATTCAGTTTCCTTTAGTAACAATGTGGTTATAAAGAGAAATAAAGTGATTATCTGTTCTGGTACATTGGTTGATAATTTATATACTTTAAATCCAATTTCTCCCACAAAGCAAAATATGAAAATTAATAACACATCTTCTAACTCTAATAAGAGAAAAGAACCTTCGGAAATGAACCAAACACATCTTTGGCATCTAAGGCTTGGTCATATTAACTTAAGTAGGATTCAAAGGCTTGTAGCTGATGGACTCTTGGGTCCATTAGAGTTGGAAAACTTTCCAACGTGTGAATCCTGCTTGGAAGGTAAGATGACCAAGAGACCTTTTAAGGCCAAGGGGTATAGAGCCAAAGAAGCGTTAGAATTGGCTCATTCTGATTTGTGTGGTCCTATGTCTATCCAGGCTAGAGGTAGCTTTGAATATTTTGTCTCTTTTATAGATGATTATTCAAGATATGGATACATTTACCTAATGCGCCGCAAGTCTGAGTGCTTTGATAAGTTCAAAGAGTACAAGGCTGATGTGGAGAAACGTCTAGGTAAAAGTATCAAGACACTACGGTCTGATCGTGGTGGCGAATACCTCTTAGGAGAGTTTAGCAATTACTTATCGAAGGCCGGGATTCAATCCCAATTGTCCGCACCTGGTACACCCCAACAGAATGGTGTGGCAGAACGAAGGAATATGACTCTTATGGAGATGGTTAGATCGATGATGAGTTATTCAGAATTACCAAATTCGTTTTGGGGATACGCTCTGGAAATAGCAGCACACATTCTGAACTTAGTACCTTCTAAATCAGTATCTTCTACTCCCACAGAATTATGGAATGGGCTGAAGCCCAGTCTAAGACATATTCGGATTTGGTGTAGTCCAGCACATGTGCTGAAACAAGATGCTGATAAGTTAGAATCTCGTACAGAAGTTCGTATGTTTGTGGGGTATCCCAGAGGAACGAAAGGCGGTTTATTTTATAGTCCTAAAGACCAGAAGGCCATTGTTAGCACCAATGCCCAATTTTTAGAAGAAGACTATATAATGGATCACAAGCCTAGTAGTAAAATTGTTCTAGAAGAACTTAGAGAGGGCACGTCTACTTCACTATCAACAGTACAAGATGAAGTACCACAAGAGACTGCAACACGTGTCACACATAATACACAACCACAGACGGTGCCTCGTCGTAGTGGGAGGGTTGTAAGGCAGCCCGAGAGATTCATGTTTTTGGGTGAGTCTTCGGACTTAATCCCAGGCAAACATGAACCAGATCCTCGGACATATGATGAAGCACTCCAAGATATAGATGCAGTATCTTGGCAAAAGGCAATGAATTCCGAAATAGAATCTATGTATTCTAATAAGGTCTGGGAGCTTGTAGAAACACCTGATGGTGTAAAAGCCATTGGATGCAAGTGAATCTATAAAAGGAAAAGAGGGACAGATGGGAAGGTAGAAACCTTCAAAGCAAGGCTTATTGCGAAGGGGTACACTCAGAAAGAAGGAATCGATTATGAGGAGACCTTTTCGCCGGTAGCTATGCTTAAGTCTATCCGGATACTCTTATCCATTGCCGCTCATATGGATTATGAGATTTGGTAAATGGATGTCAAAACAACTTTCCTTAATGGAAGTCTTGAAGAAAACATCCATATGAAGCAACCAGAAGGGTTCATTGAAAAGGGCAAAGAGCATCTAGTGTGCAAGCTTAATCGGTCCATTTATGGATTGAAGAAAGCTTCAAGATCTTGGAACATCCGGTTTAATGAAGTAATCCAGTCATATGGATTTATTCAGTGTCCGGATGAGTCTTGTGTATACAAGAAGTGTAACGGAAACATGGTGGTATTTCTTGTACTATACGTAGATGATATTTTGTTAATTGGCAACAATGTCAAGGTATTATCAGACGTAAGGGTATGGTTGTCCAAACAATTTGATATGAAGGACTTAGGAGAATGTGCACACATCCTTGGGATCAAAGTTATAAGGGATCGCAAGAAAAGAATGTTGTGTCTATCCCAAGCTTTATATATAGATACAATCCTTGCTCGTTTTAGCATGCAAAACTCCAAGAAAGGTTTCTTACCTTTTAGGCATGGAGTAGCCTTATCTAAAGAGATGTCTCCAAAAACATCAAAAGAGATTGAGGACATGAAGGCAGTTCCTTATGCTTTGGCCTTATGTATGCAATGTTGTGTACGAGACCGATATCTGTTTTGCCATGGTTAGCAGATATCAAAGTAACCCTGGACAAGGACATTGGACTGCAGTGAATCATATATTAAAGTACGAGAAGGACTAGAGATTATATGCTAGTTTACCAAGACGATTTACTCGTGGGTTTACAGATTCGGACTTCCAATCGATAGGGACAACATGAAGTCTACATCGGGCTATGTGTTTACTTTAGGAGGTGGAGTCATTGCATGGAGGAGTGTTAAAATGCGTCTCGGACTCAACCATGGAAGCGAGTATGAGGCAGCCAAAGAAGCTGTATGGCTCAGGAACTTTCTAATGGACTTAGATGTGATTCCTGGTTTGCCCAAGATCGTCACAATTTATTGTGATAATAGTGGAGCAGTTGCAAACTCGAAGGAACCACGAGCCCATAAGGCAAGAAAACATATAGAGCGCAAGTACCACCTGATACGAGACATCGTCAAGTGAGGAGAAGTTGTCGTCGCCAAGATAGCATCAGCAGATAACCTGGCAGATCCTTTCGCTAAGACCCTTCAAGCGAAAGCTTTTGATCGGCATGTGGAGGGGATGGAAATCAGATGTATGGCAACAGATATGGCATCTTAGACTTTTAGTATAAGTGGGAGATTGTTGGAGTGTATACTTAAAAGTTTAGCTTTTGTACACATTTATTTTGAAATAAAGAATCACATTGGTCAAATGTTTACATTTATTTGTTAAATGTAATTGTTCAATTAATTTATATAGTAGAAAACATGAAGTGTGGAGTCACACTTAGAAGATCATGTTGTCGGTTCTCTATAAATTATAAACAGTTGCTCACGACTAAGATGGAAAGGAACAAACCATCAGAATAGACGTAGTGTAATTAAGTATTAATTTATCTTGACTAATAAATTACACTGATACACTTTAAGTGTATTGAGTAGGATCATTTAGGTAAGTTCTTTTTGTACTGACTTAGTAAAAGAACTAGACCTTAGTTATTATGGAAGTGTGTGCTCTTAATCCTAATATAATAACAAGCATGTATATTTAATATTTATTTCTTTGACTTATCAAAGGGTGAGGTTTAGCTCAATAAATCAATATGCCCGATAAGTTGAGAAATGATATTACTTATAGTATGTGTTGTTGATTATAGAAGGAATTTGTGTCCTAGTTATCTAGGTTGAGAATGTCCCCAAGAGGAGCTCATAAGGATTGTCATGTTAAACCCTGCAGGTGGACCTAGTCCAACATGACAATAAAGTTAAGTGGTACTACTCTTGGAGCTAGATATTAATTAAATGAGTTGTCAGTAACTCACTTAATTAGTGGACATTCGTAATCTTAAACACAGGGAGACTAACACACTCATGATAAGAAGGAGCCCATAATGTAATTTGGGATTGGTGCAGTAGTGCGGTAATAACTCTCTGGTGGAATGAGTTATTATCGATGAACTTGAGTTGTGTGTTCGGGGCGAGCACGGGATACTCAAGCTCATCGGAAGGTCAAAACCAATTTCTCCTCTAGGTCCCTGTTGTAGCCTCAATAAAGCCTCAAGTACATCCAAAGAAAAGCCTATCTTGGTGTCCAAGAAGGGGCCGGTTCATTGCTTGGTCACCAAGCAATGGCCGGCCAGATATTCTCTAGAAGTGGCCGACCCTTGCCTTGGGCAAAGGGGTTGGCCGCAATATTTAAATTAGGAAGGTTGTTTTTGAATTTTTAAAATTTCCTCAGATATTTACAATTTGTAAAAAGAGAGATTTTAAAATTTTCCTAATTTAAATTAGGCCACAAGGTTTTAAAAGAGAGTTGTAAAATTTATAAAATTTTCTTTTAAAAAGAAATATTATTAGAGATGTTTTAAATTTTAAAACTTTCCTTTTAATATCCACATTAGAAAAAAAAGAGAGTTTGTAAAATTTTATTAGAAGTTTTCTTCTTTTAAAATTTTATAAAAAAATTTTCTTTCTTTCCCTTTTAATAAGTGGTCGGCCACCTTGCTTGGTGACCAAGCAAGGGGCCGGTCAAATAATTAAACATCAACAAAAAATTGTTTAATTAATAAATCAATCTAGGATTGATTAATTAAAAGGAATGAAAAAGAAAAAATTAAAAGGAAATTGGAATGAGTCTAATTTTTTATAAAACTATTTCCATAATTTTCCGTTGGGAAACTAATATAAAAAAGGGGGAAGGGGAGGCCTTGAAAAACATAACAATTGATATTGTGTTGTTGGAGATCATCAAGTGGCCGGCCTCTCTCCCTCTCTTCCCTTTGCTCTCTTTTGCTCCTTTGTGGTGATGGTGGCCGAATTCTAGAGAAGAAAGAGAAGCTCTCCGGGTGGTGTTCGTTTTGGAGGATCGTCGCCCACACGACATCCAAGAGGAGGCGAGGGATACGGCAGAAGATCTCGAGGTTTTTAGCATACAAGGATGAGGTATAACTAGTATTTAATTTCCGCATCATACTAGTTAATTTTTCTTTGTATAAATACCAAATACAAGAGGCATTCGATTCTTGTTTTTCGAATTTAATTTCGATGTTGTGTTCTTTTTCTTTTTTCCTTGTTATTTGATTGTTCCTTTTGGTTAGCCTAGAGTTATATAAGGAAATTAAATATTAACTTTCCTTAAAAGGCTTTGCCTAGTCGGTGGTGGTTGCTCCCATATCCAAGAAGGCCAAGTGCCTCGCCATGCAGTACTGGAAGACAATTTTGGAAACTAATATTTAATTGAATTTATAACCTAGGTGATTTGGATCAAACGTGTTAAGTTCCGCAGGAGATCCAAATCTAAACCTAAAGGAACATATAAGTTAAACTTGGAATCAAACATGTTAAGTTCCACAGTAGATACAAGTTTAACTTAAAAAAACACATGGTAGCTAGGAAAGGTTCAGATGACGTACAAAATTTTTGTACAGTGGAGCCATTGGGTTTTCCGAGTAGCAACCAACAAGTCCAGCCATCACACACCTTCATCACCACCACATTGTCGCCTTCCTTTCATACTTTAGCTTTTCCTTTATCTGCAGTAGGAGGAAAAAAGAAATCTATAAGCGAAACGCTTAGTAAGTACTAAACTATCTCACAAAAACTCGAAGTGGATAAAAATACAAACGATACTGAAACTGAAATGCTAAAAGAAAAGCTACATGTACTCATCTAATAGCAAAGTACTCAAATAAAATGCATACTCATGATATACCAGAATAAAGCTGAATACTGGAAATAAAACTAAACATGCTCACTAAATTGATAAGAAAAGTAATGAAACTCATGCTGTATGCTTAGAATAAAGAAACTAAACTTCTGTTGTTTCTAACGTAGGTGATACTTGTTTCATTTTCTTATAGCTTTATACTAGAAATTAATCTTTTAATTTCACTTTTACTTTCTTCTTCTTTTTCTTTTACTCTTTCTTTCTTTTTCTTCTTCTTCTTTCTTTCTTTTTCTTCTTCTTCTTTGGGCTCAGGCTTAGTACCATTTTATGCGCGCTCTCTAATAGAGACTGAGGTAGCGAGCCTCTAGTCCTAAGAGGTAAAAACCTTGGTCTTACCAGGGCCAAGACCTTGGAATTGATCACCTGGATTTGTTTAACGACAACCTTGGAAGTCGGGTACTAGCCTCTTACTTTAAATGATTTACTGGTTAGCTCTTTTTAACTAGACCTTGGTCTTTTTCTTACTTATAGCTGCTTATTACAGCAAGGAAGGTCCAAACTAAATGTTATGTGCATATATGTATATGCTATGCTAAAATTAGTTCATGCACATCCTAAAGCAAAGGGAACAAAAATCAGCATACTACTACATGCTAGAATCTATTCGTGCATACCCCAAAGCAAAGGAAAACTGGTCATGCCCATTAAGGTAACAAAAGGAAACCCAAATCCAAGTCTGCGATGTTACCAAGAAAATATCCTAATATATCAGTTCTGTCATTAATCAATCCCTTTAATCTTAACATTTACATCCATTAAACATTCTGTAGCATGACTCAATCGAAGCATTTAAGATAAGTAGACCAAAGATAACATGGTTCAGTCATAACATGTGTGCTTAGAGGGCATATAATTCCTTATATCAACAGTCCAGAGCATAAAACTTAAGACATCATGATTGGCATTTACGGAAACAATTACCACAGCTTCCCAAATCCCAACCACAATAAATCTCAATTCTTTACAACCTATTTCGAAGCCAAGAGGAAAACTAAACTAAAATCTGTAAATTCCAGCAGATTCCAAAATCTGAAGACTCCAAATTCTGAATTTCTAACTACAAAATTCTAAGCAAACAACTACATGCTAAACAAGCAAACTAACCCTATTTCTCTTCTTTGAAATACACGGCAGCAACATCAAAACCTTGCTCCCTACATCATGCTTCGGAAAAACAAGAAGAACAACTCCAAAAGCTGCTCCTACTGCAGGTGAGTAGTACTTACCCTTGCTTTTAGAACTTACTACCGAAGAGAAGAGTCTTCTAGGGTTCGGATAACTCGAGTTTTCCGGCCACTTCTTGCGCCCACGTCTTCTCCTTGCCGAGAGGATTGTGAAGATGAAGAAATCTCTCGGAAAAACCCCTCCACCGATCGCCGGAAATGAAGCCCTAATTCCTCTTGGTGTTCGTCCGAGCAACGCCGTCGCGTGAAGGAGGAGGAGAGGTTTCGGGCTCGGGAAGAAAATTTAGTTCTTTTTAAAACAAGGGTTTTCCATTATAACTATACCTTAAATCTATTTCTCTCCATACTTGGTTAACAAAACCCGTGTAGCTCAGTTGGTTGGTTGCGTCCGGTTGGGTCAGGTTCGGTCGGAGGTCTTGGGTTCAAGCCTCACCTTCAACGATTTTTGGTCAAAACTTCTTTCTTTTTGTAAACTTACTAAACGACCTCCAAAAATTACGTAAAAATACTCTAAAAATTTCTAAAAATCTCTAGAATATTTTAAAAGTATTTCTAAATGTTTCTAAAGACATTTAGAACTCGAAATAGGGAAAATTGGGTTGTTACAATCCCCCATACCTTATAAAAAGTTCATCCTCGAACTTAGAATAGCTCTGGATATTTCTGTCTCATACTGTCCTCCCGCTCCCAAGTGACTTCCTCGTGCTTCTGATTCTGCCAGATAACCTTCACTAGTGGCACTTCTTTATTTCTTAGTCTCTTGACTGCTCTGTCCACTATTTGTGTAGGTCTGCTCTCATAACTAAGATCCTCTTGGATCTGCACTGACTGAGGCTGAATCATTTGGCTAGGGTCGTGGAGACACTTCTTTAGCAGGGAGACATGAAATACATTATGTATTGCTGACATGTCCTGTGGTAAATCCAGCTTGTAAGCTACTTTCCCAATCCTCTCTATGATCAGGTAAGGTCCTACATAGCGAGGACTTAATTTTCCCTTCTTGCCAAATCTCATCACTCCCTTCATAGGAGCAACCTTGAGAAAGACTGAATCTCCTACTTGGAATTCCAGTGGCCTACGGCGTGTGTCAGCATAACTCTTCTGTCTACTCTGGGCAGTCTCAATTCTCTGTCTGATCTTCTGAATAGCCTGAGTAGTCTCATCTATTAGCTCTGTCTGAATGCCCAGCTCTACTTCCATTTCTCTTCTTTCACCTGCTTCTTGCCAGCAAATGGGTGATCTGTACTTCCTACCATACAACGCCTCATAAGGTGTCATCTTGATGGTGGCCTGATAGCTATTGTTGTTGGCAAACTTAGCTAAGCATAGATACTTGCACCAACTTCCCTTGAAATCTAGTGCACAAGCTCTGAGCATATCTTCTAGAATCTGATTTACTCGCTCTGTTTGTCCATCAGTCTGAGGATGGAAGGCTGTGCTGAACTTGAGTTTGGTGCCCAGTGCATTCTGAACACACTCCCAAAAGTGTGAGGTGAAGCGCTCATCTCTATCAGAAACGATAGATTTAGGAACTCCGTGAAGTCTGATTACCTCCTTAACATATAGCTGGGCCAACTACTCTATAGAGTGGGACACCTTGATGGCTAGGAAATGAGCAGACTTGGTCAATCGGTCTACTATTACCCATATGCCATCATATCCATTTGTGGTTCTTGGGAGACCTGTTATGAAATCCATGGATATGTCTTCCCACTTCCACTCTAGTATTGGAAGAGGCTGAAGAACTCCTCCTGGCCTTTGGTGTTCTGCTTTGACTCTCTAGCATGTCAAGCAGGTATTGACATATTTAGCAACGTCTCTTTTGAGTCCAGACCACCAGAACCTCTGTTTTACGTCTTGGTACATCTTGGTAGAACCAAGATGCATGGAGTATGGTGTGCTATGAACTTCTTCTAAAATCTTCTTTCTCAGTTCTTCATCATTGGGCACACAAATGCGACTTCCCTGATAAAGAATCCCGCTATCTATTACTAGAAACTCTGATTTGTCTTCTTTCTGTATCCCTTGCTTGATCTTCTGAATGTCTGGATCTTCACTTTGCTTTCTCTGTATGTCCTCAAGCAAGGTAGACTCTAAGGTCAATGCGGAGAGCTGTCCATAAATAATTTCAAGTCCAAAATCTGACAACTCCTTCTGCAGTGGCAGGGCTATTGATGACAAAGACATCAGGGACGCACTGGATTTTCTGCTGAGTGCATCTGCCACTTTGTTAGCTTTGCCTGGGTGGTAGAGGATTTCACAGTCATAGTCTTTGACTAACTCCAGCCACCTGCACTGTCTCATGTTTAAGTCCTTCTGAGTGAAGAAGTACTTAAGACTCTGATGGTCTGTGAAAATTCTGCACTGAACGCCATACAAATAATGTCGCCAGAGTTTTAGTGCAAAGACCACAGCTGTCAGCTCCAGATCATGAGTGGGGTAGTTATTTTCATAATCTTTGAGTTGTCTGGAAGCATAAGCTATCACTTTTCCTTCCTGCATGAGTACAGCTCCTAAACCCATCTTGGAAGCATCACTGTAGATGTCAAAACTCCTATCACTTTCTGGAACTGTCAGGATAGGAGCACTGGTCAGTCTCTTCTTGAGCTCTTGGAAACTCTGCTCACATTTATCTGACCATTCAAACTTCTTGTTCTTCCTAGTGAGGGCCGTTAGTGGAGAGGCTATCCTGGAAAAATCCTCCATGAATTCTGTAGTACCCAGCTAAACCAAGGAAGCTTCTGATCTCCCTGGCGTTCTTGGGTCTGCTCCTGTTGTTGACTGCTTGTATTTTGGCTGGATCCACTTGGATGCCTTCTTCAGAAATTATGTGACCTAGAAATGCCACCTGATCTAACCAGAACTCGCACTTTGAGAATTTAGCGTAAAGCTACTTTTGCTGAAGAGTCTGCAGTACTATCCTCAAGTGCGTGTCATGCTCCTCTAGAGTCCTTGAATAGACCAGAATGTCGTCGATGAATACGATGATAAATTTGTCAAGGTATTCTCTGAACACTCTATTCATTAAGTCCATGAAGACCGCTGGTGCATTAGTCACACCAAAAGGCATGATTACAAACTCGTAGTGTCCGTATCTGGTTCTGAAAGCTGTTCTGGGTATGTCTCTTTCTTTCACCTTCAGCTGATGGTACCCAGAGCACAGGTCTATCTTCGAGAATACTGTTGCCCCTCTGAGCTGATCAAATAAGTCATTGATCCTGGGAAGGGGGTACTTGTTCTTGATGGTCACTTGATTCAGAGCTCTGTAATCTATGCACATTCGCATAGATCCATCCTTCTTCTTGACAAACAACACGGGAGCTCCCCAAGGTGAGTGACTAGGGCGGATGAAGCCTTTGTCAAGCAGCTCCTGAAGTTGCTCTTGTAACTCTTTCAGCTCCGCTGGAGACATGCGATACGGAGCTTTTGAAATTGGACCGGTACCAGGTACCAACTCAATTTCAAACTCCACTTCTCTGTCGGGAGGCAGTCCAGGTATATCTTCTGGAAATACTTCTGGATACTCGCATACTACCTGGACGTCTTCCTGCTTGAGTCCTTTCTGTTCTTCTGCATTCACTATGTATGCAAGAAAACCTGCACACCCTTTAGCTAACATCTAGTGAGCTGCTAGGGAGGAGAGAAGTTTCTGGGTCTTCTTCCTTGGCACGCCCGTGAATTCAAAAGGTGGTTCACCCTCTAGACTGAAGATTACTCTCCTTATGCGGCAGTCCACTGAAGCACTGTACTTGATGAGGAAATCCATACCCAAAATGATATCGAAATCCTACATGGCGAGGACTACCAGGTTGACATATAGCTCTCGGTCTGCAACTCGGACTGGTATGGCCCGAAGCCACTGATTGGATTCCATGACTTCCCCAGAAGGTAGGGTCGTCAGGAACTTGGAGTTCATACTTTCTGTAGGCACCTGTAATCTGCTGGCAAAGGGTACTGATACGAAAGAATGGGTCGCCCTAGTATCAAATAGTACAGTAGCTAAATGCTGAAAAATAACTGCTTGACCTGTTACAACCGTGGAGGCACTAGCTTCTTCTTTGGTGAGGGAGAACACTCTGGCGCCGTCAAAGGCTGGAACTGGTGGAGCTTCCAACCTTCCCTGACTGATATGGGGTCCCTCTAATGCTGCTCCCATGTAGTGCAACTGTGCAGGCTGGCCTCCATATTGCACTGGCTGTGGCTGAGGTGCTTTGAGCTTGCTAGGATATTCTTTAGCCATGTGTCCTTCCTGACCGCAGGAATAACACCCAGTCTTGCCCAAAAGACAGGCTCCTGGATGCATTCTCCCACATTTGGTACAGGGAGGAAACTTGGTCTGCTTGTTTGCTGGTCTTCCCTTCTGATTACCTCCTGAGTTCCACTGCTTTCTTTTATTACCCTTGTCTTTCTAGTTCTATTTACTTGACTAGGATTTCTGGTTCCCCGCTGACTTGTCCTCTATCTTCACTGGATTGTGCTGCGCTCGTTGTGCTTTGATGTTGTTCAGGTAGTGCTCAGCAACTAATACCCTACTAATAAACTCTTCACCAGTCTGGGGCCGGTGAGCTCCACTGCTCACATTCAGTGCTATCTGTGGTCTCAACATTCTGAGTATCAGTCTGACTCGCTCCTTCTCTGTACTTACTAGCTCTGGGCAGAGACGAGCTAGTTTGTTGAACTTCTTGGCTGCTTCTTCCACTGACAGGTCACCCTGTTTGAACTCTATAAATTCCTCATAGTGCTTGTTGGTGATCTGTAAGTGGAAGAACTCTTCATAAAACTCTGACTGAAAATCAGTCCAGCTCATCTGATCGGCTGCTCTCTTGGTCTTTATCCTCTTCCACCACATACGAGCATCTCCTGACAGGCAGAAAGAGGCGCACTTGACCTTCTCGACCTCTGGCCAGTCAAGAAGATCCATTGTGCTCTCCAGTGTCTTGAACCAAGCCTAGGCATCCCAGGGCTCAGTCGTGCCTGAGAAGCTCTCTGGTTTCAATTTCAGCCACTGTATGAGGTAAGCTTCTTGCCTCTGAGGTGCTATGGCGACTCCCTGGGCAGCTGGTGGAACCTCAGTTACCGCTGGAGTCTCCGTAGTGACTGCTGGGGGAGGGGGAGGAACTGATTACTGATTTGCCATCAGATTGGAAATTACTTGCTGCTGCTCCGCTACTTACTTCTGGAGTTGAGCCACAACTTCAGAAAGATTGGGCTCAGTTGCTCTGAGAACTTCGTTCTCTTGAGCTTGGTCCTCAGCACGACTGGTACGTGGACGTCCTCTTCTTGCCATCTAGTTATGCAAGGAAAAAGACTTGATATTTTCTCTATCCTTTCCAACATACACATTTGTACAGGAATAAAGAAAACAACAAAAACTCTTATCTGTCTTAAGCACTTATAAGCAATTACTTTATACTGCAAATAGTAATAAAGGAAAGCAATAAAGAAAGAAATTAAATACTTTCTTACTTGAAGATGGCAAGGCTGATGCTGATGTGTGTGTGATGCTGGAGAATGGGAACCGCTCTAATACCAACTGTAACAACCACCCTTCTTATTACTACTCTCTAAGGGTGACCGTTACCTAACTACTACTCTACTCACTAGTGTCACTTATGCTATTATTAGCGACACTTAGATTTATCACGGCCCTAGAGGAATTCCTACCGAAAAATTTCGACAGAGTCTCCCCTGTATCGGTGACCAAATCAACAATACAAACACTATATACACAGCCACAGGCGGCTGGAACATATTTTTCCACACCCACACAGTAATAATAACACAGTAAGTAAAAGAAAACTATTTTAGTAATAGTAAACAAATATCTAACTCCAACAATAGGACATATCAAGCTACAAGTACGGAATAAATTCAATTACAATCCCAACTTCATAATAGTATTTAAACTAAAAGAACTCTAAATAGGAAAGTCTTGATAATTCCTTAACAAACTCATGATCTCCCCATAGTCCAGCCATCACACACCTTCATCACCTCACTTGGTTACCAGGATTCATAAACTCTAATACTTAAGCCTGGAGGTTTAGAGTTCGAATCCTGGGGGAGGCAAAAATTCACTGTCAGGGGTGGAAAGTCCTAGTGAGTAACGGCACGGCCAAAGGGTCATCGATCGACGACATTAGAGGTCGCCAAATGGGCCGACGACATAAGGGCCGCCAGTGGGCCGCCGCAAGGGCCGCCCAAGAGGCCAAAGGGCCGGGTCGTTATAATAAAAAGGCGCCTTTTTATTGTAACGACCCGGCCCTTTGGCCTCTTGGGCGGCCCTTGCGGCGGCCCACTGGCGGCCCTTATGTCGTCGGCCCATTTGGCGACCTCTCATGTCATCGACCGAAGACTCTTTGGCCGTGCCGTTACTCACTAGGACTTTCCACCCCTGGCAGTGGGCCTCCCCCAGGATTCGAACTCTAAACCTCCAGGCTTAAGTATATTAGAGTTTATGAATTCTGGTCGGAGTTCCCAAATCTATCGTTTCTGATAGGGATGGGCGCTTCACCTCACACTTTTGGGAGTGCGTTCAGACTGCACTAGGCACCAAACTCAAGTTCAGCACAACCTTCCATCCTCAGACTGATGGACAGACAGAGCGAGTAAATCAGATTCTAGAAGATATGCTCAGAGCTTGTGCACTAGATTTCAAGGGAAGTTGGTGTAAGTATCTATGCTTAGCTGAGTTTGCCTACAACAATAGCTATCAGGCCACCATCAAGATGGCACCTTATGAGGCGTTGTATGGTAGGAAGTGCAGATCACCCATTTGCTGGCAAGAAGCAGGTGAAAGAAGAGAAATGGAAATAGAGCTGGGCATTCAGACATAGTTGATAGATGAGACTACTCAGGCGATCCAGAAAATCAGACAGAGAATTGAGACTGCCCAGAGTAGACAGAAGAGTTATGCTGACACACGCCGTAGGCCACTCGAATTCCAAGTAGGGGATTCAGTCTTTCTCAAGGTCACTCCTATGAAAGGAGTGATGAGATTTGGCAAGAACGGTGAATTAAGGCCCCGCTACGTAGGACCTTACCTAATCATAGAAAGGATTGGGAAAGTAGCTTACAAGTTGGACTTACCACAAGACATGTCAGCAATACACAATGTATTTCATGTCTCCATGCTAAAGAAGTGTCTCCACGACTCAAGCCAAGTGATTCAGCCTTAGTCAGTGCAGATCCAAGAGGATCTTAGTTATGAGAGCAGACCTACACAGATAGTGGACAGAGCAGTTAAGAGACTAAGAAATAAAGAAGTACCACTAGTGAAGGTCATCTTGCAGAACCAGAAGCACGAGGAAGTCACTTGGGAGCGGGAGGATAGTAAGAGACAGAAGTATTCAGAGCTATTCTAAGTTCGAGGACGAACTTTTTATAAGGTATGGGGGATTGTAATAACTCAATTTCCCCTATTTCAAGTTCTAAAAGTCCATAAAAATGTTTGGAAATACTTTTAAAATATTCTAGAGATTTTTAGGAATTTTTAGAGTATTTTTACGTAATTTTTGGAGGTCATTTAGTATGTTTACAAAAAGAAAGAAGTTTTGACCAAAAAAATGTTAAAGGTGAGACTCGAACCCATGACCTCCGGCCGAACCCGAACTAACCGGACGCAGCCAACCAACTGAGCTGCGCTCATTTTGTTAACCAAGTATGAGGAGAAAGAGATTTAAGATGTAGTTATAATGGAAATAACCCTAAGTATAAGTGATCCTGTCCGAATGCTGAACCAACGGACGCTGGGCACGTGGCGCTCCCCTGCTGCTGATGTGAGTCTCCGACTAACTGCACGATGCTCCGGCGATCCTGCAACAAAACCGAGCCGGGGGGGTGTCCCGGCGACGGTCCTCCGACGCTCAAGTTAGGCGAAGGAATAAGAAAGTGGGCTTAGAAAATGTAGATTTGCATACCTCCGGTTGAAGAAGCGGAGGCCTTATATAGACCTCTCGAAGGAGCCTGGGCACACCAATCGAAGCGATCACCTGCTTTCGACCATGCCTAGGTGTGGGCCTGTCAGAAGGGCATCCATAAGACCATACTGCTACTGTATCAACCTTTCCGTGACGTGATGGTGGGGCCTTTAATAGTGCCATCTTGCGTCGAGTCTAATCATCATGCCTCTGCTGACATACCATATCCTGAGCCAAGCGAATAGGCCGCTCGGCTAACCACTGTTCCCTCGCCTCGATTCCAGCCGAGCAGACACCTCCACTCAGCCATTATGTCCTCGGCCGAGCGGACACCTCCGCTCGGCCACTCGGCTCCGGTTCTCCTGCTTTGGCGTCGGAGACTCAACCCTTTAGCTGGGTAATCTCTGGTTCCGCTCGGACGGGACCCTATCTGTGGGTCCCCCATTTTTACCGCCGGATCACTTGCCTCCCCTTCAAGTCTAGTCGAAGGAGGCAGTGAGTCCGACCGACTGGTTGATAAGGAAACTTGGCATGTAACAGGTTATTCTTTAATCTTGATACTTTTTATCAAGCTCCCAATCAGCCAAATCAGCCACTTTACTGCTTGTTCTACTTTTACTGCTTCTCACTCAGAAGCTTGCTCCAAAAGTTTCAGAAATCAGAACTTTTCTTAAGCCCTTCAATGTTCATTAATTCAACACTAATCAGCAGGTTGCAAGGAAAACTTCAGCACTTAGAATTCAAAATCAGAATTTCAGATTTGAAGCTTTACGTTTCAGAATTGGGATTCAAAATGATTCATCTTAAATCAATGAAGAATCTGATTTCAGAAAGCAAGTGATGTTTGAAAAGAAAAGCATGACCTCCCTTGAAAAATAACAATTTAATTTGATATCTAAGTAGATGAAATCTCAACAACATTTTGACTTTTGAAAATCTCTCACCAGCAACTCTGTCCAACAAAGACTAACAACTTCACAAATCAATTTCAGCATCAGTTTGTTGCTTCTTCTGTCAGCAATCAGATTAAATGAAATTTAATATCCAAAAAAACTGCACAAAGAAATGAGCAACATTCCGGAAATAAACTTCTCCATGAAATGAAATTGCATCTCTGCATTCTGTGCATTTCAGATTAAAATCACTGATTACAGGGACCAAATTCAGCCCTTGTTCAATTTGTACATATATAAACACCATTTGATAGTGAGTAAGCATGAACTTTACTTAGTCTTTTCATTGATAGCAAAATTGTATAAGGATCTTGGCACGCAGTTGATACTTTAAGCAGGAATTCTAACTTGCTGAATTCAGCTCTGATTTTGCAATTATGTTTAGTGGCAGCTCTCACTGCTGCAACTCACTGCATACTACATTTCTGCATGTCAAAATTCAATATCAATCCATTTTAGAATAAAGTTGAGATTGAAACATTTGATACTCTTCCTCTGTAGTAAATTATAAATCTGATTTGATTCTCTATTTCATCATCATCAGCTTCTAAAGTCTGTATTCCCATATAGAGTTTGTAGAGGTTGGAAGCAAGAATACCATTTGTTGCAGCATCTTCTTAAATTTCAGTCAAGCTTCCACTCATTTTAATGTTGCATTCCGAATTTTGATACACCATATGATACACAACACCCTCAGCTTCCTTGTTTCTGCACTTCTATGTTCATTCCATTTTTGCATTTCTGCACAATACATTGTCTAGAATACAGCCATTCCAATCTGCACAGCTCTTTATTTCCATGTTCCGGAAATACACCATCAACTTGACTTTCATTCAAATCAGCTCCGAATTCAATTCATTGAGACTTGAACCAAGTCACAAAATTCCAGCAATGACTAATTTGCATACTTATTTTGATATACTGCAGGACAAAATTCAGCATTTCAACATTTAAAAGTAGCACAGTTCAGCAGAAATTCAAAGCTGGTTCATTCCTGTAATTCCAATTCAGCACTCAACTACCAAATTCAATTTTAGAACTCTTGTTCCCGAAAAATCCAAAGAGCAGTTTCAGAAATTCACACTCTCGGAAATTAGTTCCAGCTTCTAGGAACTCTTTTTGTTTGCAAATCAGATTAGCACACCATAGTCTTGCCAAACAAACATTCCTTCCCCCACACTTAAACCTTTATCTTCATGGTCTGGATAGGTCTTGGAGGGAGAAGAACACCATTGGTTTTTGAAAAATCTATAATCTTCACTTAGTTTCTCACTGATTTGAGAATCACATGGAAAAATTGGCACACCATTGGCACATTGATTCCAAAAGCTAAACAACCAATAGGCTGATTTCTGCTCAGTGCAGAATTCTGTTTTCAGTATTTTAACCTCACTGTTTTAAGTTCCAAATGATGCCCTCTCCTTCAACTTTTCAGAGTAATTGACACTCCATTCGAATTCTTAGTTGATGAAATAATAACCACTCATTGAATTCCGAATTTTAATCCATTTAAATCACATTCCAGTGGCTACTTAAAGCTCCCTGTTTCTTCATTGTTTTATGTCCAGATAAATCCCTGAATTCATCCTTTTCTTATCTTGCAAATGTCATACAAGATAGCATACCATTTATTTCAGCATCTTCCCCAATTCCATCTAAGCTTCCACTCATTTGGATATTGCATTCTACTTTTTGATACAAAACTAATACAAACTTTTCAGCCCTTCCCCACACTTAGCCTTTATCATCTTGAAAAATCTAACTCAAAGGATGTTGAATTCTTGATGAATTAAGCTGAAAGTCTCTTGAGCACTATACTTCTTTTGAGTTGGAATGTTGAATCTGATTTTTGAAGCTTGCATTATCATTGTTTAGATTGAATCATGACACTTGCTTTTCCAAAACCTCCTTAACTTGATCTGAATCACAACTGGTTCAGTGTTGCAGCACTCTCATCCCACTCCATAGATGCAACAAATGATAGAAAATGGAAGCACAATACCTCCCCTTTCACCTCACTGTTTGAGAATCGATTGCTGCCCTTTTCTTCAATTTTCCAAAGTAATTTATACTTTTCTTCAATTGCTTCATTACTATAAAGATTTGGCACAACAATTCTCAAAATGGCACACTCAACTGCTGTCCATTAATCAAAAAGCATTTCTAATCATTTCTTTACTTCAACAAGAGCAAGGATAATTTAATTGCATACAAATTTCAGCTCCACAATTGCACTGAGCAACTCCATCATCAAGTAATTTTGCCAAAATATTTATCATCTCATCATCTCTCCCCCACACTTAAAACTTTGTCCATCATCAAACAATCTAACCCATCAAGATAATCAACCAAAACCCTCAATGAAATAATGACAAGCAAGGATAATCAAGGGATTGAATGCTAGACAAGAATATTTTAAGAAAATTGTGGAGAAAAGAATTTGAAATTATGAGAGAACAAGAATGACAAATATCCTTTATATCCACGCATACATATGCTATTATGGCTTTGAAAAGAAACTAAGCAAGTTCTAGAGTTTCAATAGCTATGAGTGCATGTCTCACAAAGAAAATAATGAGGTATAGGCTTAAAGTGGACCTCACTAGGTAATATTCATGCAAACAAGCTCAATCGATCAACATGGAATCCACTACCATTTTAACCAATATTATGTAAGTAGGGTATCCAATCATGTACAATGACCTAAAATTGATGATCAAATTTAAGAAACCTTTACCATCTTAAAAATATTACTTAGAAAATTTCCATGAAGAATTTTATTCAACTAACATGCTATGTACTAACAAAATGCAAAGTATGAAAGTAAAATTGCAAAATGTATAAACAAAGTGCAAATGCAAAGTATGAAACTAAAATGCAAATGAAAAGTATTAAACTAAAGACACGTATAAAGCAAGAATTTATTAACAAAGCATGAATTAAAACGCAAAAGGAAGCGAAATTGGAACCAACTCCCCTTTCATTCCCGGTGGTTGAAGAAGGTTTAGAAGAAGAATCCATCCCGGAAGTGGAGTAATCATGGTTCCACTCGAATTCTTCTTATTAATCATTTTTCCTTCGAAAGCTTTTTCTGGAGGTCGAAGGCGGTTCAGTTTAAGCACCCACTCCGGACGCTTATGTTCTCCTACACAATCAATAAAAGAAAACACCTCCCACCCACATGTGGGGTAAAAAGAAAATAGGAGAATATTAGTGTGGGTAAAAGATATTTTAAGAAATGATTCACATCTAATAAAATCAACAATTGGTACCTCTATGAAATTTTCTGAAAAATTACACAAAATACTCACCTTGTCATCTTGAAAGGTACCTGGAGTGGTGTTTATTACCTCTTTCTCATCTACTAATGGCTCAGACTCCAATTCTGGTGTATGTACATCTTCATGTAATGATTCTTGGGTGCTTGGCTCCAAAGCACAAGTCCCTACACTTACATCTTCAATTCTTGGTGGTTCTTGAGGTAATGCTTCCAGTAAGCATTCCCCTACACTTAAATCATCTTCTGCAACAAGACCTGCATCACTCACATCATCTAAAGCAACATCATCAGTAGATTCAGAAATTTTAACAACTACATCATCATCACAAATAATATTAGAAAATTCTTGTGAAGAAATAGAAGTAGTGTCAGGCCTGACAAGATCTCCACAATCCACCTCTTCACTGGTTCTTTGTGCTTGTAACTGATTAATAGATGATGCTATCTGATCTAACTGACTTTGTATATTCTGTATCCTTACAAATTGTTGCTCTTGATGCTCTCTCATTTGTTGCATAATCTCATTGCATTTTCACATTGATTCTTCAATTTGTTCTTGTGCATCCTCATACCTATTCCGCTGCTCCATAGGTAGGTAGGACTGATAGGACTGAGTCTGAGGCTGATAAAAATAATTCTCCATCCCATCTCCAAAATACTGATGATATGGATCCATGGTCAAAAAAAAAATTTCTTGTTCTTACACTGAAACACTAGCAAATAAAATTAGAAGACTCATGAACAAATAAAATCAAACACATGGATATATAATCATGAAAGCAATCAAACAACAATCCTAAAATTACCAAACATTGCATATTAACGTGCATTCCCCGGCAACGACACCAAAATTTGATAAGCGAATCTATCACATCCGCTAAATCAAATTGTACAAATATATTTTCCACTGAACCCCTTAATTAAACAATAATGTCGTAGTAACGAGCCCAGGATCGATCCCGAGGAACCAACGGTAGAATGTAATTTAGGATTGTATTTTTATTCCTATTTTTGGGATTTTCGATATAAAAATGGAATTGGGGGAATTTAAGCTTGAATCTAAATCTAACAAATGAAACAAGCAATTAAGAAATTAATCTAATGCATAAATGAAACCCTAACTATGTGCCAATGAACAAATCATTACGCATTGTCACACTACGTTGTGATAAATCCATCAACACACTTAAACTAAATATGAAATAACAAGACAGAAATAAAATCTAATCTAAGCAGAATTTAAACCCTAACTTAGAACTTAAACACTAAACAATTAACTAAGCATCAAACAAGAATTAAACTAAATTGTATCAATGAAATTACAACTACCAAACATGAATTAAACTTCAACAAAACAAAGAAATGCTAAATTGCAATGATAAGAACTTAACAAACATAAAAGGAATATGTTCTAAGCTGTAAAAACACTAATAAAACGAAATAAATCCTAACCAATCCAACTCACAACCAATCTCACCAAACTTCACACTCAAGCCGTCACACCAAATTGCCAAAGTCGAGACCACCCAACTCTGGACCTCAGTGGAGACTCTCTACAGCGTATTAGTTCCAAGATTGCTCAAGAACGCCGACGGACCACCCCCGACGAGCTAGAACAAGCCAAAATCCCAAGAACGGCCGAAAATGCTAGAAATCTGCTACCGAAGCTCTCTGAATCTGATATGATGTAGCAGACTGCGGATGGCATCGGATGAAGCTCAATAACGCCGGCGGACCACCTTCGAGCGTCATTGAATGGAATCGGAACTCAGATTTGGAAGACCACCTCCAAATCTAGAGTGAAACAGAGAAACCGCCGTGAACAAATTTCCACCGGAGAGAACACTCTCCGATGGCTCCAGATGATCGAGATGACACCGCCGAGAAGTTCTCCACCGAGATTGAAGCACGGGAAATTGATCGGAGAAGGAATGGGGCCGAAATCTGGAAGATGCCGCGCCGCGAGACGAAGAACAGCGCAGGGGATCAACGAAGAAGCTGGGTACTGTAGCTTCTCATTTAAATCAGATCTGGATCTGGAATAGATGTGAGATGATTCCGGGCTAAATCAACGGTGAAAAGTCATCCAAAATCTGATCCGAAGGTACTGATGTTGATCTAGGGTCTGGATCTACTCTCCCGTAGGTCGGATCGATCAGATCATCACTGGATGGCCTAGATCCGCCTAGTCTTCAATAAACGGTCCAGATTAAGTCAGGCTGGATCAATAGCTAGATGAACTCAGATCTGCATCAAAACTTTTGGATCTTCATCAATGGCTCAGATCTGCTCCTCATTAAGTTGGATCGGCCAGATCTTCAACGGATGGTCCAGATCTGTCCTATTCTTGATAAACGGTCCATAATGCTTCAAAGCTTGATCTTCTTGTTTGAACTCCGATTTGAGCCCAATTTTGGTCCAAATAGATCCAAATTCAAGATCCTTTGATGCCTACAAAATAAGAATCAAATATTAGCATCAAATAATATAAAAATAAGGTAAATTGTAATTAAGTCCAAAAATACACACAATGCACAAAATGTGATGTAACTATGATTTTAACCTATGAAATCAACATCAAACCATGCATATATGAATCAAAATAATGCAGTAAAATCATGGTTATCATGTCTCCCATGTACTGATGAACAAATCAACAATACAAACAATCTATACTCAGCCACAGGCGGCTGAGGTATTTTGAATTTGTTAGGACATTCTTTAGCCATGTGTCCTTCCTGACCACAGGAGTAACATCCAGTCTTACCCAATAGACAGGTTCCTGGATGTGTTCTCCCGCATTTGGGACAGGGAGGGAACTTGGTCTGCTTGTTTGCTGGTCCTCCCTTCTGGTTACCTCCTGTGTTCCACTGCTTCCTTTTACTTCCTTTGCCTTTCCAGTTCTGTTTACTTGACTGCGATTTCTGGCTCCCCACTGCCTTATCCTCTGTCTTCACTGGCTTGTGTTGCGCTCGTTGTGCTTTGATGTTGTTCAGGTAGTGTTCAGCCACTAATGCTCTACTGATCAACTCTTCACCAGTTTGGGGCCGATGAGCTCCATTGCTCACATTCAGTGCTATCTGTGGTCTCAACATTCTGAGCATCAGTCTGACTCGCTCCTTCTCTGTACTTACTAGCTCTTGGCAAAGACGAGCTAGTCTGTTGAACTTCTAACCGCTTCTTCCACGGCAGGTCACCTTGCTTGAACTCAATAAACTCCTCATAGTGCTTGTTAGTGATCTGCAGGTGGAAGAACTCTTCATAAAACTCTGACTGAAAATCAGCCCAGCTCATCTGATCGACGACTCTCTTGGTATTTATCCTCTCCCACCACATACGAGCATCTCCTGACAGGCAGAAAGAGACACACTTAACCTTCTCGACTTCTAGCCAGTCAAAAAACTCCATTGTGCTCACTAGTGTTTTGAACTAAGCCTGGGCATCCCAGGGCTCAATCGTGCCTTAGAAGTTTTCTGGCTTCAGCTTCATCCATTGTATCAGGGATGCTTCTTGTCTTCTAGGTGTTGTGGCGACTTCCAGGGCAACTGATGGGACTTCAGTCACCACTGGGGTCTCCACATTGATGGTTGGGGGAGTGAGAGGGGTTGGCTTCTGATTGGCCATCAGATTGACAATCACTTGTTACTGCTCTGCTACTTGTCTCTGAAGTTGAGCAACAACTTCAGAGAGATTAGGCCCAATTGTTCTGGGCTCTTCGTTCTCCTGAGCTCGGTCCTTAGTACGAACGGTACGGGGATGTCCTCTTCTTGACATCTAGTTATGCAAAGAAAATGCTTGATATCTTCTCTATCCTTTCTAAACAAACATATGTATGAATCAAGAAAGGAGAAAAAATAACTTCTATCTTACTTAAGCACTCATAAGCAATTACTCTGTACTGCAGTTAATAATAAGGAAAGCAATAAAAGAAAGAATTTAAATACTTTCTTACTTGAAGACAGCAAGGTTGATGCTGATGTATGTGTGATGTTGGAGAATGGGAACTGCTCTGATACCAACTGTAACAACCACCCTTCTTACTACTACTCTCTAAGGGCGACCGTTACCTAACTACTACTCTACTTACTAGTGTCACTTATGCTATTATTAGCAACACTTAGATTTATCACGACCCTAGAGGAATTTCTATCGAAAAATTTCGACAGTGTCTCCCCTGTACTGGTGACCAAATCAACAATACAAGCAATCTATACTCAGCCACAGGCGGCTGGAACATATATTTTCACAACCACGCAGTAATAATACATACTATAACTAAAAGAAAGCTATTCTAGCAATAATAACCCAATATAACTCCAACAGTAGGACATATTAAGCTACAAATACGAATTAAACTCCATTACAATCTCAACTTCATAATAGCATTTAAGAAGAAAACTAAAAACATAAACTGAAACTCTAAATAGGTAGGTCTTGAAAATTTGCTAGCAAACTCTGGATCTCTCCATAGCCCAGTCATCACACACCTTCATCACCACCATCTTGTCGCCTTTCTTTCATATTTTAGCTTTTCCTTTATCTGCAGTAGGAGGAAAATAAATCTATAAGCGAAATGCTTAGTAAGTACTAATCTATCTCACAAAACTCGAAGTGCATAACAATAATGCAACAATACTAAAACTGAAATACTAAAAGAAAAGCTACATGTACTCATCTAATAGCACAGTACTCATGGTATACAGAAATAAAACTGAATACTGGAAATAATATTAAACATGCTCACTAAACTGATAAGAAAGTAATGAAACTAAAGCTGTATGCTTAGAATTAAAGAAACTAACTTCCATTGATTCTAAACATAGATGATACTTGTTTCATTTTCTTATAGCTTTATACTAGAAATTAGTCTTTTAATTTCACATTTACTTACTTTTTCTTTTTCTTTTACTCTTTCTTTCTTTTTCTTTTCTTTGGGCTCAGACTTAGTACCATCTTTTGCGCGCTCTCTAATAGAGACTGAGGTAGCGAGCCTCTAGTCCTATAAGGTAAAGACCTTGGTCTTACCAGGGCCAAGACCTTGGAATTGGTCACCTGAATTTGTTTAACGACAACCTTGGAAGTCGGGTACTAGCCTGTTACTTTAAATTACTTATTATGTCTTTTTTTTTTTTATTTTTTTATTTAGACCTTGGTCTTTTCTCTACTCATACTTCTCATAATTCTTCATCAGGGCTTACTAAAACCCTGTAGGTATATCTAACAAGTAGAGAATTGCAACTAACTGAGCATGCTATATAAAATAAAGCAAAGCCAATTAACTACAAGATAAACTTAATAACTATTCATGTTAAACTAATCATGCTTAATTATTAGCAAATGAAAACTAAAAGATCTACTCATGTATATCTATATAAACTAAATTTGTTACACATGCTCAACTGATAGCAAATGAAAAACTAAAACTGCTCAACTAATAGAAACCGAAAGCCGCACAACTAACAGCAAATAAATGCAACCTATACTTCAGAATCTACAACTAACAAGTGGAATAGAATATCAAATCTACTATCTGGTTCTTTCACAAACTACATTCATAGATGGCATGTGATATCTAGAGCATAAAATCTGTTTATGCATGATAAAATGTTGACAATATTTCTACTGGTTTCATTGATTTCATAATTCTACGTTTCCTAAGCAGATAGGTGGAGTAACCACATTAAATTAATAGAGCAACATCATGCAAGAATCAAATAACTCAATTGATGACAGAGAATCTATTTAAACCATTGTAATCCAACAGAACACCCTCAAGTTAAAGCTTTTTCGTGCCTATTGTGTAGTACAAACCATAACTGCACTTTAATGTACATACCAACTGAAAGCTAGGGTTCACGGTGAAAGAAAAGCTTGCTGTGCGGTGAAGAAACCATTCTAGGGTTCATGTGTGCTTCAGAAGCAAAGAGAGGAACAAAAGAGATTCGGAGCTATCCTACTGCAGGTGAGTAGCAACTTACATGGATTTTCTTGGACTTACAACCGAAGGAGAGGAAGGAGACTTCTAGGGTTCGGGCGGAGCTCTAAATCTCGGCGTTTCCTTTGTGTCCGCGTCTCTTCTTGACGAGAGGAGCTCAATGGTGTAATGACCCCTCGGAGACGAGTGCTCACCGGCCACCGGAATGCCCTAGCCTCGTTGCGTTTTCGTCCCAGAAGGGTTGGCGCCGTCGCGAGTGAGAAAGGAGAGGTTTCGGGAGGAAGAAAAATAGGTTTAGGGAAAAGAAATCTAATCCTTATACTTAGGGTTATTTCCATTATAACTACATCTTAAATCTCTTTCTCCTCATACTTTGTTAACAAAATGAGCGCAGTCCAGTTGGTTGGTTGCGTCCGGTTAGGTCGGGTTCGGCCGGAGGTCATGGGTTTGAGTCTCACCTTCAACGTTTTTTGGTCAAAACTTCTTTCTTTTTGTAAACATACTAAATGACCTCCAAAAATAATGTAAAAATAGTCTAAAAATTCCTAAAAATCTCTAGAATATTTTAAAAGTATTTCTAAACATTTTTATGGACTTTTAGAACTTGAAATAGGGAAAATTGGGTCATTACAATCCCCCATACCTTATAAAAAGTTCGTCCTCGAACTTAGAATAGCTATGGATACTTCTGTCTCATACTGTCCTCCCGCTCCCAAATGACTTCCTCGTGCTTCTGGTTCTGCCAGATGACCTTCACTAGTGGTACTTCTTTATTTCTTAATCTCTTAACTGCTCTGTCCACTATTTGTGTTGGTCTGCTCTCATAACTAAGATCCTCTTGGATCTGCACTGGCTGAGGTTGAATCACTTGGCTCGAGTCGTGGAGACACTTCTTTAGCATGGAGACATGAAATACAGCCACAGTCTGATAATAGAGCCTCTAGTCCTATCAGACTGAAGTCCCATCAGTCTGATAACATCTCATCATTTTATTGTAACGACCCGGCCCTCTTGGCCCATTTGGCAGCCCATTTGGCGACCTCTCATGTCGTCGACCGTCGACCCTTATGTCGTTGACCCATTTGGCGACCTCTAATGTCGTCGACCGATGACCCTTGGCTGTGCCGTTACTCAGTAGGACTTTCCACCCATGGTCAGTGGATTTTTGCCTCCCCCAGGATTCGAACTCTAAACCTCCAGGCTTAAGTATTAGAGTTTATGAATCCTGGTAACCAAGTGAGATCACACGACATAAGGGCCGACGGTCGACGACATGAAAGGTCGCCAAATGGGCCGCCAAATGGGTCAAGAGGGCCGGGTCGTTACAATAAAAAGGCGCCTTTTATTGTAATGACCCGACCCTTTTGGCCTCTTGGGCGGCCCTTGTGGCGGCCCAACTGGCGGCCCTTATGTCGTCGGCCCATTTGGCGACCTCTCATGTCGTCGACCGACGACCCTTTGGCCGTGTCGTTACTCACTAGGAATTTCCACCTCAAGTTTTTCTTTGCATAATTAGATGGCAAGAAGAGAACATCCCCGTACCATTCGTAATGAGAACAAAGATCAGGAGAACGAAGAGCTTAGATCAACTGAGCCCAATCTCTCTGAAGTTGTTGCCCAACTCCAGAGACAAGTAGTAGAGCAGCAACAAGTGATTGCCAACTTGATGACCAATCAACAGCCAGTTCCTCCCACTTCCCCAACCATCAGTGTGGAGACTCCAGTGGTGACTGAAGTCCCATCAGCTGCCCTAGAAGTCGCCACAACACCTAGGAGACAAGAAGCATACCTGATACAGTGGCTGAAGCTGAAGCCAGAAAGTTTCTCAGGCACGACTGAGCCCTAGGATGCTTAGGCTTGGTTCAAGACACTGGAGAGCACAATGGAGCTTCTTGACTGGCTAGAAGTCGAGAAGGTTAAGTGTGCCTCTTTCTGCCTATCTGGAGATGCTCGTATGTAGTGGGAGCAAGTTAAGAGTAAGAGAGCAGTCAACCAGATGAGCTGGGTTGACTTCGAGATAGAGTTTTACGAAGAATTCTTCCATCAACGGATCACCAATAAACATTATGAAGAGCATATAGAATTTAGACCAGGTGACCTACCAGTAGAAGAAGCGGTCAAAAGATTCAATAGGCTAGCTCGTCTTTGCCTAGAGTTAGTAAGTACAGAGAAAGAACGAGTCAGACTGATGCTCCGAAGGCTGAGACCAGAAATAACACTTAATGTGAGTAATGAAACTCACCGACCACAGATTGGTGAAGAGCTGGTCAGCAGGGTATTAGGGAGCACTATTTGAATAGCATCAAGGCACAACAAACACAACACAAGTCAGTCAAGATCGAAAACAAGACAGTGGGAAAATAGAGACTCCAGTCAAGTAATCAAAACTGGAAGGACAAAGATAACAAGAAAGACCCAAGCAGGAAGACGTTCGGGTAGTCTGTGAATATCCAGAGGTATTTCCAGAAGGGCTACCTGAACTACCTCCCAACAGAGAAGCGGAGTTTGAAATTGAATTGGTTCCTAACGCCAACCCAATTTCAAAAGCTCTGTACCAAATTTCTCTAGCAGAGCTAAAAGAGTTACAAGAACAATTTCAGGAGCTACTTGACAAGGGTTTCATCCGCCCTAGTCATTCACCCCGGGGAGCTCCAGAGTTATTCGTTAAGAAGAAAGATGGATCCATGCTAATGTGCATAGATTTTAGAGCGCTGAGCAAGGTAGCAGTTAAGAACAAGTATCCTCTTCCCAGAATAGATGATCTATTTGATCAGTTAAAGGGGGCAACAATGTTCTCAAAGATATACCTGCGCTCTGGGTACCATCAGTTGAAGGTGAAAGAAAGTGATATACCCAGAACGGCTTTCAGGACCAGATACAGACACTACGAGTTTGTAGTCATGCCTTTTGGTGTGACTAATGCACCAGCGGTCTTCATGGACTTAATGAAAAGAGTGTTCAAAGAATACCTTGATAAATTTGTCATCGTGTTCATCGATGACATTCTAGTCTATTCAAGGACCCTAGAGGAACATGACATGCACTTGAGGATAGTACTGCAGACCTTACAGCAAAAGCAGCTTTATGCTAAATTCTCAAAGTGCGAGTTCTGGTTAGAGCAGGTGGTGTTTCTAGGTCACATAATTTCTAAAGAAGGCATCCAAGTCGATCCAGCCAAAATAGAAGCAGTCAACAACTGGAGCAGACCCAAGAACGCCAGGGAGATCAGAAGCTTCCTTGGTTTAGCTAGGTACTACAAGAAATTCGTGGAGGACTTTTCCAGGATAGCCTCTCCACTAACATCCCTCACCAGGAAGAACAAGAAATTTGAATGGTCAGATAAATGTGAGCAGAGTTTCCAAGAGCTCAAGAAGAGACTGACCAGTGCTCCTATCCTAACAGTTCCAGGAAGTGACAAGAGTTTTGACATCTACAGTGATGCTTCCAAGATAGGCCTAGGAGCTGTTCTCATGCAAGAAGGAAAAGTTATAGCTTATGCTTCCAGACAACTCAAAGACTATGAAAATAACTACCCCACTCATGATCTTGAGCTGGCAGCTGTGGTCTTTGCACTAAAACTCTGGCGACATTACTTGTATGGCGCCCAGTGCAGAATCTTCACAGACCATCAGAGTCTTAAGTACTTCTTCACTCAAAGGACTTAAACATGAGACAGCGTAGGTGGCTAGAGTTGGTCAAAGATTATGACTGTGAAATCCTCTACTACCCAGGCAAAGCTAACAAAGTGGCAGATGCACTAAGCAGAAAGTCCAGTGCATCCCTGATGTCTCTGTCATCATTAGCCCTGCCACTGCAGAAGGAGTTGTCAGATTTCGGACTTGGAATTATTTATGGACAACTTTCTGCACTGACCTCAGAGTCAACCCTGCTTGAGGATATACAGAGAAAATAAAGGGAAGACCCAGATATCCGAAAGATCAAGCAAAGGATACGAGAAGAAGGAAATTCAGAGTTTCGAGTATCAGATAGTGGAATCCTCTACCAGCGGAACCGCCTTTGTGTCCCCAAGGATGAAGAACTGAGAAAGAAAATCCTAGAGGAAGCTCATAGTACCCCTTACTCCATGCATCCTGATTCCACCAAGATGTACCAAGACGTGAAACAAAGGTTCTGGTGGTCCGGACTCAAAAGAGACGTCGCCAAATATGTCAGTACCTGCCTGACGTACCAGAGGGTTAAAGCAGAACACCAGAGACCAGGAGGAGTTCTACAGCCTCTTCCAATACCAGAGTGGAAGTGGGAGGACATATCCATGGACTTCATAACAGGTCTCCCAAGAACCACAAATGGATACGATGCGATATGGGTAGTAGTGGACAGATTGACTAAGTCAGCTCATTTTCTAGCTATCAAGGTGTCTCACTCTATAGAGCAGTTGACACAGTTATATGTTAAGGAGGTGATCAAACTTCACGGAGTTCCTAAATCTATTGTTTCTGATAGAGATGGACGCTTCACCTCACACTTTTGGGAGTGTATTCAGAATGCACTGGGCACCAAACTCAAGTTCAGCACAACCTTCCATCCTCAGACTGATGGACAGACAGAGCGAGTAAATCAGATTCTAGAAGATATGCTCAGAGCTTGTGCACTAGATTTCAAGGGAAGTTGGTGTAAGTATCTATGCTTAGCTGAGTTTGCCTACAACAATAGCTATCAGGCCACCATCAAGATGGCACCTTATGAGGCGTTGTATGGTAGGAAGTGCAGATCACCCATTTGCTGGCAAGAAGCAGGTGAAAGAAGAGAAATGGAAATAGAGCTGGGCATTCAGACATAGTTGATAGATGAGACTACTCAGGCGATCCAGAAAATCAGACAGAGAATTGAGACTGCCCAGAGTAGACAGAAGAGTTATGCTGACACACGCCGTAGGCCACTGGAATTCCAAGTAGGAGATTCAGTCTTTCTCAAGGTTGCTCCTATGAAGGGAGTGATGAGATTTGGCAAGAAGGACAAATTAAGTCCTCGCTATGTAGGACCTTACCTGATTATAGAGAGGATTGAGAAAGTAGCTTACAAGCTGGATTTACCACAGGACATGTCAGCAATACATAATGTATTTCATGTCTCCCTGCTAAAGAAGTGTCTCCACGACCCTAGCCAAGTGATTCAGCCTCAGTCACTGCAGATCCAAGAGGATCTTAGTTATGAGAGCAGACCTACTCAGATAGTGGACAGAGCAGTCAAGAGACTAACAAATAAAGAAGTGCCACTAGTGAAGGTCATCTAGCAGAACCAGAAGCATGAGGAAGTCACTTGGGAGCGGGAGGAAAGTATGAGACAGAAATATCCAGAGCTATTCTAAGTTCGAGGATGAACTTTTTATAAGGTATGGGGGATTGTAACGACCCAATTTTCCCTATTTCAAGTTCTAAAAGTTTATAAAAATATTTGGAAATACTTTTAAAATATTCTAGAGATTTTTAGGAATTTTTAGAGTATTTTTACGTAATTTTTGGAGGTCGTTTAGTATGTTACAAAAAAAAAAGAAGTTTTGACGAAAAATATTGAAAGTGAGACTCGAACCTAAGACCTCCGGTCGAACCCGACCTAACCCACACACAGCCAACCAACTGGGCTGCGCGTGATTTGTTAACCAAGTATGTAGCGAGATTTATTTAAGTTATAGTAAAGGGCAGAAAGAAAACCTAGGTTATAATGGGTTAATTTCTTTCCCGAACCCTAATTCCTTTCTCTTCTCCTCACGTGCGTCGGCGCTTCTGGACTTGGGCGGAAACGCAGCAAAGCTAGGGCTTTGTTCTCCGGCGCCGGCGAAGCCCTTTTCCGGCCAGTCTTCACCGGTGGGTGGTCATCCCGACGAAGGGAGCTCGGAAGCACAAAGGAGCCGCCGAGTTTCAAGCTCCACCCGGAACCCTAGCCGCCTCTCCCTCTCGGTTGTAAGTCCTAAAAGCAAGTGTAAGTACTTCTCACCTGCAGTAGGAGTAGCCCTCGGATCTGTGTTTCCTGGTGATTTTCGAAACATGTTGTGTTGTGGATGTTAGGAGCTTAGTTGTTCTTTTCTTCCCTTGTCTCGGCACATGCTGAATTGGGATTTCTAGGGCTTAGTTCTACCTTTCTTGCATTCGGTATATGCTGTTTTGGGGCTTGCTAGGGATTTAGTTCCTTCTTTGGTTGCGGAACATGCTATACAGGATTATTGTGCTCGTGGGCTACGTGGTAGTACCGAGATTTACTAGCTGCTTTGTATTGTTGTTGTAACCCGCATAAAGAATTCGGTTGCCCTTTGAAACCCTAGGATCTGCTTTGAAATTTCGAAATTTCTTGCTGCTTGGTATTGTTGTGGTAGCCTGCTTAAAGAATTCGGTCCTATGCATGTGCAGATCTATTTATCTCGGTTGCTGTTAATAATTTAGTGAGAATGCATTAGAAAATAATGTTTTTTTTGAGAATTGCTCATTTATTGCTCGTTATGTTGAGCATTGCTCTTAATTGCTAACTATGTGTCAGAATGCTTCTAGAAATAATTTTGAATTTTTCTAACATTAATATGAGTATGATGAGTTTCCTTTGCTATTAGAATATCATGAGCAGTGTTTTCTCATTTGTTATTAGCATGAGCAGTATTAGTTCTCAATTCTTTCCATTTGCGGTATTAGAAGAGCATGGGTAGTATTGATTCTTAGATCAGTTTTTAAGTTTCTTGTTTGATACATATGCATACATGTGTTAGTTAGCTTTTAATAGCTCTTTAATCTTAAGCATATAGACAGTTGTTTTGCTATTTTAAGAAGATGAATAGCCATGTATTTTAGTGGAATGATTATGTGCCCTATTAAACCTTTTGAGGATTATGGGTAACCACAAGTAAGGAAAAGACCAAGGTCTAGTTAGAAAAGATAACAAGTAAATTAAAGTAAGAGGCTAGTACCCGACTTCCAAGGTTGTCGTTAAACAAATTCAGGTGACCAATTCCAAGGTCTTGGTCCTGGTAAGACCAAGGTCTTTACCTCATAGGACTAGAGGCTCGCTACCTCAGTCACTATTAGAAAGCGCGCATAAGATGGTACTAAGCCTGAGCCCAAAGAAAAAGAAGAAGAAAGAAAAGTAAAAGTAAAAGAAATTAAAAGATTAATTTCAAGTATAAAGCTATAAGTAAATGAAACAAGTACCACCTATATTTATAATCAACAGAAGTTTAGTTTCTTAAATTCTAAGCTTACAACATTAGTTTCATTACTTTTCTTATCAGTTTAGTGAGCATGTTTAGTTTTATTTCCAGTATTCAGCTTTATTCTGGTATATCATGAGTATGTAGTTTATTTGAGTACTTTGCTATTAGATGAGTACATGTAGCTTTTCTTTTAGCATTTCAGTTTCAGTATCGTTTGCATTTTTATGCACTTCGAGTTTTTGTGAGATAGTTTAGTACTTATTAAGCGTTTCGCTTATAGATTTCTTTTTTCCTCCTACTGCAGATAAAGAAAAAGCTAAAGTCTGAAAGGAAGGCGACAAGGTGGTGGTGATGAAGGTGTGTGATGGTTGGACTATGGGAAGATCAAGAGTTTGTTAAGGAATTATCAAGACTTTCCTATTTAGAGTTCTTTTAGTTTAAATACTATTATGAAGTTGAGATTGTAATTGAGTTTATTCCGTACTTGCAGCTTGATATGTCCTATTGTTGGAGTTAGATATTTGTTTACTATTGCTAGAATAATTTTCTTTTACTTACTGTGTTATTATTACTGCGTGGGTGTGGAAGAAAATATGTTCCAGCTGCATGTGGCTGTGTATATAGTGTTTGTATTGTTGATTTAGTCACCGGTACAGGGGAGATTTTGTCGAAATTTTTCGGTAGAAATTTCTCTAGGGCCGTGATAAATTTAAGTGTTGCTAATGACAGCACAAGTGACACTAGTAAGTAGAGTAATAGTTAGGTAACGGTCACCCTTAGAGAGTAGTAGTAAGAAGGGTGAGCATTAACAACTACCCTTCTTACTACTACTCTCTAAGGGTGACCGTTACCTAACTACTACTCTACTCACTAGTGTCACTTATGCTATTATTAGCGACACTTAGATTTATCATGGCCCTAGAGGAATTCCTACTGAAAAATTTCGGCAGAGTCTCCCTTGTACCGGTGACGAAATCAACAATACAAACACTATATACACAGCCACAGGCGGCTAGAACATATTTTTCCACACCCACGCAGTAATAATAACACAGTAAGTAAAAGAAAACTATTCTAGCAATAGTAAACAAATATCTAACTCCAACAATAGGACATATCAAGCTACAAGTACGGAATAAACTTAATTACAATCCCAACTTCATAATAGTATTTAAACTAAAAGAACTCTAAATAGGAAAGTCTTGATAATTCCTTAATAAACTCATGATCTCCCCATAGTCCAGCCATCACAGACCTTCATCACCACCACCCGGAACCCTAGCCGCCTCTCCCTCTCGGAAACGAAGAAGCAGGCTTAGGGCTTCGTCTCCGGCGCCGACGAAAGGTTCTTTCCGGCCGGTCTTCACCGTACGTGACCATCTCGACGAAGGGAGCTCGGAAGCACAAAGGAGCCGCCGAGTTTCAAGCTCCACCCGGAACCCTAGCCGCCTCTCCCTCTCGGTTGTAAGTCCAAGTAATCAAGGGGTAAGTACTACTCACCTGTGGTAGAAGTAGTTCCGAAATTTTGCTTCCTTCTTTTCCTTGCCGAGCGTGAACATATTCTCATTGACTCGTTTAAGCATTACGGTTGGGTTTTCTTTGCTAAGCACAGCATGTTTAAGAAGTATTTGTTTTTAGGTTGTGACCTTGATGATCATGCTCTGTTTCGTGTTGAGTGTTATGGTTTCGAATTTTTACAGTTTAAGTTTTACAATCCATGTAAAGCTTCGTGTAGAGCATGAGGAATTGTTCCTCAGGCTTGCACTTAGTATTTTAGTTGGCATGTTCGGGTTGTATGGAAGCTAGCATTGTTCTTCCTGTTTCCTTCTGTTGTCGTGGCACATTGCGTGAAGAGCAATTGTGGCTTGGGTTTACAGTAGAAGCTCTTTACAGTGACCATTAGGAATTGGTTGATCTATGCTATTAACTGGACATGAACAGCATATGCTTTAGTATATCATGTGTTAACTGTTGATTACAGCAGAAATCATCCTTTCCTTATGTTTTTGCTTTGTTGGAAATAACTTAGGAGTGTAGACCTATTAAGTGCAGATTTCATATATCGGGCAGTACTCTATTCCTTTAGAATTTGTTTCATGTCAAGTTTAGTTTTAGTTTAACATGAACAACCTTGTTTTTATGATTTGGAGTTAGCTTGTTGTGCTATTTTTCTAGCATTCTAGTATTTGGTTGCTTGGTATTTCAGTTGCTTAGTTCCTTAGCATTTCAATCCAAAATTCAGAATTTCACGGCTTTGTTTTTAAGCATGAAAGTTTCATAAGTAAGCTTGAGTAATTTCTTATCCAAGGACAACCTTTATTTAAAGCATGTAGGGTTAGTTTATTGGTTTTCTTGAACATGAACAACTATTAAGCTTATCTTGTAGTTTGATTTGCTTGCTTTATTTTTATAGCATGCTCAGTTAGTTGCAATTCTCTACTTGTTAGATACACTTGCAGTATTCGAATAGCATGAGCAGTATCGAATTATAATTCAGTTTGTAGTTTTCTGTTTTAATACATATGCATATATATGTGTTAGATAACTTTTAATAACTCTTTAATCTGAAGCATATAGTTAGTTGTTTTTGCTATTTTAATAAGATGAATAGCCATGTATTTTAGTGAAATAATTGTGTGCCCTATTAAACCTTTTGAGAATTATGAGTAACTACAAGTAAGAAAAATACCAAGGTCTAGTTAGAAAAGATAACAAGTAAATTAAAGTAAGAGGCTAGTACCTGACTTCCGAGGTTGTCGTTAAACAAATCCAGGTGACCAATTTCGAGGTCTTGGCCCTGGTAAGATCGAGGTCTTTATCCTCATAGGACTAGAGGCTCGCTACCTTAGTCACTATTAGAGAGCGTACATAAGATGGTACTAAGCCTGGGCCCAAGAAAGAAAACGAAGAAGAAAGAAAGAGAAGAAGAAAGAAAGAAAAAGAAGAAAGAAAAGTAAAAGTAAATGAAATTAAAAGATTAATTTCAAGTATAAAGCTATAAGTAAATGAAACAAATACCACCTATGTTTAGAATCAACAGAAGTTTAGTTCCTTTAATTCTAAGCATACAGCATGAGTTTCATTAGTTTTTTTATCAGTTTAGTGAGCATGTTTAGTTTTATTTACAGTATTCAGCTTTATTCTGGTATATCATGAGTATGCAGTTTATTTGAGTACTTTGCTATTAGATGAGTACATGTAGCTTTTTTTTTAGCATTTCAGTTTCAGCATCGTTTGCATTTTTATGCACTTCGAGTTTTTGTGAGATAGTTTAGTACTTACTAAACATTTCGTTTATAGATTTATTTTTCCTCCTACTGCAGATAAAGGAAAAGCTAAAGTATGAAAGGAAGGCGACAAGGTGGTGGTGATGAATGGACTATTGAGAGATCCAGAGTTTGCTAGCAAATTTTCAGGACCTACCTGTTTAGAGTTTCAGTTTATATTTTTAGTTTTCTTCTTAAATGCTATTATGAAGTTGAGATTGTAATGGAGTTTAATTCGTATTTGTAGCTTGATATGTCCTACTGTTGGAGTTATGTTTGGTTACTATTGCTAGAATAACTTTCTTTTAGTTATAGTGTGTATTATTACTGTGTGATTGTGAAAATATATGTTCCAGTCGCCTGTGGCTGAGTATAGATTGTTTGTATTGTTGATTTGATCACCGGTATAAGGGAGATTTTGTTGAAATTTTTCGGTAGGAATTCCTCTAGGGCCGTGATAAATCTAAGTGTTGCTAATAATAGCATAAGTGACACTAGTAAGTAGAGTAGTAGTTAGGTAACGGTCGTTCTTAGAGAGTAGTAGTAAGAAGGGTGGTCGTTACAGTTGGTCAAGTGCGTCTCTTTTTGTCTATCAGGGTAATAGTGTTACAGTTGGTCAAGTGCGTCTCTTTCTGTCTATTAGGGTAATAGTGAGCACTATCTGAACAGCATCAAGGCACAACAAACACAACACAAGTCAGTCAAGATCGAATACAAGACAGTGGAAAAACAGAGACTCCAGTTAAGTAATCAAAACTGGAAGGACAAAGATAACAAGAAAGACCCAAGCAGGAAGATGTTCGGGTAGTCTGTGAGTATCCAAAGGTATTTCCAAAAGAACTACCAGGACTACCTACCAGCAGCGGAAGCGTGATGGCTGGACTATGGGGAGATCAAGAGTTTGTTAAGGAATTCTTCTAGGGCCGTGATAAATCTAAGTGTCGCTAATAATAGCATAAGTGACACTAGTGAGTAGAGTAGTAGTTAGGTAAGTTATCAGGATTCATTGTCACGCCCCAGAGGAGTCCCCGTCCGAAGAAATTTCGGCAGCATCTCCCCTGTACGGCGGACAATCTGAAACTTCTACATAACACATATACCTCAGCCACAGGCGGCTGGAATAATAACAATAAGTAAAAGCAAACACCACGCAGTTACTATAAATTATTCAGCCTCTGGCTGTCACAACCACGCAGTTAAGATAATTAAACAGAAAGATAATACTCTGACTCAAAATCCACCCTACTCCACTACACTCGTAAAGCTCAAATCCGACGAACTCACCTCTTCTGCCGTCCAGGCAGGCATGTAGTAAAAACATATCGAATAGAACATCCATCAATATCGCAAAAGAAAACATACAATGTCCAAGTATCCAAATAACCAAGTCCACACATAATCAAAATAAAAACAAAACTAAATGATAGATAAAACATCGAGGTCGGCAGGAATCTAGCACTACGTGTAGTGAGGACTAGCGACTGGAACTCCTTCCTGACAGCATCAACCTGAAAATAACAACAATGGAGGCGGGGTGAGTCCAACACTCAGCAGGTACAATTGATATGCAAAGTAAAGAAATAACACCTAGCACTAATCATGCGTAGAGTCTCCTGATAAAAATAAAAGTAAATGCAAACCGAAGTAGACAGGAGAGAATCTGTACTAACCAGGACCCGGTATAAGGACAAACAGTCCGAAAGGTATAGAAGACCTGTATGCATGTCAAACATAGGTATCCAAATAATATGCAGCATATAAATGCAGCAATCACAATCACAAACAATAAATGCATCATGCATATGATGCCAATGTCATGGTCACCCCTGACGCCAGTCAGCCAACTCATAACAAAAGTGGGACCGAGTGGGTAGGGTGACGTGCACTCGCAACACTACTCCCGATGAGTGATCGAGTGGGACGGATGTCGTCGGAGTACACACGCATTCCTACCCCAAATCATAAATTGGGGAGCGCAATGCTCTCATCTCCCGACTCGCGGACGGGAGGGATCTCTAACATGCTACACGCGTCACACTACCCATGAGCGGATCAACGGAGCACCGAAAGCGATGAAACTGCCTACCACGCCGTGTCACGCTACCCATGAGCGCCACAACGGAGCAAAAAGTGATGAAAACTGGCAAAGTGCTCGACAATAATGTAGCAATCTCTCACACAGCATGCAATCATGCGAATGGTGCATGTCACTAAGCATGGTAATATGCTAAATCAATCTCTGGACATATGATAATGTGCACCAAAGTAAATAAATCATATCAAGGTATACTGATCAATTAAGGTATCAAACCTAGGTCCTGACATGGTAAAACATGGTTATATCACTACCCATGAGCATGTGAAATCAGATAGGTATCAATACGAGATGCAAACAAACAATCAATCAAGCAGGCAACATGTATCGGGCAGTGATTAACCGAACAAATAAGAAAACACAATTAATGCAAATTGTTAATTTCATTACTAAGCATATCAAAGACAATAAGTCAAAAGTACCCGCCTCCGAAAATAGAAAGGTCCAATCTGACTCAGAGATACTTGTCTCGCATCAAGGTCTTGTGTTAAATCGCACAGTTTAGCTAATTTAATTATAAACAAATAGCTAAACTAATTTCTAATCCACTGACCAGTTAGGGTTAGTTTCATTAACCCCAACTACACCGTTATACAACTTATAAACCTAAATCAATAATTATTGCTAACACAACTAGCAATAATCTAACACAAAGATCAAAACCATAAACCTTACCTCAAATCAACCGCTGCTGGAAGTCACAAAGTTGTTGCCCAATTAGGATTGTTTACAGCCAGCAAAGATAAATTGCTGCTGGAACAAAACGAACAAACCAAAACAGTAATTAATCCACATTCTTATACATACAGAATTTCCAACCAAGCTACAACAAGGACAATCCATTTTCCTACATCTTACCTAGGTTGACACCCATTGCAGAAGCCAGTAGATACCGAAAGGAGTGGCTGTCCAACCACAGCACAACCCCATAGCAAGTTCTAATGCACCTAACGATCACAATTGCAACCTTGACTACAAACCCATAGCATAAAAACTTCACCTCACGGCTGAGATCACTGCTGGATATAAAAATGCGATAGGAAGGGTCGCTGCCAGAAATCAGAAACACCCCTCAAAGCACATAAACCCCACCAATCCGTGACCTAGAGTGGCAGCAAGGAGAGGGTCAAGATCAAGAGTAGAGATTACTGTCAAACAATAACCTAATTCTGACCAAACTTACCTCCAAGATCAAATAGGGCATGCGGCTGGAGACTAGGGCAGAAGCAAGGAAATCGGCTGTGTCGCGAGCCCAAAGAGGAGAAGGAGTCGCGATGACCGATTCTCGCCCAAGCGTCGCTGGCGTTAAAGCACAAGGATGGTGACGTCGACAAGGCACAGGGGTGGCAGCCGACGCTAGGGCTCGGCTGGATCCGCGTCGGTGAAGGGAAGAAGGCGTCGGCTAGGGTACAACCCGCGGAATCGAGAGTAAGGTGGCGGCGGCGAAATGAAGGAAATGAAGAAGAGAAGAGTCGGCCTTCCGTTTTGTACACTCGGAAAGGAGCAACCACCGCCGGCGGTTAGGCAAGGAAGAAGAGAAGAAAACGCACGAGGAGAAGAGGCATAACTCTTCTGGCAGTCTTATCCCTCTGACATCCTCTGCCTGATAGTACGGACCAACTCCGCCTCATGCTGAGCTCTATGAGGTCTCAACAACTGGGCCTCCCCAACCTCATCCCAGAGGGTGGGTGTCCGACAAGGCCTACCATACAACGCTTCAAAACGGTGTCATCTGGATAACCGAATGAAAGCCGTTGTTGTAAGCGAACTCTACCAATGGCAAATAGTCCTCCCAACTGCCTCCAAAATCCAATACACAAGGTCTCAACAAGTCCTCTAGAGTCTAAATGGTCTGCTCTGACTATCGATCTGTCTGAGGATGGAAAGCTGTACTAAATCAGAGCGGGGTGCCCAAGGCCTGCTGCAGACTCTGCCAAAAACGAGACGTGAACCGGAGCTCTCTATCTGAAATAATAGTCAACGAACCACCACGTGATATGATGATCTCCCGGCAAAACAGATCTACCAATCGATCCAGGAAATCAGTCTTCCGGATCGCTAACGAGTGCGCGGATTTGGTTAATCGGTCAACGATTTACCAAATCGCGTCATGGCATCGTCGTGTCCTCGGCAAACCTACCACAAAGTCCATGGTAATGTGATCCCACTTCTACTCAGGAATAAGAATCTGATGAAGTAATTCTGCAGGTCTCTGGTGTTCAGCCTTCACCTGCTGACAGACAAGACATCTAGTTACAAATTCCGCGATGTCTTTCTTCATGCCGTTCCACTAGTAGGAACGCCTCAAGTGTCGATACATACTGGTCCCGCCTGGATGGATCGCAAATCAAGAGCGGTGTGCCTCCTGGAGTAGCTCCTGTAAGACCGGATGAGACTGAGGTACGCATAACCTGTCTCGGAAGTATATAATACCCTCCTCGTCTCGTGTGAACTCGGTCTGCTGCCCGGAAACTATCTGGCTGCAAATAAACTACAAATACTGATCAGCAGCCTAGGGCTCTCATATCCTTGTCCTGATCAATGACTGAGCAACCATGGTAACCAGAGTACCCTGCTCTGTCTGTCCTTACTCCTCAAGGCCCAAATCGGAGGAACCTTAAATCAAGTCTGTGACCACAACTCGATGGCAAGCTAAAGTCCCTCTGGACTTCCTGCTAAGCGCTTCGACAACCTCATTAGCTCTCCCCGGGTGATAGCTAATGGTACAATCATAATCCTTCAGGAACTTCCTCCATCTCCTCAGTCGGAGATTAAGTTTCTTTCTAAGTGAACAGATATTTGAGACTCTTATGGTCAATGAGAATCTCAAATGTAACACCGTTCAGATAACACTGCCAAATCTTCAAGGCAAAAATAATGGCGGCCAGCCACAAGTCATGTACTAGGTCGTTCTCTTCATGCTCCTTCAACTACCGAGAAGTAGGAGACTACCCTGCCGTGCTGCATCAGAACAGCGCTCAAACCTTGATTAGATGCGTTGGTGTAGAGGACATATCCGTCCTCTCCAGAAGGTAAAAATTCAAAATCGGAGCCGACACTAGTCTCCGCTTCAGCTCCTAGAAGCTGGTCTTGTCATCCTCAGTCCAAGTGAACTTCACGCCTTTCCTGGTCAGGCGTGTAAGTAACATAGCAATCCGTGAGAAACCCTCAATGTATCTCCGGAAATATCGAGCCAAACAAAGGAAGTTACGAGTATCTTCTATAGACTCCGTCTACTCCCAACGGTAACAACCTCGATCTCCTGTGGAACCACAGTATATTCCTACTGGTGACCGTGTGTCTCAAACATCTCACAGAAGACAACCAAAATACGCACTACTGATCTTCACATATAGACGTTTCAGTCAAAACATCTCTAGAATTATGCAAAGATAGTGTACGTGATACACCTCAGATCAGGAATAAAACACCACATCATCAATAACGATAACGAATTCTGATCCAATTTCCTAGGGATACCCAAATCATCTAGTCCATGAAAACATCTAAGGCTCCGCAAGCCCTAATGGTAAAACCAATACACATAATGTCCGTATCACAGACATTCCCAATCCATAAGATCCTCGACAATAAATCTGAAATATGATCACCAACGATATAAATCATCTAAGCATAGATCCTCCAGTGTGAGAGCAACGCTCCATCACAAAAATACCACATATGTGGGAGCAACGCTCTACCACAAGAAATCCTCAATATGTAGGAGTAACACTCCACTACAAATAATCTATAACATGTATCTGCAATAGATATGGAAGCAATGCTCCGCTACAAGCAATCCGAAATATGTATATGTGGGAACTCCGCTCCACCACAAACAATCCATAAGTGTCCAAGGCACCTAACTATCCAACTAGAGGCTGCACGAGATCACTCAACCACATATCACTGTGGGCAGCCAAAGGTATAAACAACCTAGTAAACAAATCAAATCCATAGTCAACTCTATCATCATCCTAGGGGGTTGGTCACCCACTAATAGGAGAATTAGTTGATAGGGTTATACAACCAATAACATAATGTAGACACTCAGCATTCTACATTCAACATAGGTAGAATCATCATGATGCTACCCACCATACACCTGGTACACATGCACACACAACATATGTATAATCGACATAATCCTCCAATTTCTACACACCAAATACACTCATAGCACAGGTATAAATCAGTGTGATACCTCCAACAATACCTGTCAAACCCGTGTGCATATATCCATATAGGTATAATCAACAATACACCTCAATAACACTCACATGACATATGTACACCTATGCCAAGAGTATAATTAACGTAATACTTCCAACAAATCATAATCGACACGAGTATACTCTCAAAACAATCATATAATAAACAAGATAGCTCAAATATTACACCCAACACATCTGCACATATCAGAACTCAGATTAGATCGATAAGATACATCCAATAAAACACTCAAACATATGTGCACAATCCACAACATAGTTTTTAATTGACAAATACCTCCAATAAACAATCAGACATGTATGTCTAACCACTCGGGTATAATCTACTAGAAACCCACAATAATCATATGTATAAAGGTATACGACCCAAAAGATAAAGTCAGAATTCAAGAACATCAAGACACTCTCATTTTTTTATCCTCAAAAATATCAGCCCACATAATATCAGATGAATCAGTTTCTACTCCCATGAGGGCAAATTAGCATTCAAAACATCGATCATTATTTATCCACATAGTTCAATATCAGATGAAACAAATATCAATTTTTATCATCCTGTTAACTAACCACAACTAACCAGATTTATTAAAATCTCATAGGCACTCTAAACCATAAACTCTCTAGCACCCAATTTATAATCTGATCACGAATTATAATCATCAAACCTGTGAATATCATATATGACACTCACTATGTCGCCATCAACGACAACCCAAATAATAGATCATCAAAATAGTTGACACTCACTATGTCACCATCAACGACAACCCAAATAATAGATCATCAAAATAGTTATCCACTAATAGATCATCAAAACCACATAACATTTACTCTCACAAACCATTAGAAATCAACACATCACAATATCTGATCTCCCAATATCCCTCAACCTCAAATCATTCTCAACAATGATCAAACATGATAACTCTCCAATGACCAATTTTCATCGTATCGGATACCCAAATATCCAAAAGATACGAGTATAAAAACTCTACTGGCTAAGTCCACAGGAATATATAGGTATCATCCATTACCCAACTAACAATAGCAGAAGCTGATATGTGCCTCCATCTCCTAATAGTAGTAACAGAAGTTAAAACTACTGATGGTATGATATAAAAAAAATCACCAGAGACTATAATCCTTGATCTCTATTAGGGTCGACCAAGATCAGTGGCTAACCCATCACATGTAATATGGCTACAACAACCAGACAGGTAATAAAGATAAAGTGCTAATAGATGTCCTAACCATCATAAAATAAACATCATACCTATTTGCCGTCTGGAGATGTTTCATCGCTGTCCAGTCCCCAACTTCTGACCTCAAAATTCCGAATGAGAAAATCACCGGAAATCCATATAAATCCGAAACGGAAATCTGAAACATAACCATATCGAAAATCCGAAAATGCCCAGTTTGACTCGCAAACCTGGCTAACCCAAATATCCAGAATACCAACAACAGGTATCCGATAAATCTCCAGAACACTAACAGCAGGTATCATAACCCTTCTCTGATACCAATAAATTGGTATCAGATAAATCTCGAAAATCCAAAATACAAAAATTCAACAAGTATCGCCAACCTTGGCGCTCTGATACCAAGTAAATAAATTGGTATAAGGTTATCTCAAACATAAAAAATACGAAAACAAAAGATCATATAACCTAGCTCTGATACCACTAAATTGTCACGCCCCAGAGGAGTCCCCGTCCGAAGAAATTTCGGCAGCATCTCCCCTGTACGGCGGACAATCTGAAACTTCTACATAACACATATACCTCAGCCACAGGCGGCTGGAATAATAACAATAAGTAAAGCAAACACCACGCAGTTACTATAAATTATTCAGCCTCTGGCTGTCACAACCACGCAGTTAAGATAATTAAACAGAAAGATAATACTCTGACTCAAAATTCACCCTACTCCACTACACTCGTAAAGCTCAAATCCGACGAACTCACCTCTTCTGCCGTCCAGGCAGGCATGTAGTAAAAACATATCGAATAGAACATCCATCAATATCGCAAAAGAAAACATACAATGTCCAAGTATCCAAATAACCAAGTCCACACATAATCAAAATAAAAACAAAACTAAATGATAGATAAAACATCGAGGTCGGTAGGGATCTAGCACTACGTGCAGTGAGGACTAGCGACTGGAACTCCCTCCTGACAGCATCAACCTGAAAATAACAACAATGGAGGCGGGGTGAGTCCAACACTCAGCAGGTACAATTGATATGCAAAGTAAAAAATAACACCTAGCACTAATAATGCGTACAGTCTCCTGATAAAAATAAAGGTAAATGCAAACCGAAGTAGACAGGAGAGAATCTGTACTGACCAGGACCCGGTATAAGGACAAACAGTCTGAAAGGTATAGAAGACCTGTATGCATGTCAAACATAGGTATCCAAACAATATGCAGCATATAAATGCAGCAATCACAATCACAAACAATAAATGCATCATGCATATGATGCCAATGTCATGGTCACCCCTGACGCCAGTCAGCCAACTCAAAACAAAAGTGGGACCGAGTGGGTAGGGCTGTGACGACCGTGCACTCTGCAACACTACTCCTGATGAGTGATCGAGTGGACGGGATGCTGTTGGAGTACACACGTACTCCTACCCCAAATCATAAATGGGGAGTGCAATGCTCTCATCTCCCGGTACGCTATGACGGGGAGGGATCTCTAACATGCTACACGCTGCGTCACACTACCCATGAGCGGATCAACGGAGCACCGGAAGAGCCAAACTGACGTGCTACCACGCTGTGTCACGCTACCCATGAGCGTCACAACGGAGCACCGAACAGTGATGAAAACTGGCAAAGTGCTCGATAATAATGTAGCAATCTCTCACACAGCATGCAATCATACGAATGGTGCATGTCACTAAGCATGGTAATATGCTAAATCAATCTCTGGACATATGATAATGTGCACCAAAGTAAATAAATCATATCAAGGTATACTGATCAATTAAGGTATCAAACCTAGGTCCTGACATGGTAAAACATGGTTATATCACTACCCATGAGCATGTGAAATCAGATAGGTATCAATACGAGATGCAAACAAACAATCAATCAAGCAGGCAACATGTATCGGGCAGTGATTAACCGAACAAATAAGAAAACACAATTAATGCAAATTGTTAATTTCATTACTAAGCATATCAAAGACAATAAGTCAAAAGTACCCACCTCCGAAAATAGAAAGGTCCAATCTGACTCCGAGATACTCGTCTCGCGTCAAGGTCCTGTGTTAAATCGCACAGTTTAGCTAATTTAATTATAAACAAATAGCTAAACTAATTTCTAATCCACTGACCAGTTAGGGTTAGTTTCATTAACCCCAACTACACCGTTATACAACTTATAAACCTAAATCAATAATTATTGCTAACACAACTAGCAATAATCTAACACAAAGATCAAAACCATAAACCTTACCTCAAATCAACCGCTGCTGGAAGTCACAAAGTTGTTGCCCAATTAGGATTGTTTATAGCCATCAAAGATAAATTGCTGCTGGAACAAAATGAACAAACCAAAACAGTAATTAATCCACATTCTTATACATACAGAATTTCCAACCAAGCTACAACAAGGACAATCCATTTTCCTACATCTTACCTAGGTTGACACCCATTGCAGAAGCCAGTAGATACCGAAAGGAGTGGCTGTCCAACCACAGCACAACCCCATAGCAAGTTCTAATGCACCTAACGATCACAATTGCAGCCTTGACTACAAACCCACAGCATAAAAACTTCACCTCATGGCTGAGATCACTGCTGGATATAAAAATGCGATAGGAAGGGTCGCTGCCAGAAATCAGAAACACCCCTCAAAGCACATAAACCCCACCAATCCGTGGCCTAGAGTGGCAGCAAGGAGAGGGTCAAGATCAAGAGTAGAGATTACTGTCAAACAATAACCTAATTCTGACCAAACTTACCTCCAAGATCAAATAGGGCATGCGGCTGGAGACTAGGGCAGAAGCAAGGAAATCGGCTGTGTCGCGAGCCCAAAGAGGAGAAGGAATCGCGATGACCGATTCTCGCCCAAGCGTCGTTGGCGTTAAAGCACAAGGATGGTGGCGTCGACAAAGCACAGGGGTGGCAGCCGGCGCTAGGGCTCGGCTGGATCCGCGTCGGTGAAGGGAAGAAGGCGTCGGCTAGGGTACAATCCGCGGAATCGAGAGTAAGGTGGCGGCGGCGAAATGAAGGAAATGAAGAAGAGAAGAGTCGGCCTTCCGTTTTGTACACTCGGAAAGGAGCAACCACCGCCGGCGGTTAGGGCAAGGAAGAAGAGAAGAAAACGCACGAGGAGAAGAGGCTCGGGCGCAAGGCTTCGACGAGGAGAAAAGAAAAATATAAAGAAAAAGAAAAGGAAAAAGGAAAAGAAAATAAAACTTTTCCTTATTAAAACTGGGTAGCCTAAACAGGCTTTTCCGGGCCCCATCTTAATCCCCGTTAACTCGTTCGTACGAGCTCCGAAAAATTTCCGAAAAATTTCCAAAAATTCTGGAAAATTCCCTTATTAATATTTACCTATTTCCGGTATTTTACATTCCTAAACTCTAATACTTAAGCCTGGAGGTTTAGAGTTCGAATCCTGGGGGAGGCAAAAATTCACTGGTCAGGGGTGGAAAGTCCTAGTGAGTAACGGCACGACCTAAGGGTCGTCGGTCGACGACATGAGAGGTCGCCAAATGGGCCGACGACATAAGGGCCACCAGTTGGGCCGCCACAAGGGCCGCCCAAGAGGCCAAAGGGCCGGGACGTTACAATAAAAAGGCGCCTTTTTATTGTAACGACCCGACCCTCTTGGCCCATTTGGCGGCCTATTTGGGGACCTCTAATGTTGTCGACCGTCGACCCTTATGTCGTAGGCCCATTTGGCCTTTCCACTGTCGATCGAACTCTAAACCTCCAGGCTTAAGTATTATAGTTTATGAATCCTGGTAACCAAGTGAGAGTTCATCTCACTTGGTTACCAGGATTCATAAACTATAATACTTAAGCATGGAGGTTTAGAGTTCGAATCCTGGGGGAGGCAAAAATCCATTGACTAGGGGTGGAAAGTCCTAGTGAGTAACGGCACGACCAAGGGTCGTCGGTCGACGATATTAGAGGTCGTCAAATGGGCCGACGTTATAAGGGCCGACGGTCGACGACATGAGAGTCGCCAAATGAGCCGCCAAATGGGCCAAGAGGGCCGGGTCGTTACATTGATTACCCGGCAGGGTAATTAAGGTTAAAAAAATTGGGCTAGGTTTAACTTGATCCACGGTACTGGTGAAGTTTTTGGATGATATATGTTAGGGAAGCTTGGACATTGCATGTCTAGAAAGATATGACTTCGACCTGGTGCATTTGGCCAAGTGGAACTGATCGAAGCTACCCTTAAATGGATCCTAACTAGTTAGACCAAGGTTTAGTATTAAGTTCAATTGGTAGAACTATTTGGGAAACCTCGAAGGCATGGTTACTCTAATAAGTTCCTTGTGACTCACCATAGCCCAGAAGTATATCCAAAGAATGCTTACTTGTTGAACCCAAAGCTAAACCTGAATCTAACACAAAGTTAAACCAAACTCTTAAATTGAACCTCAATTCATCTTACGAAAATTATAAGATTCCCTGATTGAAAATTTAGATCAGGTGAGATGACTAAGGAATTTAAAATTCAAATTCAAAATTAAACTCACAACTATAATTAATTCACATTCTATAATAAATTAATAAACTTAAAATTATTTTCAAAATTAATAAACTTGAAATTACTTTCAAAATTTAATAAACTTAAAATTATTTCCAAAATTAATTAACTTAAAATTATTTTCAAAATTAATTAACTTAAAATTATTTTCAAAATTAAAATTATTTTCAAGTTTAATAAAATTATTTTCAAAATTTAATAAACTTAAAATTATTTTCAAAATTTAATAAACTTAAAATTATTTGTTAGAAATCATTAACTTAAAACCTTTTCGAAAACTTTTCAAAACATTAATTTAATCAAACATCTCACAAACACCCATAGGATTAATTATTGCTAACTTAGATTGGGTGAGATAGAAAAATTAAGGAGTCTACTTCAATTAAACTATCTTTGAATCCATTAAAAGGAAACCAATTCAACTACTTCATGTGTAGGAATTGGATCAATGGATGTTGGATAGTGGATACTCCAGGCACATGACTGGAGATAAGTTGAAGTTTACTAAACTCAAATACAAGAATTTAGGATCGGTTGCATTCGGCAACGACGGTAAACTGAAAGTAATCGGAAAAGGTAATATTGAACTTAGTTCTGACTTCATTATTCGAAATGTTTTATTGGTTGAAAATTTTAACTTTAATTTACTAAGTATAAGTCAATTGTGTGATAGTGGATATTTAGTCAATTTTGACAAATCTGGGTGTTTAGTTAAAAACATCGAAAACCCTGAAATCAGACTTAAGGGACTTAGAAAAAATAACATCTACACAATTGACCTATCAATATCCTCAATAAAGTGTCTCATGACACAACAAGAGAAAACCCAACTGTGGCACAGAAGACTGGGTCACACTCACATTAGACTCATTTATAAAATGAGTCAAAATGGTCTAGTTAGAGGTTTGTCAAAATTATAATTCATTGAAAACTCAATCTGTAATACTTGTCAACAAGGAAAACAAACCAAATCAACACACAAGTCAACGAATCTAGAAAGAACTAACTCTGTGCTTGAGCTCCTTCACCTTGACCTATTTGATTCACATGGAACCAAGTCACTAAGCAAGAATCAGTATTGCTTAATTATAATTGATGACTACTCTAGATTCACATGGGTAAAATTTTTAAAAACAAAAGATGAAACTTTTGAAATATTTAGTAATTTCTGCAAATTAACAGAAAATGAAAAAGATGCTAAAATTAAACGTATCAGAAGTGATCACGGGGGGAATTTGAAAATCATAGGTTTACCCAATTTTGTAAAATAAATGGATACCAACATGAATTTTCATGTCCTAGAACCCCCCAACAAAATGGTCTAGTGGAACGTAAAAATAGAACCCTACAAGAAGCAGCTAGAACCATGCTAAATGAGTATAACTTAAATCATCAATTTTAGGCCGAAGCCATAAATACAGCAAATTATATTCAAAACAGAATTCTAATTAACAAACCTCACAATAAAACACCTTATGAACTATATTACCATAAAATTCCCAACCTAAACTATTTAAAAGTATTTGGTTGTAAAGTTCACATTTTAAATACTAAAGATTACTTAGGAAAATTTACACCCAAATCTAACCAAGGAATATTTTTAGGATACTCCTCAACTAGTAGGACCTTTAGGGCATGTTTGGTTCGGGGTTATCTTTGATAACCTTGGTTATCCATCCAAGGTTATCCACCAAAACCTTGTTTGGTTTTGGTAATTGATGATTCCTAAGTTATGCTACATGCCTGACACATCAGCAAGTTGGGCATATAGCTCGGAATCAGAAAACCCCATAAAATTGGGGTTTTCTTTGATTCCCTGGTTAACCAAAACATTAAGACAATATTATCCTTCGTTATTTACCCTTTGAGACAAAAATAACCTTATAGATTTACCAAATTTCAATCTACCCCTCCAATATAATCAAACCTCTCGAGCGATCTTCCGATCCGGCGATGGGATCGCCATTCCTCCTCCAACCCTCTCGCTCGCTGACGGAAGAAGCTATGGCGGCTGCCGGCCAGTCCCAGGATGACCTGAAGCGCATCGCCGCCCTACCCGCCGTGGAGCTGGTGCGGTCCGGCATGGTCCTTGGCCTCGGCACCGGCTCCACCGCCGCCCACGCCCTCGACCGCATCGGCGACCTCCTGCGCGGCGGCAACCTCCGTGACATCGTCGGCATCCCCACTTTCGAATGGGCCACTGCCCGCGCTGCGGCCGCCGGCATCCCCCTCACCGATCTTGCCGCGCACCCGGTGGTCGACCTGTCCATCGACGGCGCGGACGAGGTCGACCCGGCGCTCAACCTTGTGAAGGGCCGCGGTGGCTCCCTCCTCCGGGAGAAGATGGTGGAGGGCGCCAGCCGCCGCTTCGTCGTCATCGTCGACGGCTCCAAGCTTGTTCCGCGCCTCGGAGGCAGCGGCCTCGCCATCCCCGTGGAGGTCATCCCCTTCGGCTGGGCCCTCACTCTCCGCCGACTACAGAACCTCTTCAACGGCACGCCCGGCTTCAACCTCAAGCTCCGTACGGCTTCAATCAACGCCAAAGCTAGCGCCTTTACCGAAAAAGAATCCGAAATTGAGCCATTTGTGATGGATAACAAGAACTACATCGTGGACCTGTTCTTCGAGGATGGAATCCACGGAGATCTACAGGCCATCAGCGATGACCTCCTGAGGATCACCGGCGTGGTCGAGCACAGAATGTTCCTTGGATTGGCGACGTCCGTGATCGTAGCCAGGAAGGATGGGGTGGTGTTGATGGACAAAGAGGCGAAGTCAAATGGTTTCTGAGAGGCATGTGATCGAGTTCAAAGCTAAATTATGTGTTGTTTCAAACATCATAAAGAAACCAGTTTTGACAGTATGGAAACATCAACTGTCTCCATTAAGCTTCGACTGCTAATTCAGTGATGGATAAACAATCAAGTTTCAGTAGATTTATTTTGGATTACAGCATTACAGATCTCTGTCTTGAACTGTCTTTTCTTTTCTTAGTTTTCAAAGTTGTGTATCAACTATCAAGTTTCAGAGATTGAAATGCAGTGGATAGCTATCAGGAAAATCTCAAAAAATAATAATCTCATTTAATCCTAGTAATATATCTAATCTGAGAAACACTTTCCTGTCTTTTTTACAAGTCCTCTGGTGTTTTCTTTTTCAGTCTTCTTCTGAAGAAGCAGCGTGAATTGGTTCTGGTTCCCTGATTCAAGTTGATTTTGCTCGAGATTTTGACAAAGTCAACCCTCAATTCCCAGAGTCTACAATTTCATGAGCCATTCTTTTTGAGAATAATGCTACGCTGTTCATCTGCAATGAAAAATCTATTCTCATGGAGTCAAATTAAATTATTGGGAGTAATCTGAAATTTAAAAAAAGGAAAATAAATATTCTTTCCAAAATCTCGTTGGTCTAAAAAAAAGTCAAAAATTCCGCACATCTATTAAGGGAGTGCATTGAAAACTTAGTAAAGACTTGTATTTTTAAAATTTTAAAAATTTTAAAAATGTTAAAAATTTTAAAAAATTTTAAACATTTTAAAAAAAAATTTTTTAAAAATAAAAAATTTATAAAAATAAAAAAAATAAAAATAAATAAATAAATAAATAAATCAAAATTAAAATAAAAAAATAAAAAATATAAATATAAATAATATAAAAATATAAAAATATTAAAAAAAAAAAAAACACATAAAAAGTAAAAAAATATACAGGAAAAAGAAAAGTAAAAAATATTAATAAATAAATAAATAAATAAATAATAATAATAATACTATGTATAGTTAGTTTTGTAATTGAGGGTAATACGGTAAAATATTAAACCAGGGTATTCATTAAAACCTTCAAACAAACAAGTTTTTGTTGCATTACCTAGGTTGAACCAAACAACATTTGGTTATGTTTTATTCCCCATAACCTTGGTTATGTGATTACCTGGTAATCACATAACCAAGGTTATACATGATGACTTGAACCAAACGCACCCTTAGAGTATATAATCAAAATACCTTAAAAGTTGAAGAAACAACTAATGTAATCTTTGATGAAGAAAACAACCTACCTAATATAAATGAAAATATTGACATCAATCCAAGAACTATAGAAGATGATGAAATCCAACCTAACCTTAATACACCAGAAGAACCAGTTTCTGACCCACACATAAGACCAACTAGAGTAAATAACTCTCACCCACCTGACCAAATTTTGGGTGACCCAAACCTAGGAGTCAGAACTAGATCCTCCTATAGAAACCTGAGTCAGATTGCCCTTATTTCTAAAATTGAACCTAAGACTATAGAAGAAGCCATACCTGACCCGAACTGGGTTATTGCTATGCAAGAAGAATTAGCCCAATTTGATAGAAACCAAGTTTGAGAACTTGTATCTAAACCAGTAGATTAGTCCATAATTGATACCAAATGGATATTTAGGAACAAATTGGATGATCAGGGTGATATAGTATGAAATAAGGTAAGACTAGTGGTCAAAGGGTTCAGTCAGGTTGAAGGTTTGGACTATGATGAAACCTATGCACCAGTAGCTAGACTTGAATCCATTAGGATGTTACTGGCTTATGCAGCACATAAAGGATTTAGACTATACCAAATAGATGTCAAGTAAGCCTTTTTAAATGAGTTTATTAAAGAAGAGGTCTATTTAAGCCAACACCCAGGATTTGAGGACTTAGACTATCCTAGTCATGTATTTAAATTGAAAAATGCTTTATATGGACTTAAACAAGCCCCTAGAGCATGATATGAACGGTTATCCAATTATTTAATATCCAAAGATTTTAAACAAGGTAACATTGATCCGACCCTATTTGTAAAAACCATAGAAAAAGACATCTTCATAGCCCAAATCTATGTTGATGATATAATCTTTGGCTCAATTAACTATAAATTTCTAAAAGAATTCGTTAAATTAATGGAAAATGAATTTGAAATGAGTATGGTTGGAGAACTAAATTTTTTCTTGGGTTTACAAATTAAGCAAACTAAAGATGGTATTTATATTTATCAAACTAAATATGCTAAAGAAGTAATTAAAAAATTTGGCATGGAGAATTCAAAGATAATTAATACACCAATGGCTACTAATGCTAAAATTGACTCAGACTTAGAAGGTAAACCAGTAGATTTGAAATACTATCGAAGTGCGATAGGAATGTAACACCCCACCTTCCTCACTACTGGACTGTGAGGGCGGAGCGCTACTGGACTACTAACTTTACTTATTATCTTTGTTCACATGTTGATAGTAATTCCTAAAACTCTCGGAGAACTCAAAACATACAATTAACTAGCAGCGGAAGACTAAATGACTCATCTAATACATTCTTAATAAATGTCAATCTTAATAAATTCTTATGCTAAATCCCAAGGCTTCTATAGTCCAGGCATCACACATCCATCCGCACCTCCTTGTCGCCTTCCTTTGCTATAACTTTTTCTTTTCTTTATCTGCAGTAAGAGGAAATGCAACTATAAGCAAAATTGCTTAGTAAGTGCTATCTAACTCATAAAACTCGAATATGCATGTGAATAAAATAAATCTAAAACTGAATGTTTTAAGGGAAGTACTACACATGCTCATCTAATAGCAAAAGAAACAAGACATGCTGAAATGCTAAACATGTAAAGCTTATTTCAATTGTTCAAAACTTATACTTTTATACTTCAGAATAATAAGTTTAACTGAACTGATACATAAGCTGAGCTAAACTGATGCTAGGCTAATGCTGAATCTGAACTGTATTCACGTAACTGATTTGTGAAGTTTTGAAAACTATTTTCATAATAGATAAAAATAATAATCATGCTGCTGATGGGCCCGACAACTGTACTTGCTATGCGCACATCCCTAACTAGACGCGAGGTAGCTAGTCCCGAATCTAGTAGGGTTTACTAGGTTATCTAAACCTAGGGACGACTATGGGAGCCCAACCCAAGGACAACTGAGAGTCCAACATACTAGGTTATCTAAACCTAGGGACGACTATGGGAGCCCAACCCAAGGACAACTGAGAGTCCAGCACAGTGCCACTGATAAAAGTAAAATACTGATTTATAAGCTGATTTATCTTAATTACTTCTTCTTTAAATGCCTTGACATTTTAACGAGCACCTTATGTGCCAAAATCCCTAAAGTCTTGACTTTGGGATCTACTTAAGGCCTTGGCCTTTTTCTTTCTTTTCTTTATCTTTCTTATACTTGTTAATACCTCTAATAAAAGAATGCTTCTTTAAAAATTGAAATGTTTAAACAAATTCTGACTTTGAAATGCATAAACAACAATATGCATATTATGATAATCAAAATTCTGCATACTATACTAATCAAGATTCTGTATTCTATGCTACACTATTTCTACATACTATGCAAACATAAATTCTGCACTATAATACTTAACCAAACTGCACTATAATCTTTTTCTTTAAAAACTGCACTATAAGTTCCACCAAAAATCTGCACTACAAGTTCCACCAAAAATCTGCACTATAAATTCCACCATAAATCTTCACTACAAGTTCCACAAAAATTATGCACTATATGTTGGTGCAACATCCCTCAGGTCAAGGTTGACCTGGTTGACCAAGCTGAGTCTTGGTTTGAGTTTAGATGTTTGACAATAAGAAATTGATTGAAGAAGAGTCAAGTAGGTCAAGGTTGACCGGATACTTGACTGGGAAGTCCTAACTGGGATGTTAGGTAGAATGGAAGTCCTGGTGAGTGAAGCCAGGCAGAAGGAAAAGTCCTAGTAAGTGAAGCTAGGCAGATTGAAAACCCTAGTGAGTGAAGCTAGGTGAAAGTCCTGGTGAGTGAAGCCAGGTGAAAGCCCTAGTGAGTGAAGCTAGGCAGATGGAAAACCCTAGTGAGTAAAGTTAGGTGAAAGTCCTGGTGAGTGAAGCCAGGCAAGGGAAAATCCAGATGGATCAAGGATGATCGGACATCTGGTGTTGGGAAGTCCAAGTAGGTCAAAGGATTGACTGGATACTTAGCACGAGGAAATACAGATAGGTCAAAGGGATTGACCAGACATCTGATGGAAGTCCAAGTAGGTCAAGGGAGTGACCAGATACTTGGCATGAATAGAAAAGTCCAAGTGGGTCAAAGGGATTGACCAGACACCTGGTGGGAAGTCCTAGCAGGTCAAAGGAGTGACCAGATGCTAGGCATGATGTACCAACAGGTCAAGGTTGACCGGATGTTGGTTTGAGAGGCTTGGAACTTGGTTTTGGGCAAAAAAACCATATGTTGGATCGATCAGTGGATCGATCCAGGAGCTGGATCGATTAGTGGATCGATCCAGGCCTTCTCTAGCAAACAGAGAGCCTCTGGATCGATCCGTGGATCGATCCAAATGTCCCAATCGATCAATGGATCGATTGGGACGCGGCTGCTTCGCGCGATAAGCGCTGGATCGATCCATGGATCGATCCAGGCATTTTTCCCAGAGCACAGAGGCGCTCTGGATCGATCCGTGGATCGATCCAAAGCCTCCCCGATTGATTGGGAACATTTGAATCGATCGGGATCCGACCGTTGCGTCGGGTTTATAGCCGCAGGCGAACGTTGTCTTCGGCATCTCTTCGCAGATTCATCTCAGATCTCTCGCCAGCTCCTCCACAGCACTCACAAAGCTCAGATCGCCAGTTCTTGAAGGATCTTGGAAGTTCTCCAAGTCAAGAGGTGGATCAAAGCCAAGAAGAGAAGGTAGGGTTAGGGTTTATACTCATTGTAAGCTTGTAAGCTTGTATTTCTTGTATCCTTTCCCTCTCTTCTTGTATTGAGTCTTGTAGGGCTTCTCCGCCCTTGGTAGTTACCATAAAGGAGAGTTTTATTTAGTGGAGGGTGTGTGTGTTGGTGTGGATCCTTGGATTAGTCACCTCTTGTGAGGTGGATACCAAGTAAACCAACCGTGTTAGCGTTTTGTGATTGTTTCTTTGTATTTCCGCTGCACATCTTTGAAGAAACAAGCAACGCTAAGCAACGTCGAGCAATGAGCGAACGCGACGAGCTATTCACCCCCCCTCTAGCTACTTTTGGTCCTAACAAGTGGTATCAGAGCAAGGTTGCTCTTCACCGGAATCACCGCCGGAAGGGGCAAACATAACAAGCAAAGCTAGAGGGTGAAGAAGTTGGAGCAAATTCATCAAAGTCAAAGAATTCAAGAAGCTCAACTTCAAGATGCAATTCCAAGATGGACTTGGATTTTATACAATGGTGGCTCCACCATACACTTCCACGAGCTTCGATTCTTGGAAATCAAGAATCGAAAACTTTCTTATGATGGAGATAGAGCAATGGTTTGCTCTAATGGAAGGATTTGAAGCTCCAACAAACTCCAAGGGCAAGCTTCTCAAGAAAAGCAAATGGAGCTCGGAGCAAGTCCAAAGGTGCGATGCAAATGACAAAGTGACCAAGCTTTTGGTCAATTTATTGCCAAGCACCATCCTTTGCAAAATTGGAGAATTTGAAGATGCAAAGGAATTATGGAGCAAATTGGCCAAGCTTCATGAAGAGATCCCCTCCACTGTACAAGATCATGAAGAATCCAAAGAGGGTGACTCTTTGGAGCAAGACCAAAAGGAGGATTCCGAGGTTGATAGATGCTCAACCTCCGAAGAAGAGGAAATCCAAGAAGCTTCATCCTCAAGGGAATGCAACGAAGGGAACAAGGAGGGAGCATACTCCTTGTTTCATATTCAAGATGATGAAGCCTCCACCTCTAGGATTGAGGGGGAGCAATCCTTGGTGACGCCGGATCAAGAAGAAGGAGAAGCTTCTACATCCGGGTCAAGAGACGAAGAGGAGGAAGAAGATTCTACCTCCACAAGTCAAGAAAAATCAAATGGAGGAGAATCAAGGTCCGATCAAGAGGAAGCTCCTACCTTCGGATCCAAAGGAAAAGATGCCACCCCTACAAGCAAAGGTATAAATATTTCAATTAATAATAAAAATCATATTATATGCTTTGAGTGTAGGGAACATGGGCACTACAAGAGCAAGTGCCCTAAATTGGCCAAGAAGAAGGGCCAAGTGGCACAAAAAGGCAAGGTGAAGCCCAAGGAGATCATCCCCAACACAAAGAAGAGCAAGGAGCATATTATATGCTTTTCTTGCAATCAAAAGGGGCATTACCGAAGTCAATGCCCCAAGGGGAAGAAGGTCGTCAAGGCTCAAGGAGGCACTAGTCAAGGGGGAGCCTTCAAGGTAAAGAAGAAGGTATCATTTTTTGAGCCTACCCCTTTACATTATGGTAAAAAGCATGATAGTTCTAATTTTTATCATTTTAATGCGATTTACCATAAGAATAGGAAGCATGAGGGCTTTAAGGAAAAGCATGTGGCCCTACATGCCAAAACTACCCAACCTAAGGTTAGGAAGGTAGATGGACACTTGGGCAAGAACACTAAGGATAATAGATACAAGCCCAAAAACAAAAATGCTCATGGGTGTAATGAAAAATCAAAATCTAAGGATTTAATGATAGAAAATCAAGTCTTGAGATCAAGACTTGATAAAATGGAAAAGACCCTAAAAAGGATGGAAAATATCCTAAAAGGGCAAAATGAGCATAACCTAGGTTTAGGGGTACAAAAGCCATCCAATGGCCATAGAGGTTTGAGATACAAACCCAAAGCTAAAAGGGATGTGCCTAGTTATCATAGGGTTCCATATAGCTATGGAACAAACCCTAAGTCTAGAGGTCAAGTCAAAGATACAAGGGAAGATATCCCTAGAAGTATCTTTGCAACCAAAGTGACTAAGACTTCTAAGAAGTCTAAGAAAGTCACTAGGAAGGTATCTAGGGAAGTTATCCCTAGTGAGTACCTAGAGCAATCAAGGAGCACAAATAGGTGTTGGGTTCCTAGGAGCATTTTCTCTACCCCATAAATGGGTTAGAGAGTGTCAACTCCGATTAGAAGGGTAGTTAACCCAACTTTGAGGAAATTGACACTCAAGAAGCATTTTCAAGGTTTTGTTAACCTTTGAAAATGAAATGGAATTATTATTTACTCCTTGAAAGAGTAAAATGTGCCTAATGGTGGAAGAATTGATTTTAATCTTAAATGGCACATATTGGGAAATTCATAAGAACTACCAAGTTGGGATTTTGGTATGTTCTTAGGAAATTTAAGGCAATCCGGGCCTTAATTTAAAAGTGCTACTTTTGTGAAAAATGAAATATGCCAACATTTGAGGATATGCCTATTTTCAATTGGCATACATTAATCAAGGGAATTAGAAATGCCAATTTAGGCTTTGGCACTTTCTTGAAGCACTTTAGGGCAATCTAGGTTTAAGTTGTAAGTTTAGCTAAGATTTTAAGGATACTTAGATAGTTAATCTAGGTATATTTTATTTATGCTAAATCTTGCCATGATTGTTTGCCCATCATATGCCATGACATCATGTCTATTTTTGCATTCATGTTTTATTATGCAAAATCCAAAAATACCATGTCATGACAGTCAAACATCATGTAGTTATAGGAATCTTTCTTTTGAAAGTTATTTTATTTTGATGTATGCCATAACATTATCATGCATTAGTTTAATTCCTTGTAATTAAGGACAAATGGCATTTAACAACACTTATTAACAAAGTGACATCCTAGGTGGATGTCTAATATCTTTAAAATGCCTAGATAGATATGCATGATCCCTAGATTAGGGCAAAACCAAAATCTACATCTCACAAAGACTATAAGGTGACTTGTATGTGTTTTAGTGCACATTAGATACAAGTGAGATGTTAGGATGATGAACAAAGCTCAAGATGTTGATTTAGTGCATTCTTTTGAGTTTTTAGGTTCATCAAAACACATAGTTATGTGTTTTCCCATCATTGGGAAAGATAATGTACAAGTCATGTGCATTATGCCCAAGGAACATGATGGGATATTGGTTTTGAAAATGTTTTTAAAATGTTTTTGGAAAACCTTGGTGAGGGCTATCTTTTGATAGTAATCACCATTGAATAGTTAGACACAAACTTGAAGAAAACACTAAAGTTTTAGCAAGTTTTCAAGCTTGTGTCAATCTTTGAAAATATGATGTATTTTCATAGAAAACTATTTTTCCATGATTAAGTATGCCCTAAATAATGTCTACACGAAATTTCATGATTTTGGATTTTGTAGAATTTTCTAAGGGTTTCAAGTTGACTGAAATGGAATTTCAGCAAATATCAAGTCTGATCGATCCATGGATCGATTGAGTGCTGAATCGATCCGTGGATCGATTCAAAAGGCAAGTATCCCGCGAGCAGAAGCTCACGGATCAGCCGATCGATCCAGTAGTCTGAATCGATCGGTGGATCGATTCGGAAGGTTCAATCGATTGGAACCCAACTCCAATCGATCCAAGTTGCTGATTTTGGCTGGGAAGGCCTGATTTCAGCATCTTTCAACCTCTTTGAGTCTAGGTAACCATTCCAAACCCCTAAAATACATTTGTATACATACAAAGGGTGTTTTCATGTGAAAACAAGGATGGATTGGTTTAAGGAAGGCTTCATTGAAGTTTAGGTTGAGGTTTGTTTCAAATTTTGAGTATTTGAACCTCAAAACTTCTAAATTTGGGTTTCCTAAAGGTTTAGGGATTCCAAGTCATTGTTGGTGCAATGACAGAAGTTACCACCATGTCTTTAGGGGGAGGGACTCTTTAAAGACATGAAAAATTTATTTTTCATGAACCTTGGAAGGTGGTTAACCTTCTTTAAAGAAAATGCTCATGTATGAGCTTTTGAACTTGAAATGGGGAGTGGCTATCCTCATTATTTCAAGTGGGAACTCAAGTGGTTAGAAAATGCTCAAGGTTGGGTATTTGTCTACATTGAGGGAGAAGTTAAGGATAAATGAAGGGTATGGGACCTTCATTATCGTGTTGATCACAACGAGCGATGTTAAGAACAACGTTGAGCAACTCTTCAGGGGGAGAATCGTCAACAAATGGATTTGTTGATGTGTACCCAAAATTGGGGCATGGGTTGATGTGTGCCCAAAGTTGGGTTGATGTGTGCCAATAGGGGGAGAATGAAAGGACCTGTGAATGGGTGTAAGTTAGGCTTTCATTACCTAGAGGGAGTGTGCCCTCTTAGGGGGAGAATGAAGAGCTTAATTTATGTGTTCATTACCTAGTGGCATGAAGATTGAGGCTATAGGATTAGCCTAACTTACATGTGGTATTGTAAGTGTTATTGTGGTATTGTCAAACATCAAAAAGGGGGAGATTGTTGGTGCAACATCCCTCAGGTCAAGGTTGACCTGGTTGACCAAGCTGAGTCTTGGTTTGAGTTTAGATGTTTGATAATAAGAAATTGATTGAAGAAGAGTCAAGTAGGTCAAGGTTGACCGGATACTTGACTGGGAAGTCCTAACTGGGATGTTAGGTAGAATGGAAGTCCTGGTGAGTGAAGCCAGGCAGAAGGAAAAGTCCTAGTAAGTGAAGCTAGGCAGATTGAAAACCCTAGTGAGTGAAGCTAGGTGAAAGTCCTGGTGAGTGAAGCCAGGTGAAAGCCCTAGTGAGTGAAGCTAGGCAAATGGAAAACCCTAGTGAGTGAAGCTAGGTGAAAGTCCTGGTGAGTGAAGCCAGGCAAGGGAAAATCCAGATGGATCAAGGATGATCGGACATCTGGTGTTGGGAAGTCCAAGTAGGTCAAAGGATTGACTGGATACTTGGCACGAGGAAATACAGATAGGTCAAAGGGATTGACCAGACATCTGATGGAAGTCCAAGTAGGTCAAGGGAGTGACCAGATACTTGGCATGAATATAAAAGTCCAAGTGGGTCAAAGGGATTGACCAGACACCTGGTGGAAAGTCCTAGCAGGTCAAAGGAGTGACCAGATGCTAGGCATGATGTACCAACAGGTCAAGGTTGACCGGATGCTGGTTTGAGAGGCTTGGAACTTGGTTTTGGGCAAAAAAACCAAGTGTTGGATCGATCAGTGGATCGATCCAGGAGCTGGATCGATTAGTGGATCGATCCAGGCCTTCTCTAGCAAACAGAGAGCCTCTGGATCGATCCGTGGATCGATCCAAATGTCCCAATCGATCAGTGGATCGATTGGGACGCGGCTGCTTCGCGCGATAAGCGCTGGATCGATCCAGGCGTTTTTCCCAGAGCACAGAGGCGCTCTGGATCGATCCGTGGATCGATCCAAAGCCTTCCCGATCGATTGGGAACATTCGGATCGATCGGGATCCGACCGTTGGCGTCGATAAAGGCCGCAGGCGAGCGTTGTCTCCGATTCACTCCAGATCTCTCGCCAGCTCCTCCACAGCACTCACAAAGCTCAGATCACCAGTTCTTGAAGGATCTTGGAAGTTCTCCAAGTCAAGAGGCGGATCAAAGCCAAGAAGAGAAGCTAGGGTTAGGGTTTATACTCATTGTAAGCTTGTAAGCTTGTATTTCTTGTATCCTTTCCCTCTCTTCTTGTATTGAGTCTTGTAGGGCTTCTCCGCCCTTGGTAGTTACCATAAAGGAGAGTTTTATTTAGTGGAGGGTGTGTGTGTTGGTGTGGATCCTTGGATTAGTCACCTCTTGTGAGGTGGATACCAAGTAAACCAACCGTGTTAGCGTTGTGTGATTGTTTCTTTGTATTTCCGCTGCACATCTTTGAAGAAACAAGCAACGCCAAGCAACGTCGAGCAACGAGCTATTCCCCCCCCCCCCCCCTCTAGCTACTTTTGGTCCTAACACTATAAACTTTAAAGAAATCTGCACCATAAGCTCTTAAGAAATCTGCACTACAAGCTCTAAAGAAATCTGCTCTAAAGATATCTGCATTTTAAGCTCTAAGAAATATGCACTACAAGCTTAATTAAAATTTGCACTATAAGCTTACATAAAAATCTGCACTATAAGCTTAATTAAAAATCTGCACTATAAACTTAATTAAAATCTGCACTATAGGCTTAATTAAAATCTGCACTATAAGCTTAAATAAAAATCTGCACTATAAGCTTAATTAAAAATCTGCACTATAAGCTTAATTAAAATCTGCACTATAGGCTGAATTAAAATCTGCACTATAATCTTAATTAAAATCTGCACTATAAGCTTACATAAAAATCTGCATTATAAGCTTAATTAAAATTTGCACTATAAGCCTACATAAAATCTGCACTATAAGCTTAATTAAAATCTGTACTATGGGCTTAATTAAAAATCTGCACTACAAGCGCTTCTCATGCTTCGAATTCAAGAAGAACAAAGGTCCGAAACTACTCCTACTGCAGGTGAGAAGCACTTACCTTGCTTCTTGGACTCACAACCGAACAAGAAGGACTTCTAGGACCTTGGCCGGCCGCCGGAGACGATGCCCTAACTCCCTTTTGTTTTCTGCCTGAGCCCCACCGTCGCATGCAGAAGGGAAGGAGAGAATGGTTTAGGTCATTGGAATAAAACCCTCTCCTAACTTATCCCTTTTATAACCTAGTATTTCTATTAACTCCTTAAATAAATTTTTCTTTTTTTTTCTAAACAGAACCGCTACTTGGATTCTTGGTTAGCCAAATCTTTGACCGGGTCAGAGGTCACGGGTTCGATTCCTCAGCTGAATCCTTTTTCTCCTATTTGTTTCCTATTTATTAATTACTGCTTAAATAAATTTCGTTCCTTCCTTTAATCAGCATCGCTCGTTGGAACACTTGGTCAGCTGTGCTTTTGCTAAATCAGAGGTCACAGATTTGATTCCTCAGTTGAACCCTTTTTCTCCTATTTATTTCCTATTTATTAACTACTGCTTAAATAAATTTGTTCCTTTTTTTATTCAGCATTGCTCTCTGGAACACTTGGTCAGCCGTGCTTTTGCTAAATCAGAGGTTGCGGGTTCGATTCCTCAGCTGCCCCTTTTATTCCCATTTATTTTCCGTTTCCTATTAACTATTACTTAAATAAATTTCATTTCCCTTTTTAATCAGCATCCTTCGTTGGGACACTCGGTCAGCCGCGTTTTTCTTAAGGCTTGGCTCGTGGGTTCAAATCTCGGCTGCAATCCTTTTCTTCCTATTATTTCCTGTTATTAAGTTCTACTACTTAAATACATTTCATGCTTTTTTTAATCAGCAACGCCTGCTTGGGCTCTTGGTTAGTCGGATTCGCTTAAGAGTTGGCTCGGCCGGAGGTCTCCGGTTCGAATCTCAGCTTGGATATTATTTTTGTCGAAACTTCTTTCGTTTAATAAAAATACCAAATGACCTCCAAAAATTACGTAAAAATACTCTAAAAATTTCTAAAAATCTCTAGAATTTTTCTAAAATATTTCTAAATATTTTTACATACTATTAGGGCTTGTAATGAGGAATTTTGGGTCGTTACAAGGAAGTCTACTGTACCTTACTACGAGTCGACCAGACATAATTTTCGCAGTAGGTATGTGTGCACGATATCAATCTGGTGCAAAAGAGTCTCACTTAACCCTTGTCAAAAGAATCCTTAGGTATGTTAAAGGAACTCTAAATGTAGGACTATGGTACCTAGATCTGGTACTCTTGACCTAACCGGCAATTCTGACTCAGACTATGCCGGATGCAAGCTAGATAGAAAAAGCACAAGCGGTAATTGTCAATTTCTAGGACAATGCCTAGTAAGTTGGTCAAGTAGAAAGCAACACTGTGTTGCTTTATCTACCACTGTAGCTGAATATATAGCCTTAGGTGAATGCACATCTCAATTGCTATGGATGATGCATACTCTTAAAGACTATCAACTGGAATATCATAAAACAAAAATCTCAATTGATAATATAAGTTCAATAAATCTAACAAAAAACCCAATTCATCACTCAAGAACTAAACATATAGAAGTGAATCACCATTTTGTAAGGGATCATGTAGCTAAGAGTGATATTGCACTCAACTATGTTGAGTCAAAATCAAACCTAGCTGACATCTTCACAAATCCCTTACCTGAACTTGAGTTCAGCTCACTTAGAAGACAAATATGAATGTGTTGGGTAGAATAAAAATTGCTTTTCAAACTCATTGTCCTATTTCAAAACTGTTATCATTTTAAAAATTCTAGGAAAATACTTATTTCAAAATCCCAATTTATTAGATTTTTCAAAAGTTGGACTTAGCCTAGGCTTTCCCCCTAGCTATCATGTTCCCCTAGACTTAAGCCAGAGCATGTAAGATACCGTAAAATTAAATAATAAATATTATTGGACGAAAAATCTTATTGGATTTTTTTTGAAATTTTTAGAAATTTTTTTTGATTTAAACGGAGTCCGTATGATCCGTTTTGAGGGGATGGATTCAGAGCTAGTTGGAGGCCTGTTTGGAATACCCTTAAAAGGGAGTTGATTAATTTCATTTAATCTACATTACCTAAGTATAAATTCTTTACCTAGGTTTAATTTCCGAACCATTCCCCTTCTTCCCGATTTCTTCCCCCTACGCGCGAGCTCTCTGCGTCCCAAGCCTCACCAGCGACCGGTGATCTCCCTCTTCCCCTCCCGGCGTCACTGGCGAGAGCAACCATCGAAGCTTCGAGGGGGAAGCAACTGGCCGATCTTTCTTCCTCTCTCATTTTCCCCTCTTCTGCTTCCTCTCACGTGCACGGACGACCCGACGCCGACGGCTTCCCCGACGATCTCGTCCTCGCCGCGTCACTGGAGGAACGCCGCCGTATCTTAAAGGTAATGAGGTTGTTCAGATCATATCTGGTGGAGCGCTTGTCTCCTCTACTGATCCTTGCGCACGGTCGACACCGATCGGAGGGATCCGATCTAGGGCACAACCAGATTGGTATCGCAATGCCCCTAGCCGATTGACCACCTACAATCCTCCTCTTGGATCCAATCACTGATGTATGCTATGTATCTCCCTACCAGATGGATCGAATCGGGTGATCAACCTAGGTAAGCTTCCTCTGGACTCTAATGGATTCAAGGGTTTAGCTGCTTTGTGATGTTCTTCCTGATGCTGGACTTGTGGGAAGCATCGGATCAGCTTCTTGGTGGATTCTTAGTGAGCATATCACTGCCCCTTCACTTCTTGTAGCTGTTGAGGTCTCGATTGGGAGGTGGGGATCGATTTAGGTAAGTACTGCTTCTGTTTTGTTAGAGTTCAGCAATTCTTTGCTGTATAATTTGGATTCTGGACTGATTCTTAGAGAGGATTGGTGAATAATGTCTTTTGTAGCTTACGGGCAGTGTTCTTGTTGGGGATAGGTGCTTCAGAATTATTATCTATACATCAAGGTGAGTTCCCTTTGGTGATGTATCTCTAGATCTTTCTATTATTGCTCTGTTATATCAGTGTTATTAATGGTTATTAGATTATGTTTAGTTTAGAGCACATGGAAACATGTAGAAGGATTTGTTGTAGTTGGTTGTTCTTGTGTGGTTGATGGAGTTTGATTCTAGATTTCTTGTGGTGGATGGGTGGTTAATTTAAGTTTATGGTGAAATAGGATCGATCCAATTGTGTGTTTGGAGATTAGGATGCATTTTGTTGATGATATGGTTTTTAAGTGATGATGGTGCTAGGTTTGGTAGGAAATGAATTACTAAATATAGATGTGAATTGGAGGAGGAAATGATTGTGTTGATTGAGGATTATTGGAGTTGTGATTGATTGTGGTCCGATGATTGGTTGATAGGTTGATTGCATGATTATCAAATTGGGAGGTGTTATTATGATGTTTGATAGAAATGGATTATTGATTTAGTTGAGTTTTGGAGATGTATCATGTATAACCTAATCTAATTAGGTTGTATTATGGTTCAAGTTAGTTGGGGGATCAATCCATAATCATGTTTGATTAGAGTTATTCTAATTAGGTGGGGGGAAGTTGTTTAGTTAATTACTTCGTATGTAATTAGCTAAGTATATTATGCGATCGCAGGACTTTGATTCGAGGCGAGCGTCTCGACGTGAGATTGGTTTATCTGATACAGTCGACAGATAAAGGCGGGTATTTCTTCCTTGGCCTCTTTATAGTTTCTTTGAAACTTAGTGCATGGTTATTATTGGATGAATTAGGCTGCTTTATCTTATATCATGACCGGTTGCTGTTTTTCCTGCATGATACTTATGCTTGACCCTTGTGATGATCTATGTAATTCATATACAGTCTCCACTTTTGATATCTACTCTGTTGTGATTACACGTGTAGAGTATGTCTTATAGGGATTGTCGGGTTGTTGGTATTACCATGCTGATTGGGTATATGATGTGGACTGTACATAGGTGGGTATGTGTTATAGGAGTTATCTTGTTGACCGTGCATTTACATATGATGTGTACATACGTATTTGTCATGTGCTTTTGGAGGAGTTGTATTGATTGTATGGTTGGGGTATATACACATGTCTGTTGTGTTTTTACTGGAGGATATATGTTAATTGTACTTATATTTTTGTGTACATGTGTTTGGTGGAGATTTTTGGTTGATTATACATGTGTAGTGTGTACATATGTTTGGTGGGATATGTGGATGTATCATGACGATTACACTCTTGTTGGAGGTATTTATGAGGTTTGGGGTTGTTGCATGGATGATGATTATATATATATATATATATCATGTTCATCATTCATTGCATCTGATGACCATTGTCTCCCTTGTGGTTGAGAGAGTCATCGGTTTGGTTTAGCGCCGCACACTCGGCCACTCATGGGTAGTGGTAGCTGGAGCAGTTGCCGCTCGTCCTATCGTGCCACCCGGTCACGAGGTTTAGTGAGATCCGGCGTTGTGAGCAGTTAGGGACCCTGATGCTATGTAGTTAGATAACTACTTAGCATTCCGTCTGCCTCAGTTGCTTTATAGCAGTTTGGAGTATGAGGCTTGTATGGTTGTCACGGACCCAAGCCTCTCGGCCATACTGGGGTCGTGGTGTCTGGAGAGGTGTCGGGGTGACCATGGAGCATGCATACACAGTTATTATTCTTGCATTTGATGCGCGGTGCATCTGCATTTGCATACATGCCTAGTAGATACTAGTTGCATGTGATTGTCGTTGTTGCACTTGATTGAGATATGGTTGTTGCATTTGGTTGCCATGCTGCATACATGTCATTTCTTTTACATGTATATGCAGTCGTATTTATATTGCACAGGTGTCACGAGTATATCTGTTGCAGATCCGATGAGTTTACTGATCATTGTACCATGTGTCGATTCCAGATTGAGTATGTATCTGTCATTATGTTAGTTGTAGTTTGTACAGTTTATATGTCAGATATATTTAGGTGCATTGATTATGATAGTATGACCATGTTCTTTATTCCCTATTGAGACTGTATACTTGTGATCTCCATGTTTGTTTATGGGCCATGCACTATCTTTTCTATTACCCGCTGAGTTACCTATACTCACCACCGCATGTATACATTTATGTTTTCAGGTAGCCTATAGATGGTTGGTGTGTCGCTTGGAGTATCCTGTATGCCGGGTCCTACGTCACATCCGAAGACGGTTTCATCTCGTGTTTGTTTTCTTTTTGTATATCCTTTTATTATTTTTGTCATTATATTTGTGTGTAGTCATGTGGCTATCTTATGGTTTTGGTGTTGTATTTGTGTTTAAGCCGTGCCGGCATGCATTGTATTTATTTGGTTTGTGTGGGTTTTCCTTCGTTTTTCCGCTGTATTTTTAGTACAGCCGTGTGGGCTGCATTATATATAACTGCGTGGTTGTGATTGTTTCATTCCAGCCGTGTGGGCTGTGATTATAACTGCGTGGTAGTGTATATATTCCAGCCGTATGTAGCTGATGTATATTTTGTATGTATTGATGTTTCATATTGTCACCAGTACAGGGGAGATGCTGTCGGATTTTTGTCTGGCAGGTACTCCTCTAGGGGTGTAACAGAGCATCTCACAAACACCTAGGTATACCTTGCTTGTGTTTGTAAAACATAGAACGACGTGAGATGCATAGGGTACAGCCTGGACTCAAGAATGCTTATTTCTGTGCATCAATATGAGTCTGGGCGTTAAATACTTTATTAACTGTAATCCAGTCAAGTCTTCCAGTCTTAGTCAAATCTAACTGGACTAAATGATTTAACTCGACTAACCAAGTGAAAGCTACCGTCCTCTAGGCAATCAGCAAGTAGCTACAGGTTAGACAGTTGGTGAAGGAAATGAATCTATTAAGGTTAAACATGCTTGTACTTTAGGGCTCTGATATCTAACCAAATCATATTCGATAATTTGAAATTTCCTTAATTTGACTCATGCTTAGACTTAAGGACCAACTGAATAATTAACCTCAATTTTTAGCTACTCCCTCTTTGTTCTAAATATTCCCAAGTTCTTAATTTTACCCCTATTTTCAAAATCAAGTGTTGTGTTATTCAAGTTAAGCTAAGTTTTTTTTAACTTAAGCTATATTTTCAAAATTCAATGTTTGCAAAAGACCTAGCAACTTTCATTTTTAAAAAAACTTCTACTAAGCATATTTTTGAGCTAAGGTTTCTCACAGAATCATTCGTTACTTAAAAGTATTAAAAAGCATATTTTGACAAACTTTAAAAACTTCTACTAAGCAAAAGTAGCTTTCAAAATTTTCTGCGTTTGAGTACTTGGTTTTCAACAATACGAGTTCAAAATTTTCTAAGTGTTTTTTTTTTAATTCTTTTTCTCTCTTATATCTTTTCAAAATTATCCGTTAAGACTCCTCCTAAAATTCTATGTTTTTAACTAAAGCAATTGCAAAAGACTTAGCTAAGTGACTTCAAATCTCTTAGCAAATATTTTAGTCAATTTTGAAGAATATTTTTCAATTGTTTAAAAGGTGTTTTCAACATTAAGCTAAGTCAATCTCCCTTACTTATTTTGTTTCACTTAGCCTAAGATCCTTGTTTCACTTAGCTAAACGATGAAATCACTTATAAAATGCTAAGTGTTTTTGAAATTCTCTTTCTCTCTTTAGAAATCTATTGGCTATTTAATTCTCTATCTTTCTAACAAATAATTGTTTTTGGAAAATCATTGTCTATTCTACCAAAGCTAAGTATTCCATTACTTATTTTTGATATATGGCAAAGGGGGAGAGTAGCCAATTCAAAAGTAGCCAATTCAAAATTAATCGCAAAATATTATTTAAAGGGGGAGTAATACTTAAGGGCGAGCTTTACAAGATCATTTTTGCTCGCCTTAAAATTTTTTTTTCTTTATGCTTGCTTTACTTGCATATCTATTTACTTAACTTTGAATTTGAGTTGCCATAATAAAAAAGGGGGGAGATTGTTGGTGCGGGAAGCATCCGACGATCGAACTCGTATTTTGATAATGGCAAATGATTCAAAGTTAAGATGTTTAGTGATCTAACAAATCTGTTAAGCGTTTCAGGAAAAGACCTAACTGTGGTTAAGCAAGGTAAAAACCCTAGGGGGTGGTAACCTTAGGTCATAGGGGGTGGTAACCCTATGCGGAAAGTCTTGGCAGGTCGAAGGCTTTAGGCAAAAGTCTTAGGGAGTGGTAACCCTAGGTGGAAAGTCCTGGTGTTACGAACCAGGTGAAAGACTGGACTAGCCGGGAAGTGGATGTCCAGCAGAAAGTCCGGAAGCTTCGAGTGCTGAGCAAAAGTCCAGTCGATCTGGAGGATCGCATTGGCAGCAGGTAAATTTCCTGAGTGGAGTAGGTGAGGACGTGTTCCCCGTAGAGGGAACAGTAGGCGTCGGGTCGACCTAGGGTTTTCGGTTGGAAACCCGAAGTCAGACTTAGACAGTCCGGAGACTGTCAAACTTTCACTTTTATACTATCATTTATGTGTTATGAGCTAACTTTGTGCTGCAGGGTATTTTTGTGTTTAACATATCTTGCAGGGACCAAAGTATAAAATTGACCTCGGGTGAACAGTACTGAGGCGCCTCCATGGAGCTTGGAGGCGCCTCAGGTGCAAAACCTGAACTAGCTGCGAAGCAAGCTTGGAGGCGCCTTGAAGGAAGCCAAGTCGCCTTGGACAGCTTGATGACTCGACTCATTCAAGGCGCCTTGGTGAGCAGTAGAAGGCGCCTTGAACACCCTTTATAAGGGATCTCGACCAGCAGCTCATAACAAGCAATTCCAAGTAATCTCTCTATGACCAGTTGCTAATGACATGATCCCGAACTACTGTGACAACCACCCGACGACTCGAAGCTCCGAAACTTCAGTTTTTCTCACTATCGTCGGTATAATTCAATTGTTTATTGTTAGCTATTGTACTTCATCTTGTAATCATTTTTATCGAGCTTATAGTTGTTGCCCACGCAAAGCGATCAAGGATCGCGGGCCTTCTAGTAGGAGTCGATCTAGGCTCTGAACGAAGTAAAATCCCCTGCGTCTTTCTGTGTGATTGTTCTCTGTTTATTCCGCTGCTTTAACTCTTACGCCTTTATGATTCCGATAATCGAAACAAAATAGCCGCGAGCGCTATTCACCCCCCCCCCCCTAGCGCTTCTCGATCCAACACTTTCAGCTTTCCTTTTTAGCATATTTACTCTCTTTGTTTAGAGATCTTCTTTTGTGTATTTTCTGTACACAGGAGTCGAAATTAGTGAAGATTTCGTGTTCGAAGCCAAATCTGTGAGCAAAGCAAGGGAAGAAGGTGCCCTACTTGAACCACGCACTGCCCTGCTCTGGGGGGTTGCCCAGGCCATGTGGAGATCACAGGCCAGAAGGCTGCAGCAAGAAACGAAGTGGTCATGGCCGTGTGAACCTCACACGGCCGTGTAAGGATCTGAAGAACCCAAACATGAGAAGAAGCCTAGGCCGTGCGTATCACAAGACCATGTGAGTTTTCCAGAGACAAGAGAAGTCTCAGCCGTGTGTCTCACACGGCCGTGTGAGGTTCTCAGTGGCAGGGAAGGAAGCAGGCCGTGTGCGTCACACGACCGCGCCAGATTTCCAGAGGCTAAGGCAGTTCAGGCCATGTAGATCTACACGGCCGTGTAAAGGGGCCATTGGTGGATGTTTGCCACGACCATGTCTCACACACGACGGTGCAAAGCTGGCAGAGAGGAGAGTGGGCAGCGCCGTGTGAACCTCACACGGCCGTGCCATGGAGCCGTGTGGCACCCAAACTTCACCTCTATTTAAACCCTTCTTCAAGATTTGAGAGGGAATCTTCTCCCTCTTGGGAGAGAGCGAGATTTGGGTCTTTCCTTCCAATCTTGGGAGGATTTCTGGGTGATCTAAAGGAGGATCTTCAACGGATTCGACTCCGGGAGCGTGGATTGGATCCGAAGACCAAGCTTCATCTTAGATAAGTTTTCTTTCTCTCCTTTTCTTGGATTGGGGATCAAGAAATGCTTGTAATCTTTGTATTTTCAGATTTCTCTCTTCGATTCATGGAGTAGATCTCTTTGTTTTAGGATGAGGGAGTATTTGTATGATGAATTGATGTTAACTCTTGTGGATTTGCCATTTTCTTGCTTCAATGATATTGACTTGTTTGTATCAATTCAATCTTGAATGAATTGTTGTGTTATGGATCTAATTCTCATTTTAGATTGATTGTTTGAATGTCCTATAGATCTTATAATGATTATCTCCCACTCGATTTTCCGAGGGAAGCACGCGAAAGGTGCAAGCCCGTGTAAGGACGTTTGAGGGATAAGATTTAGGGAAAAATAGGATAATTCAAGAGGGTAGGATAGAACTAGGGATTAATCTTTATATCTTATGGGTTGAGAAGTATGATCTTTGTGTTGATTTTCCGAGGGATCTTCGTGACAGGAACATGCCCGTGTAAGGACAACATAAGTTCATATCTAATCGATAACATTTAGGTATAGATTTCAGTCCTAGGCCGGTTGTCTATTGCAAGAGAGAACCGGCAACCTTCTATAAATGTTGGACAATTGAAAAATAGGATTTGATAGATCATTTACATTGAGGAATCTTACAAAGAAACCAAAACTCCTAGAACATTCCTTTATCATAACCCATAATCTTGTTTGTTGATCTTTCATTTCTATGTTTACTTTTTTTTAGTTACATTTAGCTTTTGGAAACCAATTGATTAGTTGTTTAGCTAACTCGTGTTGAAATATTTCTAGTGCTTATTCTAGTCCCGTGGATACGATAATCTTTTATATCACTTGCGACATTTCCGTACACTTGCGGGACGTAACAAGTTTTTGGCGCAGTTGTCGGGGACTGCGCTATAACATTAGGAATTATCAATTGAGTTAGACTAAACATAACTTCTCTTTCTTTCTTTTCATTTGCATAGTTGTAACTAATTGTTAGAATTTTGTTTTTACAAGTTTTTCATTTCTTGTATAACACTCTTGTCAATTTCTTTCTGTTGTGATTCTAATTCTACATTTTTGATTCTAACGTCCTGTCTGATCTTTTCTCTTAATTCGGTAACTGTAACTTGTATCTCCTGTACCTCTTTTCTTTTGCACATCAAAAATGGTTTTCAGGTCGTTAGGAGATTATGGAGCCCCAAGGTCTGCTAAGGGACTAGGACCAGTTGTTTATCCTGAAATTCAAGCAAGAAATTTTATGCTTAAACCTTCTTTCATTTCAATGGTTCAGAAAGTCCAATTTGGAGGCTTAGAGATTGAAGACCCTTACTCACATCTCATGGAATTTTATAGATATTGTTATACTTTGAAATATGAGGATGTTCCATCTGATATTATACAACTATTGGCCTTTCCTTTTAGTCTGCAGGGTGCTGCAAAAAGATGGTATAATTCTCTGAAATCTCAAAGTATCAAAACCTGAGATGAGTTAGAACAGAGATTCTTAGGCAAGTATTTCCCCCCAGAAGACTGCTTATTTGAGAAGTCAAATTCTGAATTTTAAACAATTTGCTTGGGAAGAGCTACATCAAGTCTGGGAAAGATATTCATCTCTTTTACGGTCATGTCCACATCACGATATTGAGGGATGGTTAATTATGCACTTATTCTATGAAGGGCTTTCTCTCTCAAATAAGAGTCAACTAGATATAGCCTCTGGAGGATCTTTTCTTAAGAAAAATTTAGAGGAAGACAGTGGGATAATCTGCAGTATCGCATCAAATTTTAATGATTGGTCAAGACAAAATGACGCAATTCTAATGGTTAATGCAGTGGAAGAAAAGGAAAATGGGGAGAAAGGAATTACTCTGAATCAGAATGATCTTCGAGTATTATTGCCTTGGTGTTATGAGTCTCTTTTAAAAGTATTCAATGAGGAAGCAGTTTCAATGGAGGAGAAGAAAGGGGATGATACTTTTCTAGAAGATGAAGAAGATTTGGAGAAAGGACCCCAAGATGAAGATATTAAGTTGATAGAGCAAGAGCTAGCTATGCCAGAAATAGTATCACCTCAACCTGAGCTTAAGCCATTGCCATCAACTCTAAAATATGAATTCCTCGGACCAAATTCCACTTTCCTAGTTATAATCAATGCCAGTCTAACTGAGTCTGAAACACAGAGGTTGGTTGAAGAATTGAAGCTGTATAGAAAAGTAATTGGATACACTATTGATGATATAAAAGGGATTAGTCCTTCCCTTTGCATGCATAGGATTTTACTTGAGGAGGGTTATAAAAATTCAATTGAGCACCAGAGGAGGTTGAATCCAAATCTGAAAGAAGTAGTAAAAAAGGAGGTGCTCAAACTTCTTGATGCTGGTATCATTTATCCAATTTCAGACAGTGAATGGGTGAGTCCAGTACACGTAGTCCCAAAGAAAGGAGGAATAACTGTTATAAAAAATGAGGATAATAAATTGATTCCAACACGAACAGTAACGGGGTGGCGAATGTGTATTGATTATCGAAAGTTGAACAAGGAAACGAGGAAGGATCATTTTCCCTTACCTTTTATTGATGAAATGCTTGAGAGATTGGCTAAGCACTCGTATTTTTGCTACTTGGATGGATATTCAGGATTTTTTTCAAATTCCAATTCATCCCCAAGATCAAGAGAAGACTACTTTCACATGCCCCTATGGCACTTTTGCTTATCGCCGTATGCCATTTGGGCTTTGTAATGCTTCAGCCACTTTTCAGAGATGTATAATGACAATTTTTTCAGATTTAATAGAGAAAATTATGGAGTATTCATGGATAATTTCTCAGTATACAGGAATGACTTTGACACTTGTTTATCTAATCTCTCTACAGTTCTTCAAAGATGTGAAAAGGTGAATTTAGTGTTAAACTAGGAGAAATGTCATTTCATGGTTAGAGAAGGAATTGTTTTGGGGCATAAAATATCAGAACGTGGGATTGAAGTGGATCAAGCAAAAATAGAAGTGATAGAAAAACTACCCCCACCAATTAATGTAAAAGGAGTGAGAAGTTTCCTAGGGCATGCCGGATTCTATAGGTGTTTTATCAAGGACTTTTCAAAAATTGCTAAGCCTTTAACAAATTTGCTAATCAAGGATGTTGAATTTTGTTTTGACAAAGATTGCATGGAGGCCTTTCGTAAAATTAAAAGTGCCCTTATTTCAACCCCGGTAATTCAAGCCCCGGATTGGGATCTTCCATTTGAGATAATGTGTGATGCAAGTGACTTCGCAGTAGGGGCAGTGTTAGGACAAAGGAAAAATAAGATTCTACATGCTATACATTATGCAAGTAAAACACTTGATGCAGCTCAAGTGAATTATTCCACTACTGAAAAAGAACTTCTAGTCATATTATTTGCATTTGATAAGTTTAGATCATATCTGGTAGGTTCAAAGGTAATAGTTTATACTGATCATGCAGCTATCCGATATTTACTAAGCAAGAAAGATGCTAAACCACGTCTTATCAGATGGATTTTAGAATTCAACTTCGAGATTAGAGATAAGAAGGGAGCGGAGAACGTAGTGGCTGACCACTTATCCAGAGTTTGGCAAAATAAGGAAAAGGATGCAGATTTTGACTTACCTATTGATGATATTTTTCCTGATGAGCACCTTCTAGCCTTATCGAGTGCTAAAATACCTTGGTATGCGGATTTTGTAAATTTCCTGGCAAGTGGAGTCCTACCCCCAAATTTATCCAATCAGCAAAAGAAAAAGTTTTTTTTTCAGATGTGAAGAATTATATTTGGGATGAACCCCTCATTTATAAGAAATGCAATGATGTGATTTATCGAAGATGTATACCTGAGGAAGAAGTCAAGGATATCCTATTTCATTGTCATTCTTCTTCTTATGGAGGACACTTGGGGAGCTCTAAGACGGTAGCGAAAATCCTTCAAGCAGGCTTTTATTGGCCCACTTTATTCAAAGATGCCAAGAGATTTGTACAATCATGTGATCAATGTCAGAGGACTGGAAATATTACTAGGAGGAATGAAACGCCATTGAATTACATACTTGAAGTAGAATTATTTGATGTATGAGGAATAGACTTTATGGGGTCATTTCCCCTTTCATATGGGAATATGTTTATCCTTGTAGCCGTGGATTATGTGTCCAAATAGGTAGAAGTTATAGCCTCTCCTACAAGTGATGCGAAAACAGTCATCAAATTGTTTAAAAGCATAATTTTTCCAAGGTTTGGCATGCCTAAGGCAGTCATTAGTGATGGGGGATCACACTTTATAGAAAGACAATTTGAGAATTTACTCAGAAAATATGGAGTGAGCCATAAAGTAGCGACGCCATATCATCCACAAACTAATGGGCAAGCTGAGATCTCCAACCGTGAAATTAAAGCCATAATAGAGAAAACAGTATCTACTTCACGAAAGGATTGGTCATTGAAGCTAGATGATGCCTTATGGGCATATCATACTGCTTACAAGACTCCTATTGGGATTGTAGGACCGTTGGGCCGGCTAGAAGGGGAAGGGGGTTGAATAGCCTGAAAAAAAAACACAACAAATACCCTTCTCAAACTTTCAACAGAACACTTGCATAAAGTAAATTAGCAGTAAATAAAAAGCAGAAAGAAGATACTCACAACTTGACTTGTTTACAACCAAGGAGGTTGTTAATCCAAGGAATGAACGTGCACTAAAATATCTCCTTCAGGCAGAGAAGCCTCTTATAGCAGTGAAAGCACAAAAGACAGAAGCTAAACTAGAAAAGAAGCGCACAAGTGTTTGAAATGTAAATTTCTGAGTTGATTCTAAGCTTCTGGACCAAGACTATATTTATAGCCTTGGTCGGGGCACCTGGAAGGGTTTCGGGCGCCCTGGGGGGGATAAATTTTATCCCCCAACGTTCAGATCGAGTCAAAGCTCGATCCGATCAAAAACTAACTCCCGGGCGCCCGGAAGGGTTCCGAGCGCCCCGGGCTTGTCCGGGCGCCCCGGATGCTGAGTCAACTCTGATTGACTTTCATCCGGGTCCTCTGTTCCGGATCCGCTTGATTGAGTGATCTCTGCTATCCGGAATAGGGCTCACCCGAATCCAAGTTTCGGTCTTCTCGAGCGGGCTTCCCTCCCGCTTCTCGTCCCTCGGAATCGCTGCGTGTTTCCTTCTCGTCCGCTGGCGTACTCATCCGCAGTTTTCGTCCCTCTGACGCACCGTGTGCCGTCCTTCTCACTAGCTGCGTCTCTTGCTCCCCGAGCAATCTTCTGCTTCGGCTTTCGTCCCTCAGAACCACCGCATGCTTCCTTCTCGTCCGCCGGTGTACTCTTCCGTCCTTCACGCTAGCTGCGTCTTCCACTTGACTACCTGTGCTCCTAAGCTCCTGCACACTTAGACACAAGGTTAGAAACACACAGGACCTAACTTAACTTGTTGATCACACTAAAATAACCTTGGGGTTCCAACAATCTCCCCCTTTTTGGTGTGATCAACCCAAGTTAAGCTAGGGTTAAAATAGACATTAAATAAAATTAAGTAAATTAACTTAATTTGTAATTTAAGTGCAAAAATAAAATAAGTTAATATTTTGGTCTACCTCCCCCTAGACTTATACTAATCCTTCTCCCCCTTTGATCACAAAAAAGTGGGGTTCCAAAAAAAATCTAAGGGTTGAAGACTTAGAATTTTTTTTTCTAAGTTAACAAAAAAAATTATTTTTGAGAAAAAAGATTTAAGTATTTACAAAAATTATTTAAAAAAATCCTAACTTAAGGTTTTATGAGTAAGAATTTCAAGTAAAAGTATTTTTCTAAGCATAAAAATATTTTGAAAAAAAATGTTTGAAAAAACTTTGAAAGCATTAAGTAATTCTAATTTTAATGCTTTGACAGAAAGTTAATTAAACATTTATTTCAATATTTTGACTTCCAGGTTGTGGCGAGGCACTAGACCTTCTTGATTATTAGAGCAACAACCATTTCCTTAGACAAAGCCTCATAGAGAAATTTATTGTTTAATTTTCTCATTGAAAAGCGCTAATTTTAATTTTAAAATTTAGACTAAGCAAGATTTCAGAATCCAATAAAGGTTCCAGCTTACTGGATTGATTAAAAATTTCTTAGGGACATATTTTCTAGAGATATTCTTAATTTGTCCCGGGTGATATCTATAATACCAATTTAAATTTTTAAATTTTCTAGAATTAGATGAGTATGCATAGTTTTTCAAATTATCTACTTGAATTTTCAGATCTTTATTTTCTGATTTCAATTTCTCATTTTCTAATTTTGATTTATCTAATTCTTCTAAGGGACAAGACTTAACTAGAATTACTTTTAAATTTTTTATTTCTTTTTCTAATTTACAGCAGTCTTTAGTTAATAACTTAACAAATTTAAAAAGTTTATCGGGAGGAAGAGAACGTACCTGACTTATCTTGTCGAGTTCGTTGTCCGTGTCTCCCCCTGAACTGTTGCTTTCTTCTGACGAAGCTCCCCCTTCATCGATGCTCTCGATGCTCATCTCGGAATAGCTTGACTCGCAGTCGTCGTCTTGATGACTCGCCATCAGTGCGAGTCTGGAGAATGCTTCGACTTCCAATTCGGATGACGTATCATCCCACGTCGCCTTTAGGGCCTTTCGCTTTTAGATAGGCTTCTTACCCTTCTGTTTGTCCTTGTTCTTCAGCTTGGGGCAATTGTCCTTGACGTGCCCTTCTTCGTCGCAGTGGTAGCAGCGGATTATCCTTTTCTTCTTCCCCTGTGGATGGTTAGTAGATCTGGATTTACAAAGTTTCTTAAATCTTCTTACCATCATTACCATTTCCTCATCGTCGAGAGAAGATTCCGACTTGGGTTCGTCTCTCGAGGCTTTGAGGGCGACATTGTTCTTGGGCTCCTTCGTACCTGCACATCTTGATTCGTGCACTTCAAAAGTCGAGAAAAATTCTTTTAATGAAATTTTTTCTAAGTCTTTTGAAATGTAAAAGGCATCTACTAGTGATGCCCATTTCGAATTTCTTGGAAACGAATTTAACGCGTACCTGAGCAAATCTCGGTTACTTACCTTTTCTCTGAGATTCGTGAGTCCGGTGATTATTTCTTTTATTCTGGAGTGCAGATGTGCAACTGTCTTGTCTTCCCCAAGTCGCAGGCTGGTGAGCTGATTGCGAAGCAGATCTCGTCTAGCGAGCTTGGCTTCAGACGTACTTTCGTGCAGCTCGAGGAACTTCTCCTAAAGTTCCTTTGCCGAGTCGTAGCACCTGATCCTATTGACTTCTTGAGGTGGAAGACCGCTTAGCAGATGGTATTCTGCTTTGCCGTTCGCCACGAATTCAGCATGCTCCTTTTTTGTCCATTGACATTTTCCTTACCTTCTTGAGCTACATAGCCAGATTCCATTATTAAGGTTAATTCAAAGTCTGTAGTAAAAAATACTTGTATCAGATTTTTCCAGGAGGCTAAATCCCCTTCGTATTTCGGTGGGTGGATGCTTGGTCCGGCCATCTCATTGCTTCATTCGGCGGTTAGTCCTCCTGAAGCACCTCGGCTCTGATACCACTTGTAGGACCGTTGGGCCGGCTAGAAGGGGGAGGTTGAATAGCCTGAAAAAAAAACACAACAAAGATCCTTCTCGAACTTTCAACAGAACACTTGCATAAAGTAAATTAGCAGTAAATAAAAAGCAGAAAAAAGAGGCTCACAACTTGACTTGGTTACAACCAAGGAGGTTGTTAATCCAAGGAATGAACGTGCACTAAAATATCTCCTTAAGGCGGAGAAGCCTCTTACAGCAGTGAAAGCACAAAAGACAAAAGCTAAACTAGAAAAGAAGTGCACAAGTGTTTGGAATGTAAATTTCTAAGTTGATTCTAAGCTTCTGGACCAAGGCTATATTTATAGCCTTGGTCGGGGCGCCTGGAAGGGTTTTGGGCGCCCTGGGGGGATATATTTTATCCCCCAACGTTCAGATCGAGTCAAAGCTCGATCCGATAAAAAACTGACTCCCGGGCGCCCGGAAGGGTTCCGGGCGCCCCGGGCTGGTCCGGGCGCCCTGGGCTGGTCCGGGCGCCCCGGACAGTTCCGGGCGCCCCGGATACTGAGTCAACTCTGGTTGACTTTCGTCCGGGTCCTCTGCTCCGGATCCGCTTGATTGGGTGATCTCTGCTATCCGGAATAGGGCTCACCCGAACCCAAGTTCCGGTCTTCTCAAGCGGACTTCCCTCCGGCTTCTTGTCCCTCGGAATCGCTGCATGTTTCCTTCTCGTCTACCGGCGTACTCATCCGCAGTCTTCGTCCCTCGGATGCACCGTGTGCCGTCCTTCTCGCTAGCTGCGTCTCTTGCTCCCCGAGCAATCTTCTGCTCCGGCTTTCGTCCCTCGGAACCACCGCATGCTTCCTTCTCATCCGCCGGTGTACTCTTCCGTAGCACCTCATCCCTCGGACTGCCGTACTTCACGCTAGCTGCGTCTTCTACTCGACTACCTGTGCTCCTAAGCTCCTGCACACTTAGACACAAGGTTAGAAACACACAGGACCTAACTTAACTTGTTGATCACACCAAAATAACCTTGGAGTTTCAACAGGGATGACTCCATTTCGGTTAGTTTATGGGAAACCTTGTCATCTTCCAGTAGAATTAGAACATAGAGCCTATTGGGCAATTACAAATCTAAACATGAATCTCAAGGAAGCAGGGGAGAAAAGAAAGCTTCAGTTGAATGAGCTTGATTAATTGAGATTGGATGCTTATGAACATGCTAGATCTTATAAGGAAAGAATATAGAAGTGGCATGATCAACATATTCTCCGAAAAAGTTTCAAGGAAGGAGATCTAGTTTTATTATTTAATTCAAGGCTAAAGCTTTTTCCAGGAAAGCTTAAATCAAGGTGGACTGATCCGTTTGAGGTTAAAAAGGTTTATCCTTTTGGAGCGGTAGATATTTGGAATAAAGATCTTGGATTGATTAAGGTAAATGGACAACGGTTGAAGGAATATGTGCACGGTATGAAATTGGAGGAGAAACAAAGGTTGTATTTTTCTGAACCTCGTCCTCTGGATTGATTTTTTAGTTAAGTCCTGTTCTAGGTTCCAAATTTTCATTAGTAGTGTTTTACTTGGTTTTTGTTTTGTTTTCAGGTTGAAATTTCACTTCCATGAGCTGGCCATGATTTCTTCATGGGCATGGAAGTGTGGGAGGAGCTAGAATGGAGGAGAAGTGTCAATTGGAGCAAAACAGAGCATGGCCGTGTGCTGCACACGACCAGGCTTACGGTGCAGAAAAGGGAGATGCTTGGGCCGTATCTACATAACACGGTCGTGTGGAGTCTTTAGAGAAGAAAAAGTATGTGGCCGTGTCCCAGACACGGCCGTGTGAAGAATCCAGAGGAGGAAAGCTTTTCGGTCGTGTCTCACACACGGCCGTGTGAGGGAACCAGTGCAAAAGCCTGCACTAGCCGTGCCATCTGACACGACCGTGTGAAGAATCCAAAGGAGGAAGCTGTTGGGGTTGTGTCCTAGACACGGTCGTGCGTGGATACCAGTGAGGAAGAAGGAGATGGCCGTGCAAATTGGCACGACCGTGTGACTCAACCCGAGAAGGAGAGGGATAGGGTCGTGTAGATCTACACGACCCGTGTGGGGAAACTCTGCCAAGCTGTGTCTGCTATACACGGTCAAATCCAGGCCGTGTCCCCCACACATCCCCTTCATCTTTGCACCCCCTTCTCTCCAAAACTCCTCTTTCTTCAAACCTCTCCTCCAAGTTCTCTCGGATCTAGTTCTAAACCCTTCTTTTCTTCACAAATTTCATCTAGATCTTGATCCTTCTCTTCTCCTAGATCTAAGATCTCCATTTCCTTAACCTAAGATCTTGTTCTTTGAGACCCATTTCCTCAAGATCTGATTCCTCTAAGCATAAATAGTACCCCCCCCCCCCACTTAAGCTAGATATCATATCCAATCTTTTGAAGAAACTACGCAAGGGAGGTGGTGGTTCAAGTGGAGACAAAGGGAAGGAGCCAAGCAAGGATAAGGGGAAACAACCAGTCAAAGGCAAGGGGAAGAGGACATCACGCGACGAAGGTAATGACAATGAATTCAATATTGTATTTAGAAATGATGATCATGTAACTAGATTTGCAATTCTTGTCAATAGAAAGATTGTGTGTACTAGGTATATGGACCCAACTGTTATAGATATGATGGGAATTAGGGACGATATAGATTGGATGATAGGGTTCTTAGATTGGAGTGATATGTTGTACTCACATCTACCAACTTACCCTCGCCTTGTTATGGAGTTTCTAAGTTCGTTAGATGTCCATTTTACCAATGAGGACGATTATGTTGGCAAGATAACTTTTAGATTAATGAATCAAGAAGTTCAATGGACATTTAATGACTTTAATACTTATTTTGGATTGTCTTCTGGTAGCTCCCGAAGGTTTGATTCTAGATTTAATTGGAATCATTTTTGGAATTCAATCATCGGATTAGATCATCCTTATGAGCCCTCTAGAGCCAAGGCTTCTCACATGCAAAACCCTATTTTTAGATATCTACATAGAATTATGAGCAAAACTATTTTTGGTAGGGGTGATAGTGATGGAGTTGTCAAAAATGTAGAACTTTATTCTCTATGGGCTATGCTATATAAGGTTGATTTTGATTCTGGTTTTCATTTCCTACAAACCTTATTGAGAACTGCGAGGGCATCTTCGGGATCAATAGTGCTTGGTGGTTTGATTACCCAAGTAACCATTAACTTGGAACTTGATTTAGAAGGGTTGGAAGTTATTCATGGTAATGATATGATTGACATGGATGCATGTCTTGCCATGAAGATGATCGTTCGGGATGAGAATGGGTTTGAATTTCCTAGGAGGAATGCTTTCCTCTACCTCTTCCTTGTCCCGATCGAACTTCAATTCACAACTGTTGGAACCCCAAGGTTGTTTTGGTGTGATCAACAAGTTAAGTTAGGTCTTGCGTTGTTTCTAACCTTGTGTCTAAGTGTGCAGGAGCTTAGGAGCACAGGTACTCGAGCGGAAGACGCAGCTAGCGAGAAGGATGGCACGCTGTGCGTCCGAGGGACGAGGTGCTGCAGAAGAGTACACCGGCGGATGAGAAGGAAGTGCGCGCTGTGGTTCTGAGGTACGAAAGCCGGAGCGGAAGATTGCTCGGGGAGCAAGAGACGCAGCTAGCGTGAAGGTCGGCACGGGGTGCGACCGAGGGACGAAGTCTGCGGATGAGTACCCTGGTGGACGAGAAGGAACACGCGGCAATTCCGAGGGACGAGAAGCCGGAGGGAAGCACGCTCGAGAAGACCGGAAGATGGGTTCGGGTGAGCCCTATTCCGGATGGCAGAGATCACCTAAGTAAGCGGATCCGGAGCGGAAGACCCGGACCGAGGCGGGACTGAAACGGAGCAGAGGTCCTGGGCGCAAAAGTCAACCAGAGTTGACTTTTGCTCCGGGGCGCCCGGAGCAGCCCGGGGCGCCCGGAACCTGAAGTTTGACTAGAACGCGTCTTTCGCGTTCTGGACGTTGGGAGATAAAGTTTTATCCCCCCAGGGCGCTCGGAACCCTTCCAGGCGCCCCGACCAAGGCTGTAAATATAGCCTTGGTCCAAAAGCTTTTCAACAATCACGATCATTCTATTTCCAAACACTTGTATGCTTTAGTTGTAGTTAAACTTCTATTTTCTGTGCTTAAACGCTGTAAGAGGCTTCTCCGCTTGAAGGAGTTTTTGAGCTTAATCTTCCTTGGATTAACAACCACATCGGTTGTAACCAAGTAAACATCTGGTGCCTCATTTTTTCTTTTATGCTTATATTTATCTGCTTAATTCATTTTACAAGTGTTAGCTTAATCGTTCGAGGAAGGGTTGTCTGTTTTTAATTGACAGGTTATTTACCAACCCTTATAGCCGGGCCAACGGTCCTACAAGTGGTATCAGAGCCGAGTACGCCTCAGAGGGACTAACCGCCGTCTGAAGCTACAAAATAATGGCCGGAGCTAGCGACTACCCACCAGCATTCGAGGGGGAGCTTGCTTCTTGGAAGCAAAAAATGACGATATTTTTTAACTCTGATATTGGTATTTCTCTAATAATGAAAACAGGTTATGAAGCACCGAAAGACATGAACGGAGAGAAAATCGGCATACGCCTGTGGAACGAGAAGCAACGTGAAGAGTCCATGGCAAATGCTCGGGCAGAGTTTCACATTCTAAGCGCAATACCAACTAAAGATTTCGACAGAGTCAGAGAGTACAAAAGCGCGAAAGAACTTTGGGAAAAGTTCTTAATGCTCTACGAAGAACCGGTTGAAGTCGTCTCCTCAATAGACATCGAGTCGTCATCAGAAGAATCCGAGACGGAAGAAATTACCAAGACAACCCCAACAGCCGAAGTACATCCCGAGATCGACGAAGGGGGAGAATCTTCGGAAGAAATTAATTTAACAAGGGGAGAACCAATGGTCGACGAGGTAAGTAAGGTATGGCCTCTACCCTCTGAACAACTGGTTCAATTAATCAAATTACCGGAAGATTTTTGCGAACCAAAATTTGAATTATCGAAAGAACTTTTCGGATTAGAAAATCTTCGGTCGAATAATTGTTGCAAATTACAAAATATTTTTACGAAAGAATTATGCAACTTAGAAATATTATCGAAAACTTTTTCCGGATCTAAAAATTTGTTCGAATTACAAAGTGTTTTGACGAAAGATTCTTACAAATCACAAAGTAATTTTTCGAAAACTTTTTCCGGATCTAAAAATTTTTCCGAAGTACAAATTATCTCGTTGAAAGAGTTTTTCGAATCGCAAAATGATTTGACAAAAGAATCTTGCAAATTACGAAACATTTTTTTAAACAAAGTTTGCAAATTAGAGATATTATCGAAAGAGTTTTTCGGAGTAGTAAATCTATTATTCACAGATTGTTGCAAATTTATGTTGTCAAAATACTTTTGCAAATTACAAAATATTTTGTCGAACGAAGTTTGCAAATCAGAAGTATTGTCGAAAAACTTTATCAAGTTTATATTATCGAAATATCTTTGCAAATTAGGAATTCAAAATGACATGTTACAATTTGCACAAATTTCTACATGCTCAAAATTTCTTGCTTCAAAGTTAAGAAATTATGATAAATTAAAATGAAAATTTAAAATTTTCTGATAAAAGCATTAGAATATATAAATAAATAAATGCATAGAAAATTTCTTTTAATGTTATCAATTCTCTTAAAATTTCCTTGCATATTTTTTTTTTTTTTTTTGGCTTAGAAAGTGTTTAATTATTGATGACGAATACTTGAAAATTTTTTTTTTTTAAAAAAAAGTTATTTCTTGACTTAGAAATTTGTCTTGACTTAGAAATATTTCCCTGAAAATTATTGAAATATATTTTCAAATTTTTTTGTCAACCCTTAGATTTTAGTTGTTCCCCATTTTTATTGTGATCAAAGGGGGAGAAGGAAAGTATAAGTCTAGGGGGAGATAGAAAATTGAAAATTAAAATTTGGAATGTTTGAAATTTAATTACTTCTATCATGTTGCATGTTATTGCAATAAACTGTTTAATTTCATATCTATTGTTGACCCTAGCTTAACTTGGGTTGATCACACCAAAAAGGGGGAGATTGTTGGAACCCCAAGGTTGTTTTGGTGTGATCAACAAGTTAAGTTAGATCCTGCGTTGTTTCTAACCTTGTGTCTAAGTGTGCAGGAGCTTAGGAGCACAGGTACTCGAGCGGAAGACGCAGCTAGCGAGAAGGACGACACGCTGTGCGTCCGAGGGACGAGGTGCTGCGGAAGAGTACACCGGCGGACGAGAAGGAAATGCACGCGGTGGTTCCGAGGTACAAAAGCCGGAGCGGAAGATTGCTCGGGGAGCAAGAGACGCAGCTAGCGCGAAGGTCGGCACGGGGTGCGACCGAGGGACGAAGTCTGCGGATGAGTACCCTGGTGGACGAGAAGGAACACGCGGCAATTCCGAGGGACGAGAAGCCGGAGGGAAGCACGCTCGAGAAGGCCGGAAGATGGGTTCGGGTGAGCCCTATTCCGGATGGCAGAGATCATCCAAGTAAGCGGATCTGGAGCGGAAGACCCGGACCGAGGCGGGATTGAAACGGAGCAGAGGTCCCGAGCGCAAAAGTCAACCAAAGTTGACTTTTGCTCCGGGGCGCCCGGAACTGTCCGGGGCGCCCGGAGCAGCCCGGGGCGCCCGGAACAGCCCGGGGTGCCCAGAACCTGAAGTTTGACTAGAACGCGTCTTTAGCGTTATGGACGTTGGGTGATAAAGTTTTATCCCCCCAGGGCGCCCGGAACCCTTCCGGCGCCCCGACCAAGGCTATAAATATAGCCTTGGTCCAGAAGCTTTTCAACAATCACGATCATTCTATTTCCAAACACTTGTATGCTTTAGTTGTAGTTAAGCTTCTATTTTCTGTGCCTAAATGCTGTAAGAGGCTTCTCCGCCTGAAGGAGTTTTTAAGCTTAATCTTCCTTGGATTAACAACCATATCGGTTGTAACCAAGTAAACATCTGGTGCCTCGTTTTTTCTTTTATGCTTATATTTATCTGCTTAATTCATTTTACAAGTGTTAGCTTAATCGTTCGAGGAAGGGTTGTCTGTTTTTAATTGACAGGTTATTTACCTACCCTTATAGCCGGCCCAACGGTCCTACAGCAACCCTGCTAATTGGGTAATCACCGATGTCGACCCCGAAAATGTTTCCTCTATATCCGGAGACACAGAGCCACACATTGAGCCCTCGACATCTGGATACCCGCAGCCTTTTGGATATCTGGATCCTGGTAGGCATTCTTTTGCCTATGGCACGGGTCCCTCCAGATTTGACTTTTCTGATTTCGTACTTCTCTAGAATCGCTTCACGAGAAGCATGATGCCCAACGAAGAATGTTGGAAAGTCATTTCTTGTTATCAGATAATCAATTTAGAGAAGTACAAGAGCACTTTCAGTTCACGAGGAACTTTCAGGGTCAAGTGGGCGAATTTGTCTAGGATTATGGTACGAATCAAGCTAGAATGATGGATTTTATGTAAAGCATGAGTGTTACTAGTCAACAAGTAGATGCTTTGTTTGAGTATCATATAATCCTGAACGAAACTCCAGGTTTCCCTAGTTTTCCCATTGGCCAACCATGTTGTAGGCACCCTTTTCCTCGTCCACCTCCACCTCCACCTCCACCTCCACCATATTGATTTCATCGGGACAATGAAAAGTTTAAGTCTGTGGGTGGTGTCAAACCTGATTTCTTTTTGCATTCTAGTTTTCAGTTTTTGCTTATTTTCTACACGTTTAGTTTTTATTTTTGCATTCTATTTTGATTGTCTTGCTTGAGTGCTTGTTTTGATAGTCATTTAACTATCTTTTGAAATCTTGTGGCATACATTTTGAGAACATCAAAACTTCACTTATATGCTTTCTTGTATTCAAGATAAAATGTTAGCACGTTTATTATCTAGATTCATGATGTTGTAAATGATGCTAGTAGTGTGCCTAGTGTACCTCTTTTCTCTATCTTGAGTAGCATGAAATAAGCTAAGTATCTTATAGAGATGAGTTTTAGTTTTGGCTTGACCTTAAGGATCTTACTTTCACTACACCTTGACTTGATGCTTGAATGGTTGATATCATTGAAATAGTCATGATTCATCTTGTTTGTTTAGTACTTGATTTCCATGGTGATTTCTCAAACTTCATTTTGGTTACTGGATGAGGCTCAACTCATGCAAGCTCATTTGGAAAAATCAAAATATCCCAACATTTGTGCTAAAAGTACACTTGTGAAATAAGATTTGCACAATGCAAATGCTTATGGAAAAAAAAATAATGAAAAAAAAGTGAATATGGGATATAAAAAACAGTTGTCATGAGTGGAATCTAGCAAGTCACCCCTTTTAAACTGAGTTAGGTTACTGGGGAAATGACTGCTTAGCTTCTCTTGAGATTGAGCACGCCTTTGAGACCTTGGGTTGATTGAGAAATATGAACCAAGTGTGTGGCAAGTAAGTGTCTATCACTGGTTACTTGTCTATCACTGGAAACATTAAGAATTCAAATTTGATGACGACTTGACTAGGACATAGATTGAAATTTGAAGGGTTTTAAGTACTTTTTACACTGAGCAAAAGATGTTGGATCGAGAAGCGCTAGAGGGGGCGGGGGTGAATAGCGCTCGTGGATTTCACTTTCCAAATTCGTAAATCGTACGGAAAACTAATAGAGTAATAAGCAGCGGAATAAAGAGAACAATCAAACAGACATGAAGAAATTTACTTCGTTCGGAGCCTGTGACGACTCCTACTCAAAGGCCCGCGATCCTTGATCGCTTTCCGTGGGCAACAACTATAATATCGTCAATAGTACAAGTATGAAATGAGTATAGAAAATCTAAGCAATACTGACAACAGAATTTATAGAAATCGGAGCGTCGGGTTGTCGGTGTCAAGTCGCAGCACTTCCGGGTCGTCTTGTTAGCAGCTAGTTGCAAAGGGATCGCTTGGTATTCGTTGTTAAGAGCTGCTAGTCGAGACCCTCTTATAAAGGGTGTTCAAGGCACCTCCATCAGGCTCCAAGGCGCCTTAAATCCCTAAGTTTTATCCTGGAAATGATTCTGCGATAAAGCTTTGACCGCTGCCTTTTATCCATCTTAAGGCGCCTTCATCACTGTCCAAGGCGCCTTAAACCATCTGTTCAAGGTGCCTTGAGCTTCCTTCAAGGCACCTCCAACCCTTCTGGACAGCTGGCTTCGGCTCGCACTCGAGGCGCCTCCAAGCTCCATGGAGGCGCCTCGGTACTGTTCATCCGAGGATATTCTTTGTACTTGGGTCCCTGCAAGATACATTAATCCCAAATATACCCTGCAGCACAAAGTTAGCACATAAAACATAATAATATAAGTGAATGACAATCATCGGACTGTCCGAGTCTGACTTCGGGTTTTCGACCGGAAACCCTAGGTCGACCCGACGCCTACTGTTCCCTCTACGGGGAACGCGTCCTCACCTACTCCACTCAGGAGATTTACCTGATGTCAATGCGATCCTCCATATCAACTGGACTTTTGCTCGGTGCTCGATGCTTTCAGACTTTCTGCTGGATGTCCGCTTCTCGGCTGGTCCAGTCTTTCACCTGGTTCGTGACACCAGGACTTTCCACCTAGGGTTACCCCCCTAGGACTTTTGCCTGAAGCACTCGACCCACCAAGACTTTCCGCATAGGGTTACCACCCCCTATGACCTAGGGTTACCACCCCCTAGGGGTTTCACCTTGCCTAACCACAGTTAGGGCTTTTGCCTAAGTACACTTAGGACTTTCCTGCAATCTCATTCAGACCGTTAGATCACCAACCACCTTAACTTTGAATCTTTTGCCATTATCAAAACTTAGGTTTGATCGTCGGATGCTTCCCATACCAACAATCTCCCCCTTTTTGATTATGGCAACCCAAATTCAAAGTTAAGTAAAACAAATGCATAAATATATTTAAAAGGTTTTAAGTGAGCACACTTAAGTATATAAATTCAAATACAAGCATAACTTAAGCTAACACTTAAACTTTGTGAAGCTCTCCCTTAATACAGGGCTTGCTTTTTGAAGTAGATTTTTACTTTTGAATTTCCCTACTCTCCCCCTTTGTCATTTATCAAAAAAATAAACTATTTGAAAGCAAGTTATAAGTATTTAGAAAAAGAACAGATTTAGGCTTTGAAGAAAATGCTTTTGTAACACTTAGCTTATAATTAAATTTTACTGAAAAAATTGTTATCTAAGGGTGAGGGAGGACTTAAAAGGAATATTTTGCACCTAAGTTTAAAAGGCTAATATATGGTTGACTTCTTTTGAAACTTAGTTGTTTTTGAAAGATACTTAGCTAAATTTTGAAAAACTTAGCTAGATTTTAAAAAAAATTTTGGAGCCAAATTATTTTGAAAAAAATTTGAAGTCATAGCAGGAATTTTTGGAAAGCCATGAGTTAAATTTTGCAAGTAAAGAAATATGCTTTTTAATACTTTTAGCTAAGTATAGAATGAATCTAAGAGGTAACTTAGAAAAGTATTTTAGCAAAAAATTTTTATAAAGGTGGCTAAGTTTGAGAAAGTTTGAAAGTTGCTATATGAATCACTTAGCTAAGCCTTTTTGCAAACAATGAATTTTGAAAATGTAGTTTCAGTGTGAAAAGGTACTTAGCTTAATTAAAAACTTAATTTTGAAAAAAATAGGAGGAAGAACTTATGAATTTTAGGACGAAGAGGGAGTAACTAAATATTTAATTTAGGTTGTTTATTCAGTTGGTCCTTAAGTCCAAGCATGAGTCAAGTTAAATTAGATTTCAAGTTATCCAATTTGTTTTGATAAGGTATCAGAGCCCTAAAGTACAAACATACTTAATCTTAGTATTTCCATTTCCTTCACCAACTGTCTAACCTTTAGCTACTTGCTGATTACCTAGAAGGCAGCAACTTTCACTTGGTTAGTCAAGTTAAGTCTATTGGTCCAGTTAACTTTGACTAACGCTGGATGACTTAAACTGACTTCTGTTAATAAAGTATTTAACGCCCAGACTCATAATGATGCACAGATATAAGCATACTAGAGTCCAGGCTGTACCCTATGCATCTCACGTCGTTCTATGTTTTTCAAACACAAGCAAGGTAAACCTAGGTGTTTGTGAGATGCTCTAGCTTAATTCTAGGGGAACATGATTTCTAGGGTAGAGCCTAAACTAAGTCCAACTTTTGAAAATTCTAAGAAATTGGGATTTTGAAATCATTATTTTCCTATAATTTTCAAAAATAATTTAAAATTGGTTTTGAAATTATACTCCCAATTTTGAAAAAGTATAGGATGATTAAGTAAGACAATCAACATCTATTCTACCCAGCACATTCCTATTTATCTTCTAAGTGCACTGAACTCAAGTTCAGGTAAGAGTTTTGTGAAAATGTCGGCTAGGTTTGATTTGGACTCAACATAGTTGAGTGCAAGTTCACCTTTAGCTACGTGATCCTTTACAAAGTGGTGTTTTACCTCTATGTGTTTAGTCCTAGAGTGGTGAATTGGATTTTTTGTTAGATTAATTGAGCTTATATTATCAATTAGGATTTTTGTATTTTTGTATTCTAATTAATAGTCTTTTAAGGTATGCATCATCCACAAAAGTTGAGTTACACACTCTCCTAGGGCTATGTATTCAGCTTCAGTGGTGGATAGAGCAACACAATGTTGCTTTCTGCTTGACCAACTTATTAGGCACTGACCTAGGATTTGGCAGCTACCACTTGTACTTTTTTCGTCTAATTTGCACCCGACATAGTCTGAGTCAGAGTAGCCAAAAAGGTCAAAGGTGCTAGTTCTAGGGTACCAAAGTCCTATATTTAAGGTGCCCTTAATATACCTAAGTATTCTTTTAACATATGTTAGATGTGATTCTTTTGAACAGGACTGGTATCTTGCGCACATACCAACTGCAAATATTATATCTGGCCTACTTGCAGTTAGGTAGAGTAGGCTTCTTATTATACTTCTATAGTATTTTGGGTCTACTGGTTTTCTTTCTGGGTCAGAGTCAATGTTGATGTTAGTGGCCATTGGGGTATTTATGATTTTTGAGTTTTCCATGCCAAACTTTTTAATTAGTTCTTTAGCATATTTAGTTTGGTAAATATAGATTCCTTCTTTCGTTTGTTTAATTTGTAAACCTAAGAAAAAATTTAGTTCCCCAACCATACTCATTTCAAATTCATTTTCCATTAATTTAACGAATTCTTTTAGAAATTTAGAGTTAGTTGAGCCAAAAATTATATCATCAACATAGATTTGTGCTATGAAGATGTCTTTTTCTATAGTTTTTACAAATAGGGTCGGATCTATGTGACCTTGGTTAAAGCCTTTGGATGTTAAGTAATTGGATAACTGTTCATACCATGCTCTAGGAGCTTGTTTAAGTCCATATAAGGCCTTTTTTAATTTAAATACATGATTAGGGTAGTCTAGGTCCTCAAATCCTGGGGGTTGGTTTACATAGACCTCTTCCTTAATGAACCCATTTAGGAACGCGGATTTTACATCCATTTGGTATAACTTAAACCCTTTATGTGCTGTATAGGCTAACAACATTCTAATGGATTCGAGTCTAGCTACTAGTGCATAGGTTTCGTCATAGTCTAAACCCTCAACTTGACTAAATCCTTTGGCTACTAGTCTAGCCTTATTTCTAATTATTTCACCCTGATCATCCAACTTGTTTCTAAATACCCATTTGGTATCTATTATTGACTTATCTAAGGGTTTAGGTACAAGTTGTCAGACTTGGTTTCTATCAAATTGGGCTAACTCTTCTTGCATAGCTATGATCCAGTCTGGATTAGGTAGGGCCTCTTCTATAGTCTTAGGTTCAATTTTAGAAATAAGGGCAATCTAACTAAAGTTTCTATAAGAGGATCTAGTCCTGATTCCTAGGTTTGGATCACCCAAAATTTGGTCAGGTGGGTGAGAGGTACTTGCTCTAGTTGGTCTTATGTTTGGGTCAGAAGTTGGTTCCTCTGGTTTATTGGTGTTGGGATGAATTTCATCGTCTTCAATAATTCTTGGATTAATGTCAACATTTTCATTTAAGTTAGGTAGATTATTTTCTTCATCAAATATTATATTAGTTGTTTCTTCAACTTTTAGAGTATTTTGGTTATAGACTCTATAGGCCCTACTGGTTGTGGAGTACCCTAAAAAGATTCCTTGGTTTGATTTGGGTATAAATTTTCCTAAGTAATCTTTAGTATTTAAAATATGAACTTTACATCCAAAAACATTTAAATAGCTTAGGTTAGGAATTTTATTATAATACATTTCATAAGGGGTTTTATTGTGATATTTGTTAATTAGAATTCTATTTTGAATATAATTTGTTGTATTTATGGCTTCGGCCCAAAATTGATAATTTAAGTTATATTCATTTAGCATGGTTCTAGCGGCTTCTTGTAGGGTTCTATTTTTACGTTCCACTAGACCGTTTTGTTGGGGGGTTCTAGGACATGAAAATTCATGTTGATATCCATTGATTTTACAGAATTGGGTAAACCTATAATTTTCAAATCCCCCCCCCCATGATCACTTCTTATTCTTTTAATTTTAGTATCTTTTTCATTTTCTGTTAATTTTGCAAAAATTACTAAACTCTTCAAAAGTTTCATCTTTTGTTTTTAGAAATTTTACCCAGGTGAACCTTGAGTAGTCATCAATTATAACTAAGCAATACTGGTTCTTGCTTAGTGACTTGGCTCCATGTGAATCAAATAGGTCAAGGTGAAGGAGCTCAAGTAAGGAGTTAGTTCTTTCTAGGTTAGTTGATTTGTGGGTTGACTTGGTTTGTTTTCCTTGTTGACAAGCATTACAGATTGAGTTTTCAATAAATTTTAATTTGGGCAAACCTTTAACTAGACCATTTTGACTCATTTTTGAAATGAGTCTAGTGTGAGTGTGACCCAATTTTCTATGCCACAACTCAGTTTCCTCTTCTTGTGTTAGAAAACACTTTAATGAGGAAGTGGGTAGATCAATTGAGTACATATTATTTTTCCTAGGCCCCTTAAGTGTGATTTCAGGGTTTTCAATATTTTTAACTAAACAACTAGATTTGTCAAAGGTAACTAAATATCCACTATCACACAATTGACTTATACTTAGAAGATTAAAATTGAAGTTTTCAACTAATAGAACTTTTCGAATAATAAAATCGGAACTAAGTTCGATGTTACCTCTTCCGATTACCTTAAATTTGTCGTCGTTGCTGAATGCAACATACCCTAAATTCTTTAGTTTGAGCTTTGTGAACTTTAATTTATCTCCAGTCATGTGTTTGGAGCATCCACTATCTAACATCCATTGATCTAATTCTTTATGTTCCTGCACATAAATTGTTTGAATTGGACTCTATTTGATGAAAAGAAAGTGAAGTAATTAAATTTGAATTTGTATTGGTTGAAACATAAGTTTAAATTTATTTTGAAAATTAATTTTAAGTTAACTGATTTTGAAAATTAAGTTTGATTGATTTTGTAAATAATTTTGAAATTAATTTTGAAAGGATTTTTAAATAATTTTGAAATTGATTTTGAAAAGATTTTTGAAAATAATTTTGAAAAGGATTTTTTAAAATATTTTTAAAATAATTTTGAAATTAAGTTTAAACGATTTTTTAAAATGGTTTTTAAAAGATTTTTCAAATAATTTTGAAATTAAGTTTTAAAAGATTTTTTTTTAAAATGATTTTTAAAATATTTTTTTAAAAGATTTTTCAAATAATTTTGAAATTAAGTTTTAAAAGATTTTTAAAAGATTTTTTTTCAAATAATTTTGAGTTAATTTGAAAAAATAATATTAATTACGATTTTAATTTTCATTTTCTAATTTGATTCTAATTTCAATTTCTTAGTCCTTAGTCATCTCACCCGATCTAAATTTTCAATCAGGTAATCCTACAATTTTTGTGAGATGATTTGTGGTTCAATTTTAGGGTTTGGTTTAACTTTGTGTTAGATTCAGGTTTAGCTTTGGGTTCAACAAGTAGACATTCTTTGGATAAACTTCTGGGCTATGGTGAGTCACAAGGACATCATTAAAGTAACCATGCCTTCGAGGTTTTCCAAATAGTCCTACCCATTGAACTTAGTACAAAACGTTGGTCTAACTTGTTAGGATCCATAAAGTGTAGCTTCGGTCAGTTCCACTTAGCCAAATGCACCAGGTCGAAGCCATATCTTCCTAGACATGCGATGACTAAGTTTCCCCAACGTACTATCATCCAATACTTCACCAGTACCGTGGGTCAAGTTAAACCCGGATCATTTTAATCTAACCCTATTTACCCTGCCGGGTAGGTAAAGTTCAGTTACCCTGTCGGGTAGATTAAGTTCGGTTACCCAGTCGGGTAGTTTAGTTGGGGGTGCCAGCTATTCTGGATCCTCCTTCTATTTAAGTTGAATTTTGAATTTTGAATTTTTAATTTAATTTCAAATTTTTAATTGAATTTTTAATTTTGAATTTAATTTTGATTTTTTAATTGAATTTTAAATTTAATTTCAAATTTTTAATTGAATTTTAAAATTTTAATTTTTAATATCGTTTTTATTTTTGCTCCCCCTGGATCATAGCCTCGATATGGTCTATCGAGGTAGTGTATTTGATCCTTCGGGATCCAGTATTGGCCAAGTCCAACTTGATTAATCAATTTGGACTTGGGGACCCATGCTTGGATTGTTTTTCTATTTGCTCTTTGTACAAGAGATAAATAAGATTTATATTTTTTCTTTGGTTTAAATCCTAGACCAGTTCTATTGTAAACAGCGCTTTGTGTCCCAAGAATTAGGTCAAGATTTTTGGAACCTAAAGAAAACCGTTCTAGTTTTTTCTCCAGATCCTTGACTTGGGTTTTCAGGCTGGAATTCTCTTCTTCAAGTTTGTGGACTTGAGTTGAGTTTCCAGTCTGAACTGGTTCAATTAAGGATTCGGAGTTAGTCACTTCTTTAAGGACTTCTACTTCCTTTAGAAGTGACTTAACTCTAAGGTTTGATTTAGCTAACTTTCGCAATAAATAATTAACTAGATTATTAAGTCTAGAAATATTCACAGCGGGGTCTGGCCCTTCAGAAATAGATATGGATCTGTGGCTTCGCTCGTACTCGGCCTCCGACTCGCTCTCGCTCTCGGACACATTGATCTGGTCCCGGGCCATCAGTGCGAGGAGACTCGTCTGATCGAGTTCGTCGTCGGTATCTTCTTCTGAGGATCCGTCCCATGTCGCCTTCAAGGCCTTCTTCTTTCGCTTCTTTGCATCCTTCAAACTTGGGCAGTTGGTCTTGATGTGCCCCTTCTGGTTGCACCCGTAGCAGATAACCTCAAACTTACCCTTCGAACTCGGTTGAACCTCCTTGGATTGTACTATTTTCTTTAGATCTCTCTTGTTGAAGCCCTTCTTCTTCTTGTAGAGCTTCTTTACGAGGTTTACGAGCTCGGTTGTCAATTCATCGTCTTCATCATCTGAGTCGGGTTCTTCTTCCGACTCCGGTTCAGTTCTTCGTCGTGATCTCGGTTCACGTGTTCGACTGGTACATGCAACCAAAGCAACCCTGTCACGCCCCCAAAGGAGCCCCTACCGAAAAATTTCGACAGCATCTCCCCTGTACCAGTGACAATCTGAAGCATCAATACAAGCAAAATACATCAGCCACATGCAGCTGGAATATTTATATACACAACCATGCAGTTATAATAATAGCCCACTCGGCTGGAATGAAACAATCACAACCACGCAGTTATATATAAAACAGCCTACAAGGTTGTACTAAAACACAACGGAAAACGAAGGAAAGCCCACACAACACAATCAACACACTACTAGCCGGCTATGCTTTATACAGCAACCACAACAACAAATACAACAACACACCAAATACAATAATCACCAAATAAAAATAAAATATATACAAAACCCGAAACGATCATCGGATGTGACGTAGGACTCGGCAGACAGGATACTCCGAGCAACACTCCAACCATCTACCTGAAAACATAAAGATATACATGCGGTGGTGAGTATAGGTAACTCAGCGGGTAATAGAAAAGATAGTGCATGGTTTATACATAAACATAGAGATCAAAGGTATACAGTCTCAGTAAGGAATCAAAGAACATGGTCCTACTATCATAATCAATGCATCTGAACATATCAGACCTGTAGGACCATTAGATTCGATAGAGGGGGGGTGAATATCGATTCGAGAATATCGAGTATAAGCGCAGCGGAAAAGTAAAGTAGACACAGTGTTTTTTTACTTCGTTCGGAGCCTGTGACGACTCCTACTCGAAGGCCCATACTCCGTGAGTACTTTCATTGGGCAATTACTATCAATTCGAATATTACAAAGTTAAGTACAAGAATTGACAGATAAAGAAAATATCGACAATAGAATTAAAACAGAACCAGCACTGAGTCGGAGAGCTTTTCGTGGCGTCGCAAGAGCACAGAGCAGCAGATCTTGGATTCTAAGTTCATATTGAAGCTCCACCCTTGCCCCTTCTTTTATATGAAGCTCAGGGCGCCCCAGATCCCTTCCAGGCGCCCTGGTGAGACGTGGCAGGTCCAACCAATGAGCTTCACGTGGCGACGCGCAATTAGGATAAAGTTTGCCTCCCGGGCGCCCGGATCCCTTCCGGGCGCCCGGATCCCTTCCGGGCGCCCGGACCCTGTTTTCCCACAGAATCCGTCCTGCAAGACAAACGTTAGTCCGGAGGCAAATATATATCCTGTAAAACATATTGTTAGCACAATTAAAGTTCAACAAAGTAATAGCAAAGAGTATGACTTAGATTCCGTCTTTCCGAGACCGGAATCTAGTCACGATCTCGACTTAGATATCCGAAATGGATCTAAGCCGGATCAACGCCTAATGTTCCCTTCCCGGGAACGCGTCCTCGCAGTCACTCCCCTCCAGTGACTTACCTTACTTACCTGCCAGACGTCCGGTCAGCCCTTCGACCCGTCTGGACTTCTCGCCAGCTATCCGGTCAGCCCGTCGACCTAGCTGGACTTCTCGCCAAGCGTCCGGTCAGCCCGTCAACCCGCTTGGACTTCTCGCCAGCTATCCGGTCAGCCTTTCGACCTAGCTGGACTTCTCGCCAAGCGTCCGGTCAGCCCGTTGACCCGCTTGGACTTCTTGCCAGCTATCCGGTCAGCCCGTCGACCTAGCTGGACTTCGTGCCAGACATCCGGTCAGCCCGTCGACCTGTCTGGACTTCTCCTACACACTGGATCAAAGTGTCAGACAACAACAAAACTAACTTAACCTGATTTGTCATTCATCAAAACCTGGGTTAAATCGTTAGTGCTAACCACACCAACAAGACCTGCTAACATGACAGACATACTGTACAACCACAACCGACATAATGATAGATACATACCCAATCTGGAATCGACACCTGGTACAATGGTCAGTAAACTCACCAGATCTACAACAGACCTACTCGTGACACCTGTGCAATATAAATATGACTGCAAATACATGTAAAATAAATGACATGTATGCAGCATGACAACCATATGCAACAATCATATCACAAACAAATGCAACATACCACAAACACATGCAACTAGTATCTACTAGGCATGTATGCAAATATATCTCCAACGATGCACCACGCATCAAATGCAAATGTGCATGCATGCTCCATGGTCACCCCCGCCACCTCTCTAGACACCACGATCCCTGTATGGCCAAGAGGCTTGGGTCCGTGACAAACCGTACTAGCCTCCAGTACATGCATCGCAATATGCGGCCGAAGCGGACGATCAGCTAAGTAGTTATATAACTACATAGCTAAGGGTCTCTGACCACTCATAACTCAAACCCTCTGACTACTGTACCCTCAAGACCCACTACTCCAGAGTGGTCGAGGCAGACAGAACACTGAGCGGCTGAATGAGCGCGACAGGACTAGCTCCACTCCTAACTACCACTCTCCAACAGTGGTCGAAAGGACGACTATAAACAACTGACGACTCTCTTAACCACAAGGAAGACGATAATCGTCAGATGCAATGAATGATGAACATGATATATATATATATATATATATATATATATATATATATATATATATATAATCATGATACCAACACTGTCATCATCAATGCAACCTCCAAACCACATGAGCACCCCACAATATGAGTATAATCTTCAAGATACCTCCACATATCCCACCAAACACATATACACAACTACATATGTATAATCAACCAAGAATCTCCGATAATCCCCCTAACACATGTACACTGAACATAGGTACAATCAACATATATCCTCCAGTAAAAACACATCAGACACATGTATATACAACAAATATACAATCAACACAACTCCTCTGATCATCACACCGGACAAATGTGTACACGACATACAAATGGGCAATCATCATATGAACACTGCCAACGAACCATACACTACCATACGCACTCTACATATGCACAAATACCACAGAGTATAGATAATCCAAAGTGTAGACTGTATAAGAATTAAATAGATCATCACAAGGGTCAAGCATAAGTATCAAGCAGGAAAATAACCAACGAACACGATATAAGGTAAATCAGTCTAAACCATCACATAATAACCATGCACTAAGCTCAATAAAAATCTACATAGAGCCAAGGAAGAAATACCCGCTTTAAAATGTAGATCGTGCGAAGTAATCCCGCATCAAGACGCTCGTCCCGAATCCAAGTCTTGCAGAAATCAATATATTTATATTTTATTTAGCTAAATTCTTATGAATTAAAATAGCTAAATAAAATCCCCACCCAATCAGGATAACTCCACTCAAATCTGATCTCTGATTAATCCTCCAAATAATCCTTAATCACACAACCCAATTAGAATAGGTTATTCATGAATCCATCATAACAACTTACCCAAATTCATCCATTAATCAAATCTCCATCATAAATCCACAACAACCTAACATCATCATCTACAACTAACCAATCCACCACATCTGATAATTCAACCAACAACAAATCCAATGATCCTAATAATGATCACATAACAATCTACATCAACCAATTATCATATCCACAAATTCCAACCCAATACAAACCCCAACCAATCCAAACAATCACCTCAAATCAGTAATGTATCCATATCCATACATCCAAGAAATAAGAATTCCCTGAATCAAATACTAAGCACAACCTAACCAAATTCACAATCAAATAACCAATCTCATATAGAAATGAGAAAATGACCTATATTCGTTACCTCCACGCCAAGGCACAAAGCTTCGTTCTGCCCAACTGCCTTCACCATCATAGGGAATCGTTGGCCAGCAAAGAGTGGACATGACTCAATACAGAATGGGGATTCGTTGCGGTTATTGATCTGCTATCCAAAACATATAGCTTTGGTTACAATATGCCAATGATCGGACAAGTAAAGAAACACCCATAAACGTTACCACCTACCTTCTTGTGGTCAGAACCATACTGTTTGGCAATTAAAGGGCAGTTGGGGGATCTTGGCCAGGAGCTTCATGACGGAGAAAGGGGAGAGGTCAAACGTCAACCCTAGAAGTAGAAGGTTAGCCAAAGAAGATGATCCAATGGTTGCAACTAGCCACCGACGACCAAGATTCAATTAAAATCGAGCGCCCAACTTAGGAGAAGGCCCAGTCTCCGACAACGGTTAGCTAGGGAAGAGGAGACCTGTTGATCGGAGCCACTGGACACTGAGAACGATGGTAGATCGAAGGCACGACAAACCGGCGATCGAAGTAAAGAAAACGCGAATCAATTGACAATGGCAAACCTAGGGCGCTGCTCTGAATTGACACAGAGAGGTGAGAAGGGAGCGGCTAGCATCGACGATTGGAAAGTTCATTGTTGTCGGAGCTCGATGGTCATCGGCGATGGGCGGTGCTCAACGGCATCGGGCGGGGTGGCATGGTCGGGAGAGATCGGCGTCGGCGACATCTGGCAGAGACGTGAGGGAAGGAAGGAGAGACGCACGAGCAGACAAGGAGAAGAGAGACTCAGCCGACGGCGTCGACCAGTAGCCGGCGATCGCAAGCTCAGCGTCGGTGAGGCGGAAAATCCTCGGAGAAGGGGGGTTACGGGGAGAATGAATCGGGGAGAAAGAATAGGAATAGGGGAAAATTTAGGGAAATTTGGATTTAAAGCTAGGTTAGATTAATTAAAATCTAAGTCAACCCTCAAATCAACTCTCACTTAAATGGGTATTCCAAAACAGGCTTCTTTTGTACCCCAAAACCATCCCCTCAAAACGGGTCATACGGACTCCGTTTAAATCCTGAAAAATTTCTAAAAATCCCCAAAAAATCCAATAAGATTTTTTGTCCAATGATATTTATTATTTAATTTTTCCGGTATCTTACAAACCCCCTTCTCGGTTGGCTGTGCATTAGTCTGCTCGTGAAGTTAGAATTCCAAAAACAATTTATCTAATTTAATACAAGATAGATCCTTAGAGACTTTGTTGGCATCTACCATTGATGCCCACAATGTACTCCTTGGAAACGAGTTAAGAGCGTACCTTATGATATCCCTATTTTCTACCTTCTGCCCGATTCCGTGGAGGGAGTTGAGGATGTCTTGAATTCTTGCGTGCAGTGAACTCACCGTCTCACCTTCCTGCATCTTTAGATTATACAATTTATTAAGCAACAAGTCACGTTTACTTACTTTTGTGTCGGAGGTTCCCTCGTGGAGTTCGATCAGCTTCTCCTAGAGCTCCTTTGCTGATGTGAACGGGCCAACTCGATTGAGCTCCTCCTTGGTCAGTCCGCACTGGAGGGTGCAGGTCGTTTTGGCATCAGCTTCCACCTTCTTGATTATGGTCGGTTCCCATTTTTCGCAGGGTGTTGGCTTGCCGTCTTTGTCGAATGGGAGTTGTAGTCCAGTCTTGACGATCATCCATGTCTCGAACTGGGTTTTGAGGAATGTTTCCATTCGCCCCTTCTAGTACCCGAAATCTTCTCCGGTGAAAAGCGGGGGACGAACGGTGCTATAACCCTCTTGATGGGCCATTTGAACTTCTGCACGACAAAAACAACGAAAATCTGTTCCAAGACTAAGTCTTGGATTAGTAGTGCGAGAATAATTTAAAAGAAAACATACTCGAGTGGTGTTGCACCAACTTCGAGCAAAAACCGATTCGAGAAAAGAATTAGAATATAACTATAAAGCTAAATTCTATTTGACTTCGAAAAATCTGAAAATACCACGAAAATTTGTTTTGAAAGGTGGTTGCACCGATTCAAAACGACCCCGCTCTGATACCAATTGTTGGATCAAGAAGCGCTAGAGGGGGGGGGGGTGAATAGTACTCGTGGCTTTCACTTTGCGAATTCGTAAATCGTACGGAAAACTAACAGAGTAATAAGCAGCGGAATAAAGAGAACAATCAAACAGATACGAAGAAATTTACTTCGTTTGGAGCCTGTGACGACTCCTACTCGAAGGCCCGCGATCCTTGATCGCTTTCCGTGGGCAACAACTATAATATCGTCAATAGTACTAGTATGAAATGAGTACAGAAAATCTAAGCAATATCGACAATAGAATTTCAGAAATCGGAGCGTCGGGTTGTCGGTGTCATGTTGCAGCACTTTCGGGTCATCTTGTTAGCAGCTAGTTGGAAAGGGATCGCTTAAGATTCGTTGTTAAGAGCTGCTGGTCGAGACCCTCTTATAAAGGGTGTTCAAGGCGTCTCCATCAGGCTCCAAGGCGCTTTGAATCCCTAAGTTTTATCTTGGAAATGATTCTGTGATGAAGCTTTGACCGCTGCCTTTTATCCATCTTAAGGCGCCTTCATCACTGTCGAAGGCGCCTTAAATCACCTGTTCAAGGCACCTTGAGCTTCCTTCAAGGCGCCTCCAACCCTTCTGGACAGCTGTCTTCGGCTCGCACCCGAGGCGCCTCCATGCACCATGGAGGCGCCTCGGTACTGTTCATCCGAGGCTATTCTTTGCACTTGGGTCACTGTAAGATACATTAATCCTAAATATACCCTGCAGCACAAAGTTAGCACATAAAACATAATAATATAAGTGAATGACAATCATCGGACTGTACGAGTCTGACTTGGGGTTTCCGATCGGAAACCCTAGGTCGACCCGACGCCTACTATTTCCTCTACGGGGAATGCGTCCTCACCTACTCCACTCAGGAGATTTACCTGATGCTAGTGCGATCCTCCAGATCGACTGTACTTTTGCTCGGTGCTCGATGCTTCTGGACTTTCTGCTGGACGTCCGCTTCCCGGCTGGTCCAGTCTTTCACCTGGTTCGTGACACCAGAACTTTCCACCTAGGGTTACCCCCCTAGGACTTTTGCCTAAAGCACTTGACCCACCAAGACTTTCCGCATAGGGTTACCACCCCCTATGACCTAGGGTTACCACCCCCTATGACCTAGGGTTACCACCCCCTAGGGTTTTCACCTTGCCTAACCACAGTTAGGGCTTTTACTTAAGTACACTTAGGACTTTCCTACAATCTCATTCAGACCATTAGATCACCAACCACCTTAACTTTGAATCTTTTGCCATTATCAAGACTTATGTTTGATCGTCGGATGCTTCCCGCACCAACACAAGATACTTATGCTTGAGTCATACTTGACTTTGTTTTCATGATCATGCTTGTTAGTGAAACTTTTTGATAGAGTTAGGAAAGTACATTAGGGTTTATGAATGTGTTGTAGAACATATGAATGTATATTGCAGCATTTTGCTTGAGGACAAGGAAATGTTTAAGTCTGGGGGTGTGATGTGCGTAGATTGTATACACTTATTGACATGTTTTGACGCACATTCACATACTTTGAGCATGCTTGATCTATGCATTTTCGTACTTTCAGCTTTCCTTTTTAGCATATTTACTCTCTTTGTTCGGAGATCTGCTTTTGTGCATTTTCTGTACACAGGAGTCAAAATTGGTGAAGATTTCGTGTTCAAAGCCAAATCTGTGAGCAAAGTAAGGGAAGAAGGTGCCCTACCTGAACCACACACTACCCTACTCTGGGGGGTTGCTCAGGCCGTGTGGAGATCACAGGCCAGAAGGCTGCAGCAGGAAACGAAGTGGTCATGGCCGTGTGAACCTCACACGCCGTGTAAAGATCTGAAGAACCCAGACATGAGAAGAAGCCTAGGTTGTGTGTATCACACGACCATGTGAGTTTTCCAGAGACAGGAGAAGTCTCGGCCGTGTGTCTCACACGGCCGTGTGAGGTTCTCAGTGGCAAGGAAGGAAGCAGGCCGTGTGCATCACACGGTCGTGCCAGATTTCCAGAGGCTAAGGTAGTTCAGGCCGTGTAGATCTACACGGCCGTGTAAAGGGGCCATTGGCGGATGTTTGTCACGGTGTGTCTCACACACGACCGTGCAAGGCTAGCAAAGAGGAGAGTGGGCAGGGCCGTGTGAACCTCACACGGTCGTGCCACGGGGCCGTGTGGCACCCAAACTTCACCTCTATTTAAACCCTTCTTCAAGATTTGAGAGGGAATCTTCTCCCTCTTGTGAGAGAGTGAGATTTGGGTCTTTCCTTCCAATCTTGGGAGGATTTCTGGGCGATCTAAAGAAGGATCTTCAACGGATTCGACTCCGGGAGCGTGGATTAGATCCGAAGACCAAGCTTCATCTTAGATAAGTTTTCTTTCTCTCCTTTTCTTGGATTGGGGATCAAGAAATGCTTGTAATCTTTGTATTTTCAAATTTCTCTCTTCGATTCATGGAGTAGATCTCTTTGTTTTAGGATGAGGGAGTATTTGTATAATGAATTGATGTAAACTCTTGTGGATTTACCATTTTCTTGCTTCTATGATATTGACTTGTTTGTATCAATTCAATCTTGAATGAATTGTTGTGTTGTGGATCTAATTCTCATTTTAGATTGATTGTTTGAATGTCCTATGGATCTTATAATGATTATCTCCCACTTGAGTTTCCGAGGGAAGCACGCGAAAGGTGCAAGCCCGTGTAAGGACGTTTGAGGGATAAGATTTAGGGAAAAATAGGATAATTCAAGAGGGTAGGATAGAACTAGGGATTAATCTTTATATCTTATGGGTTGAGAAGTATGATCTTTGTGTTGATTTTTCGAGGGATCTTTGTGACAGGAACATGCCCGTGTAAGGACAACATAAGCTCATATCTAATCGATCATATTTAGGTATAGATTTCAGTCCTAGGCCGGTTGTCTATTGCAAGAGAGAACCGACAACCTTCTATAAATGTTCGATAATTGAGAAATAGGATTGGGTAGATCATTTACATTGAGGAATCTTACAAAGAAATCAAAACTCCTAGAACATTCCTTTATCATAACTCATAATCTTGTTTGTTGATCTTTCATTTCTATGTTTACTTTTCTTTAGTTACATTTAGCTTTTGGAAACCAATTGATTAGTTGTTTAGCTAACTCGTGTTGAAATATTTCTAGTGCTTATTCCAGTCCCTATGGATACGATAATCTTTTATATTACTTGCGACATTTCCGTACACTTGCGGGACGTAACAATGCGCAGTGGTGGGGGACTAGCGACTGGAACCTCCTAAACATCCTCAACCTGAAAATAGCAATAACGGGGTGTGAGTCCAACACTCAGTGGATACCTAGTTGACATGTATAGTAAATAATAACTAGCAGTAATAAATATGCGTACAGTCTCCTGGATAGAAAATGCAAAACTGTAAGGTAAGGAGAAGCTGTACTAACCAGAACCTAAGTATAGGGATATCAAGGTCGTTAGACCTAGAATATCATAAATCCTGTATGCATGTCAAATAATGCATCCACTAAAAATATAGCATATAAAGTGCAGCAACCACAAGCAATAAATGCATATCCTGTATGCATGTCAAACAATGCATCCACCAAAAATGCAGCATATAAAGTGCAGCAAACACAAGCAATAAATGTATCATGCATATGATGCCAATGACATGTCTTGGTCACCTCTACTGTCAGTCAGCCGTCTCACACACGATGGTGAGACCGAGTGGGTAGGGCTATGACAATCGTGCACTCTGTCGTCACTGCTCCCGATGAGTGACCGAGTGGATGGGATGCTGTTGGAGTACGCCTATCCTCCTACCCCAAATCATAAGTGGGGGAGCGCAATGCTCTCATCTCCCTGAGACAATCCCGAAGAGGGATCCCTGCCGGCTACCACGCTGCGTCACACTACCCATGAGCGGACCAACGGAGCCAAACAAAGTAACCTGCTGCAACACACCCTGCCTGAATAAAAACCACTAACCCATGAGTGGTTGTGTGTGCAGATCCATGTAACTAGCGATGTACTCAACAATAATGGAGTCGACTATCGCACAGTATGCAATCATGTGAAATGGTGCATGACACTAAGCATACAAATTCTGACCATATCTACCTCCATAAAACATGTACCAAAAATAAATGGATCAAATGAACATATCTAGGTACACAGGTCAAATATGGTAAATGACTAGTCTAGTATATCACATGGCACGGTATATCACTACCTCTATAACATAAATAATAACCAAGGGCATAAATGCCAAACAGGTAACAAACAAAACATGCTCGAAAACAAATAGTGACATACCGATGCAGATATAAACATAATTATTACTACTTGTTAAAATCTACTAAGCATATCAACAAGACATTATCTAAAAGATAAGTCAAGGTACCTGCCTCCAATGTAGATCGAGCTAATCAACCACTACTTCAAAGTGCTCGTCCCGAATCCGAATCCTGCAATAAATCGTATAGTTTAGCTAAGTTTAATTATAAGCAAAATAGCTAAACCCAATTTATTTTCTCTAGGAACCCTAATTAAATAGTTAACCCCAGTTAACTATCCCTAATCCGAAACTTATATTAAACCCATTATTTAATCCCTATCTAAATTTAGTCATATTACATTATCAACCAATGAATCACTCCTTTCAATTACCTTCACAAATTTTAATTGAAACTTAGCAACCAATCCTCCAAAACTAGATCTATATTTGTGTCAGCTCCAACTCATACAAACTACTGACCTAAATCCGAGTTTAAATAACAAGCTACAGATGCTAGCCGAATTTATGAAATCAATTACATACCCTATAGCCAAGCTTCTCCAACAAGCCCCACCATTCTGGCAGTCACCCAAAACCTAATAATTAGTCAATCCAATCCACAGGTTAATCCAAATCTTATCCCACTTATATAAAGAATTTGGTTTTTCATAGATCCTGGAACTTGGAACTTAAAGCTTACCCTATGTGGCAGTCCCTCACTGACAATGGAGTGGCAAGAAGAGCAAAGTTGGCTTGATCTGCTGGCACAACACGACAGAGGGAAGAAGATGCCCAAGGGAGTAGATCTGTCGCGATCGACTCAGGTGATCGCTGGAAGTGGTGCCTCGGTGATCGTCTCTCAAGCCCCTCCAGAGCTTCACAATGATCGGCTGCAGTGATTAGGTGGCGATCAACGTCGCCTAAAGTGGTCGGCGGCAGCACAGACCCAATCTAGGGCAAAGGAGTTTGGCCGGCTGCCGGTGCTCGGGAGAGGAGAAGAGGAGAAGAAGCTCGGCGTCGGTGCTGCTCCGTGCAGCGACGGCGGCAGAGCGACGCGTTGGAAGAGTCGACGGGCTCAGGTGGAAGAAGAGGAATCGGGAAGGGCGAAGGAAGAGGCGAAGCCCTTGGCCGAGGGGTTTTGTACGCTCGAGGAGGAGGAGCGTCGTGTGCGACGACGGTTAGGGAAAAGGAGCGGTTAGGGTACAGGTTCGGCGACGTCGGGTGAGGGAAACGGGGAAGAAAACGGTGATGGGAGGAGAAAAGAGAAGGAAAAAGGAAAAATAAAATAAAATTTTTCCTCATTTAAATGGGGTAGACTGAACAGGCTTTTCGGGAGCCAATATTTATCCCCGTAACCTAAGTCATACGAGCTCCGAAAAATTCCTAAAAAATTTCTAAAAATTTCAGAAAATTCCCTTATGATTATTCGCCCTTTTTGGGTATTTTACAAAGTACAAAAGAAATCATTACCAACACTCTTTATGGAAAAATGAGAGCTCTTCTTGTGCTGATGTCTGTCTACCGGGCACGATCGGAACTCCTCGGATCAGTCATCGGACTCAGCAGCTTTGTAGTAGAGTTCTAGCAGCAACCGGAAGCAGTCGGAGGTTTAAATGTGTGCGCAATAGTTCGTATAAAGTTGTTGTAGCAAAGCCTCCTCGAAACTGCCTTATAAAAGGCTTGGAGGGTACTTTCCAAAGGCCTTAAAGGCGACTCCAATGGGATATAATCTATCCCGAAGTGATCAGTGCTTATCTGTGAACCAGCCAAATTTTATCTGTGGAAGGCGTCTTCCAAAGCCATGGAATGTGCCTTCCAAAGACATGGAAGGTGCCTTCCATGAACAGTACCGAGGCGCCTTCCATAGCCATGGAAGGCACCTTAGGGTACTGTTCACCCATAGGCAGCTTTGTACCTTTGCTTGCTTTCTTGCCCTGCAACAAATATGTTAGTCCAAAATATCCTGCAAGACAAGTGTTAGCACGATAAAAAATAGAGTAATTAGTTCCTGTCCTCCCTGGACCAGGAACTAGTCAAGGTCTCAGTTTAGGGATCCCAAATGAACCTAAACTGAACCAACACCTATTATCCCTCAATTGGGACGTATCCTTATTGTCGCTCTCCTCTAGTGACTTACGTTTACTTACCTTTTGCCAGACATCCGGTCAGCCTGTCGACCTAGCTGGGTTTCGTGCCAGCTATCCGGTCGGCCTGTCGACCTAGCTGGGCTTTGTGCCCATTATTAGGTCAGCCTGTCGACCTATCTGGACTTCTTGTCAGCTATCCGGTCGGCCCATCAACCTAGCTGGGCTTCGCTCCAACTATCCAGTCGGTCCGTCGACCTAGCTGGATTTCTCCTGCACACTTGGTTAAAGTGTTAGATCACAAAAAAAAATAACTTAACCTACTTTGTCATTCATCAAAACCTAAGTTAGACCGTTAGTGTTAACCACACCAATAATTTCCCTCTTTTTAATGAAATGGCAACCTCAATTAAGTTAGCGAAAAAAATATGCAAAAAAACACATGACATGGTTTGATTTTGAAGTATCATTACTAACTTAATCCACCTAACCCTCCCCCTTTGGCATTCATCAAAAATAATAAGCATAGACAAGTGTAGAAAAATTGACTAAGTAAAAAAAAAATTCAATAAAGATTGTAACGTAATCAAGAGGTACTAGGGGGAGTTTAACTTAGAAAAATAAGTTAATAAATCTAGAAAATTCTTTAAAGACATGAAAAAACATATGCTTTAAACTTTTATATCAGGATTTCCAAAAAGCTAATAAAGTTGAAATAATTTTCAAAGTCCTTCAAAAAATCTACTAACTTTTCATAATTTGCAAAATAGCTAAGTATTGAAGATAACTTGTGAACACATTAAAAAAAATATTTTCAAAATTGAGATTTTAAGATAACAGTTTAAAAATGGAGACTTAATTAAGATAAATGTATAAAAAAAATTTAAGCAGTTTTTTAAAAAAAATAATTTTCAAAAATAAGTTTGTAAAATTAAAGAAGTTTTCAAAAATAGTTTTGCTAAAATATTTTTGAGGAAATGAAAATAATTTCCAAAAATAATTTTGCAAAAATACTTTCAAGAAAACAATAATAGTTTTCAAAAATAAGTTTGCAAAAATATTTTCAATGAAAAACACTTTTAATTAATCCTCCACCTGAACCTAACATTATTTCAAAATAACCAACTCAAAAGTGTCCTGAACTATTGAAGATAATTTTTGAATTAAAGCTTTTGTAGAAAAAACACTTCAAGTAATTTTGTCAAAATAATGTTAAACAAAATTTTCTAAGTGACAAAAGTGATTTTACAAGTACAATTAATCACTTTTCAAAAATTATTTCTAAATATTTAAATTTTTCTAAGTAGAAAACCCTTTTTAAAACAATTTGTATAAAAGAGTAACACACAAAAAAAATTCAAAGAAAAATTTCTAAGTAATATTTTCAAGAAAGAATAAAATTTCTAAACAAATAGTTAAAGATTTTAGTAAGAAAAAAAAATGATACTCCCCCTGAATTTATTACTTCCCCTGAAGTTAACACTTCCCCTTAAGTTAACACTCTCCCTTAAGTTAACACTAGGGTTTGGGTGTGTTAACTTTCAAAACTTTAGCACATTTTTCTATCTAAGTGTTTAGGGGATTTAGTGTTAGTAACACTTATGTTTATCGAGTATATTATTTACATATGTATTTCTATATACTTGGTATAATTGTTTGATTAAAATAAGATTATTGAAATTAATCAATAATCAATTATTCTCAATAATAAGTAATTTGTTACTAACTCAATAATAGTTAATAATTATCAATGATTTATTGATTAAATTTTATTTTAATTGACGTATTTGATTAAATATTGTATTAATTATTTCATATTAATTGATTGAAAATATTAGTTATAATTTACTATTTCATTTACTTAATCTTTAAGTTTTGATTAAGTTTAACTTAAGTTAGGCTGAATTTAAGTTTAGTTATAAGTTTTACTTAATCTTTTAATATAAGGTCAAGTCTAATTTAAAGTGCATTAGAGTACAGTTAATGTTTGAAGTTTTTACTTATTAATTATTTAATTTAGTTTAGAATTTTAAGTTAATCAAATTATTTGTTAATTAAGATTTAATAATTTAATAAAGATTTAAGTTTTAAGTTAAGTGTCTAAGTTTTAAAAAGCCTTTAATGAGTTATAGAAGAATTTTTGTTTTTAATTTTAATTTTATTTTAAATTTTAGTTATAATTTTATTTATAATTTTAGTTTTACTTTATGTTTTTTAATTTTAGTTATAATTAAGTTTTAAGTATTATGTTTTAAGTTTTAAGTTAAGTTTTAATTTAATTTTTAAATTAAGTTTTAATTTTATGTTTTAATTTAAGCTTTAATTTTAAGTTTAAGTTTAAAGTTTTAATTGTAAGTTTTAATTTAAGTTTAATTTTAAGTTTTAAATTTATGTTTTAATTTAAGTTCAAATTTAAGTTTAATTTTAAGTTTTAAATTTATGTTTTAAACTAAGTTTTAATTTAAGTTCAAATTTAAGTTTAATTTTAAATTTTAAATTTATGTTTTAAATTAATTTTTAATTTAGCTTCAATTTTAAGTTTTAAATTTATGTTTTAAATTAAGTTTTAATTTTAAAGTTTAATTTAATTTTTATTTAATTTAATCAAATTTTAATTTTAATTTAATTTAATTTAATATTAATTTTAAAATCCTTTGTAAAATACTGTAGAATTAAATAAAAAGGTAATTGGATGAAAAAATCTTATTGGAACTTTCGAGAATTTTCAGAAATTTTTTGGGATTTAAACGGAGTCCCTATGCCTCATTTTGAGGGGATAAATCGTGGGGCTTGTTGAGACCTGTTTGGAATACCTAAAATAAGTGGGAGTTCATCGAGGAATTAACTTAGTATTTAATTAAACTAACCTAAGTTTTTATTAATCTAGGTTTATATTCCTTTTCCTTTAACCCGACGCATCTCTCCCGACCCCCTCCCTTTGGTTCCCATCACGCGATCTCCGGCGATTAGGCATCGACGTCGACGACCATCTCCTCGCACTACCGCCGCCTCTCCCCTCTCCCTCCTTAGGTTTGGGATCTTTCTTCCTCTCCTCTCATATTCCTCTTTTCTGCTTTCTCTCATGCTCGCGGACGACCCGACGCCGATGGCTACTCCGATGGTCTCAGCCTCCTCGTGTTGCCTAAGGGCCGTCATCGGAATCTTGAAGGAGTTGAAGTTGTCCAAGCCTTCTCCAGTGGACCGATCGCTTCCTCAACAATTTCTTGTGGGTGATCGATGACGCTTCGACAGAGCTAGGGCACGGCGGGGTTTCGGCCGATTGAGCACCTTTTGGTCCTCCTCCTCGATCTGTTTAATGGAGTATATTCCGGATCGTCATCAGTTGGAATGGATCATGCGACACCATCTCGAGGCAACTGATTGAGGTAAGGTAATGTCAGGAATTCTTTGGATTCAAGGATTCTGGTGTAATTGGCTTCTTTTGATGGGTTCTTTCTGATCTGGGTTAGAGGAAAGCTTGGATCAACCTAGTGATGGATCTCCCCTGAGCAGATCTTGACCTTCTTCCTCCTTGCAGCTGGTTGGGCTCTCGGCTGAAGAAATTAGGGTTCAATTGAGGTAAGTGTGGTCTTGTTTGTTAGAGTTCTAGTGAATTCATTTATGTACAGTTGCTTCATGGACTGATTCTTGGAAGAATTGGTTGTGGGTATTCTTTGTAGTTTCTCGACAGTGAGTTGTAGGGTTGCTGAGCTACTGAAATTACTGCCATACTTCAAGGTCAGTGCTTTTTTAGTGTTGTTCCTTGGGTATTCTATTAGTATGATGCTAAATTGGATTTTCTATAGGTTGTGGGGCTTTGTTCTGCTTAGATTTATGAGTAGTGTGATATGGATTGGATAAATTATTGTGGTTGGATTAATTGAGGTGGATGAACTATGTAGGATTGATTCTTGATGTTAGTTGTTGGTACATAGATTAAAATATGGTGATAAATGGATTAAATGATTAGAATTAGGAATTTGGTTGAGATGTGTTGATTTGGAGGAGTTTTGGAGATGTATCATGTATAACCTAATCTAATTAGGTTGTATTATGATTAAGGTTAGTTGGAGGATTAATTCATAATCATGTTTGATTAGGGTTATTCTAATTAGGTGGGGGAAAGTTGTTTAGTTAATTACTTTCTATGAAATTAGCTAAATACACTATGTGATCGCAGGACTTGGATTCGGCACGAGCGTCTCGACGTCGAATTTGTGGGCATGATCTATGTATTAAGGCGGGTATTTCTTCCTTGGTCTCTTTATTGTTTCTTTGAAACTTAGTGTATGATTATTATTGGATGAATTAGGCTGCTTTATCTTATATCATGATCGGTTGCTATTTTTTTTGCACGATACTTATGCTTGACCCTTGTGATGATCTATTTAATTCATATACAATCTTCATTCTTGATATCTACTCTGTTATGATTACACGTGTAGAGTATGTCTTGTAGGGATTGTCAGGTTGTTGGTATTACCATACTGATTTAGGCTTATGATGTGGATTGTACATAGGTTAGTGTGTGTTATAGGGGTTACCATGTTGACCGAACATTTAGATGTTGTATGTACACACGTATTTGTTATGTACTTTTGGAGGAGTTGTGTTGATTGTATGTTTGTGGTTTATAGACGTGTATGATGTATTTATTACTGGAGGATACATGTTGATTGTACTTATGTTCTGTGTATATGTGTCCAGTGGGATTATTCGAGATTTTTGGGTGATTATACGTGTGTAGTTGTGTACATGTGTTTGGTGGGATGTGTGGAGGCATCATGACGATTATACCCATGTTAGAGGTACTTAAGTGGATTTAGAGGTTGCATGGATGATGACGGTGTTTGTAGCATGATTATATATATATATATATATATATATATCATGTTCATCATTCATTGCATCTGACTACTATTGTCTCCCTTGTGGTGAGACAGTTGTCAGTTGGTTTGGTTTAGCACCATATACTCGGCCACTCATGGGTAGTGGTAGCTGGAGCAGTTGCCGCTCGTCCTGTCGTGCCACCCGGTCATGAGGTTTTGTGAGATCCTGCGTTGTGAGCTATCAAGGACCCTGATGCTATATAGCTAGATAGCTACTAGCGGATTGTCCACCTCGACCACTCTATAGTGGGTTGGAGAGTAGTACTGTAGTCACAGACCCAAGCCTCTTGGCCGTATAGGGGTCGTGGTATCTAGAGAGGTGGCGGGGGTGACCATGGAGCATGCATGCACTTTTGCATATGATGCGCGGTACATCTGGGAGTTATATCTACATACATGCCTAGTAGATACTCGTTGCATGTGATTATGATATGTTGCATTTGTTTGAGATATGATTGTTTCATATGGTTGTCATGCTGCATACATGTCATTTATTTTACATGTATATGCAGTCGTATTTATATTGCACAGGTGTCACGGGTATGTCTGTTGCAGATCCAGTGAGTTTACTAATCTTTGTACCTTGCGTCGATTCCAGATTGGGTATGTATCTATCATTATGTTAGTTGTGGTTTGCACAGTTTATATGTCAGGTTATTATGTCAGATATGTTTAGGTGCATTGATTATGATAGTATGATCATGTTCTTTATTCCCTACTGAGACTGTATACTTTTTGATCTCCATGTTTTATTTATGGGCCATGCACTATCTTGTCTATTACCCGCTGAGTTACCTATACTCACCACCGCATGTATACATTTATGTTTTCAGGTAGCTTGTAGATGGTTGGTGTCGCTTGGAGTATCCTGTCTGCCGGGTCCTACGTTACATCCGAAGACAGTTTCACCTGGTGTTTGTTTTTTTTTGTATATCCTTTTATTATTTTTGGCATTGTATTTGTGTTTAGCCATGTGGCTATCTTATGGTTTTTAGTGTTGTATTTGTGTTTAAGCCGTGCCGGCATGCATTGTATTTATTTGGTTTGTGTGGGCTTTTCCTTCGTTTTTCCGCTGTGTTTTTAGTACAGCCATGTGGGCTGCTTTGTATATAACTGCGTGGTTGTGATTGTTTCATTCCAGCCGAGTGCCCTGTGATTATAACTGCGTGGTTGTGTACATATTCCAACCGTATGTGGCTGATGTATATTTTGTATGTATGTATGCTTTGGATTGTCACCGGTACAGGGGAGATGCTGCTGGATTTTTGTCTGGCAAGGACTCCTATAGGGGCGTGACAATTTAGTGGTATCAGAGTAGGTTTACGATACTTGCTATGCGTTCTGGATTTTCGAGATTTATCTTATACCAATTTTTGGTATCAGAGCAGGTACGATGCCTATTATTCGTGTTTTGGATTTCGTGATTCAGTTTTCTTGATCTGACTTTCGGGTTTTGGGATCAGGTATGCATATGGTTATCATACATTTCTATTGGTATATGTACTGTTGCCCATGATAGTTAGTTATGACATGTGTTAGTACATTTTTGTTAGTACCTATTCAGTTATTTGTAGCATGCATTTCATGGGTTGGGTCAATCATTGATCATGGTTCACCCTACTGGAGATCAAGGATTTACAGTCTTAGGGGATTCGTCATATCATACTACCAGTAGTTTTAGTATCTGTTACTATTAGTTGGTTGAGAGTTAGAGTCACATACAGTCTCTATTATTATTAGCTGGGTAGTTGGTAGTGTTTGTATACTTATGTTGACTCAGTTAGTAGAGTATCTGTTTACTCTTATTGGTTCGGTCAGTTTAGGATTGATTTGCTTCGTTGACTTGTGTAGTTTCGATTTGACTTATCACCCTTGTTGACTTGGGTAGTTGTGTATCATTTACCTTAGTTTGATTAGTAGAGGATTGATGTACTCTTGTTGGATCATATAGTAGTTGATCGATTTATTTATGTTGATCCGATTAGTAGGAGATCGACTTACTCTATTTTTAGAGATTCCTATCTTTGGGATACTCGTGCTTGGTTAGATATTTTGGGAGACATACTTGAGTACATGACTTGTATAGTCATGGGAAGGACTGAGTTAGCCGTATACCATTGTCGGCTTCGTCAGCCTGTAGAAGATTGTCGTATCCTATTCTATGGGGACTTTGACCATGGACTGTATGTACCTGATAGGATGACTTAGAAGGTACATTCGGATAGGATACCTCCATTGATGTGGAAAAGTGTAAGGCTACATGCTTAACACTTATGAAATACAACCGTTACTAGGGTGTATAAGTTGGAGAGTACATTTGGATATATGATTTGTACTGACGTGAAAGAGTTGAAATTAGCTGCTTAACCTTTACGTGACCCGGTACCACGTGAAGGAAGAAGCAGGGAATATTTTTTGGAGATCTGGTCATCACTTAGTGATTTCTTTGAGGTGGTTGGAGAGAGAGTAGTTCTCTACTTCTTTCGGTAGCCTGATGGTTTATAAGGCAATGATCAGTCGACTCGTCTAACGTTATTCCATGGGAGATTCTGATTCATGGAACTATTGGATAGGATTAGATATCCTTGATGTACTTAGTGATATATAGCCCACAATGGTGCGGAGCAATGGTGTTAGTTGAGTAATACCTAGGAGGTTCGACAATAACTAGATATAATTCTAGATGATGATCCTCGAGAGGTAGAGCGTTGATTGACAGATAGTTTGATCAGCTATTTAGTTATAACGTTCCTCTATCTTTGTGTTCATTGCTCGATACTGGAGGTTACTGAACCTCAGGATGGAGCAATCGTAGTTTGATGGGGTACAAGACAATGGTTAGACGATTCAGCTAATATTGTCCTTATTAAGTGCCTTAAGACCTTGACCAGGTGATCATTTTACCAGATCTTGTAGTCTATATCTTAGGATAGAGGATTCGGCCCTTTTATCAGCATTTGTCGAGGGACATATATAGGATGAGGGTGGTGGAGATACTCTCTTGATGGGTGGACTCTTAGTCAGGAGATTGTGTAACCCTTTGACTTTGGATTGACATTCCTTTACTGTGGATATTTGATTATCAGAAAGGATGAGATGATGAGATTTGGCAGACTTTATGGATACATTTAGTTTGTTGGCAGTAGGTGTTGAGGGTTGGATGCTTTCCTTTTTCTCTATCTTTGTTTAGGAGACTATCTGTTATGATTGATTGATGTTGAGGATGATTTTGATTAGTGGATATTGGGAGAGCAAGTGTGGTGATATGTTGTCTTTTGATGATCTATTGGTGGATGTTTAGTTTGATAATTTATTATTTGGTGTTGGATGTTGATAGTGACATGGAGTGTAGTATGTTTGTGATATTTATGGATTTAGTGATTTATAGTTGGTGATCAGATTTTAGACTTATTGTCGAGGATCTTATGGTTGAGAATACCTGTTGTATGGATATTATGAGTCTTTGGTTTTATCATTTAGACTTACAGTGCCATAGATATTTTCATGGACTAGATGTACTTGATATTTCTAGGGTGTTTGGATCAGTTTCCATTATCTTCATTGATAAGGTTTTGATCGATTCCCGATCCGAGGTGGGTTACGTACACTATCTTCGCATAGTTCTAGAGATGTTTCGACGGGAACGTCTATATGTGAAGTTCAGTAGTGCGTATAGTGATTGTCTTCTGCGAGATTTTTGGGACTCATTGTCTTTAGTAGAGGGATTATTAGAGGATTCACAGGAGATAGAAGTTGTTACCAGTTGGAAGTAGTCATAGTTTATACCAGAGATTCGTTGTTCCTTTAGTCTGGCTAGATATTACGGGAGATTGGTTGAGGGTTTATACAGCGCTATGTCATTGACTGACTGTCTAGAAAAGTGTTGGGTTTTCCGGGCCGCAAAAACCACGTTTTGCGTTGTGGAAACCCCGAAATCCGCATGCCACCGGATCCGTGCGAAGTTTAAAATTTCATATACATGTTTTCTACTCCTAGATCTACACTAGATCTACAAAAGAAACGAGGTTACCCTTGATGCGAAGCCCTTCGCGTAATCCCGCTCGTCCTAGGTTCGCCGGATCTCGAGAGTATCAAAGTAGATACTCCTCTATGTGTATCCACACAAGCAAGAGATGGAGAGAAACCACTAGGATGTGCTAGCACCCTTGATGGTCATGTCAAGGAGGAGGAGAGGGAGAGGAAGAAAACAAAAATGAAGAAGATGAAAAACAATTAGCACACAAAATGCACTAATACACATCTTTAAGTGATCGGCCACTTAATGGCTTGTAACTCCCATGGAATATCAAGATTCAAGTCTCTTGATCTCCTCCATGAGGTGGCATTTGGTCAAGTCAAACTTGACCAAATGAAGAAGCCTTGATGATGTGGCATTGGTCAAGTCAAAGTCAAGTCAAAACTTGACTCTTCATCTTCCTACTTTAGTCAAGTCAAACTTGACCACTTCTCTCCCTTGGTTGATCTAATCTAACCATTGGTTCAAGTCAATTTTAATTTAATGAATCTCTATTCATTGAATTAAATTAATTAAATGAGTCTAAGTCCAAATTAGACTCACTTAACACATGAACCAATTGAGTCCAACTCAATTAGCTCAATTTGGATTACTCTTAATCCAATTCGGTTCATCACATGAGCCTAATCCTTTAGGTTCATCAAATGAACCTAATCTCCATCTAACTTCCCTATGTGTGTGACCCTATAGGTTCTTGTAACGTTGGCAATGCTCCTAAACCCATTTAGAAGCATAAGTAATGAGCGGTATCTAGCAACACATCATTACTACCCAAGTTACAAGAATGTTGAGATCCAACATCACCTTGTGACTACTAATTGTGACTCCTCACAATATATGACAAGTGTCCTTCTATCCTTGACATCTAGATTGATCAATATGAGGCATAGACCATGTCATCCTCTAATCAATCTAAATCTTGAACTCCAAGTAGATTCACTCAATCAAATGAGCTCAATATCTCATATTGACTCATTTGGGCATGGCCATGTACTTCGTGGTCTCACTCTATCAAGAATATTGATGTCACTCCCGTCATATAGGAGGGATAGATCCCATCTACATCACTCACATCCCTCCGCATAATTTGTTACATACCCAGTAATCGCCTTTATAGTCCACCTAGTTACAGGTGACATTTGACGAAGCCAAAGTACGTAACTCCTTATGTAGGGAACCATGGTGACTTCAGGTCCAAGGACTAGTAGTCATACTAATAGCCACATGAGAAAGTATACGACACTCATATAACGATCCATGATACTTTCTCATGGCGGGTCATTCAGTATACATTCTCCAATGCATACCCATGTGTCAACTTGATATCTCCATTTCCATGACTTGTGAGATCAAGTCATCGAGTTGACCTACATGCTAGTCTCGTCGCATTAATATTATCCCTGAATGTTAATACTTGACTAGGAATGATTAAGAGTAGTTTTCCCTATATCATCTCACTATTGATTCAACCAATCGATTGATATAGGTAAGAACCTTCTACTTAAGAACGCTATTATACTTAGTTATTTGGCACTAATACAAGTAAGTATAATAACCAAAACAAATACCTTTATTTATATACAAGAATATGATACAACGAGTCCATACAACAATCATCAAATAATTGGCTCTAGGGCTCTAACTAACAATCTCCCACTAGCACTAATGTCAATCAGTGTAGGCTCTAAGGCCTAATGACCTAGTGTGACCATCATGCTTTCTCTGTGCTAAAGCCTTGGTCAAGGGATCTGCGATGTTAGCCTCTGTGGGTACTCTGCATGTCACGCCCAAGGTAGTCCCTGTCCGAAGAAATTTCTGTAGCATCTCCCCTGTACGGGTGACAATATGAATCCAGAATACATATATCTATACATCGGCCCACACGGCCGGAACAATATAATACAAATAAGAAACCAACCACGCAGTTTATATCAACATTCCACACAGGTCAACATATAATCAATCCACGCAGTTTAATAAGGAAGGACGATATAGAATCCTCGAAGATATATGTAAACATCCTACTCCACTACAATGAAGAAAACAAATCCACGAAGTAATGAGAAAATCCGCAGCAGAAAACAAAAGTAGCAAACCCGAATGTTCAATGTCCACAATACAAACCCACATCATCAGTATATGCATAGAAACAATAATAGAAATCTTAAATAAGAAATCCTCATAACGAAGGGGCTAGCGACTGGAATCTCTCCTGACGGCCTCAACCTGAAAAAATAGTAACAACAGGGTGAGTTCAAAGAACTCAGCAGGTAATCCAATAGATATGTACAACAATATATAACTACCAGCAACAATCCTACGGTACAGTATCCTAACAATATAACATATAGTACAAACTCCTAACACTATAACAGGTATGCATAACCGAATAAACTGCAGTAACCACAATAAGCATGTAATACAGTCTACTGCAAGAATAATAAGAAATGCATAACTGAAATAAACTGTACTCACCTGCGAGGCTTGTGCAACTGACTGTGAACATACACAGATAAAAATAATCAGAGCATATAAGTATGTAGCCTGTATGCATGTCAATCATATGCAGTCACCAAAATGCATCAACCAATATGCAACAATCACAATAAATGTAATCTGTGCATATGATGTAATATGACATGGTCACTCCTGACGCCAGTCAGCCATCTCACACGCGATGGTGAGACCGAGGGGGTAGGGCTGTGACACCGTGCACTTTGCCGTCACTACCCCTGATGAGTGACCGAGTGGACGGGATGCTGTCGGAGTACACCTATCCTCCTACCTCAAACATAGTGAGGGAGCGCAATGCTCTCATCTCCCGGTACACGATGACGGGGAGGGATCCCTGCCTGCTACCACGCTACAGTTTCACTACCCATGAGCGGACCAGCGTAGCACTACAGAGCAACTGCCATACACACCCTGGGTGCTGTGCCACTATCCATGCAGTGGTCATGTTGTGTGCAGGCCCATGTAGCCGGCCGACGAGCTCAACAATAATAGAGTCGTCAATCGCCCAGCATGCAATCATGCGGGATGGTGCATGATGCTAAGTATGTCATACCTGAACATAGCCTCCTCCATATAGGTGTGTGCCAAAAAGGTAAACGCATATATATAACCATGATATAAATAGCATAAATCCAAGAACATCACATATAACAATGATATAAGTATCATGAATCCAAGAGCACGTATCAAACATGTAAAGCAACTAATCCAGTATAGTGGAGCACTATAAATATACATATCCATCTCTATAAACATAGATACACATGGCAAAAGATAAAAGCATCCAGTTCTAATGTAAAGCAACTAACAGTAAAAGCATTATAGGTATCAACTAAACTAAACCAAGGAAATACTAACTACCAACACTAGTAAGTATATATAAACTGCACATATCATAAGACACTATCAAGAGATAAGTCAAAGGGTACCCGCCTCAAATAGAAGGTACAGTCAATCCAAATTCGAAGTCGAGACGCCCGTCTCGAATCAGAGTCCTGTGTCAACAAACAATATATATATTTTATTTAGCTAAATCAAATGAATAGCTAAATAAAATCCCTAAAACTAAATTAGGGAAAAACCCTAATCACATCAATCTCAACCTACCTAATAAATCTAACGGTCAAGGATTAGTTATCTAATCCCTAATCTCCCATTAGATTAAAAATCCAACGGTTCACTAGGGTTAATTACCTTAACCCTAATCATTCCATTAGGTTAAATCTAAGCAATTAATCTAATCACAATCAACAACTAATTACAACCTCAAATCAAGCCTACACATGATCTACCTCATGTTCCAACCAAAATTCAATTCAAACCTAACCCTAATTCAATACATAGAGAACAACTCTCAATTACTCCTACACATACCTCAAATCCCAGCTTTCTACTCTTGATCCATAGCCAAAGAGGAGCTGCTAGTTGGAGTGTTGTCGGAATGGAAACACTCCACAGAACAGAACAGAACAGAACAGAGCAACCTACTAGAATCAACCGGTCACGTAGAGATCAAGAGATCACAGACCAAACATTACCCTTCAAGCCTCTGCCCGACAGCTCAAGAACACTTCACCATCATCAACTGAAACCCCCAATCAACCACAAGAATAGGAGGTGCAAGATCTGCTCAGAAAGAAATACCAGCACAAGAAGAGTCAATGCCGGTATAACCCTAACCTAACGAACCTTTGAATCTACCAAAGATTCGGCGATGCCTTACCTCCAAGATCGCTGCTCGATGGCGTCACTCGATCCAATCCGACCAATAAAGAAGTGGATCACACTGTGAGCAATGCGAGGAGAGGAGAGGGAAGTCCTACCGGTTGGAGACGAAGCGAGATCCGACACCTCACCGTGCACAAGCCGCTGTATCGTCGGCGATCGGTCGCTGAAACTCCCAAACAGAAACTCCTCGGTCGAAGAAGATCTAGACTCCGCCATGCTCCAACAAGCTCCGGTGAACGAGGATGATTGCCAAAGGAGAAGCTCCGCTCCCGTCGCCTACGATTCGTCCGCGAGAGAGAGAGGCAGCGTGAGTAGAGGGGATCGGGGCATAGAGGGGAGAAGGCTCGGGTTTGGGGGAAACGGCGCTTTGGGAAGAGAATAAAAGAAAAAGGAAAAAGTAATTTATATAATAAACATTTCCTCACCTAAATAGGTATCCCAAACAGGCTTTATCCGCGCTCGAAATTGATCCCCTCAAAACCCGTCGTACGAGCTCCGAAAAATTCCCAGAAAATTTCTAAAATTTTCGGAAAAATTTTATAAGGCTATTTCTCAAATAACCCTATTATTTAAATTTTTCGATATCTCACACTGCAAATCTTCACATCTCCTCTCTCGATAATCTCTCGAATGAGATGGAAGCGCCGTAGTATGTGTTTGGTCCACTGGTGTGAGCGAGGTTCCTTAGCCTGTGCTATTGCTCCATTGTTGTCACAATAGAGCTCTATAGGATCAACTATGCTAGGAACCACCCCAAGCTCGGTAATGAACTTACGGATCCAAACTGCCTCCTTTGCTGCTTCTGATGCAGTAATATACTTGACCTCTGTTATAGAATCAGCTACTGTGTCCTGCTTCGAACTCTTCCAGCTCACAGCACTATCATTTATGTAAAACACGAACCCTAACTGCGATCGATAATCATCCTGGTCGATTTGGAAGCTGGCATCACTGTAACCCTTTACAGCTAGCTCATCATCGCCTCCATATATCAAGAAATATTCTTTAGTCCTTCTTAAGTACTTTAGAATATTCTTGACTGTTATCCAGTGACTTTCACCTGGATCTGACTGGTATCTGCTCGTCATGCTCAAAGCATACGAGACATCAGGATGAGTACATAGCATCGCGTACATGATAGATTCTATGGCTGAGGTATAAGGGATCTGATCCATGCGGTCTCTCTCCTCTCTAGAAGAGGGACCTTGAGTCTTCGAAAGACTCACACCATGTGACATCGGTAGAAATCCCTTCTTGGAGTTCTGCATGGCAAACTGAAGGAGTACCTTGTCAATATATGTACTCTGACTTAGGCCAAGCAACCTCTTAGATCTATCTTTATAGATCTGTATGCCTAGAATGCGGGATGCTTCACCTAAGTCCTTCATTGAGAAACAAGTCCCTAGCCAAGTCTTGACAGACTGCAGCAAAGGGATGTCTTTCCCAATAAGTAGTATGTCATCCACATACAATATAAGGAAGACAACTGTGCTCCCAACAACCTTCTTGTAGACACAAGGTTCATCTTCATTCTTGATGAAACCAAATTATTTGATTGCATCATCGAATCGAAGATTCCAGCTCCGAGAAGCTTGCTTTAGTCCATAAATGGACCTATGCAGCTTTCATACTCTGCTAGTATGCTGTGGATCTACAAAACCCTCATGTTGTGTCATGTACATATCCTCGAGCAGGTTTCCATTCAGAAATGTGAATTTGACATCCATCTGCCAGATCTCATAATCGTGGTACGCTGCAATAGCAAGCATGATCTGAATGGACTTAAACATCGCTACTGGAGAAAATGTTTCATCATAGTCAATACCATGAATTTGTTTGAAACCTTTAGCTACCAAGCGACCCTTATAAATAAGTCCATCCATGTCAGTCTTTCTCTTAAAGACCCACTTACACCCAATGGGTTTAACCCCTCCAGGTGGATCAACCAAAGTTCATACTTGGTTAGTGTACATGGATTCCATCTCGGATCTCATGGCCTCTAGCCATTTCTCAGAATCTGGACTCATCACAGCTTCCTGATAGGAGGTAGGCTCATCCTCAATGAGCACAACGTCATCATGGTCAGTCAAGAGAAATGAGTATCTCTCAAGCTGACGACGTACCCTATCAGATCTGCGAAGAGGTAGGTCAACTTGAACTGGTTGTTGTTCCTCAACTCCTTGTGGAACAACATCATCCACAACACTTTATGGTTCCAGTTCACCTTCCATCAAGGCTTCAGTGCTATTGTTCACATCTTGAACTTCTTCAAGATCGAACGTACTCCCACTAGTCTTTCTATAAATAAAATCCCTTTCTAGAAATACCCCAGTCTTAGCCACAACTACCTTGTGTTGACTGGGAATGTAGAAGTAATATCCCTTCGTTTCCTTGGGATATCCAATGAAATAGCACTTGTCGGATTTGGGTCCTAGTTTGTCCGAGACTTGACGTCGAACGTAAGCCTCACAACCCCAAATCCTCATAAAAGACACCTGGGCATCTCTCCCAGTCCATATCCTATATGGTGTCTTTATTACAGCCTTAGATGGAACTCGGTTGAGAATGAAGGCTACTGTGTCTAGAGTATAGCCCCAAAGATACATAGGAAGATCTGTGTGACTCATCATAGACCGTACCATATCTAATAAGGTACGATTACTCCTTTCGGATACACCATTCCACTGTCGTGTTCCAGGAGGAGTGAGTTGGGATAGGATCCCACACTCAGCTAGATAGTCACGAAACTCATGGCTAAGGTATTCTCCACCTCGATCTGATCAAAGTATCTTAATACTCATGCCAAGCTAGTTTTGTACTTCATTCTTGAATTCTTTGAACTTTTCAAAGGATTTTGACTTATGTGTCATCAGGTACACATAACCATATCTACTGAAGTCATCAGTAAATGTAATGAAGTACCTATAACCACCTCTAGCAGTGACATTGAAAGGGCCACATACATCACTATGTATAAGACCTAACAAGTCAGTCGCTCTCTCACTGTGCCCACTAAAGGGAGTCTTGGTCATCTTGCCTATAAGGCATGACTCGCATGTCTCATATGATTCAAAATCAAATGAGTCCAGCAAACCATCTTTATGGAGCTGGGATAAGCGTTTGTCATTTATATGACCTAAGCGACAGTGCCAGAGATAGGTTTGGTTCATGTCATTTGACTTGAACCTCTTGGTACTAATGTTATAGATAGGGTTCTCAAGGTCTAGAATATAGAGTCCATTTATCATAAGTGCACTACAATAGAACATTTCATTTAAATAAACTGAACAACATTTGTTCTTTATAATAAATGAAAAACCTTTCTTGTCCAAACAAGAAACTGAAATTATGTTCTTAGTTAAAGCAGGCACATAACAACATTCATCTAATTCTAATACAAGCCCAGAAGGTAGAGATAGATGATAAGTTCCTACAGCAACAACAACAACCCGTGCTTCATTGCCTACGCGTAGGTCCACCTCGCCCTTCGTCAATGCCCTATTATTTCTCAGCGCCTGCACATTAGTACAAACGTGAGAAGCACATCCGGTATCTAATACCCATGATGAAGAAATAGATAGATTGACTTCTATAACATAGATACCTGAAATAGAAGTCTCACTTCTCTTCTTCTTAAGATCTTCCAGGTACACTTTGCAGTTCCTCTTCCAGTGCCTGATCTGACCGCAGTGGAAGCAGGTAGCATCCTTGGCGACCCCTCCTTTGGGTTTCAGTGCCTTGCCTTTGCCCTTGGCTTGGGACTTTCCCTTACCTTTAGGCTTGCCCTTGCCTTTTCCCTTTTGCACCATCAAAATGGAGTTGGGCTTAACCTTCTTAAGGTTGAGCTCAACAGTTATTAACATGCTAAGCAACTCAGGTAGTGGCTTGTCAATTTCGTTCATGTTATAATTTAGAACGAATTGACTGTAGCTATCTGGCAAGGATTGCAAGATTAGATCAGTGGTCAGCTCTTGGCCAAGTGGGAATCCCAACCTCTGTAGGTTTTCTATGTACCCAATCATTTTGAGTACATATGGGCCTACGGGAGTTCCATCTTGCATCTTGCACTGAAACAATGCCTTAGAGATCTCGAATCTCTCGTGCCTCGCTTGTCCTTGATATAGTTGACGAAGATATTCAACTATATCATAAGCGCCCATCAACTCATGTTGCTTCTGAAGCTCAGAGTTCATGGTCACGAGCATAAGACATGACACATCTAATGCGTCATCTTGATGCTTCTTGTAAGCATCACGGTCATCTCACGTGGCTGTGGCAGGAGGTGCCTCCGGAATGGGCTGCTCCAGAACGTACAGTTTACGTTCTTGTGTGAGAACGATTCTCAAGTTCCTGTACCAGTCCAGGAAATTTGCTCCGTTGAGCTTGTCCTTCTCAAGGACGGAACGCAAGGAGAAAGAGTTCATATTTGACGTCATGGTTATCTACAACAGAAAAATGCAGAAAAATAAATATCATATTCTAATTAATCATTTAATTAGGCCTTTAATTAAATGATACTCCCACTGAATTCTATAATTCATGTGGGACAAGATCCACATCATACTACGCCTTGAGTTAGCTTTGGCTAAATCACCCAAGACTTAGTATGATCGGTAGGTAACTAATTACCAATTACATCTCTATACAACTCTTGTTTATAGGATCAAGATCCGCATTTATATTAAAACTTGAGTTAGCTTTGGCTAATACGCCCAAGAGTTAATATAAACATGATTTTGACTTATCTACCAACCATTGGAAAATGCCTATAGTTAAACTCGATCCAATTGAGTTAACTAGTTACTCAATCTAATTGAGTTGTACTCACCCATACATTGATAGGCGGGACCAAGATTGTCCCTCCGCACCCTACCAAGATAGTATGCGTTGCTCTGCTTTGGCAGATTTAACATCAACATGCGATCGAGGTAGTGATGGGTATCACGGCATGGTAGACATTTCGAGTTGATGTGATTGAGATCTAATCTAATCGACGATGCGTATCATATACTCGATTTAGATCTAATCTAATCATGAGGGCGCATCATGTACGCGATTTAGATCTAATCTAATCGTTAAGGCGTTAATTAATTACTATTCTAGCATGCATCACATATACACACACAAGCAATTAATTAAATATTTTGTGATTAGTCATGGCCCTACTACGATCTGCTCAAGCCAATGAGAAGATCGGATGGTCAACCTAAGGTCAACATCTTCTCAAGCTCCTTCCTTTGACCACCTTGTGTTGCTCGCGCCCTCCTCGTAACTCCGTCTCGAGTGGACCTTCCACCGCTCCAATTTGTACATTACAAAGGTGAAACTCGAGTTACATTCGAGTCTAAACTATTTCCAATAGGAATATAAAAATAGGAAAGGCACGACGCGCAGGTCGCGTATCATATACAACACGCACATCACAGAAAATGGCACGCAGGCCATAATATGAATTACAACATAAATTTCCAATCTAATTGGGTCTTTTGGGCCATGACCATTACAAAATAATACATAATTCTAAATTATGCAATTTCTATAAATTTCTGCAATTTTTCTTACAATTTTTATAATTTTTATGAGTAAAAATTCCCAGCAGTCCCATTTAGCGATTTTCGGGCGCAATCGCGGAACGAAGCCCCTTGCGGGGTTAGGGGTAGTACCCCTACCCGCGATATAACCATCGTGAGTATTATTAAGCGATCCTACAGTTCCTTAGCCCACTGTCCCAAAATGACTTGGGGTGAAACCTTGCCGTTTCAGAAATATTTTCTCGATAGTCGAAGCCTACAAGTGTCTAAACACTTGTGCTTCGCTTCTACGAGAAAATTACCCATAAAATCTATACAAATCATAAAAATACAGAAACTTACAGATCTATAGTTTTCATAAAAATATAAAATAAAACATGTATACGCTTCGCACGTGGCTCTGATACCACTATAGGATTTTTCGGGCCGCAAAAATAGCTTTTTGCGTTGCGAAAACCCCGAAATCCCCATGCCACCGGATCCGTGCGAAGTTTAAAATTTCATATACATATTTTATACTCCTAGATCTACACTAGATCTACAAAAGAAAAGAGGTTTCCCTTGATGCGAAGCCCTTCGCGTAATCCCGCTCGTCCTAGGTTCGCCGGATCTCGAGAGTATCAAAGTGGATACTCCTCTATGTGTATCCACACAAGCAAGAGATGGAGAGAAACCACTAGGATGTGCTAGCACCCTTGATGGTCATGGCAAGGAGGAGGAGAGGGAGAGAAAGAAAACAAAAATGAAGAAGATGAAAAACAATTAGCACACAAAATGCACTAATACACATCTTTAAGTGGCCGACCACTTAATGGCTTGTAACTCCCATGGAATATCAAGATTCAAGTCTCTTGATCTCCTCCATAAGGTGGCATTTGGTCAAGTCAAACTTGACCAAATGAAGAAGCCTTGATGATGTGGCAATGGTCAAGTCAAAGTCAAGTCAAAACTTGACTCTTCATCTTCCTACTTAAGTCAAGTCAAACTTGACCACTTCTCTCCCTTGGTTGATCTAATCTAACCATTGGTTCAAGTTAATTTTAATTTAATGAATCTCTATTCATTGAATTAAATTAATTAAATGAGTCTAAGTCCAAATTAGACTCACTTAACACATGAACTAAATTGAGTCCAACTCAATTAGCTCAATTTGGATTACTCTTAATCCAATTCGGTTCATCACATGAGCCTAATCCTTTAGGTTCATCAAATGAACCTAATCTCCATCAAATTGCCCTATGTGTGTGACCCTATAGGTTCTTGTAACTTTGGCAATGCTCCTAAACTCATTTAGAAGCATAAGTAATGAGCGGTATCTAGCAACACATCATTACTACCCAAGTTACAAGAATGTTGAGATCCAACATCACCTTGTGACTACTAATTGTGACTCCTCACAATATATGACAAGTGTCCTTCTATCCTTGACATCTAGATTGATCAATATGAGACATAGACCGTGTCATCCTCTAATCAATCTAAATCTTGAACTCCAAGTAGACATTCAATCAAATGAGCTCAATATCTCATATTGACTCATTTGGGCATGGTCATGCACTTCGTGGTCTCACTCTATCAAGAATATCGATATCACTCTCGTCATATAGGAGGGATAGATCCCATCTACATAACTCACATCCCTCCGCATTATTTGTTACATACCCAGTAATCACCTTTATAGTCCACCTAGTTACGGGTGATGTTTGACGAAGCCAAAGTACGTAACTCCTTATGTAGGGAACCATGGTGACTTCAGGTCCAAGGACTAGTAGTCATACTAATAGCCACATGAGAAAGTATATGACATTCATATAACGATCTATGATACTTTCTCATGGCTGGTCATTCAGTATACATTCTCCAATGCATACCCATGTGTCAACTTGATATCTCCATATCCATGACTTGTGAGATCAAGTCATCGAGTTGACCTACATGCTAGTCTCGTCACATTAACATTGTCCCTGAATGTTAATACTTGACTAGGAATGATTAAGAGTAGTGTTCCCTATATCATCTCACTATCGATTCAACCAATCGATTGATATAGGTAAGAACCTTCTACTCAAACACGCTATTATACTTAGTTATTTGGCACCAATACAAGTAAGTATAATAACCAAAACAAATGACTTTATTTATATACAAGAATATGATACAACGAGTCCATACAACAATCATCAAATGATTGGCTCTAGGGCTCTAACTAACAAAAAGAATAGAACTTTCCTGGACAGATGCGTATGAGATCAATTTCAGGAGTTGAAACGAAAAGTTGTTAACTACACTGTCTTAGTTGTGTTTTCTTGTGTAGACGGATTTGCACTCTACACAGATGTATCGTACCTGGGGTTGGTGCAATTCCGTTATAGCATGAGCGGAGGAGTCACGTGCTCACAGTTAGAATTCTTGTGTAATGAGAATGAGATTCTGATTTTCCATGGGAGATTATGTTTGTTTCTGAATCACTTATTATCTGGGAGAAGTTATTACAGGAAACACCTCGATCTGGATTTGTGGTATATCCAAGTGACATCCGATATATAGAGACTTGGAGCGTTCATATTGGTGGAACAACTTGAGGAAGGACATCGCGGATTTTATAGCTTGATGTCTAGTATGTTAGCCAGTGGAGGTTGAACATTGGAGATCAGTAGGATTGTTTTAGTAGACTCGTATTTTGGTGTGGAGTTGGGAGCATGTTTTGATGGATTTTGTTGTGGGATTACCCAGGACGTGGAGTGGATATGATGATTTGGTTAATCATTGTTGGGTGACGACTTTGTTCCCTAGCTATCGATTTGTAGGGCAGATTCTTTTGGATTGAGTAGTAGGATAATATTCTAGAGATATTACCGGACCTCATGGTACATCTCTGAGTGTTATATTGGATGGAGATCCATGATATTTCATCTTGGTTTTGACCGAGATTACCGCAGACTTTGGATTAGGAGCTTTGCTTTAATATAGATTTCTACCCTCAGACTGATGGATAGTTTGAGCGCCCTGTACAGATGTTGGAGGATCTGATGATAGTGGATTTTAGATTTCAGAGGTAGTTAATTTATCTAAATTTGGCTAGGTAGCAGTGTGGGAGTAGTAGATGCAGGGTGAACTCATAATCCACAGAGTAATCATTATTCACTTAGAGGTGGATGGTCATAGTTGGAGATATCTTTATGATGTTGGGTTGGAGTAGTTGATGAGGATGTGGCTTAGTGGTGATTCTTGAAGTGAGTGGTATATGAGTTTGTTGCTTGGATGTTACTCTTGGCGGAGGATCCCTGAGTTGACCAGTAAATTTGGGGACCAAATTTTTATTAGTGGGGAAGAATGTAAAATACCATAGAATTAAATAATAACATTATTGGACAAAAAATCTTATTGGATTTTTTGAGAATTTTCAGAAATTTTTTGGGAATTAAAAGGAGTCCCTATGACTCATTTTGAGGGGATAAATCGTGGGGCTTGTAGAGACCTGTTTGGGATACCCAAAATAAGTGGGAGTTCATCGAGGAATTAACTTAGTATTTAATTAAACTAACCTAAGTTTTTATTAATCTAGGTTTAAATTCCTTCTCCTTTAACCCGACGCATCTCTCCCGACCCCCTCCCCTCGGTTCCCATCGCGCAATCTCCGGCGATTAGGCATCGACGCCGACGGCCATCTCCTCGCGCTATCGCCTCCACTCCCCTCTCCCTCCTTAGGTGTGGGATCTTTCTTCCTCTCCTCTCATATTCCTCTTTTCTACTTTCTCTCATGCGCGCGGACGACCCGACTCCGATGGCTACTCCGATGGTCTCAGCCTCCTCGTGTTGCCTGAGGACCGTCACCGGAATCTTGAAGGAGTTGAAGCTGTCCAAGCCTTCTCCAGTGGACCGATCGCTTCCTCGACAATTTCTTGCGGGTGATCAACGACGATTCGACTGAGATAGGGCACGACGGGGTTTCGGCCGATTGAGCCCCTTTTGGTTCTCCTCCTCGATCTGTTCAAAGGAGTATATTCCGGATCGTCATCAGTTGGAATGGATCATGCGACACCATCTGGAGGCAACTGATCGAGGTAAGGTAATGTCGGGAATTCTTTGGATTCAAGGATTCTGGTGTAATTGGCTTCTTTTGATGGGTTCTTTCTGATCTTGGTTAGAGTAAAGCTTGGATCAACCTAGTGATGGATCTCCCCTGAGCAGATCTTGACCTTCTTCCTCCTTGCAGCTGGTTGGGCTCTCGGCTGAAGAAATTAGGGTTCAATTGAGGTAAGTGTGGTCATGTTTGTTAGAGTTCTAGTGAATTCATTTTTGTGCAGTTGCTTCATGGACTGATTCTTGGAAGAATTGGTTTTGGATATTCTTTGTAGCTTCTCGGCAGTGGGTTGTAGGGTTGCTGAGCTATTGAAATTGCTGCCATACTTCAAGGTCAGTGCTTTTCTAGTGTTGTACCTTGGATATTCTATTAGTATGATGCTATGATGCTAAATTGGGTTTTCTATGGGTTGTGGGGCTTTGTTCTGCTTAGATTTATGAGTACTGTGATATGGATTGGATGAATTATTATGGTTGGATTAATTGAGGTGGATGAACTATGTAGGATTGATTCTTGATGTTAGTTGTTGGTACATAGATTAAAAGATGGTGATAAATGGATTAAATGATTAGAATTAGGAATTTGGTTGAGATGTGTTGATTTGGAGGAGTTTTGGAGATGTATCATGTATAACCTAATCTAATTAGGTTGTATTATGGTTAAGGTTAGTTGGTGGATTAATCCATAATCATGTTTGATTATGGTTATTCTAATTAGGTGGGGGAAAGTTGTTTAGTTAATTACTTTCTATGAAATTAGCTAAATACACTATGTGATCGCAGGACTTGGATTCGGGACGAGCGTCTCGACGTGGGATTTGTGGACACGATCTCTGTATTAAGGCGGGTATTTCTTCCTTAGCCTCATTATAGTTTCTTTGAAACTTAGTGCATGGTTATTATTGGATGAATTAGGTTTCTTTATCTTATATCATGATCGGTTGCTATTTTTCCTGCACGATACTTATGCTTGACCCTTGTGATGATCTATTTAATTCATATACAATCTCCACTCTTGATATCTACTCTGTTATGATTACACGTGTAGAGTATGTCTTGTTGGGATTGTCAGGTTGTTAGTATTGCCATACTGATTTGGGCTTATGATGTGGATTGTACATAGGTTAGTGTGTGTTATAGGTGTTATCATGTTGATCGAACATTTGCATGTTGTATGTACACACGTATTTGTTATGTACTTTTGGAGGAGTTGTGTTGATTGTATGTTTGTGGTTTATACACGGGTATGATGTGTTTATTACTGGAGGATACATGTTGATTGTACTTATGTTCTGTGTATATGTGTCCAGTGGGATTATTGGAGATTTTTGGTGATTATACATGTATAGTTGTGTACATGTGTTTGGTGGGATGTGTGGAGGCATCATGACGATTATACCCATGTTAGAGGTACTTATGTGGATTTAGAGGTTGCATGGATGATGACGGTATTTGTAGCATGATTATATATATATATATATATATATATATATATATATATATATATATATATATATATATATATATATATATATATATATATCATGTTCATCATTCATTGCATATGACTACTATTGTCTCCCTTGTGGTGAGAGAGTTGTCAATTGGTTTGGTTTAGCACCGCACACTCGGCCACTCATGGGTAGTGGTAGCTGGAGCAGTTGCCGCTCGTCCTATCGTGCCACGCGGTCACGAGGTTTTGTGAGATCCGGCGTTGTGAGCAGTCAGGGACCCTGATACTATGTAGCTAGATTGCTACTAGCGGATTGTCCACCTCGACCACTCTATAGTGGGTTGGAGGGTAGTACAGTCATCACAGACCCAAGCCTCTCGGCCATACAGGGGTCGTGGTATCTAGAGAGGTGGCGGGGGTGACCATGGAGCATGCATGCACTTTTGCATATGATGCGCGGTGTATCTGGAGAGTTATATCTGCACACATGCCTAGTAGATACTAGTTACATGTGATTGTGATATATTGCATCTGTTTGAGATATGATTGTTGCATATGGTTGTCATGCTGCATACATGTCATTTATTTTACATGTATATACAGTCATATTTATATTGCACAGGTGTCACAGGTATGTCTGTTGCAGATCCAGTGAGTTTACTAATCTTTGTACCTTGCGTCGATTCCATATTGGGTATGTATCTGTCATTATGTTAATTATGATTTTTATAGTTTATATGTCAGGTTATTATGTTAGATATGTTTAAGTGCATTGATTATGATAGTATGATCATGTTCTTTATTCCCTATTGAGACTGTATACTTTTTGATCTCCATGTTTTATTAATGGGTCATGCACTATCTTGTCTATTACCCGCTGAGTTACCTATACTCACGACCACATATACATTTATATTTTCAGGTAGCTTGTAGATGGTTGGTGTCGCTCGGAGTATCCTGTCTGCCGGGTCCTACGTCACATCCGAAGATAGTTTCACCTGGTGTTTGTTTTTTTTTGTATATCCTTTTATTATTTTTGGCATTGTATTTGTGTTTAGCCATGTGGCTATCTTATGGTTTTTGGTGTTGTATTTGTGTTTAAGCCGTGCCGGCATACATTGTATTTATTTGTTTTATGTGGGCTTTTCCTTCATTTTTTCGCTATCTTTTTAGTACAGCCATGTGGGCTGCTTTGTATATAACTGCGTGGTTGTGATTGTTTCATTCTAGCCGAGTGGGATGTGATTATAACTGTGTGGTTGTGTACATATTCCAACCGTATGTGGCTGATGTATATTTTGTATGTATGTATGCTTTGGATTGTCACCGGTACAGGGGAGATGCTGCCGGATTTTTGTCTGGCAAGGACTCCTCTAGGGGCTTGACATCCTTAGTCATATCACCCGATCTATGTTTTCAATTAGGAAATCCTATAATTTTTATGTGAAGAGTTAAGTTAAATTTTAGGGTTTGGTTTAACTTTGTGTTAGATTTAGGTTTAGCTTTGGGCTCAACAAACATACATTCTTTGGATAAACTTCTAGGTTATGGCAAATCACCTTGATATCATTAGAGTACCATGTCTTTGAGGTTTTTCAAATAGTCTCATCCATTGAATTTAGTACAAAATCTTGGTCTAACTAGTTAGGATTTGTAAGAGGTAGATTCAATTAGTTTCACTCAACCAAATGCACCAGGTCAAAGTCATATCTTCCTAGACATGCATAGACAGAGCTTCCCTAACCTAATATCATCCAAAACTTTACCAGTATCATAGGTCAAGTTAAACTTTGTCCCTTTTTAAGCTAATCCTAATTACCCTGCGGGTAAGTTATTTTTGGAGGTGCCAAGTAGTTTGGAGTCTTCCCCTAAATTATTGATTTTTCATTTAATTTTTAATTTAAATTTAAGTTTTAAATTTTGAATTAATTAAATTGGTCAAATTTTCCTTTTTTAATAGGAGTGTATTTAATATTTAAATTTTCTTTCAATTTTAATTTTATTAAGTTAAGATTTTTAGTGTTTAAGTTTTTATTAGTTTTTAAATTTGAATTGATTAAACTGTTTAAATTATATTTCTTTAAAGGTTTATCTCTTAATTTTTTATTAATTGTTAATTTTGAATTTTTTTAATATTTAATTTTGAATTTCCTTTAATGTTTCATTTTGAATTTATTAAATTCGGTTTTAGTTTTATTGAAATGTTTGAATTTATGCTTATATTTTCTTTGTCTTTTAAGTTTATATTATTAGTTGAATTTATTAGTTTATTCTTATCTTTAAAATTTAATCTTTTGTTAATTAAATTATCTTGGTTTTGGATAGAATTTTCTAGATTGATATTGTTTAGATTATTAAATACTTTATTAAGGTATTTATTGATTTTATCTAAATCTATTTTCTCATTTTTAAGTTTTAAATTTGAATTTATTTTAATGTTTGAATTAATTATTTCTGAATTGATTAATGTGTCTGAATTGATTTGGTCAATATTTTGTTTGACCAAGTCATGGTTGATGTCAATTTGATCAAAGTCTTGATTGACTTGATCAAAATCTAGATAGTCATGCAACATACTAGGGATAATTTCATAATTATCTAGATTAACACGTAGATGATCTAAACTACTACTAATAGGGGTGTTTTTGTAAATTATACTAACTTTAAGCGCATCCCTTAATTCGGTAGGCTCTTCTGTTGGATTTGACTTGAGTCTGGATTCGATTTTGACTTGATCATCTAACTCCAATGGCTCCTCGTGAATGTTGGTCAGGCAGGTCCAAAACTCGTGGGCATCCTTGACCTTTCCTATCCTACAAGTAACTTTGCTAGGTAATAAATCTGAAACTAACTTTATTACCTTTTGGTTTGCTTTCGAGTTTTGTTGTGATCTTCTCAGTGTCATGCCACCATCGAAGTCGTTTATGAGGATAAAACTTTCCATCTTCATCCTCCACAGATTGAATTCATGTCTCTTGTATATCTCATTTGGAGGTAGTTCATGAATACTTCGTCCTTCGACTTAAGCCATTAAGCACTGATGATAGAAAACTAAAAAGAGGTGCCAAAACTTGGTCTTGGATTAGCAGTGCTGAAGAAAAAATATAGTATTTCACTAATTTCAAAAAAATATATATTAATAAAAAAATATTATTTCAAATTTTGGCAAATGTGATATTTTTCTGATACTAACCAACGGTGAAAAGATGAAAATAATTTTTTGAAAAATAATTTTGGGGGTGAATCACGTGGTTTTCAAAACACTTCTTTTTCGGTTTTAAAAAACTCAAGTATGCAGCGGAAAGTAAAAGAAAAGCAATAAGAAGAACACAAGATATTTTTTACTTAGTTCGGAGCCTTCGGCGATTCCTACTCCAAGGCCCAGGTCCTGTGGATCTATCGATGGACAATCCACTAAAAATCTCTTCTGGTACCCTTAGAAGAGAGAATCGAGTATAAAAGGTTAGGTCGAGTGCAACACACTGCACTTGTCCTTTGATAGTAATTAAGTACAAAAGAAATCATTACCAACACTCTTTATGGAAAAATGAGAGCTCTTCTTGTGCTGATGTCTATCTGCCGGGCACGATCGGAACTCCTCGGACCAGTCATCTAGCTCAGCAGTTTTGTAGTAGAGTCGTAGCAGCAAACGGAAGCAGTCGGAGGCTCAAATGTGTGCGCATTAGCTCGTATGAAGTTGTTGTAGCAAAGCCTCCTCGAAACTGCCTTATAAAGGGCTTGGAGGGCGCCTTCCAAAGGCCTTGAAGGCACCTCCAATGGGATAGAATCTATCCCAAAGTGATCGGTGCTTATCTGCGAACTAGTCAAATATTATCCGTGGAAGACGCCTTCCATGAATCCGAAGGCATCTTTGTTCCTTTACTTGCTTTCTTGCCCTGCAACAAATGTGTTAGTCTAAAATACCCTGCAAGATAAGTGTTAGCACAATAAAAAAATAAAATAATTAGTTCATGTCCTCCCTGGACCAGGAACTAGTCAAGGTCTAAGTTTAGGGATCCCAATGGACCTAAACTAGACCGACACCTATTGTCCCTCAACTGGGGCGCGTCCTCATAGTCACTCTCCTAGAGTGACTTACCTCTACTTACCTTTTGCCAGACATCCAGTCAGCCCGTCGACCAGTCTGGACTTCGTGCCAGCTATCCGGTCAGCCCGTCAACCTAGTTGGGCTTCATACCAGCTATTCGGTCTGCCCGTCGACCTAGCTGGGCTTCGTGCTAGATATCAGGTCAGCTTGTCAACCTATCTGGACTTCTTGCTAGTTATCCGATCGGCCTATTAACCTAGCTAGGCTTCGCACTAGCTATTTGATCGACCCGTCGACCTAGCTGGATTTCTCCTGCACACTCAGTTAAAGTGTTAGATCACAACAAAACTAATTTAACCTACTTTTTCATTCATCAAAACCTAAGTTAGACCGTTAGTGCTAACCGTACCAACAGTTTAGACTTTCTGCTTAGCCTTGATCGGCTTGCCAGGACTTTCTCTCAATTTTCGGTCTCCATACCTCTCGATCTCACTGCCAAGTGTTGGGTCCTCTCGACCCACTTGGACTTTCCACTTGGGTTCCACGATCTGCTAAGTCTTTCCTGCCTAGCCTCCAACTAGGACTTTCCTGGTTGAGTAAACAACATGCACACTTAGTCAACTTGTTAGATAACAACAAGACTTAACTTGAACCTTTAACAACATTAAAAATTATGTTTGATTCAGGTGTAACTTGCATCAACAATTTTCCCCTTTTTGATGTTTGGCAATTAAAGTTCAAAGTTAAGTTAAAATATGCAAAAATAAGTAAACAAACATTTTTTTAATTTTAATTCTCCCTCTGAGTTAAGCAACTCCCTCTGAATTCACTATCTCTCCCCCTTTAACACACATCAAAAATAGGGGAAACACTCAAACTTTTGGAAAGTTTTAATTTAAAAATTTATAAAGGAAAAATTCTGAGAATTAGGAAAAGCAAAACTTTGAAATTTGTGTAAAGTTATAAAATTTGAAAAATTTTGTGAAGTAGAAAAGAATTGAAAGATTTGATGTAGTGAAAATATTGAAAACTTTCAAAAAGTAAACAATTTTTGAAAATTTTATTAAGTTTTAGCAAAGTTAAAATTTCAAAAAAAAATTCAAATTTGTAAAGTAAATAATTTTAAAAATTTATAAAAAATTTAGTAAAGGTAAAAATTTGAAAAATTACTAAGGAAAAATTTTAAAAAATTTTAAAAGGAAAAAACTTGAAGTTTTTTGAAAAATATAGTATAGGTAAAATTTTGAAAATATGTAAAGTAAATAATTTTGGTAAAGATTTCGAAAAAAATTTGAAGGATTTTGAAAACTTGTAAGGTAAAATATTAAAATTTATTGTGAAGCTCCCCTAAAATTGATAATTTCCTAAAAGGCCAAGCATGGTTTGAAAACTAAAAAAAATATCCTTATGATGAAATGTTCAACGTTTGTAGAAAGCTAACTACCATAAAGTAGTAGCTATTGACTTGGGTTGGTCAATTTGAGCGTTTGGGATTTGTGAGATATCGGAAAATTTAAATAAATAGGGTTATTTGAGAAATAACCTTATTAAATTTTTCCGGAATTTTTAGAAATTTTCTGGGAATTTTTCGAAGCTCGTACGACGGATTTTGAGGGGATCAATTTCGGGTTCGGATAAGGCCTGTTTGGGATACCCGTTTAAGCGAGGGAATGTTTATTTATAAATATTTCCTTTTCTTATTACCTCCACACACGCCGAACCCATCCCAATCCCTCTCTTCTTCCCCGATTTCTCCTCCTCCTTCCTCGATCTCCCCTCTCTTCCTCCTCTGTGCTCTCTCTCGCGAACGAGCGATGCCACAGGATTTGGGTTTCCTGCTCCGGCGATCTTTCCCCGCTGGCATAGGCATCGGCATCTATTGAGCTTCGATCCAGCCGCAGACCTTCTCTCTCGCGGACGGTCCGACGACCTCTTGGTGGTTAGGGCACGGCGAGGAGCCGGATCTTGCATCCTCTTCAACCGGTAGACCTTCCCTTTCCCCTCTTCTGGTTTCCTTCATCCCAGTTCTCTTTGATCTTATCCAATTGTTCCTGCCGAGCCCTAGCTCTGTTCCAGTGTCGTTGTCGGCTTTGAAGGTAAGCAACCGATTCCTTCTCGTCTCTTGGTTGTCGCCTATCTTTGAGGTCGGTGAATTGTTTAGCTATGGTTTGATCCATGATCTCCAATCTTGTGCTTGATTCCAATCTTGATCCGATCAGGAGGTGAGGCTCTGATCTAGGTTGTGGTGGTTTTCTTTCGGTCCTGAACTAGGAGGGAGAGGTCGGATCTAATTACTTGCTGTAACTCCCGGATCAGTGCTTGGACGTCTCCTTCTTGCTGTGATTGAGGTATCAGTTGAAGTGGGGAAGAATTCCAATAGGGCTAGCTATGATTCCTCTGATCCAGCAAGGAAAATTCCTCTCACTGTGCTCTGTGGTGTTCTTGATCAAGCAACTCACCTTTGTTTCAACAGGACCTCCTTCTAGCAGTTGAGAATCAAGGTAAGGAGTAGAGTAATTGTTACATGTTGATGAATTAGATTCATGTATTGGATTAGGAATACATTGGATTAATCCCTGATTAGTTGATACATGATGTGTAGATTTGAATTAGGGTTATGTTGATTGTGATTAGATTTAATTGCTTAGATTAATCTAATGGAATAATTAGGGTTAAGACACTTAACCCTAGTCAACTATTAGATTTAATCTAAGTTTAGATTTCTAATCTATTGGTGATTAGGGATTAGGTAACTAACCCTAATTGACCGTTAGATTTAATTAGGTAGGTTGAGATTGTATGGATTAGGGTTTTGCCCTAATTTAGTTTTAGGGATTTTATTTAGCTATTCATTTGGATTTAGCTAAATAAAATATATATATTGTTTGATACAGGACTTTGATTCGAGACAGGCGTCTCGACGTTGGATTTGGCGTGATACTACCTGCTATTTGAGGCGGGTACCCTTTGACTTATCTCTTGATAATGTCTTATGATATGTGCAGTTTATATATAATTACTAGTGTTGGTAGTTAGTACTTTCCGGGTTTAGTTTAGTTGATACCTGATACATGCTTATACTGTTAGCTGCTATACATTAGTCTGACATGCTTTTGTTTCTGGCTATGTTTATCTGTGTTCATAGAGATAGAGGTATTTATTGTGCTTCCCTCTATACTTGATTAGTTGATAGATATGTTGGATATGTGATGTTGGATTCATGTTGTTTATTATTCTTGTTATATATGTGTTTATCTTTTTGGCACCTACACATATGGAGGAGGATATGTCCAGGTATGACATACTGTAGTCGCATGCACCATATTGCATGATTGCATGCTGAGCGATTGACGACTCCATTATTGTTGAGCTCATCGGCTGGCTACATGGGCCTGCACACAACGTGACCACTGCATGGGTAGTGGCACAACACTCAGGGTGTGTATGGCAGGTTGCCCGGTGGTGCTCCGCTAGGATGCTCATGGGTAGCGTGACAGGAGCATGGTAGCACGCTGGGGTCCCTCCCTTCATTGTGTACCAGGAGATGAGAGCATTGTGCTCCCTCATTATGTTTGAGGTAGGAGGATAGGTGTACTCCGACAGCATCCCGTCCACTCGGTCACTCATCAGGGGTAGTGACGGAAGGGTGCACGGTTGTCATAGCCCTACCCACTCGGTCTCACCATCATGTTTGAGACGGCTGAGCATGGCAGTAGGGGTGACCTGGACATGTCATTTGCATCATATGCACAGATTGCATTATTTGTGATTGATGCATTTTGGTGATTGCATATGATTGACATGCATACAGGTTATTTGCTTTTGCTCTGACTATTTTTATCTGTGTATGTTCGCAGTCAGTTGCACAAGCCTCGCAGGTGAGTACTGTCACGCCCCGAGAGTAAGGTTGTCCGACAAAAATCGGACAGCACCTCCCCTGTAGCAGTGACAAATGAAACCGGTATACATCACCAACAGATAATACATATGCAAATTAAATCATAACCACGCAGATAATATGCAGCCCACACGGCTGCAAATCAAACACAGCGGAAAACAAAAATAACAAGTATAAGGTAACGAAAACTCACCACGGGCCGGCCCGGCTTGACTCCTCGACAAAGCAACCAAATACAAAATAACAAATCCACAGCCTGATTATTACAATGCCAAATTCAAAGGTTTAACTCACAATCAAAATGAAAACCAAAATCATAAAACCGTCCTCGGAAGCGACGTGGGACCGGCAGTCGGGAACCTCCTCTGGGGTACTGGCATCATCTATCGACTACTTGGTGAAATTACCAATGTACGGGGTGGTCAGTATAAAGACTCAGCGGGTAATAGAATAGACAGTGCATGAGTATCATAAAGAACAGGAATACAAAAGGATACAGTCTCGAAAAGATAAATAGAAGATACTACTGGGTAAACAAAGTATATATCCATACCTGAAACCATATCCTAGGCTAACAGTGAAATGTTTGAGATAGCATAAACTGCTACAGTACTGCTCATAACTACCAGAATCACATATAAAGTATACTGTAATTGTAATCAGTGTCCAAGCATATATAACAGGTATGTGATAACAGAACTGCATAAGTAAGCATAAACAGCATAAGCAGGTATATCAAAAAGTAGCGTATGAACGGATGGTCACTCCCGCCCACCCCTCAAGTCCATGACCCCAGTATGGATGAGAGGCCGGGACAATGACAAACTGTACACCACTCCAGCTACCACTACTCTCGAGTGGCCGAGGGGACAGTTGCATAGTAGCTGAATAGCTACGTCTGCGACGGGGGTCCCTGCTGCCCGCGACTCCAGCAGACACTACCCATGAGTGTGCGAGTGGGAGGCATGACAGGACATGCGGCACACTCCAAGCTACCACTACCCATGAGTGGCCGAGCGTGCGGCCCAAGCCAACGACCGTCTCAACCACAAGGGAGCCAAAGTCGTCGGCTATGCATGCAATGACTTGATGCGAATAATGCAACAGTCATCATATATATATATAAGAGGAAATCAGGTATGCTACATGAATCCGCATGCTCAATACTAAGCATAAATAAACAGTAATCAAACAGGTAAACATGACATCTAGTATCTGCTAGTTATCAAGAATAACAATGGGAGACTGTATAGATAAGAAGGTGAGCATATCGAAGATTGAGTGGATAAAGTATCAAGCACAAGAAATAAAATGAGTGGAGTCAAGATAACCTCTACTTAATCTGGCCTACTCATGCACCATGAACAATAACTAAAGAAACAAGTAAAAAGTACCCGCCTCTAAGTGTAGGCTGAATCCAACGCCAACTTCGTCATGACACCCGCCTCGATCAAAGTCCTGTGTCAACGTATCAATTTTTAACTATATACATAGGAAACAGAATAACTAAACTAGTGTACAAGGCATGCGAATTTAATCCGAGTTCCAGTCATTATCCAAACGAATCCGCACTGATTTGCACAACCTAAACCAAAGCCCTAGTTTATGTCTTCAGATCAAACAATTCCCAGCCGAAACTATGTCAATTAGAATTCCCAAATCATGCCTTTAACTTCCAATCACTACCGAGCAATTATAGTCAATTCTACAACATGTATCTATATTCCAAGATCTTACCTTAGAGCAATAATTCCTTCTGTTAACCCTCTGTTCGACAGTGAAGCTGCTGACAAATTGCTCACCAGTGGAGTATACTGCCACAGATCGCCCAACCAAGCTTTTACAGGGCTATACACATCACAAACACCCCAATCAATACATACTCAGTATCAAATCCAATCTGAAACCAACATTTAAATCTGCAACCCTAACATCTACAGTGGTAGAAACCTTACCTATTGGTTCCCAAACGAAGAACAGTTTCTGGAGGTTGTGGCCGTGCCCCTCCCAGTGTGACACTGCCAGGAATGAAACCACAATCATCTCAATCTCGCATACCTGGATCAATCCCAGATCTCCACAGCCAAAGAACCCTAAATCAATCAGCATACCTCAACATACCTCAAGGACAGGAACCCTCCACGATCGGTGAAGAGAAACCCGCCAGATTAGCTCGGCTCTAGGTTCGAGAAGATGAGGTATCTCCCTGGACTACAAATCCTCAACCGGCGTTAGAGCTCTGGAACAGGCGATTTAGTCTCCGGTGTCCACCAAGCTCAGATTTGCTCACCTGCCCGAGAGTTCTTTGCGCGAGGCAGAAGCCTGGAGAGCAGAACCCCTGGTGTCTAGATGAGGGGTAGAGGGTTGGGAAGCTTCTGCGAGGCTTCGGCGTGCCACTCGTCGCCGTGAGCTCGCGTACGAAGAGATCATCGCGGCGCTAGGTCGACGAAATCGGGTGAAGGGGCGTGAGTTCAGCGATATCAGAGGGAAAAAGGCAGGGAGGTGACTTTTAGGGCTCGAGTTACTGTAGCTTCTTATTTATATAGGTAGGGTTAAATTACTCCACCTAATAAGCCTCTCAAATGGTGATTTTCATTATCCCTTTAAACACTTCCATAGGACCTCAAAATAAATCCAGAAAAATACCTAAAAATTCCCGTGAATTATTATAGGTTATTTACTTTGCCGTATCTCACAAGTACAATTTATTTCAGTTATGCATTTCTTATTATTCTTGCTGTAAACTGTATTACATGTTTACTGTTAGTTACTACAGTTTATTCAGTTATGCATATCTGGTATACTGTTATGAAACTGTACTATAGGTGCTATGGTTTAGGAGGTTGTACCATAGGCTATTACTGGTAGTTATATGTTGCTGTACATATCTATTGGATTACCTGCTGAGTTCTTTGGACTCACACCATTGTATTACTACTTTTCAGGTTGAGGCCGTCGGGAGATTCCAGTCGCTAGCCCCTTCGTTATGAGGATTTCTTATTTTAGATTTTTGTTATTGTTTCTATGCATATACTGATGATGTGGGTTTGTATTGTGGACATTGAACATTCGGGTTTGCTACTTTTGTTTTCCACTGCGGATTTTCTCATTACTTCGTGAATTTGTTTTATTCGTTGTAGTGGAGTAGGATGTTTACATATATCTTCGAGGATTCTATATCGTTCTTCCTTATTAAACTGCGTGGATTGAGTATATGTTGAACTGTGTGGAATGTTGATATAAACTGCGTGGTTTGTTTCTTATTTGTATTGTATTGTTCCGGCCGTGTGGGCCAATGTATAGATATATGTATTCTGGATTCATATTGTCACCCGTACAGGGGAGATGCTGCCGAAATTTCTTCGGACAGGGACTACCTGGGGCGTGACAGGATTAACTAGGTTGTTACTAGCTAGTTAACTTAAATTGCTGTTTAAAGCCCAGATTTATATGCACTAACATAAGAATCTGAAATCTTAGGCTAAATCCTAAACTTGTCACACCATTCTAAGTTTCACAATACACAAGCAAGGAACCCTACTGCGCTTGTGAGATACTGGTTGCTAAATCTATAGGATCATACAATTCTACGATCAGATTTACTCCAAAAAGATAAAATATTTTAAAATAATTTTTGAAAAATTAATTTTTGAAGAACTAGTAAGTAATATTTTCAAAAATATGTTAAGTGATAAAGAAGCCTATTCTATAGAGCACATGCAAAGATTAATCGAAAATGCATAATGAAAGTTATAGCAGAGTACCCACGGCTAATAATGTCTAAATACACATAGTCATAATGTCAAAATATCCAACAAGTCAAAAGTAACAAGTCCTAAAAGTCACTCCTCCTCGTCATCAATAGCCTGAAGATAATCAAAAATCCTACGTTGCTCCCTCTCTAATGCATCAGTACAGTCAGTCATCTCTTGACAAAAATTTGTAATTTGTCTTTGGAGAGAGTTGTACTGATCATTCATCTTCGTCTCTAAGGAGTCAAACTGACTAAAAATATCATCTCAAAGACGGCTAAAGAAATCACTAGTCGGTGGAGGAGGGGCATAGGAACTACTCTGAGTATTATCAAAATAAGGTGTTAAGGTAAATCCTGGATCAACAATCGACGGAAGAGGCTCTTCGACTGAAATCGGATCATCCTCAACAACATCTTCCTTGGCTACAGGTGGGATATACCAAGGATGGCTTCGTTTATAGACAAGTCCTTTAGCACTAGTCCTTATCCCATCCAAGGACAACTGACAAATCCACAAAATCAAACAACTCGATTAATTCACTGCGGTAAACTCCTACCCCTAAAGAAGCAATGTAAGCGATGAGGACATGGCACTGGATCATGTGGACTTTATTAGAGGTATTGTACCCTGAATAGTAGATAATAGATCGAAAAACCCAGTACCCCAGGTCAAAGTCAAGATGGTGTCTTAGTGTATACATCAAAAAGAGATGAACTGGACGCAGAACCCCCTGATCCTTAGACGACAAAGGATGAATGCAAGATACAACCATCTTATAAAGGGCATTATCATTTGGACTAAGTGGTACAGTGGACATCTTCTTAGGATGTGCCCCCTCAAAGAAATCGGCATATATAAGATCTAGAGTAAAATGGGCAAAAGGAGCAGGTAGTGTGTCGGGAAGGGAAGCACTAAAATAGATATGGTTAACAAAAGGTTGAATTCTCAAAAATCTGAGAAACATATCAAGGTCAAATAACATATCCCTAGTAGAAACTCTAGTTTTATAATGATGGGAGTCAATTTCACATAAGTTATGATAGAATTCAAAACATAGAATTAGGTTGTAAGCATGACGACAGAAGACAACGCTGTCAAGTTGAAAGTGTTGAGTAATATCTATGACTTCTGGACAATAGGTTTGATAGAAAGGAAGGTCCAGCCAATGAGTTCCTATGACTTTAAACTTTTTATTAGGGAAAGACTGATGCAGATCTTCACTTGAGAATCTAGGGTCTTGATTGGGATTTAAGGAGCTAGCCTCCCTTTGTGCAGTTGTTCTACTCTTTTCACTAATAATAAAGGTATAAATTTAATAACTTGTAAATAGATAAAGAAAGAAGGTTTAGAGAGAGATTATTGAGGCATTATCACTTTCCGAGGAAGGCTAAAACTTGCGAAATATGCTTCGAAGGCGGAGAAGATAAAGAAGAGGGTTGAGTGGGATGAGACTCGGTGTCTGCCCGAGCAGTGTATATATAGAGTTGGATCGGTGGACCGATAAGGGGTTCGGTCGACTGATCCCTTTAATATGACATCTTTTTGGCTTGGTAGTCGGCTTTCGGTCGGCTGATAAAAGGTTTCGGTCGACCGATAAATAAAGGTGGTTTTACTGTTTCAAAAAAACTTATTGGATGTTGAGTTGATCGACCGAAGACATTGTTTGGTCGATGGAACATTTTTTTTAATTATTATTATTATCATTATTATTTTTATATAAATAAATTTTTTAAAATAAATTTTTAATTAAGTTTTAAAATAAGTTTTTAAAATAAATTTTTAATTAAGTTTTAAAATAATTTTTAGGTTAAGTTTTAAAATAATTTTTAATTTAAGTTTTAAAATAATTTTAAATTAAAATTTTATTTAAGTTTTTAATTAAGTTTTGAATTAATTAAAATTTAGTTAAATTTTAATTTTATTTAAGTTTTTAATTAAGTTTTGAATTAATTAAATTTTGAAAAAGGTTGTTAAACTCATGTTAAATTCAAACTTAGCTTTGGGTTAATCAATCAGGCTTCCTAAGGATAAGTTTTCAGTTCAGTGGCGAGGTATATGACCTTCTTGTGTATCAACAGTGGACCACTTGCTGAATACTTTCCAAAATAGTCCTGCCTAAAAACTTAATACTAGGTTTTGGTCTAACTAGCCCATGTTTGGCTGGGGTAGCTTCGGTCAAATCCACTAAGTCTAGTGCACCAGGTAGAATACACAAGATTCAGCCTAGGCATGCCTTCGACAAAGTTTCCTTGACGTACTTGTTAGAGTGTATACTGAAAGCCTAAGCTTTTGTAGACATTTATTTTGAATAAAGAATCACATTTGGTCAAATTATCTACATTTATTTATAGTTGTTCAATTAATTTATATTGTAGATAACATAGTATGTGGTGTCACATACAGAAGATAATGTTGTCAGTACCTTATAAATTATAAACAGTAGCTCACGACCAAGATGGAAAGGAACAAACCATTGGAAGGTCGTAGTGTAATAGGTATTAGTTTATCTTAACTATATAATTACACTAGTACACTTAGAGTGTATTGAGTAGGACCATCAGAGGTCATTTCTTTTATACTGACTTTATAAAAGAACAAAGACCTCAGTTATTATGGAAGTGTGTGCTCTTAATCCTAATATAATAACAAGCATATATATTTGATATTTATTTTTTTAATTTATCAATGGGTGAGATTTAGTTCGATAAATCAATATGCCCGATAAGTTGGGAAATGATATTACTTATAGTGTGTGTTGTTGATTATAGAAGGAAACTGTGTCCTAGTGATCTAGGTTGATAATGTCCCCAAGAGGAGCTCATAAGGATTGTCATGTTAAACCCTGCAGGTGGACTTAGTCCGACATGACGATAAGGTTGAGTGGTACTACTCTTGGACTAAGATATTAATTAAATGAGTTGTCAGTAACTCACTTAATTAGTGGACATTCGACATCTTAAACACAGGGAGACTAACACACTCATAATAAGAAGGAGCCCAAAAATATAATTTGGGATTGGTGCGGTAGTTCAATAATAATTCTCTAGTGGAATGAATTATTATTGATAAAATTAAGTTGTGTGTTCGGGGCGAACACGGGATGCTTAATTTTATCGGGAGACCAAAACCAATTCCTCCTCTTGGTCCCTATCGTAGCCTTAGTTATAGAGTACTATACCCACCTTCATACCCATGTTATAGGGGTCGGCCAAGCTAGCTTGGGGACCAAGCTAGGGCCGGTCAAGCCTTGGTCCATGGGTGGCCGGCCCTAGCTTGAACCCAAGTCTAGGTGGCCGGCCATTAAAAATACAAAAGGAATTTTAATTTTAAATTTTTTCTTATGTGTAATACATGATTTAAAAGAGAGTTTAAAAATTAAAATATTTCCTTTTATAAGATTCTACAAAAGATTAAGAGAAGAGTTAAATCTCTTTCCTTATTTGTAGATTAAAAGGTTGATTTTAATTTTGATAAAAACTTTACTTATTTATCATCCACATGTTGAAAAGTTAAATTTTAAAATTATAGAAATTTCCTTTTATAGTATCAATCATGAAGGGATTATTAAAGAGAAATTTTATTTTAAAAATTTCTCCAGAAGCAAATTAGGAAGCTTTAATTTTTCTAGCGAAAAGTTTCCTTGTTTGCTTATTTGATGTGGCCGGCCATATACACTAAGAAAAGGATTTTAATTTTAATTAATTAAAATTTTCCTTTTCAATGGCAATAGAGTTAAGGAAGTTTTTATTAAATTTTCCTTATTTGCCAAGGCTAAAGGATTATAAAAGAGGGGTTTTGGGTGCCTTTGTGACAACAACCTCTATTATTATTCTCCCTGTTTTCTTCCTTGGTGTGGCCGGCCTCTTCCCTTTCTCTTCTCTCCATCTTTGTGGCCGAACCTCTTCATGCTCTTAGAGTATTTTTTGGTGGCCGGATCTTAGCTTGGAGAAGAAGGAGAGAAAGCTTGCATCCCTTGGAGTTTGGTTGGTGGAAAAAGATCTTCATCCTTTAGAAGTCTTGCTTGGCCGAAACTTGAAGGAAGAAGAAGAAGGTGCTAGGTGGTTCTCGTCTCGGAAGATCGTTGCCCACACAACGTCTGAGATTAGAAGAGGAATACGGTAGAAGATTAAGAGGTCATTATCTACTAAGAAAGGTATAACTAATATTGTTTTCCGCATCATGTTAGTTTTATCTCCATGTAAAAATACCAAATACAAGAGGCATGCGATTCTAGTTTTTTCGAATTAGTTTTCAAAATTGTGTTTTTTATTTTTTCTTTTCCTTGTGATTTGATTGTTCTTAGAAGTTAACCTAGGGTTACTATGGGAAGGTTAAATATTTAATTTCCTTAAAAGGCTTTGTCTAGTCGGTGGTGGTTGCTCCCATATCCAAGAAGGCCATGTGACTCGCCATGCAGTACTGAAAGCCGATTTTGGAAATAGATATTTAATTATCTTCGTGACCTAGGTGATTTGGATCGAACGTGTTAAGTTCCGCAGGAGATCCAAGTCTAAACTTAAAAGAACAAATAAATTAAACTTAGGATCAAACGTGTTAAGTTCCGCAGGCGATCCAAATTTAATTTAAAAGAACACATGGTAGCTAGGAAAAGGTTCAGACCTTTGTACAAAATTTTTGTACAGTGGAACCGTTAGGTTTTCCGAGTAGCAACCAACAGTACTATCATCCCAATCCATTCTAATGCTATGTTATAGGATTGGGTAAATCTTTTTACTAACCATTCTAAGCAAAAAGTAAACCTAATCCTAATCATGTAAAGTTGATTAATCAAGTTGGTTGAACCATTTTTCTAATTTCTCCCCCAGATTCATAGCTTAGATATGGTTTATCTAAGTAGTAAATCTGACTCTTAAGGATCAAATAGAGATTTAGTCTAATTGGTTTGGTTAAACATTTTATTGGAGCCCATCCTTGGACTTGACTTCTAACATTTTGACTAATTAAGGACAAATATGGTTTGTTTGTTTTATTTGGTTTATAGCCAAGTCATGATTTGTTGTACACGGCTCGTTGCGATCCAAGTACCATGTTCAGACGTAGGGATCCTCTGGTCCACAAATTGTGGATCAGGGGATGACCCACTGCATGAGGACTCTTGATTTAGATGGACCCCATTTTTAAATAGGTGGGGTCCATCCAAATCAAGGAACTAAAAAAATGGACCATCCTCTGATCCGTAATTCGCGAACCAAAGGATCTATCCTCCTTGTATCCCAGTTCAAACTTTTCCAACATTTTTTTGAGTCGCTCTGTTGGTGCGGGAAGCATCCGACGATCGAACCTAAGTTTTGATAATGGCAAAGGATTCAAAGTTAAGGTGCTTTGTTGTCTGACAGCTTTTGCTGAGTGTTTCAGGAAAGTCCTAACTGCGGTTAGGCAAGGTAAAACCCTAGGGGGTGGTAACCCTAGGTCATAGGGGGTGGTAACCCTATGCGGAAAGTCTTGGCAGGTCGATGGCTTCAGGCAAAAGTCCTAGGGGGTGGTAACCCTAGGTGGAAAGTCCTGGTGTCGCGAACCAGGTGAAAGTCTGAACTGGCCGGTGAAGCGGATGTTCAGCAGAAAGTACGGAAGCATCGAGTGCCGAGCAAAAGTCCAGTTGATCTGGAGGATCGTACTGGCAACAGATAAATCTCCTGAGTGGAGTAGGTGAGGGCGCGTTCCCCGTAGAGGGAACAGTAGGCGTTGGGTCGACCTAGGGTTTCCGGTTGGAAACCCGAAGTCAGACCCGGACAGTTCGAATGCTGTCAAAACTTTTATTATTATCATTCATTATGTTTCTGTGCTAACTTTGTTTTGCAGGGTATGTGTTTGGGACTAACACATTTTGCAGGAACAAAGGAGCAAGTTACAACTCGGATGAACAGTGTCCGAGGCGCCTCCATGGAGCTTGGAGGCGCCTCGGGTGCGAGCCAGGAAAAGGCCAGCGCAGCAGACTGGAGGCGCCTTGAATGGAGTTCAAGGCGCCTTGGACCGGAGGTTGAAGGCGCCTTGGATAGGCTGAAGGCGCCTTGAACCAGATAGAGTTCGACCAGGTCCGTGCTGATCCACGCGGGTGACTCGGCTCGTTCAAGGCGCCTTGGTGAACAGTTAAGGCGCCTTGGACCCCCTTTATAAGGGGTCTCGACCAGCAGCTTCAAAAAACAACTTCCAAGCTTCCATTCTGCTGTGTTCTGCTCAAGTGCTGCTTCCGAAGTGCTGTTGCAACATTCCGACGACCAGGAGCTCAGATTTCTTTTCTACTACTGTTGTCGGTATAATTTTAATTGCAGTTACATTTTGTAATTAATCTGTAATATTCATACGAAATTATAGTTGTTGCCCACGGAAAGCGATCAAGGATCGCGGGCCTTCGAGTAGGAGTCGACCTAGGCTCCGAATGAAGTAAACCACTGTGTTCTTGTGTTTGTTTCCTTTATTCCGCTGCTTTAATTACTCTACGAACGTTTTACGATTCCGATAATCGAACAAATAGCCACGAGCGCTATTCACCCCCCCTCTAGCGCGTCTCGATCCAACAATTGGTATCAAAGCGGGGTCGTTTTGAATTGGTGCAACCACCTTTCAAAACAAATTTTTCGCAGTTTTTTTTCGTTTTCGGAGTCGAATTAGAATTTAGCCTTATAGCTATATTCTAATTTTTGTTTCCCTCGAATCGACTTTTGCTCGAAGTAGGCGCAACACCACTCGAGTTCGTTTTTATTATTCTTTATTCAAGCACTACTAATCCAAGACTTAGTCTTGGAACATATTCTGTTGTTTTCTTTTGTTACATATTATAAATGGCCCAACAAGAGGGTTTCAGCACTGTACGCCCCCCGCTATTCTCTGGAGAGGATTTTGGCTACTGGAAGGGAAGAATGGAAACGTATCTAAAGATACAATTCGAAACGTGGATGATCATAAAGACGGGACTGAAACTGCCAGTCGATGACGACGGCAAAACTACACCCTGCGAGAAGTGGGACGCTTCTCTAATAAAAAAGGTGGAAGCCGACGCCAAAGCTACCTGCACCCTCCAGTGTGGTCTTACCAAGGAAGAACTCAACAGAGTTGGCCCGTTCTCCTCTGCAAAGGAGCTCTGGGAAAAGCTAATCGAACTCCACGAAGGCACTGACGACACCAAGGTAAGTAAAAGAGATCTTTTACTTAATAAATTATATAATCTAAAAATGCAGGAAGGCGAAACGGCGAGTTCTCTTCACGTGAGAATACAAGACATCCTTAACTCTCTTCACGGAATTGGCCAGAAGATAGAAAATCGGGACGTAATAAGGTATGCCCTAAACTCGTTTCCAAGGAATACATTGTGGGCATCAATGGTAGATGCCTACAAAGTTTCCAAGGATTTATCTTCTTTAAAACTAGATGAACTTTTTAGTGAATTTGAACTTCATGAGCAGACTAATGCACAGCCAACCGAGAAAGGTATTGCGTTGGTTGCAGGTACAAGCCGAACCCGGGAACCGAGACCACGACGGAGAACCGAACCAGCATCGGAAGCTGAACCAGACTCTGACGATGAAGAAGGTGACATTACAACCGAGCTGGTAAACCTCGTGAAGAAGCTCTACAAGACGAAAGGATTCGACAAAAGGGATCTAAAGAAGGCAGTAAAATCAAAGGAAGGCCCACAAAATACAAAGATGAAGTTTGAAGTTACATGCTACGGGTGTAACCAAAGAGGGCACATCAAATCCAACTTCCCTAACCTGAAGGAGGTCAAAAAGCAAAGAAGGAAAAAGGTCCTTAAGGCAACATGGGACGAATCTTCATCGAAGGACGACGACGACGAGCTCGAACAAACGAGTCTACTCGCATTAATGGCCCAGGACCAAGTCGTCGAATACGGATGCGAGAGCGAGTCTGAGGCAGAGTCCGAGCAAAGTCACGGATCCGTATCTGTTTCCGAAGGACCAGACCCCGCTGTAAGTATCTCCCGGTTGAACATTTTAGTTAGCTATTTATTGCGCAAATTAGCTAAGTCAAACCTGAAAGTTAAGTCACTTCTAAAGGAAGTAAGTGTCCTTAAAGAAGTGGCTAACACCCAACCCTTACCTGACCAGAGTCAGACTGAATTTCCAACTCAAGTTCAAAAACTTGAGGAAGAAAATTCAAGTTTAACAAATCAGGTTAAAGATTTAGAAAATACCTTAGAACGGTTTACTTTGGGCTCCAAGAATTTGGACTTGATTCTTGGGACACAAAGAGCCGTCTACAACAGAACTGGGTCGGGATACAAAAGTAAATATAGATCTTATTTATCACTAATAAACAAACAAAGTATTAAATCAGTCCAAGCATGGGTCTCCAAGTCTAACTTGGTCAATCAAGTTGGACTTGGCCAATACTGGGTTCCGAAGGATCAAATATACTACCTCGATAGACCATATCGAGGCCATGATCCAGGGGGAGCAAAAAGAAAAACAATCCTAAAAATTTAAAATTCTAAATTCTAAATTGAAATTAAAGTTAAATTCAAAATTCGAAATTAAAAATTAAATTCAAAATTCAAAATTCGAAATTAAAATTAAAAATTAAAAATTAAATTTGAAATTGAAATTAAAAATTAAAGTTAAATTCAAAATTCGAAATTGAAATTAAAAATTAAAGTTATATTCAAGATTCGAAATTGAAGTTCAAAATTAAATTATAAATTCAAAACTCAAAATTAAAATCAACTTCAAAATTAAGTTATAAATTCAAAATTCAAAATTAAAATTAAAAATTAAAGTTAAATTCAAAATTCGAAATTGAAATTAAAAATTAAAGTTAAATTCAAGATTCGAAATTGAAATTCAAAATTAAATTATAAATTCAAAACTCAAAATTAAAATCAACTTCAAAATTAAGTTATACATTCAAAATTCGAAATTAAATTAAAATAAAGATGGAGGATCCAGACTCGCTGGCACCCCCAACTAAACTACCCGGCAGGGTAACTGAACCTAATCTACTCGAAATGGGTAAAACAAGAGTAGATTACCCGGCAGGGTAATTAAGGTTAGATTAAAACGGACTAAGGTTAACTTGAACCACAGTACTGGTGAAGTTTTTGGATGATAGTACGTTAGGGAAGCTTGGGCATCGCATGTCAAGGAAGATATGGCTTCGACCTGGTGCATTTGGCCAAGTGGAACTGACCGAAGCTACCCTTAAATGGATCCTGACTAGTTAGACCAAGGATTGGTATTAAGTTCAATGGGTAGGACTATTTGGAAAACCTCGAAGGCATGGTTACTTTAATGAACTCCTTGTGACTCACCATAGCCCAGAAGTTTATCCAAAGAATGCTTACTTGTTGAACCCAAAGCCAAATCTGAATCTAACACAAAGTTAAACCAAACTCCTGAATTCAACAATAAATCATCTCACATCAATCATAGGATTCCCTGATTGACAATCTAGATCAGGTGAGATGACTAAGAAACAAAAATTTCAAAATTATTTTTAAAAAAAAACTTAAATTTCAAAATTATTTTAAAAAACTTAAATTTCAAAATTATTTTAAAAAAAAAAACTTAAATTTCAAAATTATTTTAAAAAACTTAAATTTCAAAATTATTTTAAAAACTTAAATTTCAAAATTATTTTAAAAACTTAAATGTCAAAAATTATTTTAAAAACTTAAATTTCAAAATTATTTTTAAAAAAAAAACTTAAATTTCAAAATTATTTTTAAAAACTTAAATTTCAAAATTATTTTAAAAAACTTAAATTTCAAAATTATTTTAAAAAAAAAAAAACTTAAATTTCAAAATTATTTAAAAAAACTTAAATTTCAAAATTATTTTAAAAAAACTTAAATTTCAAAATTATTTAAAAAAAAAAAAACTTAAATTTCAAAATTATTTTAAAAAACTTAAATTTCAAAATTATTTTAAAAACTTAAATTTTAAAATTATTTTAAAACTTAATTTCAAAATTATTTTAAAAAATCAATTTCAAAACTCTTTCAAAATTTATCTCTAACAAGTTTACTTCAATTTAACTATCGTGAAATCCATTAAAACAATTCAACCACTTCCTATGTAGGAATTGGATCAATGGATGTTGGATAGTGGCTGCTCCAGACACATGACTGGAGATAAATTGAAGTTTACTAAACTCACGTACAAGAACTTAGGATCAGTTGCATTCGGTAACGAAGGTCAACTTAAGGTAATCGGAAGAGGTAATATCGAACTCAACTCCGATTTTATTATTCGAAAAGTCCTTTTAGTTGAAAATTTCAAGTTTAATTTACTAAGTATAAGTCAATTGTGTGATAGCGGATACTTAGTAACTTTTGACAAAACCAAGTGTTTAGTTAAAAACATTGAAAATCCTGAAATCTTACTTAAGGGACTTAGGATAAATAATATGTATTCAATTAATCTACCGACATCCTCAACAAAGTGTTTTCTAACACAAGAAGAGGAAACTGATTTGTGGCACAGAAGATTGTGTCACACACACACTAGACTCATTTCAAAAATGAGTCATAATGGTCTAGTTAAAGGTTTACCAAAACTAAAATTCATTGAAAATTCTATCTGTAATGCTTGTCAACAGGGAAAACAAACTAAGTCAACACACAAATCAACAAATCTTGAAAGAACCAGCTCCTTACTTGAGCTCCTTCACCTTGACTTATTTGATTCACATGGAGCTAAGTCACTAAGCAAGAACCAGTATTGCTTAGTAATAATTGATGACTACTCTAGATTTTCATGGGTAAAATTCCTAAAAACTAAAGATGAAACCTATGAAATATTTAGTAACTTTTATAAATTAATAGAAAATGAAAAAGATACTAAATTTAAAAGAATAAGAAGTGATCACGGAGGGGAATTTGAAAATCATAAATTTACCCAATTTTGTAAAATAAATGGATATCAACATGAATTTTCATGTCCTAGAACCCCCCAACAAAATGGTCTAGTGGAACGTAAAAATAGAACTCTACAAGAAGCCGCTAGAACCATGTTAAATGAATATAATTTAAATCACCAATTTTGGGCAGAAGCAATAAATACTGCAAATCATATTCAAAACCGAATTTTGATCAACAAATTTCACAAGAAAACCCCTTATGAACTATATTATCATAAAATTCCTAACTTAAATTATTTAAAAGTATTTGGATGTAAAGTTCACATTTTAAATACTAAAGATTATTTAAGAAAATTCACACCCAAATCTAACAAAGGAATATTTTTAGGATACTCCTCAAACAGTCGAGCCTATAGAGTCTACAATCAAAACACCCTAAAAGTTGAAGAAACAACTAATATAATATTTGATGAAGAAAATAATCTACCAAATATAAATGCGAATGTTGATATTGATCCAAGAAATATAGAAGATGATGAAATTCAACCAAATCTTAATAAACCAGAGGAACCAGCCCCTGACCCACTTATAAGACCAAATAGGGCCAGTACCTCTCACCCATCTGATCAAATTTTGGGTGATCCAAATCTAGGAGTCAGAACTAGATCCTCCTATAGAATCCACAGTCAGATTGCCCTAATTTCTAAAATCAAACCAAAAACAATAGAAGAAGCACTACCTGACTGGATCATAGCTATGCAAGAAAGAGTTAGCCCAATTTGAGAGAAATCAAGTCTGGGAACTTGTATCTAAACCCTCAAATAAATCAATAATCGATACAAAATGGGTATTTAGAAACAAGCTAGATGATCAAGGCGAAATAATTAGAAATAAGGCTAGGCTTGTAGCTAAAGGATTTAGCCAAGTTGAAGGTTTGGACTATGATGAAACCTATGCCCCAGTAGCTAGACTCGAATCTATTAGAATGTTGTTAGCCTATGCAGCAAACAAAGGATTTAAACTATACCAAATGGATGTCAAGTCAGCATTCTTAAATGGATTTATTAAGGAGGAAGTATATGTAAGCCAACCCCCAGGATTTGAGGACTTAGGATATCCTAATCATGTATTTAAGTTAAAAAAGGCTTTGTACGGACTTAAACAAGCCCCTAGGGCATGGTATGAACGATTATCAAATCACTTAATATCCAAAGGTTTCAACCAAGGTCAAATAGATCCAACTCTATTTGTAAAAACTGTAGAAAAAGACATCTTCATAGCTCAAATCTATGTTGATGATATAATTTTTGGATCAAATAACTCTAAATTTTTAAAAGAATTTATTAGATTAATGGAAAATGAATTTGAAATGAGTATGGTTGGTGAACTTAATTTTTTCTTAGGTTTACAAATAAAACAAACTAAAGATGGAATATACATTTATCAAACTAAATATGCAAAGGAATTAATTAAAAAATTCTGCATGGAAAATTCAAAAATAATAAATACTCCAATGGCCACCAACATTAACATAGACTCTGACCCTGAAGGAAAACCAGTAGATCCAAAGTACTATAGGAGTGCCATAGGAAGCTTGCTTTACCTAACTACAAGCCGACCTGACATATTATTTGCGGTTGGTATGTGCGCAAGATACCAATCTTGTGCAAAAGAGTCACAATTAACCTATGTTAAAAGAATACTTAGATACATTAAAGGTACTCTAAATATAGGACTCTGGTACCCTAGAACTTGCACCTTTGACCTTCTTGGCTATTCTGACTCGGATTACGCCGGATGCAAGTTAGATAGAAAAAGCACAAGTGGTAGTTGTCAATTTCTAGGACAATGCCTAGTAAGTTGGTCAAGTAGAAAGCAACATTGTGTTGCTTTATCTACCACTGAAGCTGAATATATAGCCTTAGGTGAATGCACATCTCAATTGCTTTGGATGATGCACACTCTTAAAGACTATCAACTGAACTATCATAACACAAAAATCTCAATTGATAATATAAGTTCCATAAATTTAACAAAAAACCCAATTCATCACTCAAGGACTAAACATATAGAAGTGAAGCACCATTTTGTAAGGGATCATGTAGCTAAGGGTGATATTATACTCAACTATATTGAGTCAAAATCAAATCTAGCTGACATCTTCACAAAACCCTTACCTGAACTTGAGTTCAGCTCACTTAGAAGACAAATAGGAATGTGTTGGGTAGAATAGACAATGTTTTTTTAATTGGTTATCATTTGCTTTTAAAATTCTAGGAAAATACTTATTTCAAAATTCCAATTTCTTAGAATTTTCAAAAATTCGGATTACGCCTAGGTTTTCCCCTAGATATCATGTACCCCTAGATTAAAGCCAGAACATCTCACAATCACCTAGGTATACCTTGCTTGTGTTTGACAAACTTAGAATGGCGTGAGATGCATAGGGTACAGCCTGGACTCAGGAATGCTTATATTTGTGCATCGATATGAGTCTGGGCGTTAAACACATCATAAATAATAATCAAGTCAAGTCTTCCAGCTCTAGCCAACTCTAACTGGACCAAATGGACTTAATTTGACTAACCATGTGAAAGCTACTGCCCTCTAGGCAATCAGCAAGTAGCTAAAGGTTAGACAATTGGGAAAAGTGTGTTTCAATTTTTTTTAAGCATGATTGTACTTTAAGGTTCTAATCAAATTACCTTACCTGATTATCTTAAGGCTCTGATACCTAATCAAATTAAACTCAATAATTTAATTTGACTCATGCTTGGACTAGAAAACAAACTACTGCTACTCCCTCTGTCCTAAAACTAAATATTTTTCTTTAATATCAAAGTTTCCTCAAAATGAGTATTCAAAACTTAATTACAGTTTTTCAAAAAACTTGTCCATGTAATTGAGTATTCAAATCTAGTCATCTTTTTATAACGTTTTAAAGTTATTTTTTTTAAGTGACCTCATATTTTATAACTTCTAAGCAGATCCTTTTATTGAAAATTCAAATACTCATATTTTCAAACTTAGTTAATTTTAAGACTATTTTAACTAGACTTAGTTAGATTGTACTCTAAACTTAGCTATTTGGCAAAATATTTTCTCAATACAAATCATTTCGAAGCTGAATATATAGCTAAGTATTTTCAAATTTGGAAAATTTCAAAACTCAAAAAGCTAAGTCGTTCTTTCTAAGAAGAAAACTTATCTTTTTCCCTCTTTGAAAATTTTCCTTCAGAAAAATACAAATCTACTTTCAAACTGATTTATTTTTGATATATGGCAAAGGGGGAGAGTAGGTAAATTAAAGTTAAAAGAAAACTCAAAGCAGAGAGTAGGTAAATTAAAGTTAAATTCAAAGTATTTAATAAAAGGAGGGCGTTTATTAAGGGGGAGTCTAATATTACAAAGTACAAAGTTTCCAGCTTAACTGTTATTGCATTTGAAGTTTATTTACTTGAGCTGGGTTAACTTTATGCAGTTATTACATATGTTGTTTTTCTTAACTTTGAATTACGTGTTGCCATAATCAAAAAGGGGGAGATTGTTGGTGCGGGAAGCATCCGACGATCGAACCTAAGTTTTGATAATGGCAAAGGATTCAAAGTTAAGGTGCTTTGTTGTCTGACAGCTTTTGCTGAGTGTTTCAGGAAAGTCCTAACTGCGGTTAGGCAAGGTAAAACCCTAGGGGGTGGTAACCCTAGGTCATAGGGGGTGGTAACCCTATGCGGAAAGTCTTGGCGGGTCGGGCTTCGGGCAAAGTCCTAGGGGTGGTAACCCTAGGTGGAAAGTCCCAGTGTCGCGAACGGTGAAAGTCTGGACGGGCGTGAAGCGGATGTTCAATAAAGTACGGAAGCATCGGATGCCGAGCAAAAGTCCAGTCGATCTGGAGGACTGATCTGGCAACAGGTAAATCTCCTGAGTGGAGTAGGTGAGGACGCGTTCCCCGTAGAGGGAACAGTAGGCGTTGGGTCGACCTAGGGTTTCCGGTTGGAAACCCGAAGTCAGACCCGGACAGTTCGAATGCTGTCAAAACTTTTATTATTATCATTCATTATGTTTCTGTGCTAACTTTGTTTTGCAGGGTATGTGTTTGGGACTAACACATTTTGCAGGAACAAAGGAGCAAGTTACAACTCGGATGAACAGTGTCCGAGGCGCCTCCATGGAGCTTGGAGGCGCCTCGGGTGCGAGCCAGGAAAAGGCCAGCGCAGCAGACAGGAGGCGCCTTGAATGGAGTTCAAGGCGCCTTGGACCAGAGGTTGAAGGCGCGTTGGATAGGCTGAAGGCGCCTTGAACCAGATAGAGTTCGACCAGGTCCGTGCTGATCCACGCGGGTGACTCGGCTCGTTCAAGGCGCCTTGGTGAACAGTTAAGCCGCCTTGGACCCCCTTTATAAGGGGTCTCGACCAGCAGCTTGAAAAAAAAACTTCCAAGCTTCCATTCTGCTGTGTTCTGCTCAAGTGCTGCTTCCGAAGTGCTGTTGCAACATTCCGACGACCTGAAGCTCATATTTCTTTTCTACTACTGTTGTCGGTATAATTTTAATTGCAGTTACATTTTGTAATTAATCTGTAATATTCATACGAAATTATAGTTGTTGCCCACGGAAAGCGATCAAGGATCGCGGGCCTTCAAGTAGGAGTCGACCTAGGCTCCGAACGAAGTAAACCATTGTGTTCTTGTGTTTGTTTCCTTTATTCCGCTGCTTTAATTACTCTACGAACGTTTTACGATTCCGATAATCGAACAAATAGCCACGAGCGCTATTCACCCCCCCCCTCTAGCGCGTCTCGATCCAACACGCTCAACTTGACCTTTCAAGTTGAAATTTTCTTCCTCAAGTTTTGCAACTTGAGTTGAAGTTCCGACTTAAACTTGGATAGTGGAGTCACTCAAGTTAACTTGCTTCTTAAAGTGGTCTATTTTCTTAAGTAGCAAGTTATTTTGTTTTTCAGATTTTGATAATTGTTTAAATAAACATTTAACTACTTTAAGCAAGTTTGACTTTAAATAAATCGTTACCTTATTTGGACCTTTGGAAACCAATATTGATCCGTGACTTCTCACAGACTCGATGTTGATCTCAGATTTGGTGTCGATTTCGGACTTGTATTCTTCCTCAGATTCGGAGTCTTTGTTTCTTGCCATAAATGCAAGATGGCTCGAGTGCTTCGATTTTTTTGTGTCAGATTTGTTGGAAGATGTCTCATCCCATGTCGCTTGGAGGGCTTTCTTTCTTCTTGTCGACTTCGGCCTTTCTTCCTTCGGATTTGGGCATTCATTTTTGAAATGCCCCTTCTTGTTGCATCCGTAACAAATCATTTCTGATCTATTTTGCATTTGGTTGATGGTGTCTTTTTGATGCTTGTTTTGAATTTCTTCTTTGTTAGCAATCTATGAATCATGTTGACTCGTTCTTCTTCATTTGTTGAATCAGAGTCATACTCACTTTCTAATTCGATCTTTGTTCTTGATTTGGTTTCCTTGCTTGGACCTGCATACAAAGTGTTATGCACCGCAAGTGTACGGTTACATCTTCAGTAATAATCAAAGATATCGTATCCACAGGGACTGGTTATAAGCACTAAAGATGTCTCAAAGTGAAATATCATTTATAACTAAGATCAGAGGTAAGGGTTAAATGAAGAAATTTAGTTTTATAAAGATTCTAGGAGTCTTGGTTTCTTTGTGATAATCATTGATGTAATGTAATCTACCAAACCTTGCCCTCAATTGCAATGTATTCGTAAGAAGTCACCGGTTGTTTTCTGCAGAAAACATCGGTTAAGGACTCATATCTCAACCCAAAGCGATCAAAGAGTTATGAATCCCTATGAAGTCCATTAACGGGGCAGCCCTGTCATGACACCCCTCGATCATACGACATAGAAACGCATCCCTAATCAATTCACATTAAGATATAGAATTAAGCACATCAATCTGCCCTACTTCTTTGAAAGTTCTTGTTTCACCCTTAAAGGTAATCCCCTAAAAGGTCCATTAGCGGGGAAACCCTATCACGATGCCCCTCGGTCATACGATTTAGCGAATTCCTCTACAAGATTCCACAAGAGATACAAACAACCAATCAAGAATGAGAATTAGGCACAAAACACAACAATCCAATACGAGATTGATTGATACAAAACATAGCAATATCCTTGAATCAAGAAGATGGCAAGTCCATTGAATCTTATATCAAATTTCATCACAAATACTCCCTCCTTCCTAGAACAAGAAATCTACTCCATAAAGAATGGGGAAAGGATCGAAGACAAGAAAATCCAAGACATTCCAATCCAAGAACAAGAGAAATAGAAAGGAACGCTTATCTCGTTACGATGAGTGATCTTCGGAACCAATCCTCCGCTCTTGGAGTCGAATCTTGGACAGAAATCCTTCCTTGAATGGCTAGAAATCACCCCAAGAACAGATCTCCCCAAAGGGAGAGCCACCCCTTTCAAAAGGGAAGAAGCTCTATATATAGAGGGGGGCTATTGGGCGCCACACGGCCTAGGGCACGACCGTGTGAGATCCACACGGCCAGGGCAATCCTCCTCTTGGCTAGGGTCACACGGTCGTGCCATGTTCCACATCTGCTTGCTTACACGACCGTTTGAAACCACACGGCCTTGCCAATGCTCACCTCTGGATGTGTTGCACAACCGTGTGGCACACACGAACATGCAAATTTTGGTCACTGGAAAGGCTACATGACCGTGTAATTATCACGATCGTGCACTGTTTGGCTGAAGAAAGGTGGCACGACCGTGTGACTTCACACGGCCAGGCCACTCCCCTTTGCTGTTGCTGCTGCATGACCCCTCCTCACCACACGGTCAGGATCATTCCTCTTTGTAAGGACGTGTGGCAGTCATTGCCCAAGTCCTTTTCCTCTGTTTCATCATAGAATCAGTCTCGGACATCGATTCTTCTCCAAATTTGACTCCTGAAAGCACAAAATGTACAAGAGTATATCTCCGAACAAAGAAAAGTATTTATGCTAAAAGCAAAGCAAGAAGCATGAAAGTGCATAGACAAAGCATGTACAAAACATAAGAATGTACATCAAAACATGCTAAACAAGTGTATAAAATCTACGCACATCATGCCCCCAGACTTAAACTTTTGCTTGTCCTCAAGCAAAATGCCGCAATCAAGATTCATGTATTCAATAATGCATCATAATCCTTAGTGCACATTCCTAACTCTATCAAAAAGTTTCATTGATGAGCATGATCATGGAAACAACTCAAGTATGGATTAAGCATAAGTATCTTGTGCACAGTGCAAAGTAACCCAAACTCTTCAAGTTTTCAATCTATGTCCTAGCTAAGTCATCATCCAATTGAGTTCCTAATATTTCTGGTGATAGGCACTTACCTGCCACACACTTGGTTCATATTTCTCAATAAACCCAAGGTCTCAAAGGCGTGCTCGATATCAGGAGAACCATAGGAGTCATTTCCCTAGTAACCTAACTCGGTCTCAAAGGGGTGATTAGCTAGTTTCCACTCATGACAACTATTTTTTTATATCCCTTTTTCAATAATTTTTTTTTTCATACACCCTTTTTTACATTAAGTGATTGCATTGTGCAACACTTAAACACATAAGCTTATAGGCACATAAGTTGGGATATTTTAATTTTTCTAAATGAGCTTTTCAAGATTCGAGCCTCATTCAGTAACCAAAATGAAGTTTGAGAAATCACCATGGAAACCAAGTACTAAACAAATAGGATGAATCATGACTATTTCAATGATATCAACTATTCAAGTTCAAGTAAAGTGAAGTGAAGGTAAGATCCTTAAGGTTAAGCCAAAACTCAAACTTATTTCCATATGATACTTAGCTCACATCATGCTACTTAAGATAGAGAAAAGAACTACATTAAACATACTAGCATCATTTACAATATCATGAATCAAGATAAAGAACATGCTAACAATTTTGCTTTTGGACAAGTAAGCATAAAAGTGAGGATTTGATGTTTTCTTCAATGGGGATGCCACAAAATTTTTTCAAAAGATAGTCAAGTGATTAACAAAAATAATCTAGACAAAACAAAACAAATGCAAAACAAAAACAGAGAATGCAAAAATTGCAGAAAAATTTTCAAGTTACAAGTCCCCCCCCCCCCCCCCCAGACTTAAACTTTTCATCGTCCCGATAAAATCAATATGGTGGAAAAGGTGGTAGTTCAAGAAATTTAGGAAGAGGAAACGGAAAAGCACTAATAAACCATTTTACTTCATCTCTAAAAAATTTATGATATTCAAATAATTTATTTATATCGTCTTGTAAAAATCTCATAGAACTTCGAAAATCCTCATTAAATTCTATTTGGGCTCTATAAGAATTTATGAATCTAGAAATCTTTTCACACAATTCTCTCTCACTTTTAAAACATTCTTGCAGTTTTTTAAATTGTTCCTCTTCCATGCATTCTTTACTTGCAAGAAATTTGCTAGTCGAGTCAAAATCGTTATGAATATTATCTAAGATGGAATGAAGTTCTTGAAAATTGAGATTATGAGTATCATGACTAACCAAAGGAACATTTCTTGAAATTAAAGTTGACAATGATTTAGATTGTTGACTTGCTAATTTTAAACGTCAATTTTCCTTAACATGAATGGTGGTAAAATCATGATTGGGCAATCTTAAAGGAAAATTGTTCTTAATAAGAAGACTATACCCATGTTCTTCACGCCTTATCATCTTAATTGCTAAACATGAATTCAAGTCTAATCTACAAGAATCATCAATCATCTCTAATTCACTCAAATCACATCCTAACACCAAAGCTATTTGAGTTAGCAATTCTCCTAAAACAATTGGTGTGGTAGAATTTGATTTCCCCAATTTTACCAAATTCTTAAGAAAGAAATATCCAGAATTAATTGTAACATTTTCAACCATCACCCATAAACAATACAAATCTACAAGTCTTACTAACCCCTCTTTATCCCTGTTGAAAATTCCATAATTTCTGTTTCCAACAATCCCCTCTTCCAAATATAGTGTTTTCATGACTAAATAAACATATCTAAAAATGGGATTAATAATGTGAGGAGCTCTAGAATTGTGAGGGTTAAAATGTGATTGTTCAAAAATTTGTTGCCAAAAACGTGAATTTTCAAATTGGGGTAAGATCGTACATACATCATTCTTTGGCAATTCAAAACAAGTATTAAAATCATTTAATGTCCATTCATAATCCTCATTTAATAAGCGAAATTTAAATTTTCCCCCACCTTGAACATTATCAACTATTATAGAACTCAAGAATTCAAAAACAATTCTAGGGTAAGTAGGGTATTTCATATTCATCAAACCTTTCCAACCTATTCTTTCAAATAACCAAGCTACATCATCCCTAAATCCTAATATATCCAAAGTTGTATCATCAACGAATTTGGTACTCAATAGAGAACGTTTACATAAAGAAGAATATCTAAGTTGTTGTTCGTTACAAGAAAAAATGATAACAAAGTTATTAGAAATACCTTTGAAACAAGAGTTTCTTTCTTTTATGGCAACAATCTTTTCCTTCCCTTTTCTTGTAGATGAAGCCTCCTTGATCGCATTTGACATGGTAGAAGTTAGAAAGACTGAACCCTTGAAGGAAGAATAAGAGGAAGAAATTATAAGAAGTATCTTGAAACCCTAGGTAAAAGGAAATGAGATAGGAAGGAGAAGAAGAGAGGGGTGTGCGGCGGACACGGCCGTGTGAGCCACACACCCCATGCCCTAGCTTCTTTAAGGTTTGGGTTGGGTCGTGCTTCACTCTTCACACGCCCGTGTAAGATTACACGGCCTGCATATTCTCCTCTTCGGGTATATCTACACGGCTGTGCCTATTTGCACAGCCATAAAGATTTTCCTCTTAGTTCCATTCTCACGGCCATGTGTGAGACACTGCCTCTTCCTTTTCCTTCTCGGGAAGCCTTGCACGGCCGTGCTGGAAGACACGGGCAGTGCAGATTTTTCCTCTGGGTTGTTACACGGCCGTGTGTGAGGCACGACCAAACATATTTCCTCTTCTGGATTCTTCACACGGTCGTATCTGGTACACGGCCGGGCAAATTTTCTTCTCGAGAGTGCTTAGACGGCCATGTCATGTAGCACGACCCATGCATCCTCCCTCTCTGTAGGTCATACATGATCGTGTATGCCACACGACCAAGCCTTGTTTTGTTGATCTCGCCCCTTCCCAACTTCTCAAACGCTTCCATGCCCTCAAAGTAGTCATGGCCAGCTCATGGAAGCAAATTAACAACCTGAAAACAAAAGTAAAAAACAAGTTTAAAAGTACTAACAAATGAAATGAAAAACTGAAACTGAAAAATTTTTAAAGGAACCCTTGGATTGCCTCCCAAGAAGCGCTTGTTTAGGGTCTTTAGCTCAACCGTTCTCCTTAATCTTTTCATCTTTTTCTTGCCCTAGGAGGGCAGACATATTTCTCATTTTTATTGGGAGGCCTCCTCCCAATATCGCTCACCAGATCATGTTCCACGTCCGGTGGCCTCTCATGAGGATGTAAATTCTAATCCTCAAGTTGATAAGCATCCGCCCCTCTGCGAACACTTAATAAGAAAGAAGAGACATGGTTAGAAGCGTTAGATAAATCATATTCCAACCTTTCCTTACCGATTACCAATGAAAGCTTATGGTTTTTAAAATCAATTATTGCTCCACTTGTGGCAAGGAAGGGTCTTCCCAATATGATTGGAATCTTCGGGTCCTCTACCATGTCCAGAACCATGAAATATATGGGAATTGTAAACCCACCAACTTCTACCGGCACATCTCCAATAATGCTCATAGGATATCTGCAAGAATGATCAGCTAATTGTAGTGTCATTGTAGTAAGTTTCATGTCTTTTAGACCTAATTTATTATAGATTTAGTATGGACTGAGGCTAACACTTGTCCCGAGATCACAAAAAGCACTTTCTATAAATTCAGATCCCATATTACAAGGAATATAAAAGCTTCCTGGATCTCTAAGTTTCAGGGAAATGTTCTTTTCAAACAAAGCGCTGCATTACTCAGTAAGTGCAATGGTCTCAATGTCTCCCCTTCTTCTTTTAATCGACATGATGTCCTTCAAGAATTTGGCAAATTTTGGCATTTGCAGAATTGCAGCAATCAAAGGAACTTCCACACAGATTTCTTTAAATTTGTCCAAAAATCTGCCAAACTCTTCATCCTTCTTTAGCATCACTAATCTTTGAGGAAAAGGGATTACTTGACTCTGTGAGTTAAGTGGAAGAGTCTCTTCAACCTTAGTGGTACTCTCCTCATTTTCTTGAATCTGATTTGGTTCAAGTGCTGGAGGAGAGAGCTCTTCTTCAACTTTCATCCCTTTTTGAGCAGTCACTTGAGGATCCCCAAAGGTCCGTCCACTCCTAAGCTCAATTCGATTGCAATGCTCTATTGGATTTACATCAGGTTTTCCAGGAAGTTATCCTGGTACTATTAAAGATGATGAAGCTAGCTGGGCAATTTGGCTATCTTGGATCTTTTGATGTTTTTCAGAATTATTCATTCTCTGAGCCAACTTCAAAATGTTTTACTTCATTTCGTTTTGATTGGAGATAATTTCCTCAAGCATCTTTTCAATTTTATAAAACTGATAGCCTTGAGAAGATTGTTGTTGTTGCTGAAAATTTTGTTGCCTGTATTGGAAACTTTGTTTGCCTCCCATGGATGGTCCTTGTTCTTGATTATTTCTGTAGGAAAAATTTGGATGATCCTTCCACCCAGGATTATATGTGTTGGAATATGGATTGTTCTGCCTTTGATTAAAATCCATGATAGTATCACATTGTTCTAAATGATTTATCTATGCAGATATAGCTCCCAAAGGACATAAGTCTTGTGAATGATCAGAACTACCACACGTTTCACAACAACATTCTATGGCATTGACTGTATTAGTGCTAGTCCCCATACTTTCCAGCTTCTTTGTGAGAGCATCCAACTTTGCAGTCATTAGAGTGACTGCATCTACATTAAATTTCCCTGATGCTTTTGTTGGGTTTGAATAAGAATAACCTCCACTTCTTTCTGTTGCCCATTGATGAAGATTCTGTGCTACACCTTCGATAATTTCTTCAGCTTCATCTAAATCTTTGTTCATGAGTGCCCCTCCAGCAGCTGAATCTAGGGACACTTTAGTATGATAGTTAATGCCATTATAAAAAGTGTGTAACACCAACCATTTTTCTAATCCATGATGTGGGCATTGTCTAAGCATATTATTGTATCTATCTCATGCTTCGAATAAAGATTCTGAGTCGGATTGTCTGAAGCTTGCAATAAGATTTCTTATATGAGCCGTCTTGCTAGGAGGATAGAATTTATCTAGGAATTGTTGCTCGCATTATTCCCAAGTAGTAATACTATTTGGAGGTAGCGAATTCAACCATTGTTTAGCTCCATCCCTCAAAGAAAACTCAAACAGTAATAATCTAACTGCCTCTGAAGGAACACCATTCATCTTCATGGTACCGCAAATATCATAGAAGACTTCCAAATGCTGATTTGGGTCCTCATGCAGTCCTCCACCAAATTGATTCTGCTGCACCATAGAAATAATAGCAGGTTTGATCTCAAAATTATTTGCTTCAACAGAAGGTCTTGAAATGCTAGATCGAAACCGTCTAGCATAAGGTACTGCATAATCCTTTAATGGTCTATTAGCCATATTCGATTTTTCTTGTTCTTCTTGATGTCTTTGCAGGATTTTCCTTCTATGAAATGTTCTATCTATTACGGCGTCAAGAGGAAGTAATTCTCCTGCAAAGTTAGATCTTCGCATACAAGAACAGGATTAAAGAATTTTGCTTTAAGTAAAGAAAAGAGTAAAAGAATAGAAAGAATGTAGTTTACAAAAAAAAGAGTTAAAGAACAAATGAATGCAGAGAATGTAATGAATGAATGCAATAAATGAATACAAAGAAAAGAATGTAATGAAAGAATACAATAAAAGAATGCAAAATAAGATTGGGAAAGTAGTTACAAGTTAGATGTAAGAAAAGTTTAGTCTAATTCAATTGATAATCTCTAATGTTATAAGCGTAGTCCCCGACAACGGCGGTAAAAACTTGTTACGCACCGCAAATGTATGGTTACGTCGTCAGTAATAATAAAAGATATCGTATCCATAGGGACTGGTTATAAGCACTAAAGATGTCTCAAAGTGAATTAGCTAAACAAACAATTAAACGATCATTTACAACTAAGATCAGAGTTAAGGGTTAAATGCAGAAATTTAGTTTTATAAAGATTCTAGGAGTCTTGGTTTCTTTGTGATAATCATTGATGTAATGTAGTCTACTAAACCTTGCCCTCAATTGCAACGTATTCATAAGAAGTTACCGGTTGTTTTCTGCAGAAAACACCGGTTAAGGACTCATATCTAAACCCTAAGCGATCAAAGAGTTATGAATACCTATGAGGTCCGTTAACAGGGCAGCCCTGTCATGACGCCCCTCGGTCATACAACATAGAAATGCATCCCTAATCAATTCGTATTAAGATATAGAATTAAGCACATAAATCTGTCCTACTTCTTTGCAAGTTCTTGTTTCACCCCTAAACGTAATCCCCTAAAAGGTCGGTTAGCGAGGCAATCCTGTCACGACGCCCCTCGGTCATACGATTTAGTGAATTCCTCTATAAGATTCCACAAGAGATACAAACAACCAATCAAGAATGAGAATTAGGCACAAAACACAACAATCCAATACGAGATTGATTGATACAAAACATAGCAATATCCTTGAATCAAGAAGATGGCAAGTCCATTGAATCTTACATCAAATTTTATCACAAATACTCCCTCCTTCCTAGAACAAGAAATCTACTCCATAAAGAATGGGGAAAGGATCGAAGACAAGAAAATCAAAGACATTCCAATCCAAGAACAAAAGAAATAGAAAAGAACGCTTATCTCGTTACGATGAGTGATCTTCAGAACCAATCCTCCGCTCTTGGAGTCGAATCTTGGACAGAAATCCTTCCTTGAATGGCTGGAAATCGCCCCAAGAATAGATCTCCCCAAAGGGAGAGCCCCCCCCCTTTCAAAAGGGAAGAAGCTCTATATATAGAGGGGGGCTATTGGGCGCCACACGGCCCAGGTCACGGCTGTGTGAGATCCACACGGCCAGGGCAATCCTCCTCTCAGCTAGGGTCACATGGCCGTGTGATCCTCATATGGTCGTGCCATGTTCCATATCTTCTTGCTTACACGATTGTGTGAAACCACACGACCTTGCCAATGCTCGCCTCTGGATGTGTTGCATGGCTGTGTGGCACAAACGACCATGCCAATTTTGGTCACTGGAAAGGCTACACGGTCGTGTAATTATACACGATCGTGCACTGGTTGGCTGAAGAAAGGTGGCACGGCCGTGTGACTTCACACGGCCAGGCCACTCCCCTTTGCTGTTGTTGTTGCACGCCCCCTCATCACCACACGTCCGGGATCATTCCCCTTTGTAAGGTCGTGTGGCAGGCATTGCCCAAGTCCTTTTCCTCCGTTTGATCATAGAATCAGCCTCGAATATCGATTCTTCTCCAAATTTGACTCTTGAAAGCATAAAATGCACAAGAGCAGATCTCCGAACAAAGAAAAATATTTATGCTAAAAGTAAAGCAAGAAGCATGAAAGTGCATAGAAAAAGCATGTACAAAACATAAGAATGTGTGTCAAAACATGCTAAACAAGTGTATAAAATCTACGCACATCACAAAGCAACCCCTTTCTCGACTTGGCTCAAGTTAGATTATTTGTTTAATTCTAATTCATAAAATAACTCATCTAATTTAAGAATTGAAAGATCCTTAGAAACTTTGTAAGCGTCTACTATTGACGCCCACAAAGCATTCCGCGAAAAAGCATTTAATGCGTACCTTATGGTGTCGCAGTTCTCCAGTTGATGTCCAATCAGATAGAGGCCGTTGAGGAGATCCTTTAGTTGAGCGTGTAGTTGCGAAGCTGTCTCTCTGGGGAGCATTTTAATATTAAATAAATTATTTAATAGTAGGTCTCTTTTATTTATCTTAGACTCATCAGTCCCTTCGTGTAGCTTTATTAGACAGCCACATAGTTCTTTAGCGTTGTCATAGGGTCCGACTCGGTTCAACTCCTCCATTGTGAGCCTGTACTGAATGGTGTTGATCGCCTTATAGTTTAGTTGTGCCTTCTTGATAATTGGGGAGTCCAGTCTTCTGATTCTAGTGGCATTCCATATTTCATCGGAGGTGTGTAACCTTTCAGTATTGTGAACCAAAGCTCAATGTCGGACTTAAGATAGCACTCCATTCTGTTCTTCCAATAACTGAAGTTCTCCCCTTTGAATAGAGGAGGTCGGACGATGTTGTACCCTTCCTGGTAGGAGTTTGTTATACTTACAGCCATAGAAATAATAAAAGAAATTTCTAAGACTCTCGTCTTAGGATTAGCAGTGCGAGATAAAAGAAATAAGAGTAAAGAAAACTTTAAAGGAAAAAGAGAAAGTTTTTAAAAGTGCTCGAAAAACGATTACGTACTTTCAGAGCAACAAGACTCTAATACCAATTGTAGGATATAAAGAGTACAATAGGGGGGATGCTAAGTAATCGCAAGTGCACAGTTTCGTCGTTAGTCATAAAAGATTATCGATCCTATAGGGATTAGTTATAAACACTAGAGATGTCTCATGAAGAATTAGCTAAACGACTAACTAGATAAGGGTTGCGTTGAATAATGAACTAGAAATAGAAATAAAAAAAGTAAATGAGAACTTTAGTTTTTGCAAGTGTTCTAGGAGTTCGGTTTCGTTGTGATGTACATCAATGTAATATGGTTCACCAATTAATACCCTCAATTAGCATGCATTTGCAGAAAGTTACCGGTTATCTCCTGCAGAAGACAACCGTCAAGGGACTTTGATCTACACCATTAGCCATTAAATAAATATGATTCACATGAAGTCCGTTAGTGGGACTGCCTGTCACTAGCATCTCTCGGTCATACAACACAGAAACACATCTCTACTCAATGTACATAATAATGAAGATAACAATTGTATCCATCCATCCTACCTCCTTGTAAAAACTCACTTCACCCTTCAAGATGACACCCTAGACGTATATTACTGGGGCTGCCTATCACTAGCGCCCCTCGATTATAGGATCTAGGATATCCCTCTATGGGATCCACAAGCATCACAAACATTCAATTAAATATGGTAATTAAATCTAAACACATGAATCCACACAAGATCAAATAGATACAAAACATACTAACATCATCTAGATAGGAAATTTGCATACCCATCAGTTCTTACATCAAATCTTACCATAATTACTCCCATAATCCTAGAACAATAGATCTACTCCATAGCACAAGAAAGACGATCCGAAGACATAAATATCACAAGCATTCAAATCCCAAATCTAAGAGAAGAGAAAAGAAATGCTTATCCAATGCGTCGAGTGATCTTCCGAACCAATCCTGAGCTTCTAGAGTTGATGTGGAGATGAAGATAGCCTCGGATCACCGGATCATGGTTAGAGATTATGAGAATGTCTCCAAGTTGGATCTCCCCAAAGGGAGAGCCTTCCTCCCTCAAGAAAGGGGAAGAAACCCCCTTTTATAGAGCTGGGGCACGGGCATCACACGACCCGTGACTAAGATAAAGAGTATGAAAGTGCATAGACAAAGCATGCGTAAAATATGTGAATGTTTGCCAAAACATACTAAACAAGTGTATATAATCTACGCACATCACACACTCTGACTTAAACCTTTGTTTGTCCTCAAGCAAAATGTTGTAATCTAAACTCCGTGCTCTATAATGCATCATAATCCCTAGTGCAATTTCCTAACTCTATCTACAAGCTTCATTGATGAGAATGATCATGGAAATAACTCAAATATGGCCAAAGCATAAGTTTCTTGTGCACAGTGTAAAAAGTAACCCAAACTCTTCAAGTGTCAATCCTTATCCAAGTCAAGTTATCATCCAATTGAGTTCCTAATGTTCCCGGTGATAGGCACTTACCTACCACACACTTGGTTCATATTTCTCAATCCATCCAAGGTCTCAAAGGTGTGTGCGATATCAAGAGAAACATAGCTGTCATTTCCACAGTAGCCTAACTGAGTCTCAAAGGGGTAACTTGCTAGTGTCCACTCACGACAACTATTTTTTATATCCCTTATCATCAATTTTTATATTTTTTCCATTTATTTTAAGTGATTGCAAGATGCAACACTTGAACACAAATGCACACAAATGCAAATGTTGGGATATTTTAATTTTTTTCAAAGAGCTTACATGATTCGAGCATCATCCAGTAACCAAAATGTAGTTTGAGAAATCACTATAGGAACTAAGTACTAAATAAATAAGATGAATCATGACTATTCCAATGATATCAACCATTCAAGCTCAAGTAAGTGAAAAAAAAATTCTTATGGTCAAGCCAAAACTCAAATATGTTTCTGTACAATACTTAGCTCATATTATGCTACTTAAGATAGAGAAAAGAGGTACACTAAACATACTAGCATTATATCACAATATCATGAATCAAGATTTAAACATGCTAACAATTTTACTTTTAGACAAGTCAGTAGCAGTGAGTAATAATGTTCTCAATATGCCACAATGTTTTAAAAGACAGTCAATTGGCAGTCAAAACCAAGTCTAGCAAACAAAGCAAAGAAATATGCAGAACATAAGCAAAAATCGGATTAAGCAACAACTGAAATTGAAAGCAAGCTAAGCATAATAAAATGAAAAACAAAATGAAAATACTATAAAGGAAAAAAGAAAATACAGAAAATTTAGGTTGCAAACCCCCCCCCCCCCCCCCCAAACTTAAACTTTTCATCATTCTGATGAAATCAATATGATGGTAAAGAAGAGAGTTCAGGTAACTCAGGGAGGGAAAAAGGAAATAAATCAATGAACCACCGTACCGCATCCCTAAAAAATTTATGATATTCAAATAATTTTTCTATGTCATCTTGAAAATATCTCATAAAACCTCAAAAATCTTCATTAAACTTCATTTGAGCCCTATAAAAGTTCATGAATTCAGAAATTTTGATGCATAACTCTTTTTCACTCTTGAAACACTCTTGAAGTTCCTTAAATTATTCATCTTTCATGCAAACTTTATTAGTAAGCAATTTATTAGTCGATTCTAAGTCAAACAGAATGAAGTTCATGGAAATTAAATTTAAGAATGTCACAATTAACCGGAGGGGAATCCCTCGCAACTTTAGTTGATAGTGCTCTAGAGTGTTGATTTTTTGGGATTAAACGCCAATTATCCTTAATACGAACAATAGTTAAATCAGAATTTGGCAATCGTAAAGGAAAATTATTTTTAACAAGAAGGCTATATCCATGTTCCTTGCGTCTTAGCATCCGTATTGTTAAACATGAATTCAAATCTAATCCACAAGTTTCCTCAACCATCTCTAATCCATCTAGATCACACCCTAGCACTAGCGTCATTTGAGTTAGCAACCCCCCTAAGATAATAGGTGTGGTAGATTTTGTCTTCCCTAATTTTACTAAGTGCTTAAGGAAGAAATAACCAGAATTTATTAAAATATTTTCAACCATTGCTCATAGACAATATAAATCAGTAAGTCTATCCCTTCCTTATCTTTCCGTCCAAAAATAGTGTTCTTCATAACTAAATGAGCATATCTAAAGATGGGATTAATGATACTAGAAGCTCTGGATGTGTGAGAGTTAAAATGAGATTGTTCAGAAATTAATTACCAAAAGTGTAAATTTTCGAATTCGGGTAGAATTTTACATGCACCATTCCGAGGCAAATCATAACAAGTAGTGAAATCACTTAATGACCATTCATAATCATCATTCAATAAATAAAATTTGAGTTTCCCCCCTCCTTGAACATTGTCAACTGTGATAGAACTTAGAATTTCTAAAATAATTCTAGGATAAGTTGGATACTTCATGTTCATCAATTTATCCCAACCTATTCTTTCAAAGAGCCAATCAATATCACTTCTAAAATCTAAAGTATCCAAGGTTGCGTAATCTATGAACTTAGTGCTAAAGATGGAACATTTACATAAGGAGAAATAACGATGTTTTGCCCTGACCAATCATTAAGATTCGATGCTATCCTATAGATATTTCATATGCTTCGTTCAAACTTTTCTTCATGAAAGATCCTCCAGATGCCAAATCTAACTGACTCTTATTTTGGAAAGAAAGCTTGATATAGAATAAGTGTACAATCAACAATTTCTCAATACCATGATGCGGACATAAATGCATAAAAGATGAATATCTTTCTCAAGCTTGATGTAATTCCTCTCCGTCAAGTTGCTTAAAATGAAGAATTTGATTTCTCAAATGTATGGTCTTCTGTGGCGGAAAATATTTATTCAAAAGTTTATGCTCTAACTCATTCCAAGTTTTGATACTTCTGGGTTGCAAGGTATTAAACCACACCTTTGCATATGGAACTCCCTCATATTTTAATGTGTTACAATATCTATAAAATTCCATGAGATGTGAATAAGAATTCTCTAAAACTAATCCTCCAAACTGATCCTACTAAATTTTAGAGATAAAAGATGGTCTAATCATAAAAATCTTTGCTTGAATCTCTAGTTGAACAATGGGCCCTAACTCCTGGGCAGACTTTGGAGCCCCATAATCTTTCAATGGTATGAATACCATATTTATGTTGCAAAGGAAAGAATAAGAGATACAAGAAACAATTACAAAAACAAAATTGTAAAAAGAAAAATAATGAATAACGAAGCAAAAATTGCAAAAACTGAATTTCTAAGACTAGTTACAAATATGTAATGGAAAAAAAGAACGTTTAGTCTAACTCAAATGATTATCTCTAATGTTATAAATGCAATCCCTGACAACAGCGTCAAAAACTTGTTACACAACTACAAGTGCATGATTTCATCGTCAGTAATAAAATATTATCGATCCCACGGGAATTGGTTATAAGCACTAGAGATATCTCACGAAGAATTAGCTAAACGACCAACTAGATAGGAGTTGCATTGAATAAGGAACTAGAAATAGAAATAAGAAAGTAAAAGAGAACTTTGGTTTTTGTGAGTGTTCTAAGAGTTTGGTTTCGTTGTGATGTTCATCAATGTAAGATGGTTCACTAATTAATACCCTCAATTAGCATGCATTTGTAGAAAGTTGTCGGTTATCTCCTGTAGAAGACAACCAGCAAGGGACTTTGATCTACACTATTAGCCATTAAATAAATATGATTCCCATGAAGTCTGTTAGTAGGACTGCCTGTCACTAGCGTCCCTTGGTCATACAATACAAAAACACATCTCTACTCAATGTACATAATGAGGAAGATAACAATTGTATTCATCCAACCCACCTCCTTGTAGAAACTCGCTTCACCCTTCAAGATGACACCCTAGATGTCCGTTAGTGGGACTGCATGTCACTAGCGTCCCTCGGTCATACGATCAATGGTATCCCTCTACGGGATCCACAAGCATCACAAACATTCAATCAAACATGGTAATTAAGTCCAAACACATGAATCCACAAAAGATCAAATAGATATAAAACATACTGACATCATCTAGATAGGAAATTGACATATCCATGAGTTCTTACATCAAATCTCACCACAATTACTCTTTTAATCTTAGAACAATAGATTTACTCCATAACACAAGAAAGACGATCCGAAGAGATAACGATCACAAACATTCAAATCCCAAATCTAAGAGAAGAGAAAAGAAATACTTATCCAATGCGTCGAGTGATCTTCGGAACCAATCCTGAGCTTCCGTTGTCGATGTGGAGATGAAGATGGCCTCGGATCACTAGATCAAGGTCGAAGATGATGAGAATGGATCCAAGTTGGATCTCCCCAAAGGGAGATCCTTCCTCTCTCAAGAAAAGGGAAGAAACCCCCTTTTATAAAGCTGGGGCACGAGCACCACCCGGACACGACTGTGTGGATCTTACATGACCTCTTTTATTCCCCTCTCGGCTAGGGTGACACGGCCGTGTGAGTGTCACATGGTCATGTTCTTCTCTATCTCTGGATGGCCTACACGACCGTGTGGCTCACACGGCCTGGCCAATCTTGGTCTCTGGAAATCCAACACAACCGTGTGGATCACACAGCCATCCTCTGCCTGCTATCTGGAAGTGTTGCACGGTCGTGTGGATCTACACGGCCATGCTATGGACAAGCTGCTAGGATCACACGGTCGTGTGGAGATCACACGACCATGCCTTGCTTCCCCTCTGGTGAAGCCACACGTCTTGTGTAGCCCACATGGCTAAGGTCATTTTCCTCTGGTTGTTGACAGGCTCGACCGCGAACATCATTTCCTCTCCAAATTCGACTCTTGCCAATAGAAAATACACAAGAGCAGATCTCCGAACAAAGAGAAGTAATTTTGTGAAAAGTAAGACAAAGAGTATGAAAATGCATAGACAAAGCATACATAAAATATGTGAATGTGCACCAAAACATGCTAAATAAGTGTATATAATCTACGCACATCAGGGGGGTGAATATCGCTCTTTTAAAAACTAATCTTTTACTTGTTAAAATCAAAGTTGTGCAGCAAAAATTAAAGAACAAAATTCGGTTACTTGGTTCAAAACCTAGGTCGACTCCTATTCCAAGGCCTGCGATCCTTGATCGCACCATTGGACAATTCACTAAACCTCTTCTTTCCGAAAATCTCGAAAAGAAGCAATGCGTACAATAAAATGAGTAAGATAGTAACAACCTACTATCTTACTAGTAAATAAATATAATTACAAGCTAAATAAAATATATCGACTAAAGTATAAGTATGCATCTTGTTGGCATTTTTTGGAGCAGTAGCTAGCGTGTGAAGAGTAGCTGTAGCATGAACAGTAGCTTGTGCGGAGATGAACTTCAAATAGATCAGGTTACCCAGCCTCGGATCTCGAGCTCACTTTTATAAGAATCGTCAATGTTCGGTTGACTGATCCTTGGGTTTGGTCAACCGAACCAGCTCCCTTCCATCTTTGCTGAGATCTGATGCTGATTGGATCTTCGGCAATTAATGACATTTAAGGGTTCGGTCGATCGATCCCCTTGTTCAGTCGACCGAACAGAGAGCCTTCCCTATTCGCCGAGATATTGAAATAATGCGTCATTAAAGTGATGATTGTTCGATCGACCGATCCTCTGGTTTAGTCGACCGATTAGCCTAGTTTCCTTTTCTGCTTCGGCTTGATATGTTTTTTGCCACATCACCAATGTTCGGTCGACCGATCCTCTAGCTCGATCAACCGATCAAGCTTTAATCGGAGCGTGCTCTGCTTTGTTCTGAACTATTCTCTGGTTTGAGTCAGCCTTATTTAGTCGACAGATCATTCGGTTCGGTCGATCGATCAGACCGAACTTACAAAATAGTTTTAGACAATAATCCTGCAAAATAAATATTAGTATAGTAATAATATATCTAATGCATGAGTAATAATAATAATAGATAATATATCTAATTCAACTTGGAAACCTTCCCGGTTTCTTCAGTTGGATCAATGACCTTAGGTTGTTCCTTTCAGGAACACGACCTCACTGTCACTCTAGTTGCTTACCTCAACCTACCTATCAACGTTGTTCCTCCAGATCTGTTTGGACTTTCTTCTTAGACTTGATCGGCTTGCCAGGACTTTCTCTCGATCTTCGGTCCTTTAGACCTCTCGATCTCACTGCCAAGTGTCGGGTCCTCTCGATCCACTTGGACTTTCCACCTGGGTTCCATGATCTGATAAGTCTTTCCTTCCTAGCCTCCAACTAGGACTTTCTCGGTTGAGTAAACAGCCTGCACACTTGGTCAACTTGTTAGATAACAACAAGACTTAACTTGAACCTTTGACAATAACAAAACATAGGTTTGATTTTGGTGCAACTTGCACCAACACCCCGAAGATACCTGAGAATACAAAGAACAACAACCCAATGAACTGAAGTTGGTGCATTAACAAATTGGCTAACCACATGAACAACATACATAATATTTGGACAAGTCACGATGAGATAAACCAAGCTTCCAACAATAGTTCTGTACAAACTAGGATTCGGCAAAGGTGAGCCATCAGATAGAGAATATCGAGCATTAGTCTTAATAGGAGTATCAACAACTCTATTCTCAGTAAGATGAGCACGCTTAAACAGATCAGATATATACTTTGACTGAGATAAAAGATAACCTTTTAGGAAATAAGCAACCTCAATGCCCTGAAAATAGCGTAATATACCGAAGTCTTTCATAGCAAAACAATGAGTCAACTCAGACTTCAAATAATTTCATCAGAATCATCACTAGTAATAATCATGTCATCAACATATAACGATAAAAGAATACAACCTACACTCTTACATCTAACAAACAATGTTGAATCATGATTACTTGGATGAAAATCAAATGAAGTAATCACTGTAGAAAACTTCTCAAACCTTGCACGAGGTGTTTGTTTGAGACCATAAAGCGCTATACAAATCCTATAAACTTCACCAGGTTGGTGTGAAATACAAAGAGGAGGTGTCATATAAACTTATTCATGAAGATCGCCATTTAGAAATGATTCTTGACATGCATCTAAGATATTCTCCATCGACAAACAGAAGCAATGGCATTTAGAGTACGAACATTCATCATTTTTACAACAGGAGCAAATGTTTCCTCATAATTCATGTTATACTCCTTTTGTATCGTTCGATAGATCTATCAAATTTAGTTTTGATCTTATATACCCAATGAGAACCAATAGTATATTTTCCTGATGGCAATGGAACCAAATCTCATGTATGACTCTGATGCAAAGAAGTTAGTTCCTCAGCCATAGCACTCTGCCAAAGTGGGTTACAAACAACTTCTCTATAGGATACGGGCTCAGAAAGACAATGAATAGATGCAATAAATGAAGCAAAAGAATGAGAATAACAGGAGTAAGCAAAATCTGGTAGTTTAGTAGACTTACAAACAGAGTGGATTGACGACCGTGGAGAAAAGGATCATCCGCAACCTCAGGAGATAATTGGGTAGTGGCAGAAGGAGGAGCATGTGAAGCGGATATCTCGGGAACCAAAGTACCAGATTCAGTTGAGCTACCAGTAGGAGCTGTGGGTGAAAGTTCTGTTGGGGTTGCAAGGTTGTAAACATATTCCCATATTAGAAACACATGGGAAAGATCATGGGCTTATTGTTGGTTGCTACTCGGAAAACCTATAGGTTCCACTGTACAAAATTTTTGTACAAAGGTCTGAACCTTTTCCTAGCTACCATGTGTTCTTTTAAATTAAATTTTGGATCGCCTGCGGAACTTTACACGTTTGATCCAAAACTTAATCTATTTGTTCTTTTAGGTTTTGACTTGGATCTCCTGCGGAACTTAACACGTTTGACCCAAGTCTCCTTAAGTTATTAATTCCATTAAATATTAATTTCCATAAAAGGTTCCCAGTACTGACGTGGCGAGGCACATGGCCTTCTTGGATATGGGAGCAACCACCACCGACTAGACAAAACCTTTAATAGAAAGCTAATATTTAATTTCCTAAAATAACTTTAGGTTAACCAAAGAGAACAATCAAATCACAAGGAAAAGAAAGAAACAAAAGAACACAACTTCGAAAAACCATATTCGAAACACTAGAACGTAAGCCTCTTGTATTTAGTATTATTTCCAAAAATAACTAGTATGATGCGGAAAGAAAAATTACTAGTTATACCTTTTAGAAAAACCTCTTGATCTTCTACCGTATTCCTCTTCTTATCCCGAACGTCGTGTGGGCGACGATCTTCCGAGACGAGAACCACCATGCACCTTCTTCTTCTCCAAGCAAGGTTCGGTCACAAGAAGAACCACCTCCAAGGAAGAAGAACTTGATCACCACCAATACTCCAAGGGATCTTCAAGATGAGGCTTCCTCCTCTTCTTCTTCTCCTTCCTAGGTCCGGCCACCAACAAGAGCTCCAAGAGATGTATGGTTCGGCCACCAAAAGAGAAGAAAGGAGAAAGGCTAGGGCCGGCCACAAGAAGAAGAAAAGAGGGAGAGAAAAATAGAATAGATTCGTTAGCCATGAAGCCTCCTCTACCCCCTCTTTTATAATCCTTGATCTTGGCAAATAAGGAAATTTTAATAAAAACTTTCTTAATTCTTTTGCCATTGAAAAGGAAAATTTATTTAATTAAAAATAATTTCCTTTCTCAATTTTATAATGGCCGGCCACAAGAAAAAAACTCCAAGCAAATAAAATTTTAAACACCAATTAAAACTTCCTTATTTGCTTCCGAATTTTATAAAAATTTCTCAATAATTTTATCCCTTCATGATTGGTTTATAAAAGGAAATTTAATAAATTAAAATCTTTCTTTTAAACATGTGGATAAAAGAAAGTTATCTCTAAAATTAAAATCTCTTTTAATCTACAAAAAGGAAAGATATCAAATCTTTTCTTAATCTCTTGTAGAAACTTATAAAAGAGAATATTTAATTTTAAACTTTCTTTAAATCATGAACATGATTAAAAGGAAAGTTTTCTTAAAATTTAAAATCCTCCTTTAATCAACAAATAAGGAAAGATTTCAAATTTTAAACTCTCTTTAAACATGTAGATGATTTACAAATAAGGAAAGTTTTTACCAAAATTAAAACCATCCTTTTAAACTACAAATAAGGAAGAGATTAATCTCTTCTCTTAATCTTTTGTAGAAAGCTATAAAAGGAAATTTTAAATTTTAAACTCTCTTTTAAAACATGATATCCACATGAGAAATAATTTTAATAAAATCCTTTTAATATTCTAGTGGTGGCCACCTAAGCTTGGGACCCAAGCTTTGGCCACCAACTTAACTCATCCACTTGGTCTTGGCGGCCTAGCTTGGGTTCCAAGCTAGCTTGGCCGCCCCATTGGATGGGTAAGAAGGTGGGTATGCGGTGGGGATAAATCTCTATATACTAGAGGCTACGATAGGGACCGAGAGGAGGAATTGGTTTTGGTCTCCCGATAAAATTAAGCATCCCGTGTTCGCCCCGAACACACAACTTAATTTTATCAATAATAATTCATTCCACTAGAGAACTATTATTGAACTACCGCACCAATCCCAAATTACATTTTGGGCTCATTCTTATTATGAGTGTGTTAGTCTCCCTGTGTTTAAGATAACAAATGTCCACTAATTAAGTAAGTTACTGACAACTCACTTAATTAATATCTAGCTCCAAGAGTAGTACCACTCAACTTCATCGTCATGTCGGACTAAATCCACCTGCAGGGTTTAACATGACAATCCTTATGAGCTCCTCTTGGGAACATTCTCAACCTAGATTACTAGGACACAGTTTCCTTCTATAATCAACAACACACACTATAACTGATATCATTTCCCAACTTATCGGGCTTATTGATTCATCGAACTAAATCTCACTCATTGATAAATTAAAGAAATAAATATCAAATATATGTGCTTGTTATTATATTAGGATTAAGAGCACACACTTCCATAATAACTGAGGTCTTTGTTCCTTTATAAAGTCAGTATAAAAGGAACGACCTCAAATGGTCCTACTCAATACACTCTAAGTGTACTAGTGTAATTATATAGTTAAGATATACTAATACCTAATTACACTACGACCTTCCAATGGTTTGTTCCTTTTCATCTTGGTCGTGAGCTACTGTTTATAATTTATAAGGAACCAATAACATGATCTTCTGTGTGTGACACCACACACCATGTTATCTACAATATAAATTAATTGAGCAACTACATTTATCATAAATGTAGACTTTTGACCAATGTGATTCTTATTTCTAGATAAATATTTATACCAAAAGCTAGGCTTTTAGTATACACTCTAACACTTATAAGAGAAAAGATATCTCCATTGGAATGAGGCCTTTTCGATAGAGCCCAAGAGCAAAATCATGAGGGCTTAGGCTCAAAGTGGACAATATCATGCTATTGTGGAGATATCTAAATTCTTTTCGATCCAACAATTGGTATCAGAGCCCGGACTGCCAGAAGGTTTAACTGCCGACTGTGCACAAGAGCTATGGTCTGATTGAGACATGTGGGTACAATATTGACCTCAAACAAAGAAAGTGGAGGCTCCTATATTCGGGTCAAGAGGACCAGACACCAGGCAAGAAGTCCTAGTTGCGACTAGGCAAGGAATTCCTAGTAGGTCGGGTGGACAATGGGGCAGGAAGACCTGGTGGGTCGAGTATCAGACGTGGAAAGCATATGGTCCTTTGTTTGAGGGGGGGATTGTTGGGGTTGCAAGGTTGCAAACATAGTCCCATATTAGAAACACATGGTAAAGATCATGGGTTTATAAGAGAAAAGATATCTCCATTAGAATGAGGCCTTTTGGGTAAAGCCCAAGAGCAAAATCATGAAGGCTTAGGCTCGAAGTGGACAATCTCATTCTATTGTGGAGATATCTAAATTCTTTTTGATCCAACAGCTTCCTCAATGTTGATATTGAAAGGATTGACGTAAAGTAGATTTGACTTTATCATATTATGTGAACTAGTAGGAATAGAAAAGAATGGAATATGTTCAAAAAAAAATAACATGACGAGAGACATACAATTTTTGACTAACAAGATCAAAGCAACGATATCCTTTTTCACTAACACCGTAACCCAGAAAGACACAAAGAGCATGTGAGATATCAGGAAATTTAAATAAATAGGGTTATTTGGGAAATGGCCTTATAAAATTTTCCAGGATTTTTAGAAATTTTTTGGAAATTTTTCGGAACTCATACGGAGGGTTTTGAGGGGATCGTTCGGTAGGCGCGGAATAAGCTTGTTTGGGATATCCATTTAAGTGAGAAAATGTTTAATATATATATCCATTTCCTTTATTTAATTCTTCCCCCAACCCTAAAACACCGATTCTCCTTCCCCGATCTCCCCTCTGCTCACGCGCTCTCTCTTCCTATCGCGGACAGATCTGCGGCGATCGTTATCTTCGCTAGAGGAGCTCGTCGTCGGAACCTTGCCAGAGGTCGAACAAGGAGGCGGATCCTCCTGATCTCCTGTCATCAGGTCTTCCTCGAACCCTCTTTCCGATTCGTTTGGCTCTTCCTTCTCCGATCGACGCGAGATCCACTCGATCGCCGACGTGAAGAGTTAATTAGGGCTTCAAGGGTATGTATCTAAACCTTATTCTTCTATTTCTCGGAATTGTGCCCTAGCTTTGAATTCTTCCTCGATTCTGCTCTCTCTCTCTAATGGTCGGCGATCCTAGGTTAGATCTTGGATCCAATCTTCGTTCGTGTTGATTTGAGGACAGAAGAATCCCTGGTACGTTGTTTCACAGATCGGATTGGGCGACATTTTCTGGAGACAACCGATTGAAGGTAAGGTGTCGTCGGATTTCGATTGATTGAGTTCTGTTTTGTATTGAATTGTGATCTCCTCATCTTGATCCGATCTAGGGAGGGGAGGTTCTGTGAAGGTGATCTTGGATCCCTTCTGTGTTGCTGCTGATTGAGGTCTTGGTTGAATTGGGGAAGAACTCCAGCAGAGGTTGTTGTGGGTTCTCTGATCCAGCAAGGAGACTACCTCTCACTGTGTCGACAACAAGGGCTTGGATCAGTGAGGTGTTCTTGATTTCGGAAGCAGTCCATCCAGCCAGCTCAGTTGGTTTCAAGCAGCTCACTTTATTCCAACAAAGGCTGTAAATTAGGTAAGGATTAGGTGTTGTAGATCATGTTTCGAATTTGGATATTTGTTAGATGATCATGTGTTAGATGATTAGGTATGATCGTGATACCTATTGATAATTAATCATCATTAGGTTGTGTAGATTAATTAGGTTATATGGATTTAGGTTTTGGATTTCTATCTAAAGGGTTGTTTGGGGTTAAGGTAATTAACACTAATTAACCGTTAGAAAAGTTGAGGGATATGGTTTAGGGTTTATCCCTAAATTTCTATTTAAGATTTATTTAGCTATTTGTTTGTATTCTAGCTAAATAAAAGTAAATGTATTTGTTTACACAGGACTCTGATTCGAGACGGGAGTCTCGACTTCGGATTTGGATTGACTGTACCTTCTATTAGAGGCGGGTACCCTTTGACTTATCTTTTTGATATTGTCTTATGATATGTGTAGTTTATATATAATTACTAGTAGTAGATGGTAGATTTATCTCTTCCTTGGTCTTAACTTAGTTGATACCTATCACATGCTTCTACTGTTAGATGCTTTACATTAGTCTGGTTTACTTTTATCTCTTGCCATGTGTATATGTGTTCGTGGTTATGGTTACTTATAGTGCTTATCTACCCATGATTAGTTGCTGGAGATACTTGTTATATATTGTTGGATTTATGTTGTTTATATCTCTGTTATATATATGCGTTTACCTTTTTGGCACCTACGCATATGGAGGAGGATATGTTCAGGTATGACATTCTGTAGCCGCCTGCACCATACCGCATGATTGCATGCTGGGCGATTGACGACACCATTATTGTTGAGCTCGTCGGCCGGCTACATGAGGGTCTGCACACAACGTGCCCACTGCATGGGTAGTGGCACAACACTCAGGGTGTGTATGGTAGGTTGCTCTGTCGAGGGCTCCGCTGGTACACTCATGGGTTAATGTTACGCAGCGTGGTAGCAGGACAGGGATCCCTCCCCGTCATCGCGTACAAGAGATGAGAGCATTGTGCTCCCTCACTATGTTTGAGGTAGGAGGATAGGTGTACTCTAACAGTATCCCGTCCACTCGGTCACTCATCAGGAGTAGTGATGGCAAAGTGCACGGTGTCACAGCCCTACCCACTCGGTCTCACCATTGCGTGTGAGATGGCAGACTGGCGTCAGGGGTGACCAGGGCATGTCATTTGCATCATATGCACATATTGCATTCCTTGTGATGATGCATTTTGGTGATTGCATATGATTGACATGCATACAGGATATATGCTTTTGCTCTGACTATGTTTATTTGTGTATGTTCACAGTCAGTTGCGCAAGCCTCGCAGGTGAGTACAGTTTATTTCAGTTATGCATTTCTTATTATTCTTGCTGTAAACTGTATTACATGCTTCTTGTTACTCATTACAGTTTATTCAGCTATGCATACCTGTTATATTGTTAGGAGACTGTACTGTAGGTTCTATGGTTTAGGAGATTGTACCTTAGGATATTACTGGTAGTTATATGTTGCTGTACATATCTATTGGATTACCTGCTGAGTTCTTTAAACTCACCCCGTTGTTAGTATTTTTCAGGTTGAGGCCGTCGGGAGATATTCCAGTCGCTAGCCCCATTATCGCGAGGATTTTCTTTGTCGGATTATATTTTGCTTTTGCATCTTATATACTTGTATTGTGGGTTTTTATTGTGGACATTGAACATTCGGGTTTGCTACTTTTGTTTTCCGCTACGGATTTGCTCATTACTTCGTGGATTTGTTTTCTTTGTTGTAGTGGAGTAGGATGTTTACATATATCTTCGAGGATTCTTTATCATCATTTTCCTATTAAACTACGTGGATTGATTTTATGTTGAACTGTGTGGAAATGTTAATATAAACTGTGTGGTTTGTTTCTTATTTGTATCGTATTGTTCCGGCCGTGTGTGGCCGATGTATAGATATATGTATTCTGGATTCATATTGTCACCTGTACAAGGGAGATGCAGCCGAAATTTCTTCTGGCAGGGACTACCTTGGGCGTGACAATTTATTTGGTATCAGAGCCAGGTTTTGCGATACCTACTTGTCGGGTTTTGGATTTACGATGCTTACTTTCGTGAGCATTTCTCGGTATTTTGGATTTGTACGGATTTTCGTCGACTTACTCGTTTCGGAATTCCGAGGTATTTCGACGAGGATCTATTGGTTCTATTTGGGGGCTAAGTGTTGGAGTGTATACTGAAAGCCTAAGCTTTTGTAAACATTTTTTTTGAATAAAGAATCACATTTGGTCAAATTATCTACATTTGTTTGTAGTTGTTCAATTAATTTATATTGTATATAACATAGCATGTGGTGTCACATACAGAAGATGATGTTATCAGTACTTTATAAATTATAAACAGTAGCTCACGACCAAAATGGAAAGGAACAAATCATTAGAAGGTCGTAGTGTAATTAGGTATCAGTTTATCTTGACTGTATAATTACACTAGTACACTTAGAGTGTATTGAGTAGGACCATTTGAGGTCGTTTCTTTTATATTGACTTTATAAAGGAACAAAGACCTCAGTTATTATGGAAGTGTGTGCTCTTAATCCTAATGTAATAATAAACACATATATTTGATATTTATTTCTTTAATTTATCAATGGGTGAGATTTAGTTCGATGAATCAATAAGCCCGATAAATTGGGAAATGGTATCACTTATAGTGTGTGTTGTTGATTATAGAAGGAAGCTGTGTCCTAGAGATACTAGGTTGATAATGTTCTCAAGAGGAGCTCATAAGGATTGTCATGTTAAACCCTGCAGGTGGACTTAGTCCTACATGATGATAAGGTTGAGTGGTACTACTCTTGGACTAAGATATTAATTAAATGAGCTGTCAGTAACTCACTTAATTAGTGGACATTCGATATCTTAAACACAGGGAGACTAACACACTCATAATAAGAAGGAGCCCAAAAATGTAATTTGGGATTGGTGCGGTAGTTCAATAATAGTTCTCTAGTGGAATGAATTATTATTGATAAAATTAAGTTGTGTGTTCGGGGCGAACACGGGATGCTTAATTTTATCGGGAGACCACAACCAATTTCTCCTCTCGGTCCCTATCGTAGCCTCTTATTTATAGAGTACTATACCCACCTATACCCACCTTCTATACCCACCTAAAAGGGGGCCGGCCAAGCTAGCTTGGGAACCAAGCTAGGGCCGGCCTAAGCTTGGGGTGGTGCTAGCTTGAACCCAAGCTAGAGGGGTCGGCCATATTAAATTAAAAAGAATTTTAATTTTAATTTTTATTATGTGGAAGATATAATTTATTAAAGAGAATTAAAATTAAAATATCTCTCTTGTAAAAGATCTACAAAAGATTAAAGAAAGAGATTAGATCTCTTTCGTTATTTGTAGATTGGTGAGATATTTTATTTTCTCTTTAAAAATTATTCACATATTGCAAAATTAAAATTATGGAAATTTCTTTTTATCAACCATGAAGAGATTTTTGAAGAGAAATTTTAATTTTAAAATTTCCGGAAACAAATTAGGAAGTTTTAATTTGTTGATTAAAACTTGTCTAATTTATTTTTCCATGTGGTGGCCGGCCAATATAGTTTAATTTGGGAAATTTTATTTTATTTTTCTCAATTAAATCATGTCAAGGAAATTAAGGAAATTTTATTATAATTAAATTTCCTAATTTGCCTAGGCCAAGGAATATAAAAGAAGGGGTGGGGGTGCCTTCATGAGGTGAACCTCTTTTATTTCTCTCCCTCTTTTGTTCCTTGGTGTGGCCGGCCATCATCATCCTCTCCCTCTCTTCCTCTTGTGGTGGCCGAAACATCCCTATTGCTTGGAGTTTTTGTGGAGGCCGGATACTACTTGGAGAAGAAGATTAAGAAGGAGAGAAAGCTAGCATCTCTTGGAGCTTGGTTGGTGTTTTGATCTTCTTCCTTGGTGAAGCTTTTTTATTGTTGGCCGAACCTAGATAGGAGGAGAAGAAGGTGGTTGGTGGTTTCTCATCTCGGAAGATCATTGCCCACACAACGTCTGAAGTTAGAAGAGGAATACGGTAGAAGATCAAGAGGTCTTTCTAGAAGGTATAACTAGTAATTTTTCCTTTCCGCATCATACTAGTTATTTATGGAAATAATACCAAATACAAGAGGCTTACGTTCTAGTATTTCGAATATGTTTTTCGAAGTTGTGTTTTTTGTTTTATTTTTCCTTGTGATTTGATTGTTCTTTTCGGTTAACCTAAAGTTATTTTAGGAAATTAAATATTAGATTTCTATAAAAAGTTTTGTCTAGTCGGTGGTGGTTGCTCCCATATCCAAGAAGGCCATGTGCCTCGCCACGTCAGTACTGGGAACCGATTATGGAAATTAATATTTAATGGAATTAATAACTTAAGGTGATTTGGGTCGAACGTGTTAAGTTCCGCAGGAGATCCAAGTCAAAACCAAAAAGAACAAATAGATTAAGTTTTGGATCAAACGTGTTAAGTTTCGCAGGCGATCCAAAATTTAATTTAAAAGAACACATGGTAGCTAGGAAAAGGTTCAGACCTTTGTACAAAATTTTTGTACAGTGGAACCTCTAGGCTTTCCGAGTAGCAACCAACAATTGGTATCAGAGCTAGGGTTTTGCCTCTGTGTATTTGGTATTAGGTTAATTAAGCACATGTCATACATAATTTAGGCAGGTTAATAGTAGGATGTGCTAACTTTATGGATGCAGGATCCAACTATTATGGCTTTTAATTATTATGTGTGTGATTGGACCCTTGGACATGTCAAGGGCATTTATATGTGTGTGCATGATTGTATTAAAATACCGTTGGAGCTGTATTTAGTTTTATTAGGATTTTATTTTTGATCTAGATACATGTTCATTCCTTTTATGGAATATAGGATCAAAAATGTAAAATTCTATTTATGTCGCGGATCGAATCTTGCAAAGCGTGGAACCTTCTAAGGACCAGAGGCGCAGCGGAACTAGGAGCAAGATGGAGGCGACAGCTAGACCCGGTGGCGGTGGCCAAATATGGCAGCAGCTTGGGATGACAACACACGGAGGACAACTAGAGATAAAAGCCATAATAGTTGAAAATTAGATTTTTTATTTATTGCTTTTATATTGTGCTGTGTGTGTATGTTAGTTTACAAGTTTAGTAGGCTAGCATAGTTAAAATTCCTCATTTATAAATAACTAAGTGGGAGAGGGATTTGTAAGTAAGTCTCATGGTCTCCATTACTGGTTTGTAAGTGATGCTAACAAGCTTGCGCGTTGGCTCTGAGTGCCTTCCTCCATAACGGATGATCTTGTTTGCGGATCACTAGAATAGACTTCCATTTTTGGATGACTATAGGAAGTTAATTAAGAGCGTGTGATCTTCCCCAACGGAAGGGGCATAATCTTATTAATGGACTTAGTGTCAAGTAATGGTATACACTTAGACACATCTAATAGTATCCTCCCCATCGGAGTCACTCTATTATTTGTGTGACCAAATGATACCAACTATTAATTTTATTTGTCAAAAATTTAAGTTGACAAGATAATAAAATTAATGGGTTAAAACCCTCCTTTTACAAATGTTGAATTTGTATACGTCCACACTAACGTGGCATACAAAATTCACGGTGTTTTGAGGTGTTGGTTAATTTAAAATAGTATTGTTTGAGGAATCAATATTATTCTAAATTTAGAGTTCTGACCAAAAGTTATTTGTGATTCTTAGGATGACTTTCAACCCACTGTCCATCATACTTCAACAGAATAGACTTACTGGACCTAATTACATAGATTGGAAAAGGAACCTGGACATTGTTCTTACTGCTGAAAGCTATAAATTTGTACTGACTGAGCCATGCCCTGAAGCACCTTCTGGTGAATCTACCCAAGAGGAGATTGAATATCATAGGAAATGGGTAAAAGCAGATGAGATGGCGCGGTGTTACATTTTGGCTTCAATGTCAAATGTATTGCAACATCAGCATCAAGATTTACCAACAGCCTATGATATTATGAACAATCTCAATGAACTCTTTGGTCATCAGGATAGGGCTTCTAGGTAAGAAGCCATGAGAAAGATAATGACAGCCACCATGCAAGAGGGTACTCCTGTGAGGGATCATATCCTAAAGATGATGGTTTTTCTGAATGAGATACAAATCCTTGGAGGAGAAATTAATGGGGAAACCCAGATCGATATGATCCTCCAAACGCTACCTAGAAGTTTTGAGCAGTTCCGCCTAAACTATAATATGAATAAGAGGATTTATTCATTAGCGGAACTACTGACAGAACTTCAAGCAACAGAAGGATTATTTCGTCACAATTCTCAAATTCACTATGCTGAAAATGGTTTTACTTCTAAACCGAGAGGAAAGAAGAAGAAGAAACAAGCTGGCTCAGCAAAGAAAGTGAATAAAACTCAGAGTACAGGATTTAAAGCTGGAGTGAAGAAGCCGAAGGGCAAGTGCTTCATCTGCAAGCAGTCAGGGCATTGGAAGGCGGACTGTCCTCGTAGGAATCAGAACAACAAAGGTGTAACGCCCGCCCTTCTTACCCGACCAAAGGCGGCGCTACGTTCTTAGACTACTTACGTACATACTATAGCAGCGGAAGAAAAAAACTTTTTAAACCATTCATTTTATTTAAATAAGCATGATATCACAGATTAAATTGCATATATTGAAATCATATTAATCTGTCCGGATCGTTCTTGCCGAGCCACCGCCACACACATCACTATTTGCTCCTCTTGTTGCTCCTCTAGCTCATCCAGCTTCTTTATCTGCGGTACAAGGAAAGTAAGCTGTGAGCACTCATGGCTCAGTAAGTTCCTTTCCTACTCACTAAAACCGAAAATCATCGTATATTAACATCATGCGTAATATCATAAGCATACAACATACAAAGGTATCATATTCATATCATCATGGCATCATATCAAATCATTAGCTAATTCAAGCACATATGCAGGCAATGCATCATGAATTTGAAAACTTATACTTGTAAGTACTTGAAATTAATATCATCATCATTGGGATCCCGGTTTGTACCACATACATCATACGTAGGTCCAAGGTAGCAAGTCTTGAACCCTACCATACATACATACTAGGCCGAGTCTTACTCCATCGACCTAGGGCATCGAAGCCCATTACTGACGAGGCCCGAGTCTTATTCCATCGACCCCGGGGCGTTTACTGAGCCCACCCTTGGTACAAACCATACAAAGTAATTTATCATGCATAACTATCATATCATATCCTTAACAATCTTTCATGCATTTCATTTTTCATTCTTCTCATTATGTATAGCATTTCATATGCTATTACATATCATGGCATTCACATAATTTCATTCTTCTCATTATGTATAGCATTTCATATGCTATCACATATCATGGCATTTACATATATTTCATTCTTCTCATTATGTATAGCATTTCATATGCTATCACATATCATGGCATTTACATAAATTTCATTCTTCTCATTATGTATAGCATTTCATATGCTATTACATATCATGGCATTCACATAATTTCATTCTTCTCATTATGTATAGCATTTCATATGCTATCACATATCATGGCATTTACATATATTTCATTCTTCTCATTATGTATAGCATTTCATATGCTATCACATATCATGGCATTTACATAAATTTCATTCTTCTCATTATGTATAGCCTTTCATATGCTATCACATATCATGGCATAACATAAATTTCATTGCATAACATTTCCTAGGTTTCTTTCTTTCCCCTTTTTTTTTTCTTTTATTTCCTTCACATAGCCGAAACCTACCATTCTTTAGCTAGGTTTTTAAGTAGTCTAAAGCATGAAAACCTAAGTGAGTTTCATGGTAAAATTTACTAAGAAACAAACATATAAATTTAGTTCATGAACAACTTGGCCGAAACATACAAATCTTTTAACATCTTTATATCCTACCTCATGAGCATGTTTATTTAAATTTAAGGGTATTCCTAACCCTAAACCCCTTCTTGGCCGAAACATATGGGTGGGTTTCCTTTTAGTTCAAACATCTTCTAAGCAAGAAAACTAATTACATGGTCCCTAACATTTCATAGGAAGAACCTTGTACTAGTTGAGTAAAATAATGAATTTCTTTAGCCTCTTAAAAATATTTTTGGCCGAAATTCTAGGGTTAAGTGCTCCTCTTATCAAGCATCATATAGGTATAAAAACATGAAGAAGAATCCTTTTCCATGGCATAGAAAATCTATCATTTAGTGAAGACTAGTTAAACATCACTAGATTTCGAAAGCTCTTCTTAACCGAATTTTCTCATACTTGTTTCTAGGTTTTAAAATCCTCATAAAATCATAAAAACATGTAAAAAGCCTTGTACCACAGGTGAGGGGAAGCTTACCTTCTTCGCTTAAGTTTCCTAGAATTGAGAACTTGCTTGGACCTTTCTTCTTGCTTGCTAGGTTCGGCACCAATGGAGGGAAAGGAGTGGCTAGGTCTTTTGGTGGAGAGGGGAGGAAGAAGAAGCTTCTTCCTCTTGTGTTGCTCGGCAACAACAAGGAAGAAAGAAGAGGGAGGGAGTGAGGAGGAAGAGGAGCTTCCTTCCTCTTGTGTTGCTTGGCAACAAGAAGAAGAGGGAGAGGGGGTCTCGGCACAAGAGGGAGGAGGAGAGGGAGAGGAGTGGAGTGAGAAGAGGATGAAGCCCCCCCCTCCATGCCTATTTATACTAAAGTGAGGGGGGAAAAACTTGACTTGATTCATCCTCCACATTTACTTCTCCTCTTAATGAGAAAGAATATGCTTAGAAAAATGCTTCTTGAGTTTCTCTCTTTTCTTTCTCTTAATTTCTCTCCTTTCTTTTCTTTAATTATAATTCCCATCTCTCCTCTTACAATATCCTCTCCTATCCCAATTGGTTAACACATGCATGTATCCATAAGAGAACCAAGGATCAAAACTTGGTTATGTATATTTTTACTTCTTTTTACTCCCTTTTCCTTTTAAGTAAAAAGAATCCTTTCTTATTCTTAACTACTTAATCCTTTCTCTCCTTATCAATAATTCTCTTATCCCCTTTGGTATCCTATACATGTTCCTTACAAGAGGTCCAAGGTTCAATCTCTCTTCTAACATTTTATTTTCTTTTGTACATAATAATTCATATATATTATGCATTATGCATAAATATTTCATATATGTACCTATTATCTCTTATTCCTTTCTTTTGTCCACATTAATTCCATACATTTTAAATCATGCATAGATGATTATATTCTCAACTTTATTTTTCTTTCATAAAGTTTTAATCATCTAAATCCATCTTAATATTTAACATAGAGTATTTACATCCTCTTTTCATTCGTACTCCCATTACCCTTCTAGGCTTTCTAGGGGTGTTACAATCTCCCCTACTTATTGAAAGTTCGTCCCCGAACTTAGAATGACAATTTTTGATTCCTTAGATGCTGGTGGAGCTTCTAATCTCCCTTGACTTATTGAGGGTCCCTCAATGGAAGTCTGCAGTTGGTGTAACCTTGCGGGACCGCCTTGATTCGAAACATACTGTGGTGCTTTAGTAGGGCAGTCTCTAGATAGATGTCCTTCTAGTCCACAGTCGTAGCATTTAATTTTGCCCTTACGACAGTCTTTTGCTTTATGACCCTCTATCCCACAGTTGTAGCACCTATTAGTGCCCGTACGACATGTCCCTGGATGTTTCTTCCCACATGTATTGCACAGAGAAAACTTGAGCTGCTTGTTGGACGGACCAATCTCAGTGTCATTCCGTCGTTTTCCCTTTCCGCCGTGGTTCCCTTTCCAGTTGGCTTTAACATTTTCTAGTTCTTCCTTCTGAGCTTGCTTCTTGTCCTTGTCTAGTGCCTTCAGGTAGTGTTCAGTATTCAGGGCACTGCTAACTAAGTCTTCTGTGGTCCGTGGTCTGTTAACTCCGCCGGCCACATTAAGTGCTATCTCGGGTCTGAGCATCTTTAGCATAAGCCTGACCCTTTCTCCTTCCGTCCTAACTAATTCCGGGCACAGTCGCGCCAGGCGGTTGAATCTTTTTATCGCTTCTTCCACCGTTAGGTTACCTTGCCGAAATTCAGTGAATTCATCATAGTGCCTACTTGTCACCCGAGTGTGGAAGAATTCTTCGAAGAATTCCGTCTCAAAATCTGCCCAACTCATTTGATTCACTGGCCTTTTCACTTTCACTCTGTCCCACCACATTCGGGCGTCTCCTGTGAGACAGAAGGATACGCATTTGACCTTTTCATGCTCAGGCCAGTCCAATAGTTCTACCATGCTCTCCATCGTCTTAAACCAAGCTTGTGCGTCCCATGCTTCACAATTTCCAGAGAATTTCTCGGCCTCGGTCTTTGCCATTGGATTATATACGCTTAGGACGAACTACGGTGCAGATTCACTGGTGGTACCGGTGCTGCTACCGGCTCTTTCCCTTGTTGATTTATCATGGCAGCAATCATTTGTTGCTGTTCCGTAAGCTGTCGTTGTAGCTCAGTAACTACTTGTGCCCAATCAGGTGGAGGTACTGTCTCCTCCGTTCTGGCATTTCGTCTTCTAGCCATACCTGATTTCCTAAATGATAACAAGATTAGCCTAAGTTATCATTCATGCATGAATATCTTAACACATCATGTCTAGGTTTCATGCCATTTTGGGTCATCATTGAGGTATTCTTTCTTAGGTTGTCATATCACCTTTAGATTACCTTATCTTTCTTACACGTCAAGATCTAGCCGATGGTATTATCATTCTTATACTTAAATTGATACCATTTCTACTCTTTGTATTCATCAAAAAGCTTTTATTACATAACTTTTTCTCTTAAAAAGCCAGGTAGGTTGCGACTACTCCTGCCATAAAGGACATGAGAGCAGTAGTCATTATCAACCCAACCTGTATCGACTTGCCCAGACCATCCTGGGGTGGATCAGGCATTATCAGAGGTTGAATCTCCGGTGCCTCTTCCGGGTCGATTATTGTCTCTTCATCCATTCCCTCGTCTTCTTCAACAGGTTCGTCCAGTTCCATCGGGTCTTCGTCTAGTTCCTCCTCGAGGTTGTTCAGTCCCCACTCGAAGTCTATTATATCGTTGGGGTTGAAACCCATTTCCATGTGTTCAGCAAGGTTAAATTCATCCTCGACCATCTCAGGAAACTCGTTCTCTTCTTCATAGTATTCCATAATTTCTTCATTTTCATCTTCATAATCGTTCAAATTTCCTTCCTCGATTTCCTCGAGATCTTCCTCTCCGAACTCGCCGTGTTCCGGAGATCCCGCGGCGAAGTATTCCAGCATCTCAGGTTCATCCGCGAACTCGAGGTATTCGCCAGAATATTCCACATCCTCGGAATCGTATTCGAACGGGATATAGTCCATTTCTACAAGATTTTAAAGATTCATTATTCCTCTTATATTATAGCCTAAGGTTCTTGTATCTAGGCTACCATTCATGCATCTTAGCATATCACCTACTTATCATTATGCACCATTCTCTAGGGTATAGTTTAAGGTATCCTTCCTAGGCTACCATTCATGCATCCTAGAGTATCATACAAATATTTGCATATAAATAAATTAAGCAACTGTACTTACTTGGAGCGGCAGGAAGGAGCTTGATGTGTGTGTAGTGAGCTGGCAAAACTTCGCTCTGATACCAACTGTAACGCCCGCCCTTCTTACCCAACCAAAGGCGGCGCTACGTTCGTACATGCTTCAGTTATACTACTTACGTACAAGTTTTACTATAACAGCGGAAGAATAAAAAATTTTAAACCATTCATTTTATTTAAATAAGCATGATATCACAGATTAAATTGTATATATTGAAATCATATTAATCTGTCTGGATCGTTCTTTGCCGAGCCACCACCACACACATCATTATCCGCTCCTCCTGTTGCTCCTCTAGCTCATCCAGCTTCTTTATCTGCGGTACAAGGAAAGTAAGCTGTGAGCACTCATGGCTCAGTAAGTTCCTTTCCTACTCACTAAAACCGAAAATCATCGTATATTAACATCATGCGTAATATCATAAGCATACAACATACAAAGGTATCATATTCATATCATCATGGCATCATATCAAATCATTAGCTAATTCAAGCACATATGCAGGCAATGCATCATGAATTTGAAAACTTATACTTGTAAGTACTTGAAATTAATATCATCATCATTGGGGATCCCGGTTTGTACCACATACATCATACGTAGGTCATGATATGAAATTTATGTTATGCCATGATATGTGATAGCATATGAAAGGCTATACATAATGAGAAGAATGAAATTTATGTAAATGCCATGATATGTGATAGCATATGAAATGCTATACATAATGAGAAGAATGAAATATATGTAAATGCCATGATATGTGATAGCATATGAAATGCTATACATAATGAGAAGAATGAAATTATGTGAATGCCATGATATGTAATAGCATATGAAATGCTATACATAATGAGAAGAATGAAATTTATGTAAATGCCATGATATGTGATAGCATATGAAATGCTATACATAATGAGAAGAATGAAATATATGTAAATGCCATGATATGTGATAGCATATGAAATGCTATACATAATGAGAAGAATGAAATTATGTGAATGCCATGATATGTAATAGCATATGAAATGCTATACATAATGAGAAGAATGAAAAATGAAATGCATGAAAGATTGTTAAGGATATGATATGATAGTTATGCATGATAAATTACTTTGTATGGTTTGTACCAAGGGTGGGCTCCGTAAACGCCCCGGGGTCGATGGAATAAGACTCGGGCCTCGTCAGTAATGGGCTTCTGATGCCCTAGGTCGATGGAGTAAGACTCGGGCCTAGTATGTATGTATGGTAGGGTTCAAGACTTGCTACCTTGGACCTACGTATGATGTATGTGGTACAAACCGGGATCCCCAATGATGATGATATTAATTTCAAGTACTTACAAGTATAAGTTTTCAAATTCATGATGCATTGCCTGCATATGTGCTTGAATTAGCTAATGATTTGATATGATGCCATGATGATATGAATATGATACCTTTGTATGTTGTATGCTTATGATATTACGCATGATGTTAATATACGATGATTTTCGGTTTTAGTGAGTAGGAAAGGAACTTACTGAGCCATGAGTGCTCACAGCTTACTTTCCTTGTACCGCAGATAAAGAAGCTGGATGAGCTAGAGGAGCAATAGGAGGAGCAAATAGTGATGTGTGTGGCGGTGGCTCGGCAAGAACGATCCGGACAGATTAATATGATTTCAATATATGCAATTTAATCTGTGATATCATGCTTATTTAAATAAAATGAATGGTTTAAAAGTTTTTCTTCCGCTGCTATAGTATAACCAAAGCATGTACGTAAGTAGTATAAAGAACGTAGCGCCGCCTTTGGTTGGGTAAGAAGGGCGGGCGTTATAGGTGGTATCAGAGCGAAGTTTTGCCAGCTCACTACACACACATCAAGCTCTTTCCTGCCGCTCCAAGTAAGTACAGTTGCATAATTTATTTGTATGCAAAATAGTATGATACTCTAAGATACATGAATGGTAGCCTAGGAAGGATACCTTAAGCTATACCCTAGATAAGGGTGCATGATGACAAGTATGTGTTAAAAATAGTATGATACTTTAGGATGCATGAATGGTAACCTAGGAAGGATACCTTAAGCTATACCCTAGAGAATGGTGCATGATAGGATGCATGAATGGTAGCCTAGATACAAGAACCTTAGGCTATAACATAAGAGGAATAATGAATCGGAGCAGAAATTGTCATTCTAAGTTCGGGGACGAACTTTCAATAAGTAGGGGAGATTGTAACACCCCTAGAAAGCCTAGAAGGGTAATGGGAGTACGAATGAAAAGAGGATGTAAATACTCTATGTTAAATATTAAGATGGATTTAGATGATTAAAACTTTATGAAAGAAAAATAAAGTTGAGAATATAATCATCTATGCATGATTTAAAATGTATGGAATTAATGTGGACAAAAGAAAGAAATAAGAGATAATATATGAAATATTTATGCATAATGCATAATATATATGAATTATTATGTGTAAAAGAAAATAAAATGTTAGAAGAGAGATTGAACCTTGGATCTCTTGTAGGGAACATGTATAGGATACCAAGGGGGATAGGAGAATTATTAGTAAAGAGAGGAAGGATTAAGTAGTTAAGAATAAGAAAGGATTCTTTCTACTTAAAAAGAAAAAGAAGTAAAAAAAAAAAATAAAAAAATAAAAATATGCATAACCAAGTTTTGAACCTTGGTTCTCTTGTGGATGCATGCATGTGTTAACCAATTGGGATAAGAGAGGATATTGTAAGAGGAGAGATAGAAAATTTTATTAAAGGAGAGAAAAGAGAGAGATTAAGAGAGAACTCACAAGCCATATCTCTAGAATATTCCTATCATAAAGAAGAGGAATAAATGGGGAGGATGAATCAAGTCAAATTTCCTCCCCTCATTTTAGTATAAATAGGCATGGAGGGGTGACTTCAAATTCATCCTCCACTCCTCTCCCTCTCCTCCTCCCTCTTGTGCCGAGACCCCCCTCTCCTCTTCTTCTTGTTGCCAAGCAACACAAGAGGAAGGAAGCTCCTCTTCCTCCTCACTCCCTCCCTCTTCTTTCTTCCTTGTTGTTGCCGAGCAACACAAGAGGGAGAAGCTTCTTCTTCCTCCCCTCTCCACCAAAAGACCTAGCCACTCCTTTCCCTCCATTGGTGCCGAACCTAGCAAGCAAGAAGAAAGGTCCAAGCAAGTTCTCAATTCTAGGAAACTTAAGCGAAGAAGGTAAGCTTCCCCTCACCTGTGGTACAAGGCTTTTTACATGTTTTTATGATTTTATGAGGATTTTAAAACCTAGAAACAAGTATGAGAAAATTTGGTTAAGAAGAGCTTTCGAAATCTAGTGATGTTTAACTAGTCTTCACTAAATGATAGATTTTCTATGCCATGGAAAAGGATTCTTCTTCATGTTTTTATACCTATATGATGCTTGATAAGAGAAGCACTTAACCCTAGAATTTCGGCCAAAAATATTTTTAAGAGGCTAGAGAAATTCATTATTTTACTCAACTAGTACAAGGTTCTTCCTATGAAATGTTAGGGACCATGTAATTAGTTTTCTTGCTTAGAAGATGTTTGAACTAAAAGGAAACCCACCCATATGTTTCGGCCAAGAAGGGGTTTAGGGTTAGGAATACCCTTAAATTTAAATAAACATGCTCATGAGGTAGGATATAAAGATGTTAAAAGATTTGTATGTTTCGGCCAAGTTGTTCATGAACTAAATTTATATGTTTGTTTCTTAGTAAATTTTACCATGAAACTCACTTAGGTTTTCATGCTTTAGACTACTTAAAAACCTAGCTAAAGAATGGTAGGTTTCGGCCATGTGAAGGAAAAAAAAAAAGGGAAAGAAAGAAACCTAGGAAATGTTATGCAATGAAATTTATGTTATGCCATGATATGTGATAGCATATGAAAGGCTATACATAATGAGAAGAATGAAATTTATGTAAATGCCATGATATGTGATAGCATATGAAATGCTATACATAATGAGAAGAATGAAATATATGTAAATGCCATGATATGTGATAGCATATGAAATGCTATACATAATGAGAAGAATGAAATTATGTGAATGCCATGATATGTAATAGCATATGAAATGCTATACATAATGAGAAGAATGAAATTTATGTAAATGCCATGATATGTGATAGCATATGAAATGCTATACATAATGAGAAGAATGAAATATATGTAAATGCCATGATATGTGATAGCATATGAAATGCTATACATAATGAGAAGAATGAAATTATGTGAATGCCATGATATGTAATAGCATATGAAATGCTATACATAATGAGAAGAATGAAAAATGAAATGCATGAAAGATTGTTAAGGATATGATATGATAGTTATGCATGATAAATTACTTTGTATGGTTTGTACCAAGGGTGGGCTCCGTAAACGCCCCGGGGTCGATGGAATAAGACTCGGGCCTCGTCAGTAATGGGCTTCTGATGCCCTAGGTCGATGGAGTAAGACTCGGGCCTAGTATGTATGTATGGTAGGGTTCAAGACTTGCTACCTTGGACCTACGTATGATGTATGTGGTACAAACCGGGATCCCCAATGATGATGATATTAATTTCAAGTACTTACAAGTATAAGTTTTCAAATTCATGATGCATTGCCTGCATATGTGCTTGAATTAGCTAATGATTTGATATGATGCCATGATGATATGAATATGATACCTTTGTATGTTGTATGCTTATGATATTACGCATGATGTTAATATACGATGATTTTCGGTTTTAGTGAGTAGGAAAGGAACTTACTGAGCCATGAGTGCTCACAGCTTACTTTCCTTGTACCGCAGATAAAGAAGCTGGATGAGCTAGAGGAGCAACAGGAGGAGCAAATAGTGATGTGTGTGGCGGTGGCTCGGCAAGAACGATCCGGACAGATTAATATGATTTCAATATATGCAATTTAATCTGTGATATCATGCTTATTTAAATAAAATGAATGGTTTAAAAGTTTTTCTTCCGCTGCTATAGTATAACCAAAGCATGTACGTAAGTAGTATAAAGAACGTAGCGCCACCTTTGGTTGGGTAAGAAGGGGATCCCCAATGTTATGTGTATGAATTTCCCTTTCATATGCTATCACATATCATGGCATTTACATAAATTTCATTCTTCTCATTATGTATAGCCTTTCATATGCTATCACATATCATGGCATAACATAAATTTCATTGCATAACATTTCCTAGGTTTCTTTCTTTCCCTTTTTTTTTTTTTTTCTTTTATTTCCTTCACATGGCCGAAACCTACCTTTCTTTAGCTAGGTTTTTAAGTAATCTAAAGCATGAAAACCTAAGTGAGTTTCATGGTAAAATTTACTAAGAAACAAGCATATAAATTTAGTTCATGAACAACTTGGCCGAAACATACAAATCTTTTAACATCTTTGTATCCTACCTCATGAGCATGTTTATTTAAATTTAAGGGTATTCCTAACCCTAAACCCCTTCTTGGCCAAAACATATGGGTGGGTTTCCTTTTAGTTCAAACATCTTCTAAGCAAGAAAACTAATTACATGGTCCCTAACATTTCATAGGAAGAACCTTGTACTAGTTGAGTAAAACAATGAATTTCTCTAGCCTCTTAAAAATATTTTTGGCTGAAATTCTAGGGTTAAGTGCTCTTCTTATCAAGCATCATATAGGTATAAAAACATGAAGAAGAATCCTTTTCCATGGCATAGAAAATCTATCATTTAGTGAAGACTAGTTAAACATCACTAGATTTCGAAAGCTCTTCTTAACCGAATTTTCTCATACTTGTTTCTAGGTTTTAAAATCCTCATAAAATCATAAAAACATGTAAAAAGCCTTGTACCACAGGTGAGGGGAAGCTTACCTTCTTTGCTTAAGTTTCCTAGAATTTAGAACTTGCTTGGACCTTTCTTCTTGCTTGCTAGGTTCGGCACCAATTGAAGAGAGGAGTGGCTAGGTCTTTTGGTGGAGAGGGGAGGAAGAAGAAGCTTCTTCCTCTTGTGTTGCTCGGCAACAACAAGGAAGAAAGAAGAGGGAGGGAGTGAGGAGGAAGAGGAGCTTCCTTCCTCTTGTGTTGCTTGGCAACAAGAAGAAGAGGGAGAGGGGGTCTCGGCACAAGAGGGAGGAGGAGAGGGAGAGGAGTGGAGTGAGTTGAGGATGAAGCCCCCCCCTCCATGCCTATTTATACTAAAGTGAGGGGGGAAAAACTTGACTTGATTCATCCTCCACATTTACTTCTCCTCTTAATGAGAAAGAATATGCTTAGAAAAATGCTTCTTGAGTTTCTCTCTTTTCTTTCTCTTAATTTCTCGTTTCTTTTCTTTAATTATAATTCCCATCTCTCCTCTTACAATATCCTCTCCTATCCCAATTGGTTAACACATGCATGTATCCATAAGAGAACCAAGGATCAAAACTTGATTATGTATATTTTTACTTCTTTTTACTCCCTTTTCCTTTTAAGTAAAAAGAATCCTTTCTTATTCTTAACTACTTAATCCTTTCTCTCCTTATCAATAATTCTCTTATCCCCTTTGGTATCCTATATATGTTCCTTACAAGAGGTCCAGGGTTCAATCTCTCTTCTAACATTTTTATTTTCTTTTGTACATAATAATTCATATATATTATGCATTATGCATAAATATTTCATACATGTACATATTATCTCTTATTTCTTTCTTTTGTCCACATTAATTCCATACATTTTAAATCATGCATAGATGATTATATTCTCAACTTTATTTTTCTTTCATAAAGTTTTAATCATCTAAATCCATCTTAATATTTAACATAGAGTATTTACATCCTCTTTTCATTCGTACTCCCATTACCCTTCTAGGCTTTCTAGGGGTGTTACAATCTCCCCTACTTATTGAAAGTTCGTCCCCGAACTTAGAATGACAATTTCTGCTCAGATTCCCCTAGATGTTGGTGGAGCTTCTAATCTCCCTTGACTTATTGAGGGTCCCTCAATGGAAGTCTGCAGTTGGTGTAACCTTGCGGGACCGCCTTGATTCGAAACATACTGTGGTGCTTTAGTATGTACGTAAGTAGTCTAAGAACGTAGCGCCGCCTTTGGTCGGGTAAGAAGGGCGGGCGTTACAGTTGGTATCAGAGCGAAGTTTTGCCAGCTCACTACACACACATCAAGCTCCTTCCTGCCGCTCCAAGTAAGTACAGTTGCATAATTTATTTATATGCAAATATTTGTATGATACTCTAGGATGCATGAATGGTAGCCTAGGAAGGATACCTTAAACTATACCCTAGAGAATGGTGCATAATGATAAGTAGGTGATATGCTAAGATGCATGAATGGTAGCCTAGATACAAGAACCTTAGGCTATAACATAAGAGGAATAATGAATCTTTAAAATCTTGTAGAAATGGACTATATCCCGTTCGAATACGATTCCGAGGATGTGGAATATTCTGGCGAATACCTCGAGTTCGCGGATGAACCTGAGATGCTGGAATACTTCGCCGCGGGATCTCCGGAACACGGCGAGTTCGGAGAGGAAGATCTCGAGGAAATTGAGGAAGGAAATTTGAACGATTATGAAGATGAAAATGAAGAAATTATGGAATACTATGAAGAAGAGAACGAGTTTCCTGAGATGGTCGAGGATGAATTTAACCTTGCTGAATACATGGAAATGGGTTTCAACCCCAACGATATAATAGACTTCGAGTGGGGACTGAACAACCTCGAGGAGGAACTAGACGAAGACCCGATGGAACTGGACGAACCTGTTGAAGAAGACGAGGGAATGGATGAAGAGACAATAATCGACCCGGAAGAGGCACCGGAGATTCAACCTCCGATAATGCCTGATCCACCCCAGGATGGTCTGGGCAAGTCGATACAGGTTGGGTTGATAATGACTACTGCTCTCATGTCCTTTATGGCAGGAGTAGTCGCAACCTACCTGGCTTTTTAAGAGAAGAAGTTATGTAATAAAAGCTTTTTGATGAATACAAAGAGTAGAAATGGTATCAATCTAAGTATAAGAATGATAATACCATCGGCTAAATTTTGACGTGTAAGAAAGATAAGGTAATCCAAAGGTGATATGACAACCTAAGAAAGAATACCTCAATGATGACCCAAAAATGGCATGAAACCTAGACATGATGTGTTAAGATATTCATGCATGAATGATAACTTAGGCTAATCTTGTTATCATTTAGGAAATCAGGTATGGCTAGAAGACGAAATGCCAGAACGGAGGAGACAGTACCTCCGCATGATTGGGCACTAATAGGTGCTACAACTGTGGGATAGAGGGTCATAAAGCAAAAGACTGTCGTAAGGGCAAAATTAAATGCTACGACTGTGGACTAGAAGGACATCTATCTAGAGACTGCCCTACTAAAGCACCACAGTATGTTTCGAATCAAGGCGGTCCCGCAAGGCTACACCAACTGCAGACTTCCATTGAGGGACCCTCAATAAGTCAAGGGAGATTAGAAGCTCCACCAACATCTAAGGGTATCTGAGCAGAAATTGTCATTCTAAGTTCGGGGACGAACTTTCAATAAGTAGGGGAGATTGTAACACCCCTAGAAAGCCTAGAAGGGTAATGGGAGTACGAATGAAAAGAGGACGTAAATACTCTATGTTAAATATTAAGATGGATTTAGATGATTAAAACTTTATGAAAGAAAAATAAAGTTGAGAATATAATCATCTATGCATGATTTAAAATGTATGGAATTAATGTGGACAAAAGAAAGAAATAAGAGATAATATGTACATGTATGAAATATTTATGCATAATGCATAATATATATGAATTATTATGTGTAAAAGAAAATAAAATGTTAGAAGAGAGATTGAACCTTGGATCTCTTGTAGGGAACATGTATAGGATACCAAAGGGGATAGGAGAGTTATTAGTAAAGAGAGGAAGGATTAAGTAGTTAAGAATAAGAAAGGATTCTTTCTACTTAAAAAGAAAAAGAAGTAAAAAAATATGCATAACCAAGTTTTGAACCTTGGTTCTCTTGTGGATGCATGCATGTGTTAACCAATTGGGATAAGAGAGGATATTGTAAGAGGAGAGATAGAAAATTTTATTAAAGGAGAGAAAAGAGAGAGATTAAGAGAGAACTCACAAGGCATATCTCTAGAATATTCCTATCATAAAGAAGAGGAATAAATGGGGAGGATGAATCAAGTCAAATTTCCTCCCCTCATTTTAGTATAAATAGGCATGGAGGGGTGACTTCAAATTCATCCTCCACTCCTCTCCCTCTCCTCCTCCCTCTTGTGCCGAGACCCCCTCTCCCTCTTCTTCTTGTTGCCAAGCAACACAAGAGGAAGGAAGCTCCTCTTCCTCCTCACTCCCTCCCTCTTCTTTCTTCCTTGTTGTTGCCGAGCAACACAAGAGGAAGAAGCTTCTTCTTCCTCCCCTCTCCACCAAAAGACCTAGCCACTCCTCTCTTCCATTGGTGCCGAACCTAGCAAGCAAGAAGAAAGGTCCAAGCAAGTTCTAAATTCTAGGAAACTTAAGCAAAGAAGGTAAGTTTCCCCTCACCTGTGGTACAAGGCTTTTTACATGTTTTATGATTTTATGAGGATTTTAAAACCTAGAAACAAGTATGAGAAAATTCGGTTAAGAAGAGCTTTCGAAATCTAGTGATGTTTAACTAGTCTTCACTAAATGATAGATTTTCTATGCCATGGAAAAGGATTCTTCTTCATGTTTTTATACCTATATGATGCTTGATAAGAGGAGCACTTAACCCTAGAATTTCGGCCAAAAATATTTTTAAGAGGCTAGAGAAATTCATTATTTTACTCAACTAGTACAAGGTTCTTCCTATGAAATGTTAGGGACCATGTAATTAGTTTCCTTGCTTAGAAGATGTTTGAACTAAAAGGAAACCCACCCATATGTTTCGGCCAAGAAGGGGTTTAGGGTTAGGAATACCCTTAAATTTAAATAAACATGCTCATGAGGTAGGATACAAAGATGTTAAAAGATTTGTATGTTTCGGCCAAGTTGTTCATGAACTAAATTTATATGTTTGTTTCTTAGTAAATTTTACCATGAAACTCACTTAGGTTTTCGTGCTTTAGACCTACTTAAAAACCTAGCTAAAGAATGGTAGGTTTCGGCCATGTGAAGGAAATAAAAGAAAAAAAAAAAAAGGGAAAGAAAGAAACCTAGGAAATGTTATGCAATGAAATTTATGTTATGCCATGATATGTGATAGCATATGAAAGGCTATACATAATGAGAAGAATGAAATTTATGTAAATGCCATGATATGTGATAGCATATGAAATGCTATACATAATAAGAAGAATGAAATTTATGTAAATGCCATGATATGTGATAGCATATGAAATGCTATACATAATGAGAAGAATGAAATATATGTAAATGCCATGATATGTGATAGCATATGAAATGCTATACATAATGAGAAGAATGAAATTATGTGAATGCCATGATATGTAATAGCATATGAAATGCTATACATAATGAGAAGAATGAAAAATGAAATGCATGAAAGATTGTTAAGGATATGATATGATAGTTATGCATGATAAATTACTTTGTATGGTTTGTACCAAGGGTGGGCTCCGTAAACGCCCCGGGGTCGATGGAATAAGACTCGGGCCTTGTCAGTAATGGGCTTCTGATGCCCTAGGTCGATGGAGTAAGACTCGGGCCTAGTATGTATGTATGGTAGTGTTCAAGACTTGCTACCTTGGACCTACGTATGATGTATGTGGTACAAACCGGGATCCCAATGATGATGATATTAATTTCAAGTACTTACAAGTATAAGTTTTCAAATTCATGATGTATTGCTTCTTATTCTTAACTACTTAATCCTTCCTCTCTTTACTAATAACTCTCCTATCCCCTTTGGTATCCTATACATGTTCCCTACAAGAGATCCAAGGTTCAATCTCTCTTCTAACATTTTATTTTCTTTTACACATAATAATTCATATATATTATGCATTATGCATAAATATTTCATACATGTACATATTATCTCTTATTTCTTTCTTTTGTCCACATTAATTCCATACATTTTAAATCATGCATAGATGATTATATTCTCAACTTTATTTTTCTTTCATAAAGTTTTAATCATCTAAATCCATCTTAATATTTAACATAGAGTATTTACGTCCTCTTTTCATTCGTACTCCCATTACCCTTCTAGGCTTTCTAGGGGTGTTACAATCTCCCCTACTTATTGAAAGTTCGTCCCCGAACTTAGAATGACAATTTCTGCTCAGATACCCTTAGATGTTGGTGGAGCTTCTAATCTCCCTTGACTTATTGAGGGTCCCTCAATGGAAGTCTGCAGTTGGTGTAGCCTTGCGGGACCGCCTTGATTCGAAACATACTGTGGTGCTTTAGTAGGGCAGTCTCTAGATAGATGTCCTTCTAGTCCACAGTCGTAGCATTTAATTTTGCCCTTACGACAGTCTTTTGCTTTATGACCCTCTATCCCACAGTTGTAGCACCTATTAGTGCCCAATCATGCGGAGGTACTGTCTCCTCCGTTCTGGCATTTCGTCTTCTAGCCATACCTGATTTCCTAAATGATAACAAGATTAGCCTAAGTTATCATTCATGCATGAATATCTTAACACATCATGTCTAGGTTTCATGCCATTTTTGGGTCATCATTGAGGTATTCTTTCTTAGGTTGTCATATCACCTTTAGATTACCTTATCTTTCTTACACGTCAAAATTTAGCCGATGGTATTATCATTCTTATACTTAGATTGATACCATTTCTACTCTTTGTATTCATCAAAAAGCTTTTATTACATAACTTCTTCTCTTAAAAAGCCAGGTAGGTTGCGACTACTCCTGCCATAAAGGACATGAGAGCAGTAGTCATTATCAACCCAACCTGTATCGACTTGCCCAGACCATCCTGGGGTGGATCAGGCATTATCGGAGGTTGAATCTCCGGTGCCTCTTCCGGGTCGATTATTGTCTCTTCATCCATTCCCTCGTCTTCTTCAACAGGTTCGTCCAGTTCCATCGGGTCTTCGTCTAGTTCCTCCTCGAGGTTGTTCAGTCCCCACTCGAAGTCTATTATATCGTTGGGGTTGAAACCCATTTCCATGTATTCAGCAAGGTTAAATTCATCCTCGACCATCTCAGGAAACTCGTTCTCTTCTTCATAGTATTCCATAATTTCTTCATTTTCATCTTCATAATCGTTCAAATTTCCTTCCTCAATTTCCTCGAGATCTTCCTCTCCGAACTCGCCGTGTTCCGGAGATCCCGCGGCGAAGTATTCCAGCATCTCAGGTTCATCCGCGAACTCGAGGTATTCGCCAGAATATTCCACATCCTCGGAATCGTATTCGAACGGGATATAGTCCATTTCTACAAGATTTTAAAGATTCATTATTCCTCTTATGTTATAGCCTAAGGTTCTTGTATCTAGGCTACCATTCATGCATCTTAGCATATCACCTACTTATCATTATGCACCATTCTCTAGGGTATAGTTTAAGGTATCCTTCCTAGGCTACCATTCATGCATCCTAGAGTATCATACAAATATTTGCATATAAATAAATTATGCAACTGTACTTACTTGGAGCGGCAGGAAGGAGCTTGATGTGTGTGTAGTGAGCTGGCAAAACTTCGCTCTGATACCAACTGTAACGCCCGCCCTTCTTACCCGACCAAAGGCGGCGCTACGTTCTTAGACTACTTACGTACATACTATAGCAGCGGAAGAAAAAAACTTTTTAAACCATTCATTTTATTTAAATAAGCATGATATCACATATTAAATTGCATATATTGAAATCATATTAATCTGTCTGGATCGTTCTTTGCCGAGCCACCACCACACACATCATTATCCGCTCCTCCTGTTGCTCCTCTAGTTCATCCAGTTCTTTTATCTGCGGTACAAGGAAAGTAAGCTGTGAGCACTCATGGCTCAGTAAGTTCCTTTCCTACTCACTAAAACCGAAAATCATCGTATATTAACATCATGCTTAATATCATAAGCATATAACATACAAAGGTATCATATTCATATCATCATGGCATCATATCAAATCATTAGCTAATTCAAGCACAAATGCAGGCAATACATCATGAATTTGAAAACTTATACTTGTAAGTACTTGAAATTAATATCATCATCATTGGGATCCCGGTTTGTACCACATACATCATACGTAGGTCCAAGGTAGCAAGTCTTGAACACTACCATACATACATACTAGGCCCGAGTCTTACTCCATCGACCTAGGGCATCAGAAGCCCATTACTGACGAGGCCCGAGTCTTATTCCATCGACCCCGGGGCGTTTACGGAGCCCACCCTTGGTACAAACCATACAAAGTAATTTATCATGCATAACTATCATATCATATCCTTAACAATCTTTCATGCATTTCATTTTTCATTCTTCTCATTATGTATAGCATTTCATATGCTATTACATATCATGGCATTCACATAATTTCATTCTTCTCATTATGTATAGCATTTCATATGCTATCACATATCATGGCATTTACATATATTTCATTCTTCTCATTATGTATAGCATTTCATATGCTATCACATATCATGGCATTTACATAAATTTCATTCTTCTTATTATGTATAGCATTTCATATGCTATCACATATCATGGCATTTACATAAATTTCATTCTTCTCATTATGTATAGCCTTTCATATGCTATCACATATCATGGCATAACATAAATTTCATTGCATAACATTTCCTAGGTTTCTTTCTTTCCCTTTTTTTTTTTTTTTGCATAACATTTCCTACCATTCTTTAGCTAGGTTTTTAAGTAGTCTAAAGCATGAAAACCTAAGTGAGTTTCATGGTAAAATTTACTAAGAAACAAACATATAAATTTAGTTCATGAACAACTTGGCCGAAACATACAAATCTTTTAACATCTTTATATCCTACCTCATGAGCATGTTTATTTAAATTTAAGGGTATTCCTAACCCTAAACCCCTTCTTGGCCGAAACATATGGGTGGGTTTCCTTTTAGTTCAAACATCTTCTAAGCAAGAAAACTAATTACATGGTCCCTAACATTTCATAGGAAGAACCTTGTACTAGTTGAGTAAAATAATGAATTTCTTTAGCCTCTTAAAAATATTTTTGGCCGAAATTCTAGGGTTAAGTGCTCCTCTTATCAAGCATCATATAGGTATAAAAACATGAAGAAGAATCCTTTTCCATGGCATAGAAAATCTATCATTTAGTGAAGACTAGTTAAACATCACTAGATTTCGAAAGCTCTTCTTAACCGAATTTTCTCATACTTGTTTCTAGGTTTTAAAATCCTCATAAAATCATAAAAACATGTAAAAAGCCTTGTACCACAGGTGAGGGGAAGCTTACCTTCTTCGCTTAAGTTTCCTAGAATTGAGAACTTGCTTGGACCTTTCTTCTTGCTTGCTAGGTTCGGCACCAATGGAGGGAAAGGAGTGGCTAGGTCTTTTGGTGGAGAGGGGAGGAAGAAGAAGCTTCTCCCTCTTGTGTTGCTCGGCAACAACAAGGAAGAAAGAAGAGGGAGGGAGTGAGGAGGAAGAGGAGCTTCCTTCCTCTTGTGTTGCTTGGCAACAAGAAGAAGAGGAGAGGGGGGTCTCGGCACAAGAGGGAGGAGGAGAGGGAGAGGAGTGGAGGAGGAAGAGGATGAAGCCCCCCCCTCCATGCCTATTTATACTAAAGTGAGGGGGGAAAAACTTGACTTGATTCATCCTCCACATTTACTTCTCCTCTTAATGAGAAAGAATATGCTTAGAAAAATGCTTCTTGAGTTTCTCTCTTTTCTTTCTCTTAATTTCTCTCCTTTCTTTTCTTTAATTATAATTCCCATCTCTCCTCTTACAATATCCTCTCCTATCCCAATTGGTTAACACATGCATGTATCCATAAGAGAACCAAGGATCAAAACTTGGTTATGTATATTTTTACTTCTTTTTACTCCCTTTTCCTTTTAAGTAAAAAGAATCCTTTCTTATTCTTAACTACTTAATCCTTTCTCTCCTTATCAATAATTCTCTTATCCCCTTTGGTATCCTATACATGTTCCTTACAAGAGGTCCAAGGTTCAATCTCTCTTCTAACATTTTATTTTCTTTTGTACATAATAATTCATATATATTATGCATTATGCATAAATATTTCATACATGTACCTATTATCTCTTATTCCTTTCTTTTGTCCACATTAATTCCATACATTTTAAATCATGCATAGATGATTATATTCTCAACTTTATTTTTCTTTCATAAAGTTTTAATCATCTAAATCCATCTTAATATTTATCATAGAGTATTTACATCCTCTTTTCATTCGTACTCCCATTACCCTTCTAGGCTTTCTAGGGGTGTTACAAAAGGTATATCTCATGCTCTAGTTGTTGAAACATGTTTGGCGGTGTTATCTACCAAGACCTGGTGTGTAGATACGGGAGCCACCGATCATGTCTGCAATTCCCTGCAGGGGTTCTAGGAAACCCGACGACTAACTGAAGGAGAGATTACCGTCTACATGGGCAATGCTACTAAGGTGGCGGCTGTTGCAGTGGGAGACGTCTACTTATCTTTTAGTAGAAATAGAAATTTGGTTTTAAGAAATTGTCTTTATGTACCCAGTTTTAGAAAGAATTTAATTTCAGTTTCTAAACTGTTTTTAGATGGATATTCAGTTTCTTTCAGTAACGATGTAGTTATTAAAAGAAATAAAGTGATTATCTGTTCTGTTGCATTAGTTGGCAATTTGTATACTTTAAATCCAATTTCTTCCACAAGGCAAAACATGGAAATTTATAACTCATCTTCTAACTCTAATAAAATAAAAGAACCTTCGGAAATGAACCAAGCATATCTTTGGCATCTAAGGCTTGGTCATATTAACTTAAGTAGGATTCAGAGGCTTATAGCTGATGGACTTTTGAGTTCGTTAGAGTTGGAAAATTTTCCAACTTGTGAATCTTGCTTGGAAGGTAAAATGACCAAGAGGCCGTTCAAGGCCAAGGGGTATAGAGCCAAAGAAGTGTTAGAATTGGTTCATTCTGATTTGTGTGGTCCTATGTCTGTCCAGGCAAGAGGAGGTTTTGAATATTTTGTCTCTTTTATAGATGATTATTCAAGATACGGATATATTTACCTAATGTGCCGCAAGTCCGAGTGCTTTGATAAGTTCAAAGAGTACAAGGCTGATGTAGAAAAACGACTAGGTAAAAGTATCAAGACACTACGATCTGATCGTGGTGGCGAATACCTCTTAGGAGAGTTTAGGAATTACTTATCAGAGGCCGGGATTCAATCCCAACTGTCCGCACCTGGTACACCCCAACAGAATGGTGTGGCAGAACGAAGGAATATGACTCTTATGGAGATGGTTAGATCGATGATGAGTTATTCAGAATTACCAAATTCATTTTGGGGATATGCTCTGGAAACAGCAGTGTACATTCTGAACTTAGTACCTTCTGAATCAGTTTCTTCTACTCCCACAGAATTGTGGAATGGGTGAAAGTCCAGTCTAAGACATATTCGAATTTGGGGTAGTCCAGCACATGTGCTGAAACCAGATGCTGATAAGTTAGAATCTCGTACAGAAGTTCGCGTGTTTGTAGGGTATCCCAAAGGAACGAAAGGTGGTTTATTTTATAGTCCTAAAGACCAGAAGGTCATTGTTAGCACCAATGCCCGCTTTTAGAAGAAGACTATATAATGGATCACAAGCCCGATGAAAAGTTGTTTTAGAAGAACTTAGAGAGGACACGTCTACTTGAGTACCAAGACAAGATGAAGTACCACAAGAGACCGCAACACGTGTCACACATGATACACAACCACGAGACTGTGCCTCGTCGTGAGGGTTGTAAGGCAACCTGAAAGATTCATGTTTTGGGAGAGTCTTGGACTTGATCCGGGTAAACATGAACCTGATCCGAACATATAATGAAGCACTCCAAGATATAGATGCGATCTTGGCAAAAGGCAATGAATTCGAAATAGAGTCTATGTACTCTAATAAGGTGCGGGAGCTTGTAGAACCACCGATGGTGTAAAAGCCGTTGGATGCAAGTGGATCTACAAAGGAAAAGAGGGATAGACCGGAAAGTAGAAACCTTCAAAGCTAGGCACATTGCGAAAGGGTACACTCGGAAAGAGGAATCGATTATGAGGAGACTTTTCACCGGTAGCCATGCTTAAGTCTATCCGGATACTCTTATCCATTGCTGCTCATATGGATTATGAGATTTGGCAAATGGATGTCAAGACAACTTTCCTTAATGGAAGTCTTGAAGAGAACATCCATATGAAGCAACCAGAAGGGTTCATTGAAAAAGGCAAAGAGCATCTAGTGTGCAAGCTCAATCGGTCCATTTATGGACTGAAGCAAGCTTCAAGGTCTTGGAACATCCGGTTTAATGAAGTAATCCAGTCATATGGATTTATTCAGTGTCCGGATGAGTCTTGTGTATACAAGAAGTGTAACGGAAACGTGGTGGTATTTCTTGTACTATACGTAGATGATATTTTGTTAATTGGCAACAATGTCAAGGTATTATCGGACGTAAGGGTATGGTTGTCCAAACAATTTGATATGAAGGACTTAGGAGATTGTGCACACATTCTTGGGATCAAAGTTATAAGGGATCGTAAGAAAAGAATGTTGTGTCTATCCCAAGCTTCATATATAGATACAATCCTTGCTCGTTTTAGCATGCAGGATTCCAAGAAAGGGTTCTTACCTTTTAGGCATGGAATAGCTCTATCTAAAGAGATGTCTCGAAGACATCAAAGAGATAGAGGACATGAAGTAGTTCTGCTTCGGTGTAGGAAGCCTAATGTATGCAATGCTATGTACAAGACCGATATCTGCTTTGCCGTGGGCATGGTTAGCGAATATCGAGTAACCTGGACAAGGACATTGGATTGCGGTAAAGCATATTAAAGTACCCGAGAAGGACTAGAGATTATATGCTAGTTTATCAAGCAGATGATTTGCTCCTGTGGGTTACAGATTGATTTCCAATCAGATAGGGACAATAGTAAGTCTACATCGGGCTATGTGTTTACTTTAGGAGGTGGAGCCATTTCATGGAGGAGTGTTAGCGAAATGCGTTTTGGACTCAACCATGGAAGCAGCTTTTGAAGCAGCTAAAGAAGCAGTATGGCTCAGGAACTTTCTAATGGACTTAGATGTGATTCCTGGTTTGCCCAAAATCATCACAATTTATTGTGATAATAGCGGTGCAGTTGTAAACTCGAAGGAACCACGAGCTCATAAAGCAAGTAAACATATAGAGCGCAAGAACCACCTGATACGAGATATCGTGAAGCGAGGAGAAGTTGTCATCGCCAAGATTGCATCAGCAGATAACCTGGCAGATCCTTTCACTAAGGCCCTTCCGGCGAAAGCTTTCGATCGGCATGTGGAGGGAATGGGAATCAGATGTATGGTAGAAGATATGGCAGCTTAGTCATTAGTATAAGTGGGAGATTGTTGGAGTGTATACTGAAAGTCTAAGCTTTTGTAAACATTTGTTTTGAATAAAGAATCACATTTGGTCAAATTATCTACATTTGTTTGTAGTTGTTCAATTAATTTATATTGTAAATAACATAGCATGTGGTGTCACATGCAGATGATGATGTTATTAGTACCTTATAAATTATAAACAGTAGCTCACGACCAAAATGGAAAGGAACAAATCATTAGAAGGTCGTAGTGTAATTAGGTATCAGTTTATCTTGACTGTATAATTATACTAGTACACTTAGAGTGTATTGAGTAGGACCATTTGAGGTCGTTTCTTTTATACTGACTTTATAAAGGAACAAAGACCTCAGTTATTATGGAAGTGTGTGCTCTTAATCCTAATATAATAACAAGCACATATATTTGATATTTATTTCTTTAATTTATCAATGGGTGAGATTTAGTTCAATGAATCAATAAGCCCGATAAATTGGGAAATGGTATCACTTATAGTGTGTGTTGTTGATTATAGAAGGAAGCTGTGTCCTAGAGATACAAGGTTGATAATGTTCTCAAGAGGAGCTCATAAGGATTGTCATGTTAAACCCTGCAGGTGGACTTAGTCCGACATGATGATAAGGTTGAGTGGTACTACTCTTGGACTAAGATATTAATTAAATGAGCTGTCAGTAACTCACTTAATTAGTGGACATTCGATATCTTAAACACAGGGAGACTAACACACTCATAATAAGAAGGAGCCCAAAAATGTAATTTGGGATTGGTGCGGTAGTTCAATAATAGTTCTCTAGTGGAATGAATTATTATTGATAAAATTAAGTTGTGTGTTCGGGGCGAACACGGGATGCTTAATTTTATCGGGAGACCAAAACCAATTCCTCCTCTCGGTCCCTATCGTAGCCTCTTATTTATAGAGTACTATACCCACCTATACCCACCTTCTATACCCACCTAAAGGGGGCCAGCCAAGCTAGCTTGGGAACCAAGCTAGGGCCGGCCTAAGCATGAATTGGGGTGGCCGGCCCTAGCTTGAACCCAAGCTAGAGGGGCCGGCCATATTAAATTAAAAAGAATTTTAATTTTAATTTTTATTATGTAGAAGATATAATTTATTAAAGAGAATTAAAATTAAAATATCTCTCTTGTAAAAGATCTACAAAAGATTAAAGAAAGAGATTAGATCTCTTTCCTTATTTGTAGATTGGTGAGATATTTTATTTTCTCTTTAAAAATTATTCACATGTTGTAAAATTAAAATTATGAAAATTTATTTTTATCAACCATGAAGAGATTTTTGAAGAGAAATTTTAATTTTAAAATTTCCGGAAACAAATTAGGAAGTTTTAATTTGTTGATTAAAACTTGTCTAATTTATTTCTCCATGTGGTGGCCGGCCAATATAGTTTAATTTGGGAAATTTTATTTTATTTTTCTCAATTAAATCATGTCAAGGAAATTAAGGAAATTTTATTGTAATTAAATTTCCTAATTTGCCTAGGCCAAGGAATATAAAAGAAGGGATGGGGGTGCCTTCATGAGGTGAACCTCTTTTATTTCTCTCCCTCTTTTATTCCTTGGTGTGGCCGGCCATCATCATCCTCTCCCTCTCTTCCTCTTGTGGTGGCCGAAACATCCCTATTGCTTGGAGTTTTTGTAGAGGCCGGATACTACTTGGAGAAGAAGATTGAGAAGGAGAGAAAGCTAGCATCTCTTGGAGCTTGGTTGGTGTTTTGATCTTCTTCCTTGGTGAAGCTTCCTTATTGTTGGTCGAACCTAGCTAGGAGGAGAAGAAGGTGGTTGGTGGTTTCTCATCTCGGAAGATCATTGCCCACACAACGTCCGAAGTTAGAAGAGGAATACGGTAGAAGATCAAGAGGTCTTTCTAGAAGGTATAACTAGTAATTTTTCCTTTCCGCATCATACTAGTTATTTATGGAAATAATACCAAATACAAGAGGCTTACGTTCTAGTATTTCGAATATGTTTTTCGAAGTTATGTTTTTTGTTTTATTTTTCCTTGTGATTTGATTGTTCTTTTCGGTTAACCTAAAGTTATTTTAGGAAATTAAATATTAGATTTCTATAAAAGGTTTTGTCTAGTCGGTGGTGGTTGCTCTCATATCCAAGAAGGTCATGTGCCTCGCCACGTCAGTACTGGGAACCGATTATGGAAATTAATATTTAATGGAATTAATAACTTAAGGTGATTTGGGTCGAACGTGTTAAGTTCCGCAGGAGATCCAAGTCAAAACCTAAAAGAACAAATAGATTAACTTTTGGATCAAACGTGTTAAGTTCTGCAGGCGATCCAAAATTTAATTTAAAAGAACACATGGTAGCTAGGAAAAGGTTCAGACCTTTGTACAAAATTTTTGTACAGTGGAACCTCTAGGCTTTCCGAGTAGCAACCAACACTAAGCAGCGACAGGATATCTCCATACGGCAAATAGGTAAATTCAGTAATTTTATAGTTTTTATACCTGTAGTGATATCTGGGTAATATTTTGTTACAGATATGACACCTACACGTGTTTCGGTACCGAGACATGGTCATACCGTAAGAGGGCGATAGATTCTCCGGAGATAGAATCTCCAGAGAGATCTGCTAGGGTCGAGCCTGTCCAGCAGGGACAGACTCGTCAGGATATTATAGGCACGTCGGATTATAAGATCCCGACGGTTCCGACTTCAGAGGTATATACCTCGACTGTACCACTAGTGGTATCACCTTCAGTATACCCGGCACCCCCTCCAGTCGTGCCACTACTGCGTACTTGAGGTACGAGATGAGGCAGAGATCTGGTGGGACACGCAGTACTCGATTATAGGTGAGCAGCATATTACTTGGGCGAGATTTAGGGAGGCATTCGAGAGTCAGTATTTTCCCTGGGCATATTAGATGACACGTCGGCAGGATTTTCTGAGTCTTCGGCAGAATAACCGCTCAGTGATGTAGTATAATGCCGAATTTAATTAGTTGACCAGATTCTGTCCTGAGTTAGTTGTCGAGGACAGATCTCGTCTGCTTCAGTTTGTTCAGGGACTGGACGGGCATCTTCAGGTGAAGATTGCCGGTTTTGGTAGTTCATTATACACATAGGCACTGGATAGAGCGCTTATGATTGAGTCTGCTCATCAGAGAGTGAAAGTAGACAAAAAGAGGAAGTAGATTGATCGGACTTCCGGACAGAGCCAGCAGCCACAGACTACTAGACAGCAGCAGAGCAGTCGTACTCAGACGGGTCAGGGTACTTCTGGGGCATCTGGCCGATCCCAGAAATCAGGAAGATCTTCCTCAGGACGTTCTCGGTCTTCTCAACAGAACCGGAAACAGTCCACTGATGACTCGCACTACACCCGTTGCGGATCCTGAGATCACATCACCTCTGCATGCACCCTGGGATAGTCAGTTTACTATTATTGCAAACTGCCTGGACACGTGAGCCAAGACTGTTCGCTGAAGTCTCAGCATGTAGCTTCCGGGATTTCTGTTCCGGGAGGATGTTTGGTCAGTCCGAGACTCAGCGAGGAGGGTCGAAAGGCCAATTTTCGCATCGTCAATAGAGGACAGCTCCCCCTACAACAGCTGCATATGGCATGCACGGACAGGAGCATTTCGATGTCCTTGTGAAGAACCCCACGGTATTCCGCCTTAGTGTTCTCCTGTACTATTCGTCAAGAAGAAGGATGGTACTCTGAGGTTGTGCATCGATTATAGGCAGTTGAATGCAGTGACTATCATAAATAAGTATCCCTTTCCACGGATTGAGGATTTATTCGATCAGCTTAGAGATACATCAGTGTATTCTAAGATCGATCTGCGGTCTGGATATCATCAACTGAGAGTTAGAGATTCTGATATTCAGAAGACAGCATTTCGCACCAGATACGGACATTACGAGTTTTGGTAATGTCATTTGGGCTTACCAATGCTCCAGCAGTATTTATGGATTTGATGAACCGTATCTTTCTAGAGTATCTAGATTAGTTCGTTATTTTGTTTATCGATGACATATTGATCTATTCGCGTTTCGAGGAGGAACATGCATAGCATCTTCGCATAGTCTTAGAGACTCTGCGATGACATCATCTGTATGTGAAGTTCAGCAAGTGTGCATTTTGGCTATCTTCAGTTGGTTTTCTAGGACACGTGGTGTCAAGCCGAGGTATTTTAGTAGATCCTCAGAAGATCAAGGCTATCACTAGCTGGGAGAAGCCGAAGTCAGTCTAGGAGATCCGCAGTTTCTTAGGACTGGCTGGATATTACAGACGATTCGTTGAGGGTTTCTCCAATATTGCTATGCCATTGACGCGTCTGACCAGAAAAGGCGTGAAGTTCACGTGGTCAGAGGCTTGTGAGACCAGCTTCTAGAAGCTTAAGCGGAGATTAGTATCAGCACTAGTTTTGGTTTTACCTTCTGGTGATGACGGATTCGTACTTTACACAGACGCATCTCTTCAGGGCTTGGGCGATGTTTTGATGCAGCATGGTAGGGTAGTCTCCTATGCTTCTCGTCAGTTGAAGGAGCATGAGAAGAACTACCCAGTACATTATTTAGAGCTAGCCGCTTGTTAGAGTGTATACTAAAAGCCTAGCTTTTGGTATAAACATTTATCTAGAAATAAGAATCACATTGGTCAAATGTTTACATTTATGATAAATGTAGTTGTTCAATTAATTTATATTGTAGATAACATGGTGTGTGGTGTCACACACAGAGGATCATGTTATCAGTACCTTATAAATTATAAACAGTAGCTCACGACCATAATGGAAAGGAACAAACCATTGGAAGGTCGTAGTGTAATTAGGTATTAGTTTATCTTAACTATATAATTACACTAGTACACTTAGAGCGTATTGAGTAGGACCATTAGAGGTCATTTCTTTTATACTGACTTTATAAAGAAACAAAAACCTCAGTTATTATGAAAGTGTGTGCTCTTAATCCTAATATAATAACAAGCACATATATTTGATATTTATTTCTTTAATTTATCAATGGGTGAGATTTAGTTCGATGAATCAATAAGCCCGATAAGTTGGGAAATGATATCACTTATAGTGTGTGTTGTTGATTATAGAAGGAAACTGTGTCCTAATGATCTAGGTCGAGAATGTCCCCAAGAGGAGCTCATAAGGATTGTCATGTTAAACCCTGCATGTGGACTTAGTCCGACATGACGATGAAGTTGAGTGGTACTACTCTTGGAGCTAGATATTAATTAAGTGAGTTGTCAGTAACTTACTTAATTAGTGGACATTTGTTATCTTAAACACAGGGAGACTAACACACTCATGATAAGAAGGAGCTCAAAATGTAATTTGGGATTGGTGCGGTAGTTCAATAATAGTTCTCTAGTGGAATGAATTATTATTGATAAAATTAAGTTGTGTGTTCGGGGCGAGCACGGGATGCTTAATTTTATCGGGAGACCAAAACCAATTCCTCCTCTCGGTCCCTATCGTAGCCTTTTAATTATAGAGTACTATACCCACCTATACCCACCTTCTTACCCATCCTATAGGGGCCGGCCAAGCTAGCTTGGAGACCAAGCTAGGGTCGGCCATGGGTATGTTCATGGGTGAATTCATGTGGCCGTCCCTATTAAAATAAAAAGGAATTTTAATTTTAAAATTTTTTCTTATGTGGATAATATAATTTAAAAGAGAGTTTAAAAATTTAAATCCTTCCTTTTATAAGATTCTACAAAAGATTAAGAGAAGAGTTAAAATCACTTTCCTTATTTGTAGATTAAAAGGTTGATTTTAATTTTGGTAAAAACTTTCCTTTTAATTATATTCATGATTTAAAAGAAAGTTTGAAAATTAAAAATTCTCTTTTATTAGTTTCTACAAAAGATTAAGAAAAGATTTGATATCTTTCCTTATTTGTAGATTGAAAAGAGATTTTAATTTTTAGAGATAACTTTCCTTTTGGAAATTATCCACATGTTTAGAAGAAGAATTTTAATTTATAAAATTTCCTTTTTATTAACCAATCATGAAGGGATAAAAATTATTGAAGAAATTTTTATAAATTTCTAGAAACAAATTAGGAAGTTTTAATTCTTGTGTGAATTAAATTTTCCTTGTTTTGGGGAATTAGAAGTGGCCGGCCATTATTATTAAAAGAAGAAAATTGTTTTTTAATTAAAATAATTTTTCTTTTTTATGACAAAAGAATTAAGGAATTTTTTATTAAAATTTCCTTATTTGTCAAGACCAAGGATTATAAAAGAGGGGGTAGAGGTGCCTTCAGGGTGATCAACTCTATTATTCTTCTCTCTCTTTTCCTCCTTGGTGGCCGGCCCTAGCTTCTTCCTCTTCTCTTCTTCTTATGGCGGCAACCTCTCTTGGAGCTCTTGATGGTGGTCGGTTCTAGCTAGGAGAAGAAGGAGAGAAAGGTGGTTTTGTTTCTTGCATCCCTTGGAGCTTGGTGGTGGTGGTCGGACCTCTACTTCTCTTGGAGAATTGTGGTGGTCGAAACTTGCAAGGAAGAAGAAGGTGCTTGGTGGTTCTCATCTCGGAAGATCGTTGCCCACACAACGTCCGAGGTTAGAAGAGGAATACGGTAGAAGATCAAGAGGTCTTTTAGAAGGTATAACTAGTAATTTTCCTTTCCGCATCATGCTAGTTATTTATGGAAATAATACTAAATACAAGAGGCTTACGATTCTAGTATTTCGAATATGTTTTTCGAAGTTGTGTTCTTTTATTTTTCTTTTCCTTGTGATTTGATTGTTCTTTTTGGTTGACCTAAAGTTATTTTAGGAAATTAAATATTAGCTTTCCATAAAGGGTTTTGTCTAGTCGGTGGTGGTTGTTCCCATATCCAAGAAGGTCATGTGCCTCGCCACGTCAGTACTGGGAACCAATTATGGAAATTAATATTTAATGGAATTAATAACTTAGGTGATTTGGATCAAACGTGTTAAGTTCCGCAGGAAATCCAAGTCTAGACCTTAAAGAACAAATAGATTAAGTTTTGGATCAAACGTGTTAAGTTTCGCAGGCGATCCAAAATTTAATTTAAAAGAACACATGGTAGCTAGGAAAAGGTTCAGACCTTTGTATAAAATTTTTGTACAGTGGAACCTCTAGGCTTTCCGAGTAGCAACCAACAATTGGTATCAAAGCTAGGGTTTTGCCTCTGTGTATTTGGTATTAGTTTAATTATGCACATGTCATACATAATTTAGGCAGGTTAATAGTAGGATGTGCTAACTTTGTGGATGCAGGATCTAACTATTATGGCTTTTAGTTATTATGTGTGTGATTCGACCCTTGGACATGTCAAGGGCATTTATCTGTGTGTGCATGATTGTATTAAAATACAGTAGGAGCTGTATTTAGTTTTATTAGGATTTTATTTTTGATCTAGATACATGTACATTCCTTTTATGGAATATAGGATCAAAATGTAAAATTCTATTTATGTCGCGGATCGAATCTTGCAAAGCGTGGAACCTTCTAAGGACCAGAGGCGCAGCGGAACAAGGAGCAAGATGGATGCGACAGCTAGACCCAGTGGCGGTGGCCAAATATGGCAGCAGCTTGGGATGACAACACACGGAGGACAACTAGAGATAAAAGTCATAATAGTTGAAAATTAGATTTTCTATTTATTGCTTTTATATTGTGTTGTGTGTGCATGTTAGTATACATGACTAGTAGGCTAGCATAGTTAAAATTCCTCGTTTATAAATAACTAAGTGGGAGAGGGATTTTTAAATAAATCCCATGGTCTCCATTACTAGTTTGTAAGTGATGCAAACAAGCTTGCGCGTTGGCTCTGAGTGCCTTCCTCCATAACGGATGAGCTTGTTTGTGGATCACTAGAACAGACTTCCATTTTTGGATGACTATAGGAAGTTAATTAAGAGCGTGTGATCTTCCCCAACGGAAGTGGCATAATCTTATTAATGGACTTAGTGTCAAGTAATGGTATACACTTAGACACATCTAATAGTATCCTCTCCATCGGAGTCACTGCTATTATTTGTGTGACCAAATGAAACCAACTATTAATTTGTCATAAAACTAGGTTGACAAGATAATAAAATTAAAGGGTTAAAACCCTTCTTACAAATGATTGATTTTGTATACGTCCACACTAACGTGGCATACAAAATTAACGGTATTTGAGATAATTTTATTTGTCATAAAGATACGTTGACAAGATAGTTAATGGGTAAAACCTTCCTTTTACAAATGTTGAATTTGTATACGTCCACACTAACGTGGCATGCAAAATTCACGGTGTTAGAGGTGTTGGTGAATTTAAATAATATTGTTTGAGGAATCAATATTTTATTTTAAATTCAAAAAGTTTTGACCAAATATTTGATCAAAGACAGATCAACTATTAATTTTATTCGTCATAAAGTAAAGTTGACGAGATAATAAAATTAATGGATAAAATCTCCTCTTTGATTTTGTATACGTCCACACTATCGTGGCATACAAAATTCATGGGGATTTTAAAGAATTGATCTTGACCAAATATTTTTGTGATTCTTAGGATTTAAAATGTTTGTCAATCCCCTAGTTGTTATACTATAGAAAAGACTTAGTAGTCCCAATTGTAATGATTGGAAATAGGACTTGGACATTAAGGTAGACTGTCTTCTTAGAACTAAGAACAATATAGGTGTATTTAATTCATTAGTTGAAACATGTTTAATGGTGTTATCTACCAGAACCTGGAGTGTAGATACAGATGCCATCAATCATGTCCGCAATTCATTGCAGGGTTCCAGGAAATCCGGCAACTAAATAAAAATTAAAACACCGTCCACATGGGCACTACTGTAAAAATGGTAGCTGTTGCAGTGGGAGATGTTTATCTTTTGATAAGAATAAAACATGGATTTTTGAGTAATTGTCTTTACGCACCAAGTTTAGAAAGAACTAGTTTTCAGTTTCTAAACTATTGAAAGAACTTGATATTCTGCCTCTTTTAATAACAAAGTTGTTATTAAGAAAAAGAGGGAAGTTATCTGTTCTGGTACGTTGGTTGGCAATTTATAAATCTAATAACTCCCACGATGCAACAAATGGAAATTAGTAACACATCTTCTAATTTTAAGAGAAAGTAACCTTCGGAAATGAACCATTAATATCTTTGGCATCTAAGGCTAGGTTATATTAACTTGAGTAAGATTCATTGGTAGCTGATGAACTTTTGGGTTCATTGGTAGTGGAAATCTTTCCAACCTGTGAGTCTTACATGGAAGAAAAAATAACCAAGAAGCTTTTAATTTTAAGGGGTATGGAGTCAAAGATATATTGAAATTGGTTCATTCTGATTTGTGTGATTCTATGACTATCCAGACAAGAGGTAGTATTGAATATTTCGTCTATTTTATAGACAACTATTCAAGATACAAATAAATTTACTTAATGTACCGCAAGACTAAGTACTTTGATTAGTTCAAATAGTACAAGGCTGATGCGGAGAAATGTTAAAGTAAAAGTCACTATGGTTAGAACATAGTGGCAAGTACCTCTTGGGAGAATTTAGGAGTCACTTATCAGAAGTAGGGATTCAATTCCAACTAACTGCACCTGGTACACCCCAACAGAATGGTGTAGAAAAAGGAAGGTATAGGACTCTTATGGAAATAAGTAGATTGATGAGTTATTTAGAATATTACCAAAATCATTTTTAGGATATACTCTGGAAACGGAAGTGAATATAGTACCTTCCAAAGTCAGAACTCTCTACTCATATAGAATTGCTGAATAGGCGTAAGCCTATTTCGAAGCATATTCGGATTCGGGTAGTCCAACACATATGCTGAAGAGAGACAATGATAAGTTGGACAGGAATTCACTTGTTTGTGGGTTATCCTAGAGAAATGAAAGTAGGTTTATAGTCTTAAAAATCAGAAGGACATTGTTAGCATCAATGACCGATTTTTAGAAAAGGACTATGTAATAAACCACGTGCCCATAAGAAAATTTGTTCTTAAGAAAATTATAAAAGACATGTCTAATCTAGTACCAATTGTACAAGATGAGATACCACAAGGAAACTGCAACACGTATCACAAATGATACACAATTGTAAAAAGTGTCTTGTCGTAGTGGGAGGGTTGTTAGGCAACCTAAAAAGATTCATGTTTTGGGAGAGTTTTTGGGCTCGATCCCTGGAGGACATGAACCTGATCTCCGGACATATGACGAAGCACTCCAAGATAAAGATGCAATATCTTGGCAAAGAGTAATGAATAACAGAATTAGAATATATGTATTCTAATAAAATCTGGAAGCTTGTAGAACCACCAAATGGTGTAAAAGCCTTTGGGTATAAAAAGGTCTATAATAGGAAAAGAGGGATAGACAGGAAGGTAGAAACTTTCAAAGCAAGGCTAGATGAAAAAGGAAACTTTTTCACTGGTAGCCATGCTTAAGTCTATCCGGATACTTTTATCTATTTGGTAAGTGGATGTCAAGACAACATTCCTTAATGGAAGTCTTGAAGAAAGCATCCATATAAAGCAACCAGAAGGGTTCATTGCAAAGGGCTAAGAGTATCTTGTGTGCAAGCTCAATCAGTCTATGGACTGATGCAAAGCTTCAAGGTCTTGGAACATCCAGTTTATCAAAGTAATCCAGACCTATGGATTTATTGAGTAAACGGATAAGTCTTGTGTATACAAAAGGTGTGATGGAAACGTGGTGGTATTTCTTGTACTATACGTAGATAACATTTTTGGTAGTTGGAAATAATATCAAAATGTTGTCAGAAGTAAGGGTATGGTAGTCCAAATAATTCGATATAAAGGACTTGGGAGAATGTATATATTTGAGATCAAAGGATCGCAAGAAAAATATACTTATCCTAAGCTTGATACATCAGAAAAATCCTTGCTCGTTTTAAGCATGCAAAACTCCTAGAAAGGTTTCTTACATTTTAAGCATGGAGTGTCTTTATCTAAAGAGATGTCTCCGATGACATCAAAGGAGATTGAGGACATGTAGGCAGTTCTTTATGCTTCGGCAGTTAGACAACCTAATGTATGCTATGCACGAGATCAAAAATCTGTTTTGTCAAGGGCATAGTTAGCAGATATCAAAGTAACCCTAGACAAGGACATTGGACTGCAGTAAAGCATATATTAAAGTACCTTAGAGGAACTAGAGATTATATGCTAGCTTACAAGGCAGTTAATTTAGTCCCTGTGGGTTGCATGGATTTTGACTTCCAATCGGATAGGGACAATAATAAGTCAACCTCGGGGTTTTGTGTTTACTTTAGGAGGTAAAGTCATAACTATGGAAGAGTGATAAGCATAGGTGTTTTTCTGGACTCCACCATAGAAGCTGAGTATATGGCAAGCCTCTGAGATAGCTATAAAAGCTGAATGACTCAATAACCTCAAGATAGACTTAGATATGATTTCTGGTTTGTCCAAAGATTATTACAATTTATTGTAATAACATTGGTGCAGTAGCAAACTTGAAGAAACCATAAGTCTATAAAGTAAGAAAACACAATAGAGCGCAAGTACCACCCAATACGAGAAATCCTATAAACGAGGAGAAGTTGTTGCCGCCTAGATTACATCAGATGATAACCTAAGGTCCTTAAGGCAAGAGCTTTTTGATAGGCATGGGAATTAGATGTATGGCAGCAGATACGGCAGCTTAGTCTTTTAGTATAAGTGGGAGATTGTTAGAGTGTATACTAAAAGCCTAGCTTTTGGTATAAACATTTATCTAGAAATAAGAATCACATTGGTCAAATGTTTACATTTATGATAAATGTAGTTGTTCAATTAATTTATATTGTAGATAACATGGTGTGTGGTGTCACACATAGAGGATCATGTTATCAGTACCTTATAAATTATAAACAGTAGCTCACGACCATAATGGAAAGGAACAAACCATTAGAAGGTCGTAGTGTAATTAGGTATTAGTTTATCTTAACTATATAATTACACTAGTACACTTAGAGTGTATTGAGTAGGACCATTAGAGGTCATTTCTTTTATACTGACTTTATAAAGAAATAAAAACCTCAGTTATTATGGAAGTGTGTGCTCTTAATCCTAATATAATAACAAGCACATATATTTGATATTTATTTCTTTAATTTATCAATGGGTGAGATTTAGTTCGATGAATCAATAAGCCCGATAAGTTGGGAAATGATATTACTTATAGTGTGTGTTGTTGATTATAGAAGGAAACTGTGTCCTAGTGATTTAGGTTGAGAATGTCCCCAAGAGGAGCTCATAAGGATTGTCATGTTAAACCCTGCAGGTGGACTTAGTCCGACATGACGATGAAGTTGAGTGGTACTACTCTTGGAGCTAGATATTAATTAAGTGAGTTGTCAGTAACTTACTTAATTAGTGGACATTTGTTATCTTAAACACAGGGAGACTAACACACTCATGATAAGAAGGAACCCAAAATGTAATTTGGGATTGGTGCGGTAGTTCAATAATAGTTCTCTAGTGGAATGAATTATTATTGATAAAATTAAGTTGTGTGTTCGGGGCGAGCACGGGATGCTTAATTTTATCGGGAGACCAAAACCAATTCCTCCTCTCGGTCCCTATCGTAGCCTCTTAATTATAGAGTACTATACCCACCTATACCCACCTTCTTACCCATCCTATAGGGGCCGACCAAGCTAGCTTGGAGACCAAGCTAGGGTCGGCCATGGGTATGTTCATGGGTGAATTCATGTGGCCGTCCCTATTAAAATAAAAAGGAATTTTAATTTTAAAATTTTTTCTTATATGGATAATATAATTTAAAAGAGAGTTTAAAAATTTAAATCCTTCCTTTTATAAGATTCTACAAAAGATTAAGAGAAGAGTTAAAATCTCTTTCCTTATTTGTAGATTAAAAGGTTGATTTTAATTTTGGTAAAAACTTTCCTTTTAATTATATTCATGATTTAAAAGAAAGTTTGAAAATTAAAAATTCTCTTTTATTAGTTTCTACAAAAGATTAAGAAAAGATTTGATATCTTTCCTTATTTGTAGATTGAAAAGAGATTTTAATTTTTAGAGATAACTTTCCTTTTGGAAATTATCCACATGTTTAGAAGAAGAATTTTAATTTATAAAATTTCCTTTTTATTAACCAATCATGAAGGGATAAAAATTATTGAAGAAATTTTTATAAATTTCTAGAAACAAATTAGGAAGTTTTAATTCTTGTGTGAATTAAATTTTCCTTGTTTTGGGGAATTAGAAGTGGCCGACCATTATTAAAAGAAGAAAATTGTTTTTTAATTAAAATAATTTTTCTTTTTTATGACAAAAGAATTAAGGAATTTTTATTAAAATTTCCTTATTTGTCAAGACCAAGGATTATAAAAGAGGGGTAGAGGTGCCTTCACAGGTGATCAACTCTATTATTCTTCTCCTCTCTTTTCCTCCTTGGTGGCCGGCCCTAGCTTCTTCCTCTTCTTCTTCTTATGGCGCGGCAACCTCTCTTGGAGCTCTTGATGGTGGTCGGTTCTAGCTAGGAGAAGAAGGAGAGAAAGGTGGTTTTGTTTCTTGCATCCCTTGGAGCTTGGTGGTGGTGGCTGGACCTCTACTTCTCTTGGAGAATTGTGGTGGCCGAAACTTGCAAGGAAGAAGAAGGTGCTTGGTGGTTCTCATCTCGGAAGATCGTTGCCCACACAACGTCCGAGGTTAGAAGAGGAATACGGTAGAAGATCAAGAGGTCTTTTTAGAAGGTATAACTAGTAATTTTTCCTTTCCGCATCATGCTAGTTATTTATGGAAATAATACTAAATACAAGAGGCTTACGATTCTAGTATTTCGAATATGTTTTTCGAAGTTGTGTTCTTTTATTTTTCTTTTCCTTGTGATTTGATTGTTCTTTTTGGTTGACCTAAAGTTATTTTAGGAAATTAAATATTAGCTTTCCATAAAAGGTTTTGTCTAGTCGGTGGTGGTTGTTCCCATATCTAAGAAGTCCATGTGCCTCGCCACGTCAGTACTGGGAACCAATTATGGAAATTAATATTTAATGGAATTAATAACTTAGGTGATTTGGATCAAACGTGTTAAGTTCCGCAGGAGATCCAAGTCTAAACCTTAAAGAACAAATAGATTAAGTTTTGGATCAAACGTGTTAAGTTCCGCCGGCGATCCAAAATTTAATTTAAAAGAACACATGGTAGCTAGGAAAAGGTTCAGACCTTTGTACAAAATTTTTGTACAGTGGAACCTCTAGGTTTTCCGAGTAGCAACCAACACCGCTATTATCTTTGTTTTGAAGATTTAGCGACATCATCTTTATGGTATTACTTTTGAGATTCTTACTGATCATAAGAGTCTCAAATATATTTTCACACAGAAGGAACTCAATCTCCGACAGAGGAGATGGATGGAGTTCCTGAAGGATTATGATTGTACTATTAGCTACCATCTGGGTAAAGCTAATGTGGTTGCTGATGCACTTAGCAGGAAGTCCAGAGGGACTTTAGCTTGTCACCGAATTTTAGTCACGGACTTGATTCAGGGATTCTCTGAGTTGGGCCTTGAGGAGCAGGGATGGACAAAGTAGGGTATTCTTGTTACCATGGTTGCTCAGTCGTCGATCAGGATGAGGATTCGAGAGGCCTAGGACGGAGATCAGGATTTACAGTTCATTAGCAGCCAGATAGCTTCTAGACAGTAGACCGAGTTTACACAAGATGGTGAGGGGATTGTTTATTTCCGAGGCAGATTATGTGTACCTCAGTCTCACCCGGTCATGGAGGAGTTACTTCAGGAGGCTTATCGTTCTAGATTTGCAATCCACCCAGGTGGGACCCGTATATATCATGATTTGAGGCGTTCCTATTGGTGGAACGGTATGAGGAAAGACATTGCAGATTTTGTAGCTAGATGTCTTGTCTGTCAGCAGGTGAAGGCCGAGCACCAGAGACTTGCTGGATTACTTCAGAGGATCCCTATTCTAGAGTGGAAGTGGGAGCATATTACTATGGATTTTGTAGTGGGATTGCCTAGGACTCGACGAGGCCATGATTCGATTTGGGTAATCGTTGACCGATTAACCAAATCCGCACATTTTATAGCAATCCGGAAGACAGATTCTTTGGATCGATTAGCAGAGCTATACTATCGTGAGATTATTAGATTACATGGTGTTCCTTTGAGCATCATATCGGATAGAGACCCACGGTTCACGTCCCGATTCTGGCAGAGTCTGCAGCAAGCCTTGGGCACACAGCTTCATTTCAGTACGGCATTCCATTCGCAGACAGATGGACAGTCAGAGCAGACCATTCAGACTTTGGAGGACTTGCTGAGGTCTTACGTCATGGACTTTGGAGGCAGTTGGGAGGACCACCTGCCCTTGGTGGAGTTCGTCTATAACAACAGCTATCATTCGGCTATCCAGATGGCACCGTTTGAGGCGTTGTATGGTAGACCTTGTCGGACACCCACCCTTTGGCAGGAGGTTGGTGAGGCTCAGCTGTTAGGACCTCAGAGAGCTCAGCAGGAGGCAGAGTTGGTTCGTACTATTAGGTGGAGGATGTCTGAGGCTCAGGACCGTCAGAAGAGTTATGCTGATCAGAGACGGAGACCCCTGGAGTTCTCTATTGGTGATCATGTATTTCTGAGAGTTTCACCCACGAAAGGGGTGAAGAGATTTGGTCTTCGAGGTAAGCTAGCTCCACGATATATTGGGTCATTCCAGATCTTGGAGAGGATCGGAGCAGTAGCTTACCGTCTGGCGCTACCACCATCTCTAGCTAGCATTCACGATGTATTCCATGTATCTATGCTGAGGAGATACGTATCCGATCCGGCACATGTTCTGTCAGATATATCAGTTCCTATTCAGCCTGACGTTACTTACGAGGAGGTTCCGGTACGGATTCTGAACCATAGAGAGCGTCAGTTGTGGAACAAGACGGTCCGACTGGTTAAAGTCGGATGACAGCATCATTCTGACGAGGAGGCTACTTGAGAGCTGGAGTATACGATCCAAGCTCGATACCCTCATCTATTTACTTGAGGTATGTGGGTTAGAGTTCTTTCAGCATTTATACTGTTTGGTTATATTATAGTGTTTGTGTTGGTTGCTACTCGAAAAACCTAGAGGTTCCACTGTACAAAATTTTGTACAAAGGTCTGAACCTTTTCCTAGCTACCAAGTGTTCTTTTAAATTAAATTTTGGATCGCCTGCGGAACTTAACACGTTTGATCCAAAACTTAATCTATTTGTTCTTTTAGGTTTTGACTTGGATCTCCTGCGGAACTTAACACGTTCGACCCAAGTCACCTTAAGTTATTAATTCCATTAAATATTAATTTTCATAATTGGTTCCCAGTACTGACGTGGCGAGGCACATGGCCTTCTTGGATATGGGAGCAACCACCACCGACTAGACAAAACCTTTTATGGAAAGCTAATATTTAATTTCCTAAAATAACTTTAGGTTAACCGAAAAGAACAATCAAATCACAAGGAAAAGAAAAACAAAAGAACACTATATCGAAAACAAATTCGAAACTCTAGAATCATATGCCTCTTGTATTTAGTATTATTTCCAAAAATAACTAGTATGATGCGGAAAGAAAAATTACTAGTTATACCTTGTAGAAAAACCTCTTGATCTTCTACCGTATTCCTCTTCTAACCTCGGACGTTGTTGTTAGGATCTCTTCGTACTCGGCTAGAGAGGGGGGATGTGAATAGCCGCCCCAAATCGCTCGTTTCTTCCTACAATTCGTTAGCGCAGCGGAAAAATAAACTAGAAACGAAAGGAAGAATACAAACCTCAAACAAACCGATGTAACGAGGTTCGGAGATTAGGGCTCCTACTCCTCGGCGTGTCCGTAAGGTGGACGAGTCCAGTCAATCCGTCGGTGGATGAGTCCCCGGAGAACCGGCTAATACAAACTCCTTATGGGTGGAGAAACCTCGCCACAACACACTCTTGCAACAGCAAGTAAGGAGAGTACAGAAATACAAAGAAAGACAGCAAGAAATACAACAGTAAGAAAACTCTTGCTTGCCTTCTCTTCGACTGGAAGAAGCAGCAGCTCCAAGCGCCTACAACAGCAGGTGACCCAGCCAAAAGGAAGCTCACGCAAAGCTTCAACGCTTCAAGAACTCAGCAGAGCTCAGCAGCAGAAAGAAGAGGAAGAAGGAGAGAGAGTTTGCACAGAAGATGCCCTCGATCCTTTATACCTGCGAAGAAGAAACAGCGAAGAAACTAGCCGTTGCGTCGCAACGGCTAGGACCCTGATCGGTCTGCAGACCGATCAGCCTAGGCGTATGAACCTTCTGTTCGACACCTGATCGGTCCCCAGACCGATCAGGTGTCGCGATCGAATCCCTGATCGGTCTGTGGACCGATCAGGGAACCTCCTGATCGCGACGCTCGTCTCTGATCGGTCCACAGACCGATCAGGACATGGCCTGATCGGTCTGTGGACCGATCAGGCTGCCTTTCTTTTCGCCTCTGTTTTCTTACTGATCGGTCACCAGACCGATCAGTAACCGAACAGAGAGCTTCTGTTCGGTATCTGATCGGTCACCAGACCGATCAGAGAAAACAAGGTATCACTGGATCGGTCTGGTGACCGATCCAGAGCTTGGTTTTTGCCCAAACCAAGTCCCAAGACTTCCAAACCAATATCCGGTAAACCTTGACATATTGGTACTTCATCCCTAGCATCTGGTCACCCTTGACTGCTAGAACTCCAAATGTCCGGTCAATCCCTTTGACCTACTTGGACTTTCCTCAACACCGATGTCCGATCATCCCCGATCCATCTGGATTTTTCCTGTGCGGCTTCACTCACGGGACTTTCACACCGCCAACATTCCGGTTAGGACTTTCCCACCGGCTTCACTTACGGGACTTTCCAACCGCCTAACATCCCAGTTAGGACTTTCTCCTTCACCTACTCACCGGGACTTTCCAACCGCCTAACATCCCAGTTAGGACTTTCCCTCGTGCCAAGCTCCCTGCTTGGACTTCTCCGTGCCAAGTCTCCATACTTGGACTTTTCCCAAGTCAGTCTCATACTTGGACTTTTCCCGTGCCAAGTCTCCATACTTGGACTTTTCGCGTGCCAAGCTCCCTGCTTGGACTTTTCCAATGCCAAGTCTCCATACTTGGACTTTTCCAGTGCCAAGCTCCCTGCTTAGACTTTTCCGTTGCCAAGTCTCCATACTTGGACTTTTCGCGTGCCAAGCTCCCTGCTTGGACTTTTCCCGAATCAGGTCAACCAGGTCAACCTTGACCTAAGGTTGCACCTACAATCTCCCAAACACCTATTCTTGTCAAACATCAAGAATACAACTCTCTCACGAGTGTCAAACATCAACATGCAACTCAACTAGGTCAACCTTGACCTAAGGTTGCACCGACAATCTTCCCAAGTCAAACATCAAAATACAACTCGAGTCAAGTCACCTCGAGTCGGGTCAACCAGGTCAACCTTGACCTAAGGTTGCACCAACAATCTCCCCCTTTTTGATGTTTGACAAAACCCATAATCAAGTTAGGTTAACCCGATAACCTAACTTAGGTTTTCCAACCATCTTCCAATGTCCAATGTTCTTTCCTTGAACATTCTCTGGACATTCTCCCCTTAGGTTAACCCGATAACCTAACTTGGGTTCTCCAATAATTCTCCCCCTTTTTGACACACATCAAAAAGAATTTCAATGTTCTTTTCTTGAACATTCCTTGACATTCTTTCCCTAGCTTAGGTTAACCCGATAACCTAACTTGGGTTCTCCAATAATTCTCAAATGAACACTCTACCCTTTTTGACACACATCAAAAAGAACAAGGAGGGTATCAAGGTCAAGAGTTTCTTCCTAATGAAAGTCCCATACCTTTCATTTGAAACTCTTAATTTCCCCCTTGATACTAAATTCAACAATCAACTTAGTGATAATCCCATATCACTAATCCTTAAAAGTCTTTTGGAGTAAAAACTCCCCCTAAAAGTCAACTCCCCTTGACAATTAGGTAAAACTCCCCCTAAAGGTCAACTCTCCCTTGACCATTGCACCAACAATGTCTTGGAGAATTCCAAACCTTTAGAAATCCACAAAACCCAACTTCCAGCTGAAATTTCAGACCAACAGCTGAAAATCAGAAACTGGCACGCACTGATCGGTCCCCAGACCGATCAGAATCCCCCTGGATCGGTCCCCAGACCGATCCACGCTTCACTGATCGCACTGGATCGTCACCAGACCGATCAGAACTTCCCTGGATCGGTCCGGTGACCGATCCACACTCTGAAATCAGAGATTTCTGATTTCCCTTCCCGGAAATTCAGAAACTCCTAAAAAATTCCAGAAAATTCGAAAAAATGTGAAATTTTGAGGATACATTCCTCATAACATATACTATCATGGAAAAATAGTTTTCTATGAGTATAACTTCCATTTTCAAATCTTGATACAAAATTCAAAAACTTTGAAATAGTTCAAAGTTAAGTCAACTTTGTATCACAATGTTCAATGATGAATGCTATCACTAGGAAAGCTTCATCAAGGTTTTTCAAAACAATTTTGAAATGATTTCAAACCCTTTAATTTGGGACCACAATCTTAGGGCTATATGTACATGACTTGTACACAAGCTTTCCCTATGATCCTCCATTTCTTGAATTAGGGTCATCTAGGTACAATGACTATGCACCTTGATCCTAACTCATGATCCTAATATCTCACACACATCTAAGGTGCATCAAACCACATTCAAGTCAATTTGACGTGAGATATGGGTTAAGGTCAACTTAGGCTAAGGTCTCATGCATTTTCTAAACACAAATTTGATCTCAATATCAAGATGTGTTCTTCATCCTTAAATCAATTCAATTGATTATTAATGCAAGAGATGATGACATGGCATAAATGATATCATAAATGGAAAACATGTGCCAATGTCATGATGTCATGGCATAAAGTATGAAAACTTAAATAGAGCATGACATATAAACTAGCCTAAGCACTATCATGACATTTCAAATGATGATAAAACTAAACATGATGTCATGACATGTCATATGGCAAACAACCATGGTAAGTTAACACAAATAAAATACCTAGATTACCTATCTAAGTATCCTTAATCACTTAGTTAACTTAAATTCTAATCCTAGATTGCCCAAAGTGCTCCAAGAAAATGTCAAAACCCAAATTGGCATTTCTTGATCTCTTGTTTGATTTATACCATTTAAAATTTTACAAGAGTAGCACTTCTAAATTAAGGCCCGGATTGCCTTGATTACCTAAGAGAGTATCAAAATCCCAATTTGATATTTCTCTAGGTTTTTCCACATTGTGTCAATTTAAAGTAAGATTAATATATTCTCACTTTGGCACACTTTACTCTTCCAAGGAGTGAATGATAAAGATTATTCCATTTCATTTTCAAAGGTTCCCAAAAACCTTGAAAATGCTCCTTGAGTGTCAATTTCCTCAAAGTTGGGTTAACTACCCTTCTTATTGGAGTTGACACTCTCTAACCCATCTATGGGGTAGAAAATGCTCCTAGGAACCCAATACCTACTTGAGCTCATTGGGTTCACTAAAAATTCACTAGGGATGACTTCCCTAGCAACCCTCCTAATGACCCTCTTAGGCTTTAAAGCCTTGGTCATTTGGGTCTCATCAAGGTCAACTATAGGGGTGACTCCCCTTGTGACCTTGGTAATGGTCTTCCTAGCCTTAGGTTTTGTTCCATAATCGAATGGAACATTATGATAGGTGGGCTTGACCATTTGGGACTTAGGTTTGTGACCCAAACCCTTTTTGTCCTTGGACATTGGTTTTTGACCCTTAAACCCTAGAGATGACTTCTCCAAGTTTTTAAGAGCCTTTTCCAAAGTATCAAGTCTTGACCTCAAGACTTGATTCTCCTTCTCTAATACCTCAATTTTTGATTTGTCATTCTTCTTTGAGGCATTCCTAGGCATGTGTCTAGTTGATTTGGGGTTTCTACCTAGGTTTTCCTTAACCTTAGAAGTGTTAATCCTAGGGTTAGCATTCCTAGTAGTATCCCTATCTAGGTTGACATGTTTAGCACCTAAGCACATGTATTGATTTCTAGTATTAACATGCTTATCATTATTGACTAATGCAATAAAATTACTAGCATGTATCCTACTAGACTTGCACGAATGAGCCTTAAAAGATACCTTAGGGTTTACCTTAGCTCCCCCTATCGATGTGCCCGGTCTCTTGCCCTTGTGAGGTTGCCTCCCCCTCGGACAATGGCTCCTATAGTGTCCCCGTTGCTTGCATTGAAAGCACACCACGTGCTTCTTGCCTTTGCGTGTTGGGACTCCGGCTACCTTGACCTTTGGCGCCGGTGGAGTCTTCCTAACTCTCTTTGGACATTTGCTCTTGTAATGTCCATACTCCCTACACTCAAAGCATAATATATGTAATTTATTTGAAACTAAAATGCTTGAGTTACCTAGGGTTTGGGATGGATGACTCTCTCCTTCATCCCTTCCGGAGGTAGAATCTTCTTCTTGCTCGATCTTGAACAAGAGGAACTCTCCTCCTCTTCTTCCTTGGATGTTGAGTAGCCCTCAACTCCCAATTCGCTCCCTCCATGATGTGAGCTACTTGGCTCACTAGGCTCCTCTTCATGGCTTGAAGTGGAGCTCTCCTCATGGTACTTGGCCAAGTTATCCCATAATTCCTTGGCATTGTTGTAACCTATCTTACACAAGATGTTAGTAGGCAATGAAAATTCAATTATTCTCGTTACCTCTTCGTTGATTTCGGATTTGTGAATTTGTTCTCTTGTCCACTCCTCCTTCTCAAGTGGTTTTCCTTCCTTATCCACCGGAGGAGTAAAACCTTCTTGTACACAAAACCAATTCATTATGTTAGTCATAAGAAAGTACTTCATCCTTACCTTCCAATACGCGAAGTCGCCGCATTCGTAGAAGGGTGGAATGGTGATGTCTTCTCCATAGAGATCCATCTCTAGCCCGTGCTCCCTCGGGTGTTGATCCGTCGAAGAGCGGCCTCGCTCTGATACCACTTGTTAGGATCTCTTCGTACTCGGCTAGAGAGGGGGGGTGTGAATAGCCGCCCCAAATCGCTCGTTTCTTCCTACAATTCGTTAGCGCAGCGGAAAAATAAACTAGAAACGAAAGGAAGAATACAAACCTCAAACAAACCGATGTAACGAGGTTCGGAGATTAGGGCTCCAACTCCTCGACGTGTCCGTAAGGTGGACGAGTCCAGTCAATCCGTCGGTGGATGAGTCCCCGGAGAACCGACTAATACAAACTCCTTATGGGTGGAGAAACCTCGCCACAACACACTCTTGCAACAGCAAGTAAGGAGAGTACAGAAATACAAAGAAAGACAGCAAGAAATACAACAGTAAGAAAACTCTTGCTTGCCTTCTCTTCGACTGGAAGAAGCAGCAGCTCCAAGCGCCTACAACAGCAGGTGACCCAGCCAAAAGGAAGCTCACGCAAAGCTTCAACGCTTCAAGAACTCAGCAGAGCTCAGCAGCAGAAAGAAGAGGAAGAAGGAGAGAGTTTGCAGAAGATGCCCTCGATCCTTTATACTGCGAAGAAAAGCGAAGAAACTGGCGTTGCGTCGCAGCTAGGACCGATCGATGCGGGCCGTCGGCCTAAGCGTATGAACCTTGTTGACACGATCGGTCCCGGATCGATCGGTGTCACGATCGAATCCACGATCGGTGCGGACCGATCAGGAACCTCTGATCGCGACGCTTTCGTCTCGATCGGTCCACGACATCGATCGAGGACGCTTGATCGATGCGTGGACCGATCGCCGCTTTCTTTCGCCTCTGTTTTCTTACCGATCGGTCACCGATCGATCAAGAACGAGCTTGATATCGATCGGTCACGGCCGATCGAGAAAACATATCATTGGATCGGTCGGTGACCGATCCGAGCTTGGTTTTGCCCAAACCAAGTCCCAAGACTTCAAACCAATATCCGGTCAACCTTGACCTATTGGTACTTCATCCCTAGCATCGGTCACTCCTTGACCTGCTAGAACTCCCGCCAAGTGTCCGGTCAATCCTTTGACCTACTTGGACTTTCCTCAACACCGGATGTCCGATCATCCTGATCCATCTGGATTTTCCCTGCCCGGCTTCACTCACGGGACTTTCCACCTAACATTCCGATTAGGACTTTCCCACGGCTTCACTTACAGACTTTCCAACCGCCTAACATCCCAGTTAGGACTTTCTCACTGGCTTCACTCACGGGACTTTCCAACCTAACATCCCAGTTAGGACTTTCCTCGTGCCAAGCTCCTGCTTGGACTTCTCCGTCAAGTCTCCATACTTGGACTTTTCGGCCAAGTCTCCATACTTGGACTTTTCCGTGCCAAGTCTCCATACTTGGACTTTTCGTGCCAAGCTCCTCGCTTGGACTTTTCCAATGCCAAGTCTCCATACTTGGACTTTTCGCGTGCCAAGCTCCCTGCTTGGACTTTTCCCGAATCAAGTCATGCTTGACTTTCGTGCCAAGCTCCCTGCTTGGACTTTTCCCGAATCAGGTCAACCAGGTCAACCTTGACCTAAGGTTGCACCTACAATCTCCCAAACACCTATTCTTGTCAAACATCAAGAATAGAACTCTCTCACGAGTGTCAAACATCAACATGCAACTCAACTAGGTCAACCTCGACCTAAGGTTGCACCGACAATCTTCCCAAGTCAAACATCAAAATACAACTCGAGTCAAGTCACCTCGAGTCGGGTCAACCAGGTCAACCTTGACCTAAAGTTGCACCAACAGTTGTGTGGGCAACGATCTTCCGAGATGAGAACCACCAAGCACCTTCTTCTTCCTTACAAGTTTCGGCCATCAAAACTTCTCCTAGGATGAAGAGGTTCGGCCACCACCACCATGCTCCAAGGGATGCTAGAAAAGAGGCTTTTTTTCTCTCCTTCTTCTCCTTCTTAAATCCAGCCACCAAAGCTATCTCCACCATGAGAAGGTTTCGGCCACACAAAGGAGAGGAGAGGAAAGAAAGGGCCGGCCACACCCAAGGAGAAAAGAGAGGAAAAATAGAATAGAGTCGTTCACCTTGAAGCCTCCTCTACCCCCTCTTTTATAATCCTTGGTCTTGGCAAATAAGGAAAATTTAATAAAAACTTCCTTAATTATTTTTCCATTGAAAAGGAAAATTTATTTAATTAAAATAATTTTCTCTTTTCAAATTATAATGGTCGGCCACTCTTCTCCCCAAAACAAGGAGAGTTTTAATTAAAACAAAAATTAAAACTTCCTAATTTGTTTCTAGAAATTTATAAAATTTCTCCAATAATTTTAATCCTTCATGATTGGTTAATAAAAGAAATTTTATAAATTAAAATCTTTCTTTTAAACATGTGGATAATTTCCAAAAGGAAAGTTATCTCTAAAATTAAAATCTCCTTTCAATCTACAAATAAGGAAAGATATTAAATCTTTTCTTAATCTTTGTAGAAACTAATAAAAGAGAATTTTAATTTTCAAACTTTCTTTTAAATCATGAATATAATTAAAAGGAAAGTTTTACCAAAATTAAAATCAACCTTTTAATCTACAAATAAGGAAAGAGATTTTAACTCTTCTCTTAATCTTTTGTAGAATCTTATAAAAGGAAGGATTTAAATTTTTAAACTCTCTTTTAAATTATATTATCCACATAAGAAAAATTTTAAAATTAAAATTTCTTTTTATTTTAATAGGGACGGCCACATGAATTCACCCATGAACATACCCGGCCCTAGCTTGGTCTCCAAGCTAGCGTGGCCGGCCCCTATAGGATGGGTAAGAAGGTGGGTATAGGTGGGTATAGTACTCTATAATTAAGAGGCTACGATAGGGACCGAGAGGAGGATTTGGTTTTGGTCTCCCGATAAAATTAAGCATCCCGTGTTCGCCCCGAACACACAACTTAATTTTATCAATAATAATTCATTCCACTAGAGAACTATTATTGAACTACCGCACCAATCCCAAATTACATTTTGGGCTCCTTCTTATCATGAGTGTGTTAGTCTCCCTGTGTTTAAGATAACAAATGTCCACTAATTAAGTAAATTACTGACAACTCACTTAATTAATATCTAGCTCCAAGAGTAGTACCACTCAACTTCATCGTCATGTCGGACTAAGTCCACCTGCAGGGTTTAACATGACAATCCTTATGAGCTCCTCTTGGGGACATTCTCAACCTAGATCACTAGGACACAGTTTCCTTCTATAATCAACAGCACACACTATAAGTGATATCATTTCCCAACTTATCGGGCTTATTGATTCATCGAACTAAATCTCACCCATTGATAAATTAAAGAAATAAATATCAAATATATGTGCTTGTTATTATATTAGGATTAAGAGCACACACTTCCATAATAACTGAGGTCTTTGTTTCTTTATAAAGTCAGTATAAAATAAATGACCTCAAATGGTCCTACTCAATACACTCTAAGTGTACTAGTGTAATTATATAGTTAAGATAAACTAATACCTAATTACACTACGACCTTCCAATGGTTTGTTCCTTTCCATTATGGTCGTGAGCTACTGTTTATAATTTATAAGGTACTGATAACATGATCTTTTGTGTGTGACACCACACACCATGTTATCTACAATATAAATTAATTGAACAACTACATTTATCATAAATGTAAACATTTGACCAATGTGATTCTTATTTCTAGATAAATGTTTATACCAAAAGCTAGGCTTTTAGTATACACTCTAACAGTTTGCTGCTGGTTATAGTGAAATTTGGGGACCAAATTTTTTATTAGTAGGGGAGAATGTGAGATGATATGGGTTAGGTTTTGTGGGTCTTCAGATGAGGAAAGAAAAGGAAGAAAGAGTCAAAGGAGGATGGCAAAGGACGGCCGAAACATACTTTCAGAACAAAGGTAGACCAATATCGGTCGATACATGCCTGCCGAACGAAGATAGGCCAATATCGGTCGATACATACTTGCCGAACGAAGGTAGGCCAATATCGATCGATAGATGCTTGCCATATGAAGGTAAGTTAATAACGACCGATGCACACGCCAAAGCAAAGATAGACCAATATCGGTCGATATATGCTTGTCGAACGAAGGTAGGCCAATATCGGTCGATACATGCTTGCCATACGAAGGTAAGTTAATAACAACCGATGCACACTCCAAAGCAAAGATAGACCAATATCGGTCGATATATGCTTGCCGAACGAAGGTAGGCCAATATCGGTCGATATATGCTTGCCATATGAAGGTAAGTTAATAACGATCGATGCGCACTCCAAAGCAAAGATAGACCAATATCGGTCGATATATGCTTGCCGAACGAAGGTAGGCCAATATCGGTCGATACATGCTTGCCATATGAAGGTAAGTTAATAACGACAGATGCACACTCCAAAGCGAAGATAGACCAATATCGGTCAATATATGCTTGTCGAACGAAGGTAGGCCAATATCGGTCAATACATGCTTGCCATATGAAGGTAAGTTAATAACGACCGATGCACACTCCAAAGCAAAGATAGACCAATATCGCTCGATATATGCCTGCCGAGCGAAGGTAGGCCAATATCGGTCGATACATGCCTGCCGAACGAAGATAGGCCAATATCGGTCGATACATACTTGCCGTATGAAGGTAAGCCAATAACGACCGCTACATACTCCGAAGCAAAGATAGACCAATATCGGTCAAGAGGGTTCTTTCGAGCAAAGAACCCGCATAGTTCCTTCAATAAATACCTTAGAAACATGTTGAATAAAATGTTATTTTTTAAACATAACAAAGATACAAATAGAAGTCACATGAAGAAGAATCATACATGAATATACCGAATAAAATAATTCATGATAGAGAATATATATTTTGGCGGGAAATATGCTTTGTCTTGCAGGTGCTAAACGACAAAGAAGGTACATCTGGGGTACAAAAAAGATTCCTTAAAAATCATCTTCCCCAAGTACGCAGCTGATGTCATAACAAACTCTAACAAACCGAGGTCCACTTCATGACTACGGAGGTTATATGAAGTGGTATAAAAGGGGGAATCCTCTCCGTTGGCAAGGTAAGTTGAGATCCCTAATTTTCTGGCTACTGTTCATCTTCTTTCTTCTTCCTTCCTCGACATCAAGGGAGATCACTAACTTGAGCGTCAGAGGGCCTAGCCAGGGATTCCCACCCCGGTCTTAGGTCACTGACGATAGTGTTGGTTGGTCTCTTATGCGCAGGGAGCTTCAGGAGCTTGAAAGTTCGGTTTTCTCCTATTTGTACGGGGATTTCTTCCTACTTAGCAGATTTCCTCCGGTGATTCTGGTTTTCTTCCGACCCGCTTTGGGTTTCTCGGGTCGAGGTTTCACCGGCCTTATTCCTCGTTATTGCAGTGGGTTTCCTTTTTCCGGATCTCCTTCACGGTCAGCTTCTCAGACAGAATCATGAGATATCGGGAAATTTAAATAAATAGGGTTATTTGGGAAATGGCCTTATAAAATTTTTCGGGATTTTTAGAAATTTTCTAGGAATTTTTCGGAACTCGTACGGAGGGTTTTGAGGGGATCGTTCGGTAGGCGCGGAATAAGCCTGTTTGGGATACCCATTTAAGTGAGGAAATGTTTAATATATATATCCATTTCCTTTATTTAATTCTTCCCCCAACCCTAAAACGTTGATTCTCCTTCCCCGATCTCCCCTCTGCTCATGCGCTCTCTCTTCCTGTCGCGAACAGATCTGCGGCGATCGTCATCTTCGCTAGAGGAGCTCGTCGCCGGAACCTTGCCAGAGGTCGAACAAGGAGGCGGATCCTCCTGATCTCCTGTCATCAGGTCTTCCTCAAACCTTCTTTCTGATTCGGTTGGCTCTACCTTCTCCGATCGACGCGAGATCCACTCGATCGCCGGCGTGAAGAGTTAATTAGGGCTTCAAGGGTATGCATCCGAACCTTATTCTTCTATTTCTCGAAATTGTTCCCTAGCTTTGAGTTCTTCCTCGATTCTGCTCTCTCTCTCTAATGGTCGGCGATCCTAGGTCAGATCTTGGATCCAATCTTCGTTCGTGTTGATTTGAGGACAGAAGAATCCCTGGTACGTTGTTTCACGGATCAGATTGGGCGACGTTTTCTGGAGACAACCGATTGAAGGTAAGGTGTCGTCGGATATCGATTGATTGAGTTTTGTTCGATGTTGAATTGTGATCTTCTCATCTTGATACGATCTAGGGAGGGGAGGTTCTGTGAAGATGATCTTGGATCCCTTCTGTGTTGCTGCTGATTGAGGTCTTGGTTGAATTGGGGAAGAACTCCAGCAGAGGTTGCTGTGGGTTCTCTGATCCAGCAAGGAGACTACCTCTCACTGTGTCGACAACAAGGGCTTGGATCAGTGAGGTGTTCTTGATTTCGGAAGCAGTCCATCCAGCCAGCTCAGTTGGTTTCCAGCAGCTCACTTTATTCCAACAGAGGCTGTAAATTAGGTAAGGATTAGGTGTTGTAGATCATGTTTCGAATTTGGATATTTGTTAGATGATCATGTGTTAGATGATTAGGTATGATCTTGATACCTATTGATAATTAATCATCATTAGGTTGTGTGGATTAATTAGGTTATATGGATTTAGGTTTTGGATTTCTATCTAAAGGGTTGTTTGGGTTTAAGGTAATTAACCCTAATTAACCGTTAGAAAAGTTGAGGGATATAGTTTAGGGTTTATCCCTAAATTTTTATTTAGGATTTATTTAGCTATTTGTTTGTATTCTGGCTAAATAAAAGTAAATGTATTTGTTTACACAGGACTCTGATTCGATTTCGGATTTGGATTGACTGTACCTTCTATTGGAGGCGGGTACCTTTGACTTATCTTTTTGATATTGTCTTATGATATGTGTAGTTTATATATAATTACTAGTAGTAGATGGTAGATTTATCTCTTCCTTGGTCTTAGCTTAGTTGATACCTATCACATGCTTCTACTGTTAGATGCTTTACATTAGTCTGGTTTACTTTTATCTCTTGCCATGTGTATATGTGTTCGTGGTTATGGTTACTTATAGTGCTTATCTACCCATGATTAGTTGCTGGAGATTCTTGTTATATATTGTTGGATTCATGTTGTTTATATCTCTATTATATATATGTGTTTACCTTTTTGGCACCTAGGCATATGGAGGAGGATATGTTCAGGTATGACATTCTGTAGCCGCATGCACCATACCGCATGATTGCATGTTGGACGATTGACGACTCCATTATTATTGAGCTCGTCGGTCGGCTACATGAGGGCCTGCACACAACGTGTCCACTGCATGGGTAGTGACACAACACTCAGGGTGTGTATGGTAGGTTGCTCTGTCGAGGGCTCCGTTGGTACACTCATGGGTTAGTGTTACGCAGCGTGGTAGCAGGACAGGGATCCCTCCCTGTCACCGCATACCGGGAGATGAGAGCATTGCTCTCCCTCACTATGTTTGAGGTAGGAGGATAGGTGGACTCCGACAGCATCCCATCCGCTCGGTCACTCATCAGGAGTAGTGATGGCAGAGTGCACGGTGTCACAGCCCTACCCACTCGGTTTCACCATTGTGTGTGAGATGGCAGACTGGCGTTAGGGGTGACCAGGGCATGTCATTTGCATCATATGCACAGATTGCATCCCTTGTGATTATGCATTTTGGTGATTGCATATGATTGACATACATACAGGATACATGTTTTTGCTCTGACTATGTTTATTTGTGTATGTTCACAATCAGTTGCACAAGCCTCGCAGGTGAGTACAGTTTATTTCAGTTATGGATTTCTTATTATTCTTGCTGTAAACTGTATTGCATGCTTCTTGTTACTCATTATAGTTTATTCAGCTATGCATACCTATTATATTGTTAGGAGACTGTACTGTAGGTTCTATGGTTTAGGAGATTGTACCTTAGGATATTACTGGTAGTTATATGTTGTTGTACATATCTATTGGATTACCTGCTGAGTTTTTTGAACTCACCCCGTTGTTACTATTTTTCAGGTTGAGGCTGTCGGGAGATATTCCAGTCGCTAGCCCCATTATCGCGAGGATTTTCTTTGTCGGATTATATTTTGCTTTTGCATCTTATATACTTGTATTGTGGGTTTGTATTGTGGACATTGAACATTCGGGTTTGCTACTTTTGTTTTTCGCTGCGGATTTGCACATTACTTCGTGGATTTGTTTTCTTCGTTGTAGTGGAGTAGGATGTTTACATATATCTTCAAGGATTCTTTATCGTCATTTCCCTATTAAACTGTGTGGATTGATTTTATGTTGAACTGTGTGAAAATGTTGATATAAACTGAGTGGTTTGTTTCTTATTTGTATTGTATTGTTCCGGCCGTGTGTGACCGATGTATAGATATATGTATTCTGGATTCATATTGTCACCTGTACAGGGGAGATGCTGCCTAAATTTCTTCTGGCAGAGACTACCTGGGGCGTGACAGAGCAAACCGAGAGGCTAATTTATTACGCTCGACATGTGGGCGAAGGACGAAGCAAGTACAACAAAAAATACTCAAAGGGGAGTAGAGAGGAGCATGCCCATACAATTTTTCAAAAGGTGACAAGCCTGAATTGTGTAAGGTTGGGATTTTATTAATCACGTGAGCAGCGGTAAGAATTGCTTCCCCCCAAAAGGTACTAGGAACACTGGTAGACAATAAAAATAAACGGGATGTTTCAACAAGATGTCTATGTTTTCGTTCAGCCACACCATTCTGACCAGGAGTATCTGTACACGAGGTTTGATGAATAGTACCATTAAAAGTAAATAATTGTGAAAATGATTCAAAGTGTATTCGCCCCCCAAATCACAATGAAAATACTTTATGACACTAGAATATTGAGTTTGTATAAGAGCTCTGAAGTTGTTGAAAATGGTAAGATAATCAGACCTATGCTTCATAAGATAAACCCAAGAATAACGAGTGCAATCATTAATAAATGAAACATAATACCTTGAACCCCCTTTTATAGGAGTAGGAGAGGGTCCCCACACATCAGAATGAAAAAGATCAAATGGAGCAGAAGAAAAAAAAATGACTTTTAGAAAATGGTAAGGAAAAAAATTTGGCTAGTTTACAACCACTACAATCAAAAATATCAGAACTTTTTAAATGTCTTAATACTCCTATAGAAGCTAAAAACTGCAAACAAGACGTTGAAACATGGCCTAAACAAGAGTGTCACAATAAAAATCAGAAGATGAATGACTCAAATGAAAAGATGATAAATCCACACTTGAAGCTACAACTTCTGATACTTGAGTTTGTTAGTGCAATATCCTTTTGTTCAAGGGTTGACCTGGTTGACTAAGCTTGAGTTGGCTCAAGCTTGAGTCTTGATGTTTGAGTTTCGATGTTTGACAATACATGGAGACTACAGATGCAATCGTTCATTTGGGGAGATTGTTGATACAATTCCCCTCTGGTCAAGGTTGACTAGTTAGATGTGAAGAAGAGTCAAGTATGTCAAAGGGTTGACTGGATACTTGACTGGTAAAGTCCCAACTGGAGGTTTAGGCAGCTGAAAATCCTGGTGAGTGAAACCAGGTGAAAGACCTAGTGAGTGAAGTTAGGCAGAAGGAAAGACCTAGTGAGTGAAGCTAGGTAGATGGAAATCCTGGTGAGTGAAGCCAGGTGAAAGACCTAGTGAGTGAAGCTAGGCAGATGGAAAGACCTAGTGAGTGAAGCTAGGCAGTTGGAAATCCTGGTGAGTGAAGCCAGGTGAAAGACCTAGTGAATGAAGCTAGGCAGTTAGAAATCCTGGTGAGTGAAGCCAGGTGAAGACCTAGTGAGTGAAGATAGGCAGATGGAAAGACCTGGTGAGTGAAGCCAGACAAGTAGAAGTCCCGGTCAGTGAAGTCGGACAATGGAAAGACCTGGTGAGTGAAGCCAGACACGTGGAAATCCAGGTGGGTCAAGGTTAACCGGACACCTGGTGTGGGAAGTCCAAGTAGGTCAAAGGGTTGATTGGATACTTGGCACAAGGAAATTCAGATGGGTCAAGGATGACTGGACATCTGGTGGAAGGAAGTCCAAGTGGGTCAAGATTGACAGGACATTTGGCACGAGAAGAAAAGTCCAAGTGGGTCAAAGGGATTGATCGGACACTTGGTGAAGAAGTCCTAGTAGGTCAAGGATAACCGGATGCTAGGCATAATATTCCAACAGGTCACGGTTAACTGGATGTTGGAATTGGAGACCTTGGACTTGGTTTTAGGCAAGTCAAAGGTGGTTCAATCGATCAACCGATCGATTGAACCGAAGTCCAATCGATCAGTTGATCGATTGGATGTGCGCTGCAAAGAAAGATGGCCCAATCGATCGGTTGATCGATTGGGAGCTTATGTCGCGCGCACAGAGGCTTTCCCAATCAATCAATCGATCGATTGGGAACCTCCAATCGATCGGCCGATCGATTCGGGACAGGTTGGATTTCTTGTGAGATCGCGAGAAAGCCTGAATCGATTGGTCGATCGATTCAAGTTATTTCCAGATAGCACATAGGCGCTCTGAATCGATCGACTGATCGATTCAAAGCTTCCCCAATCGATTGAGAATAATTCAATAGATTGGGATCCGACCGTTGCGCAGGTTATAGCCGTTGTCGAGCGTCTTCCTCCGCAGATCTTCGACTCCACTCTCAGTGATTCTTTCTGATCTCTCATCGCCAGTTCTTGAAGGTTCATGGAGGCAAGTACTGGTGCACTTCCAAAGCTCAAGAGGCAACAACAAGCAACAAGTAGGCAAGAAGAGGGAGTTTTACTCTTATACCCTTTGTATTTTTCTTCTTGTGTTGAGTGTTGTACGAGGTTTCTCCACCTCTGGTAGTTACCGAGAAGGAGTATTTTCTTAGTGGAGAGTGCTCGCGTGTGTGGATCCTTGGATTAGTCACCTCTTCTTGAGGTGGATACCAAGTAAATCCTCGTGTTAGCATTGTAGAGTGCTTCGTAATCTTATTCTGCTGCCTATCAACAACAACAAAGCAAGCAATTAAGCGCGACGAGCTATTCACCCCCTCCCCCTCCCTCTAGCACATTTCGACCCTAACAGAGTTAATATAAAACATAGAGTCCTCCTTGCTTATGACTAGTCTCAATCAGCCTCTGAGATTGCGGGTCTAAACAAAATAATTGGATGAAGAAAAAGAGACTAGGTATCCAGACTCATATAATTGACTAACAAAAATAAGATTTAAAGTAAGATTCGGAATATAATAAACATTAGTAAGAGATAAAGAATATGTAACAATTGAACCAACACCTACTAATGACATAAGAGTACTATCAGTAGTCACAATAGATATAGATGAACTAGGAGAAAAAGAAACAAAAAATGACAAATTGGATGACATATGATGGAAGGCACCAGAGTCCAAAATCCACAAGGATGAAGATATACCTAAAATATCATACGATAAACCTATATGAAAGGAATCTGATATGGCAGAGGGTTATGAAGCAAGGAACTATTGAAACTTCTCAAACATATATGAATCAGATTTTCATGAAGCATCTGCATAACCAGACATGATGATAGAACGAATAATTATTAGAATAACCAAACTGTAAGGATGCACATTTGTATAATATGCAAAACTGATGTCAGGATGATCCGTGATCATACAAAGAATTCGAGACAGAAAAGGATATCAAATGTAGAAATCAATAGCACAGGGCGTTAATGTCAAAATCAATAGAAAAGGACGTCAGTGCCGAAATCACATAGGGTGTCGGCATCGAAATCGGCAGAAAAGAGCACCAACGTTGAAATTAGTAGCACAGGATGTCGGTGCCGAAATCGATAGAAAATAATGTCGGCGCCGAAATTGGTAGAAAAGAACGTCGGCGTCGAAATCGATAAGACAGGGTGTCAGCACCGAAATCGATAGAAAATAGATGTCGGCGCTGAAATCAACAGCAACAGTAGGAGACGACAACAGCAACAGGAAGCAATAACAGGGGGGCGGTAGAAAAAATTAGGTTAGAGAAAGAAAATTACTCTAATACCATATAGAAATTAAGAGAAAGAAAAAAACTAGCCCTCCCTAAAAATTATAAACAAATAAATATATATAATCTAACATCAATTATTATTAGAGGTCACTTCCAATCTCGAGCTTGGATCGTGTCACAAAATTACAGCATAAGAGAGCTTCTTAAAAAGATTATTTGACAATTTTTTGTCAACGAGCAACAAATCTGAGATATTTGTGGTAAAAGAGAATTATTCAACAAACCAAATCAAAATTAGAATATAGTAATTGTTAGAATAAACTAATTTACTATATCCTAATCTTAATCTTGGTTTGGTTTGTTCAATAATTCTCTTTTATATGGGTGTCAAGATTTCAGTTTGAACACAGAGCAACTTCTAAACATGATGGACGAGTCACAACTCGTGCAGACAGTCAGAGGATGTCTCCATGGAAAGAGGTATTTGGTGGCTTTTGATGATGTTTGGAGAACTGAGGCATGAGCATTGCATTGCCACCTGGTAAAGAAGGAAGTAGGGTGATACTGACCACCCGCAGTGAGGAAGTGGCAAATACAAGTTGCTCTCGTAATCGGCAATTTATATTTAGAATCTCTCCTTTATCACCTGAACTATCTTGGGAATTTGTTCTACAGAAAAGTATTTGAAGCACCTGACTATAGTTGTCCTACAGAGCTAGAAAATATTGGCAGACAAATTTTGCAAAAGTGCGCTGGACTGCCGCTTGCGATTGTAACAATCGGACGTCTTCTGGCTTCCAAGCCTGATAAAAAACTTAGGAATGGAAAAACTTGCAAGACCATCTATATCGTGAGATACAAACACTTGATATGCTGTCGAAGATAAATCAGTTACTAGTTTGGAATTATGATGACTTGCCTTAATATATCAAGCATTGCTTCTTGTTCTTAGGCGTCTTCCCCAAGGATTATGAGATTCGCCGAAAGCGCCTGATGAGATCATGAGATGTGGATTGCCGAAGGGATTGTGAGCGGCGCAGATGGCTTACTCGCTGAGAAAGTCGCCGAGCAATGCTTCAACCAGTTGGTGAGTCGTAACTTGGTGCAGCCGTCAGAATTTGCTGAAATTGGGACACTGAAATCCTGCCACGTCCATGACATAATACTCTCGAAATCGGGAAAGGAGAACTTCATGGTGCTACTGAATGAGTAGTCCAAGGATTTTCCGCTACATCTGAAGATAAGATGCTTATCGTGTCATGAAGGAAGCAGTGGACTAGGGCGTAACACTAATCGGTGCCGGCACCTCGGATCCTTCACTGCATTTGGTGAGAACGTACCACTGAAGGATTATAGAAAACAGAGGCTGTTGAGGGCAATTGACCTGGAAGGATGTAGGACATTATTTCATCTCCACTCGAAGAGCTTTTCCAAGTTATTTCTTTTGAAGTACTTGTCTCTAAGAAATACTGGATTATTTAAATTGCCAGATTCAATAGGAGATTTGCAGAATCTAGAGTTTTTGGATATAAGGGATTCTGGTATATCAACGTTGCCAGATTCAATAGGAGATTGTAGAATCTACACTATTTGGATATAAGAGAAACTGATATTGAAGAACTACCCAATACCATCGTCAAACTCCAAAAACTGGTCCATCTGCTTGCTGGTTGTTATTTTGTTTTGCCTTTTAGTTTTAAAGACCTCTAAACAAGAGATTGAACGTCCCGAAAGGAATAAGAGAGTTGAATGGCATGTGCCGATAATGTGCAGTTGCTGCAGGAGATTGGTGAGCTTGTCGAGCTCGAGAAGCTTGCCATCTGTTTCGGTGACGATGATCTAGCAAGCGGAATGCTGAAGGAGATTAACGCCCTGCTCTCGAAGCTCAATAGCAATCTTCGAACACTAACAATTTTGCATAATCCAATTAGCAAGCTGAAAAAGGCACTCGATGAGGTAGCTTCGCCGCCCTTGCTGCTCTGCAAGCTGAAGATACATGCCAATCTTAGCAGATTGCCTGCTTGATTTGCATATCTGAATCAGGTTGTCAAGATAACTCTGTACGAAACACGATCGCAGCTCCAGGATCTGCAAGTCTTAAGAAATCTCCACACTTTGGTCAAGTTGGTCCTAGGATTTAAGTCATTCAACAATGCTGCTAAGTATTTGGTCTTCGATTACGGAGGGTTCACACATCTCAAATTCCTGGAAATTGAATCGCCAAGTGTGAGTTTCGAAGAAGGGGCACTCCAAAGCCTCCAAATTTTTAAATTGTTTGGTTATGTTTTTTTTTTTTGTTTTTTTGAGATGGCATCAGAGGTACAGAACGTCTGAATGGGATAAAAGAGATTCACATATATACTGGCTTTACACGTGTAACAGAGATGGTCAAAAATCTGGCAGCAAACCATTCAAGTCGTCCCAAATGTTTTGCAACACTACATAAGGCATATGATTTGACTCAGAGTAAGCAGAGCTTTTTGTCAATGCAAAGATGACTTTATTAAGAGATGTATTCTAGTTCTGATCTCCAACTTATCCATTGTTAATATCTTCTATTATGCTTAATTCTCAAACTTGTTATTTTGCTATTCAAATTATCCTTTGTTAATCTCTTCCACTATGCGTAGTCTTTGTATTTTTGAAGCACTGCTCTCTTAATAAATTGCTCTCTTTGTATTTTCTCAAACTTCTTCAAACACTGCTCTCTTAATAAATTGCTATCCAATTATGATGCAGGAGCTTCACGGACACAATTATCTCTTATCATCTAACGTGGCTATGTTCCCCTTCTAATGATTATGAGAAAAAAATGAGAGTACCAATCTCCTTTTTGGATCTAGAAGAAGGACGATCGAAACTACTTATAAATAAGGAAGATGATGAATTCATGACCTCCTGATGTGATTACATTCTATTCGGAGTCCGAATAAGATAGAATCGGCTAACTAAGTCATCAAAATTTTAAATTTGGTCTCTTGACTTTTTTTTATTTGTTTCAAATTGTTAGAATTAGTTTTCTTTTATAAAAATTAATATAGATTTTATCCCTTTATTTTTCTTATTAATTTTCTAAAAAACTTAGTTTAGATTTTTTTAAAAGATTAATTCTTTTTATTTCTCTTTTTTCTGTTGTGATTTTTCTATTGCTATTTTTCTGTTGCAACTTTTTTTTTATTTTTTTTAGGTTATTTAAATAAGGGTTAGAATTAGGGTACAAACGAATTGAGCTGGCTCACTAGCTTTTCGAACATGCTTGAACTTATTTTTGAGCCGAACTCGAGCTCAAATTATATTGTTCGATAATTCACGAGCCGCGCGTGAGCCTTAATATTTTATTAATATAAGTTAATATATATTAAATAAATAAATTTTGAGCCTTTCGAATACCTATTTTCGAGCAATAATTCGAATAATTTACGAACATGTTCAAATCTTTCGAATCGAACCCGAGCTCTAATTCGATCCGAACTCAAATAAAATTTTTTGAATTTGTTAAGCTTTGAATCAAGCTCAAACTTGAATATACCTATTTTGAGCTAAATTCGAGCCTTAGATTTTTCTACATATTCAGTTTGATTTGGTTCGTTTACACCCCTAATTAGAACTCTTGTAAAAACGAAAGTGGTTGATGTTAAATGTATGTTGAGTTTGGTTTTGATTTGAATAAAAATTTATTTTCGCTTAAACCTAGAGGTGACTCCTCTTTGTTTACAAATTATCTTGCTATGTCTTTCTCTACAAACTTCTAATTCAAACGTCACACCCGAAGTTTCTTCCCCGCGTCAGTTGGTATCAGAGTCTTAGATCCATGGATGATCATTGTAGTTGTGGTCGTGAAAAACAGGTTCCGGTTGAGGAAGTCTCACACTGTGATCTTAGGACCAAGATGAGATACTTGAATATCTATAGGGACAAGTCACGGAGTTATCCTAGCATCAGCGACGCAAGATCTAGAAGATTGTGAGGTACGTAGTTGAGATTATGACAGACAGTTTCTGGCTGAGGAAGTCTCACACTTTGAGCATAGTGCCCGAGATCCTAAAGGTTGTAAGTTTTTTTATTTTAATTTGGATAAAAATTTTGTTGAGAAAGATTTGGACGACAAGATTGAAATAGTCAGTGATCCAATTTATGATGAAGACGAGATTGAGGTACTTGTTGAACCTATATTTGATGATGAAGTTGACGAGGTACTTTATGGTGATGACCGTGAGATTTTGATCTTATTTGAAGATGCAGTTCATGTCATTTCAGAAGACAATGTGAAGAAAAGACAGATTATGGATGTTGATGACGTTATTTTGAACTCGATGATGAGTTTTTTTTCAGCCTAGGGTGTCTGATGTAGGAGCATTCAAGGACACAATCATCTCATATCATCTAACACGGCTATGTTCACCTTCGAACTATTATGAGAAGAAAATGAGGCTATCAACCTCCCTTTTGGATTTAGAAGACGGACGATCGAGGCTACTTACAAGGAAGATGATGAGTTCATGGCCTCCTGACGTGGTTGCACTCTATTCAGAGTCCGAACGAGATGGAATCGCTAATTAGGTCGTCAAAACTCTAGATTTGGTTTTTTTAACTTTTTCTTTATTTGTTTTGAATTTTTAGAATTAGTTTTCTTTTATAAAAATTAATATAGATTTTATGGCTTTCTGTTTTTTAGGATTAATTTTCTTTTTTAAAGTTAGTTTAGATTTTTTTTTTTAAGATTAGTTCTTTATACTTTTTCTATTTTTGTTGTAATTTTTCTATGGCAACTTTTTCTTATTTTTTTAGGATATTTAAACCAACGTTAGGATTCTTGTAAAAATGAAGATGGTTGATGTTAAATGTATACTAAATTTGGTTTTGATTTGAATAAAAATTTATTTTCAAAACCTAGAGGTTTGTAGATTATCTTCCTATGTCTTTCTCTGTAAGCCTCTAATTTGAACATCACACCCGGAGTTTCTTCCCCTACGTCAAAATAGGAGTGATTATATGAAAACAATATGATTTGAGATAATGTAATTGTATTGTACAACTGATATGTACCATATTATTCTTGAATTAGACAAGTAGTGGTGTACAATATGTTATTGGAGATATTGGAGAATTAGCTGAATTTAAATATATCAAATTAAATTCAACTTATCTGTTGAGATGACCTGAGTTGATAATCTCAGGCTACCAACAGGGGCTGGATTATGCCAAGTGCTAAATGAAGGCTGCACAGTGGACGAGTGTCAAAGCAAGCATTCGACAAGCCCGTTGAGTAGCATGGTCGAGAGGGCAGTACAACCAAGTCTTAGATCAAACTGAGTGACCGATTAGGCAGATTGGCTGACCGGGTAGAGCGACCGACTGGATCGACGGAGCGGCCGGGATAGTGACCGACCGAGCGTACAGCCGAGCGAGCTGAGCGAGTGACCGACAAGAGAGGTCGGGCAAGTACGCTGAGCGAGCGACTAGGCGAGAGGTCGGCAGGAGAGCGAGCCTATAGCCGAGCGAGCTAAGAGAGCGGTCGGGCGAGAGGCCGGCCAGGCGAGTGCGCTGAGCGAGCGGCCGACCGGGCGAGTGCGCTGAGAGAGAGGCCGATCGGGCGAGTGCGCTGAGCGAGCGACCGGCCGAGAGCGATCTAAGCGAGCTGAGAGAGAGGTCGGGTGAGCGATCTGAGCAAGCTGTCGGGCGAGCGCGCTAAGCGAGCCTATAGCTGAGCAGGCTAAGGCCTACGATGAACGTAGTTTCCTTAAAACATATTTACACCCACCTTCGGCTATTCTTTGAGTCTTTCTCGGGTCGTTTGTTTCCCAAGATACAACTTCTAACCATGATTTCCATCAAGCACTGGTGGTCATGGCCAATTGAAAGGTACTCGATTGTTATCACGGATACTCCACCGAGCAAAAGATGCACGATAGAGGAGGAGGGGAATGTAGGTGGAGAGCTTCAGCTTTTCTATGTGTGGTCGCAACCTCCTTATAAATGTTAGTTATTCCACTTAGGTAAATTTTGCCTTGACCTGTCGGGTATTCGGCGATCGCAGGTCGTGCTCGCACACGAGCTAACTTGGTTCGGTGCAATTCGGGCCCTGGATATGAAACAAATTAGCCCCACCTCCGACTATGCTTCAAGGCTTTTTTCGGGCCGTCTGTTTCCTATGATACAACGGCTAACCGTGATTTCCACCAAACATTGGTGGTCACGACGAACTGAGAGGTACCCGACTTCTATCACGAGTATTCCACCGAGCAAAAGAGCTTCAACTTTTTTATGTGTGGTCGCAACCTCCTTATAAATGTTGGTTGTTACACTTGGGCAAATTTTTCGCTGACAGGTCCGATATTCTACGCGCGCAGGTCATGCTCGCACACAAGTCATCTTGGTTTGGTGCAATCTGGACACTAGATAATGTAATTTCCTTGAAACAAATTCACCCCACCTCCGATTGTGCTTCGAGGCTTTCTCGGGTAGTCTGTTTTCCAGGATACAATAGCTAACCGTGATTTCCACCAAGCATCGGTGGTCACGGCGAACTGAGAGGTACCCAACTACTATCATGAGTACTCTACCAAGCAAACAATGCATGATGGAGGAAGGGAATGTAGGTGAAGAACTTCAGCTTTTCTGTGTGTGGTCATAGCCTCCTTATAAATGTTGGTTGTTCCACTTAGCCAAATTTTATCCCGACCGGTCCTGTATTCGGCGCACGCAGGTCGTACTCACAAGCACTAGTGGTCACAGCAAACTGAGAAGTACCCAACTACTATCACGTGTACTCCACCAAACAAAAGATGCACGATAGAGGAGGAATGTAGGTGAAGAGCTTCAGCTTATCGGTGTGTCGCAACCTCCTTATAAATATTGGTTGTTCCACTTACGTAAATTTTGCCTCGACCGATCCGGTATTCGATGCACTTAGGTCATACTCACACACGAGTCAACTTGGTACAGTGCAATACAGACCTTGGATTTGCACCCCCCTTGGCACTCACGCATGAAAAAGAGCTTCTCCCTTTGCATTTGTTCACATCATCAATGTATGAGAATCAATATAAACCAACTAATATGCCTTAAAGCTCTCAATGTGAAACTAAAGTCTCATTCACAATTAAACCTCTTTTCTTTTCATCTTTTCTCCATTCACATATATTCAACAAGTAGTATGATACATATATAACATTCTCCAGCCATCCCTTCGATGGATTCATAATTATGTGGAAATCTATATAATTCAACTATCATCGTGTGCTTGACCTTGACCATATGTTGATTTAGATGCACACAGACATAACTAATTGGGTTTCAATTTAAAACTTAGTTATGATCATCAGGCAAATATCATATTTCGTAAATACGTTAGACTAGCAGATAACGGTAAAGTAGAGAAAAATCCCCAATCATAACTTGAATTTTGCATGCAATTCCCACTCATGAAAAACTTTGTTTCCACTCCCTGCATGCAAAGTTTTATTTGCTTCAACTCCCTCATGCCAATATTGTGACCTAATTGCCCCTCAAATTTTTTATGTACAAAAGATCCAAAAATGAGTATAATTCCTATTAAATTCAGTATTTTAAACTAGAATCGAGTATATTTTCAATTAAATTGAGTACAACGTTTTTCCTATTTAATATAATTCCTCATAAATTCAGTACCATTTGAAAAAAATCTAGTATATTTTTCATCCAATTAAGTACCATATAAAGAAAATCTAGTATATTTTCCATCCAATTGAGTATCATTTAAAGAAAATTTAGTATATTTTCCATCCAATTGAGGTGGAAAAAGAATCGTACTCAATTTGATAGAAAATATAATAGATTCTAGTTTAATGTACTGAATTTAAGAGGATTTATACTCATTTTTAGACTTTTTATACTTAAAATATCAGGGGCAATTAGGTAAGTATATTAGACTAGGGAGTGAAAACAAAGGTTTTTTCCAATGGAGAGTGTATGTAAAGTTGTGTTTGTCAATGAGGACTGCATGTAAATTTACCCACAGAATAATATGAGACACGTTCTTTATGACTGAAAATGTGATAATATCAAGTATAGTATAAGTATTTAAATGAAATGAACAAAAACAATTTTATTCATTGATCCGAAGACAATAACTAGTTTTGATTAATAATAAGAAAATATATTTAGCAGAAAAAAAAGTAATGAGTTTAGGACTCCTTCAAGACAATGATGTCTTGAGTAAATGATTTGAGATTGGGAGAGAATGATCTGGGATATAAACATCATGAACTATCAGTGGATTAAAATACCATGACTTTCACATCACTGCATTTTCCCAAATCAAAAACCTCAATCAACCAAAAAAAACAACGGATTGGACAAAAATAAAACAACCAAAGCCATTGAAACGAACAAAGAACAAAGCATTATCAGCAAAATGGAACAAAAACATAACAGGCAAAAAGCAGGTTAAAGGAAGGCGGCGGCTCCACCGCTCGATGATGTAGCAACAATTCAAAGGACGATTGCCAACTTGATGTGCATCCTTGAAGCAGAAGCAGGTTGTTGGATTCTATAGTTTAGTGAGAAAAAATAAAATCAAATTGAAATATATTTTGCCAATCTGGAGCGACACCATCCCATGATAAAAAGGGTTCGTTTATCGGATTGAATTGAGTCTCGGGTAGCCTCATTCACCTATAATCTTCTCGAGTTAACCCAAACCCCAAACATTTGTATCTCTAGATCTTGCTTCAGTTGGAGAACCATTGCAGCACTGGGTGCGGGAAGTGAGGGCGGTGGCCTACGATGCCTAGGTTGACTTACATTTCACCGTTGGTCAGACTTTGTATCACTTGATACAAGCTTAACCAAAGGCAAGTATCACTTGATATGGACCACACATGATTTGTATCGAGCATCACGAGTAAACAATTAAGGTTTGCTTGTGTCCATCAAGTTCCAATTTTGGTCCACTAGTAGTTTCTTTCACGATGATCGACACAATGTAATTTGAAACTATGCTAGCTAGATATTGCACAAGGATTGAAGCCACTGGATATGGAGTTCAATAATCATCTTTGGTTGTTTCATTTACACATGAACTTCCATATCAAATCTACATTAGCTACTCCTAAAGGGTACTCAAACTCATGAAAGTTGTCAAAGTTATTTACAGGTTCAATTTTTTTTTTTGTTCTTTTTGAATAATTATTTTCTGTATGGCATTTGCCATACCAATGTCATTCGGTCCACACCAGAGGCGGTCCTGAGAAAAACTAGGCCCGGGGTAAAACTATAGATTTGGCCGTTTGGGGCCTCCCTCTTACATTAACTTAAAAACTCGAGGGAGGGTAGCACGGTGAAGGACGATGTCGTCGTGCCGTCGCGCTGTCCCGGCGTTGCACCATCGTGGGGAACTTCGGAGTTCGGCAGCGATGACGATGAGAGGGGGGGGCACGACTAGAGGGAGGGCGATTGGGCGAAAGAGTGCTAGGGAGAGAGGGAGGATGAGAGAGCTAGAGAGGGAGGGCGAGTTCACTTTGGTGAGGAGGGAGAGGGCTAGGGCGAGAAGGTTTCAATTCGGCGAGGAGAATTCGACGAGAAATTTAAACTATATATTTTTAATAATATATTAAAATAAATTATGGGGCTCCACCCAAAGTGGGGCCCTGGGCAGGTGCCCTGCCTGCCCCCCACCAGGGTCGCCCCTGATTCACACGACCTACTAGGACTTCCTGTCTGGTCCTCTTAATTCGAACATAGGAGTCCCCACTATCTTTGTTCGAGGTAATATTGTACCCACATGGCTTAATCAGACCATGACACTAGTGCATAGTCGGCGATTAAACCTTCTGGCAGTCCAGGCTCTGATACCACTTGTATGATCGTATAGGAATTTAGATATCTCCACAATTACATTATATTATCAACTTTGGACCTAAATCCTCATGATTTTGCTCTTGGGCTATACCCAAAAGGCCTCATGCCAATGGAGATATCTTTTCTTTTTATAAACCCATGATCTTTTTCATGTGTTTTCAATGTATGACTATGTTTACAACCTTACAACCCCAACATACCATACTTAATGTTAAGGAAAATAATAGAAAACTCAGAGACACCATAGGAGAATAAAATAAATTTTCACATAAATTCATTGATAAATAAATAGTCTATTTATAAGCTAATACATAACTCATACTCAATAACCCACTAACTCCATTAACATCTTAACTCCATTAACACCTCAACACTAACGACCAACTCCACGTTACAACAATTATCCTATTATTTCTCATTCATTAAATTACAACTAAATAAATTAAATATGAACAATTTCTATAACCACTAACTTTCATCACTAATTAAAACATGTTAACTCATCAATCTACTAACATACTAATTTTATCAATAATTACTCTCTTAAACTGATATTCTAAATGTAATAATCAGTTTAATAAGAATTCAAACTTTAAAATTCCATGTAGAAACACCAAATAACTTTCTGAACTTTTGAAATGCAGAAAATTTAAGAGACTTGATTAGTTTATCAACAATTTAATCTTTGCTTATGCAATAAACATGATTAATAATTTTATCATTTGTGAGATTTCTCAAGAAATGATACCTCACATCGATGTTTTTATTTCGACCATGTAGCACTGGGGATTTTTAATAGAAAGTTTTATTGTCAAACTGTCATCACAATAAATCTAAGTAGGTTCATGTGTTAGAATGTATACTGAAAGCCTAAGCTTTTGTAAATATTTATTTTGAATAAAGAATCATATTTGGTCAAATTGACTATATTTAGTTGTAGTTGTTCAATTAATTTATATTGTAGATAACATAGTATGTGGTGTCACATACAGAAGATGATGTTGTCAGTACCTTATAAATTATAAACAGTAGCTCACGACCAAAATGGAAAGGAACAAACCATTGGAAGGTCGTAGTGTAATTAGGAATTAGTTTATCTTAACTAAATAATTATACTAGTATACTTAGAGTGTATTGAGTAGGACCATTAGAGGTCGTTTCTTTTATACTGACTTTATAAAGGAACAAAGACCTCAGTTATTATAGAAGTGTGTGCTCTTAATCCTAATATAATAACAAGCACATATATTTGATATTTATTTCTTTAATTTATCAATGGGTGAGATTTAGTTCGATAAATCAATAAGCCCGATAAGTTGGGAAATGATATCACTTATAGTGTGTGTTGTTGATTATAGAAGGAAATTGTGTCCTAGTAATCTAGGTTGATAATGTCCCCAAGATGAGCTCATAAGGTTTGTCATGTTAAATCCTGCAGGTGGACTTAGTCCAACATGACGATAAGGTTGAGTGGTACTATTCTTGGACTAAGATATTAATTAAATGAGTTGTCAGTAACTCACTTAATTAGTGGGCATTCGACATCTTAAACACAGGGAGACTAACACACTCATAATAAGAAGGAGCCCAAAAAATGTAATTTGGGATTGGTGCGGTAGTTCAATAATAGTTCTCTAGTGGAATGAATTATTATTGATAAAATTAAGTTGTGTGTTCGGGGCGAACACGGGATGCTTAATTTTATCGGGAGACCAAAACCAATTCCTCCTCTCGGTCCCTATCGTAGCCTCTTATTTATAGAGTACTATACCCACCTTCGTACCCATGATATAGGGGCCGGCCAAGCTAGCTTGTGGTTCAAGCTAGGGCCGGCCAAGCTAGCTTGTGGTTCAAGCTAGGGCCGACCAAGCCTTGATTCATGGGTGGCCGGCCCTAGCTTCAACCCAAGCTTAGGTGGCCGGCCCCCATTAAAATAAAAATAATTTTAATTTTTAATTTTTCTTATATGGGAGATATAATTTATTGGAGAGAATTAAAATTAAAATATCTCTTTTAAAAGGATCTACAAAAGATTAAAGAAAGTGATTAGATCTCTTTCCTTATTTGTAGATTGGAAAGATATTTTATTTTTTCTCTTTGTAAATTATTCACATGTTGAAAAATAAAAATTATAGAAATTTCTTTTTATCAACCATGAAGGGATTTTAAAAGGAAATTTTATTTTTTAAAATTTCCGAACACAAATAAGGAATTTTTAATTGTTGATTAAAAATTGTCTTGTTTGTTCTTATTAAGGTGGCCGGCCATAATTAATTGATTAAGAAATTTTATTTAATTTTTCTTAATTAATTGTTGTCAAGGAAAGTTAAGAAAATTTTATTGTAATTAAATTTCCTTATTTACCAAAGCTAAGGAATATAAAAGAGGGGGTTGGGGTGCCTTCATGAGACACAACCTCTATTATTCTCTCCCTCTTTTTCCTTGGTGTTGTGGCCAGCCATCCTCTCTCCCTCTCTTCCTCTTTGTGGTGGCCGAAACCCTTCTTTGCTTGGAGCTCTTGTGGTGGCCGGATACTACTTGGAGAAGAAGAAGAAGAAGGAGAGAAAGCTTGCATCCCTTGGAGCTTGGTTGGTGTTTTTTCTTCATCCTTGGTGAAGCTTTTGATTTGGCCGAACCTAGCAAGGAGGAGAAGAAGGTGCTTTGGTGGTTTCTCATCTCGGAAGATCGTTGCCCACACAACGTCCGAGGTTAGAAGAGGAATACGGTAGAAGATCAAGAGGTCTTTCTAAAAGGTATAACTAGTATTTTTCCTTTCCGCATCATACTAGTTATTTTTTGAAATAATACTAAATACAAGAGGCATGCGATTCTAGTATTTTGAATTTGTTTTCGATGTTGTGTTCTTTGTTTTTTTTTCTTGTGATTTGATTGTTCTTTTCGGTTAACCTAAAGTTATTTTAGGAAATTAAATATTAGCTTTCCTTAAAAGGTTTTGTCTAGTCGGTGGTGATTGTTCCCATATCCAAGAAGGTCATGTGCCTCGCCACGTCAGTACTGGAAACCAATTATGGAAATTAATATTTAATGGAATTAATAACTTAGGTGATTTGGATCGAACGTGTTAAGTTCCGCAGGAGATCCAAGTCAAAACCTAAAAGAACAAATAGATTAAATTTTGGATCAAACGTGTTAAGTTCTGCAGGCGATCCAAGTTTAATTTAAAAGAACACATGGTAGCTAGGAAAAGGTTCAGACCTTTGTATAAAATTTTTATACAGTGGAACCATTAGATTTTCCTAGTAGCAACTAACAATTGGTATCAGAGCTAGGGTTTTGCCTCTGTGTTTTTGGTATTAGTTTAATCATGCACATGTCATACATAATTTAGGCAGGTTAATAGTAGGATGTGCTAACTTTGTGGATGCAGGGTCCAACTATTATGGCTCATAGTTTTTATGTGTGTGATTGGACCCTTGGATATGTCAAGGGCAATTATATGTGTGTGTATGATTGTATGATAAAATACAGCAGGAGCTGTATTTAGTTTTTATTAGAATTTTATTTTTGATCTAGTTACATGTACATTCCTTTTATGGAATATAGGATCAATGGATGTAGATATTTATTTTATGTTCGATCTAGTTTACATGTACATTCCTTCGAGGAATATAGGATCGAAAATGTAAAATTCTATTTATGTCGCGGATCGAATCTTGCAAGGCGTGGAACCTTTTGAGGACCAGAGGTGCAGCGGAACAAGGAGCAAGATGGATGCGACAGCTAGACCTGGTGGCGGTGGCCAAATATGGCTGCAGCTAGGGATGACAACACACGGAGGACAACATAGATAAAAGCCATAATAGTTGAAAATTAGATTTTCTATTTATTACTTTTATATTGTGCTGTGTGTGCATGTTAGTATACATGTTTAGTAGGCTAGCATAGTTAAAATTCCTCATTTATAAATAACTAAGTGGGAGAGAGATTTTAAATAAATTCCACGGTCTCCATTACTGGTTTGTAAGTGATGCAAACAAGCTTGCGCGTTGGCTCTGAGTGCCTTCCTCCATATCGGATGAGCTTGTTTGTGGATCACTAAAACAAACTTCCATTTTGGATGACTATAAGAAGTTAATTAAGAACGTGTGATCTTCCCCATCGGAAGGGGCACAATTTTATTAATGGACTTAGTGTCAAGTAATGGTGTACACTTAGCCACGTCTAATAGTATCCTCCCCATCGGAGTCACTACTATTATTCGTGTGACCAAAGGATACCAACTATTAATTTTATTTGTCAAAAAGTTAGGTTGACAAGATAATAAAATTAATGGGTTAAACCCTCCTTTTACAAATGATGAATTTGTATACGTCCACACTATCGTGGCATACAAAATTCACGGTGTTTTGAGTTGTTGGTTAATTTAAAATAGTATTGTTTGAGGAATCAATATTATTCTAAATTTAGAGTTCTGACCAAAAGTTATTTGTGATTCTTAGGATGACTTTCAACCCACTGTCCATCATACTACAACAGAATAGACTTACTGGACCTAACTATATAGATTGGAAAAGGAAGCTGGACATTGTTCTTACTGCTGAAAGCTATAAGTTTGTACTGACTGAACCTTGTCCTGATGCACCCACTGGTGAATCTACTCAAGAGGAGATTGAATATCATAAGAAATGGGTAAAGGCAGATGAGATGGCGCGGTGCTACATTTTGGCTTCAATGTCAAATGTATTGCAACATCAGCATCAAGATTTACCAACAACTTATGATATTATGAACAATCTCAAGGAACTCTTTGGTCATCAGGATCGGGCTTCTAGACAAGAAGCCATGAGAAAGATAATGACAGCCACCATGCAAGAGGGTACTCCTGTGAGGGATCATATCCTAAAGATGATGGCTTATATGAACGAGATACAGATCCTTGGAGGAGAAATTGATGGAGAACCCCAGATCGATATGATCCTCCAAACACTACCTAGAAGTTTTGAGCAATTCCGCCTGAATTACAATATGAACAAAAGGGTATATTCATTGGCGGAACTATTGACAGAACTTCAGGCAGCAGAAGGTTTGTTTCGTCACAATTCTCATATTCACTATGCTGAAAATGGTTCTATTTCTAAACCGAAAGGAAAGAAGAAGAAGAAACAAGTCAGTTCAGCAAAGAAAGTGAATAAATCTCAGAGTACAGGACCTAAAGCTGGAATGAAGAAGCCGAAGGGCAAGTGCTTCATCTGCAAGCAGTCAGGGCATTGGAAGGCGGACTGTCCTCGTAGGAATCAGAACAACAAAGGTATATCTCATGCTCTAGTTGTTGAAACATGGTTAGCGGTGTTATCTACCAGCACCTGGTGTGTAGATACGGGAGCCACTGATCATGTCTGCAATTCCTTGCAGGAGTTCCAGGAAACCCGACGACTAATTGAAGGAGAGATTACCGTCTACATGGGCAATGCTACTAAGGTGGCGGCTATTGCAGTGAGAGACGTCTACTTATCTTTTAATAGAAATAGAAATTTGGTTTTAAGAAATTGTCTTTATGTACCCAGTTTTAAAAAGAATTTAATTTCAGTTTCTAAACTGTTTTTAGATGGATATTCAGTTTCCTTTAGTAACGATGTAGTTATTAAGAGAAATAAAGTGATTATCTGTTCTGGTGCATTAGCTGGCAATTTGTATACTTTAAATCCAATTTCTCCCACAAAGCAAAACATGGAAATTTATAACTCATCTTCTAACTCAAATAAGAGAAAAGAACCTTCAGAAATGAACCAAGCATATCTTTGGCATCTAAGGCTTGGTCATATTAACTTAAGTAGGATTCAAAGGCTTATAGCCGATGAACTTTTGGGTTCATTAGAGTTGGAAAATTTTCCAACTTGTGAATCTTGCTTGGAAGGTAAAATGACCAAGAGGCCTTTTAAGGCCAAGGGGTATAGAACCAAAGAAGTGTTAGAATTGGTTCATTCTGATTTGTGTGGTCCTATGTCTATCCAGGCTAGAGGTGGTTTTGAATATTTTGTCTCTTTTATAGACGATTATTCAAGATACGGATACATTTACCTAATGCGCCGCAAGTCCGAGTGCTTTGATAAGTTCAAAGAGTACAAGGCTGATGTGGAGAAACGACTAGGTAAAAGTATCAAGACACTACGGTCTGATCGTGGTGGCGAATATCTCTTAGGAGAGTTTAGGAATTACTTATCAGAAGCCGAGATTCAATCCCAATTGTCTGCACCTGGTACACCCCAATAGAATGGTGTGGCAGAACGAAGGAATAGGACTCTTATGGAAATGGTTAGATCGATGATGAGTTATTCAGAATTACCAAATTCGTTTTGGGGATACGCTCTGGAAACAGCAGTGTACATTCTGAACTTAGTACCTTCTAAATCAGTTTCTTCTACTCCCACAGAATTGTGCAATGGGCGAAAGCCTAGTTTAAGACATATTCAGATTTGGGGTAGTCCAGCACATGTGCTGAAACCAGATGCTGATAAGTTAGAATCTCGTACAGAAGTTCGCGTGTTTGTAGGGTATCCCAGAGGAACGAAAGGTGGTTTATTTTATAGTCCTAAAGACCAGAAGGTCATTGTTAGCACCAATGCCCAGTTTTTAGAAGAAGACTATATAATGGATCACAAGCCCAGTAGCAAAGTTGTTTTAGAAGAACTTAGAGAGGACACGTCTACCTTAGTACCAACAGTACAAGATGAAGTACCACAAGAGACTGCAACACGTGTCACACATGATACACAACCACAGACTGTGCCTCGTCGTAGTGGGAGGGTTGTTAGGCAACCTGATAGATTCATGTTTTTGGAAGAGTCTTCGGACTTGATCCCGGGTAAACATGAACCTGATCCCCGAGCATATGATGAAGCACTCCAAGATATAGATGCAGCATCTTGGCAAAAGGCAATGAATTCTGAAATAGAGTCTATGTACTCTAATAAGGTCTAGGAGCTCGTAGAACCACCTGATGGTGTAAAAGCCGTTGGATGCAAGTGGGTCTACAAAAGGAAAAGAGGGAAAGACGGGATGGTAGAAACCTTCAAAGCTAGGCTTGTTGCGAAAGGGTACACTCAGAAAGAGAGAATCGATTATGAGGAAACCTTTTCACCGGTAGCCATGCTTAAGTCTATCCGGATACTCTTATCCATTGCTGCTCATATGGATTATAAGATTTGGCAAATGGATGTCAAGACAGCTTTCCTTAATGGAAGTCTTGAAGAGAACATCCATATGAAGCAACCAGAAGGGTTTATTGAAAAAGGCAAAGAGCATCTAGTGTGCAAGCTCAATCGGTCTATTTATGGACTGAAGCAAGCTTCAAGGTCTTGAAACATCCGATTTAATGAAGTAATCCAGTCATATGGATTTATTCAGTGTCCGGATGAGTCTTGTGTATACAAGAAGTGTAACGGAAACGTGGTGGTATTTCTTGTACTATACGTAGATGATATTTTGTTAATTGGCAACAATGTCAAGGTATTATCAGACGTAAGGGTATGGTTGTCCAAACAATTTGATATGAAGGACTTAGGAGATTGTGCACACATTCTTGGGATCAAAGTTATAAGGGATCGCAAGAAAAGAATGTTGTGTCTGTCCCAAGCTTCATATATAGATACAATCCTTGCTCGTTTTAGCATGCAAGATTCCAAGAAAGGTTTCTTACCTTTTAGGCATGGAGTAGCTCTATCTAAAGAGATGCCTCCGAAGACATCAAAGGAGATAGAGGACTGTTGGGTTTTTCAGGCCGCGAAAACCGCGTTTTCGCGTCGCGGAAACCCAGAATCACCCATGCCACTGGATCTCGTGCGAAGAAAACTTACGAAAAATACGAGTACGATTTTAAACGTCGATCTTCAGTAGATCTACAAACGGAAAGCCTTATCCCTTTGAAGCTTGCCCTCGCAAATCCCGCTCGTCCAACGGTACGCCGGATCTCGAAGTTGTCAACGTAGACAACTCTCTATATGTATCCACACAAGCAAGAGATGGAGAATAATCTCTAAGGATGTGCTAGCAACCTTAGAGATCATTAGGGAGGAGAGGGAGAGCAAGAAGAAAAACTCAAGAGGAAGAAGAAGATGGAGTTACTACCACTTGAATGAAAAAATCAATTTTTTCATCCCCACTAAAAGTGGTCGGCCACTTCAAGGCATGTAACCCCCATGGAATATCAAGAGTCAAGTCTCTTGATCTCCTCCATGAGGTGGCATTTGGTCAAGTCAAACTTGACCAAATGAAGAAGCCTTGATGATGTGGCATTGGTCAAGTCAAAGTCAAGTCAAAACTTGACTCTTCATCTTCCTACTTAAGTCAAGTCAAACTTGACCATTTCACTCCCTTGGTTGATCTAATCTAACCATTGGTTCAAGTTAATTTTAATTTAATGAATCTCCATTCATTGAATTAAATTAATTAAATGAGTCTAAGTCCAAATTAGACTCACTTAACACATGAACCAAATTGAGTCCAACTCAATTAGCCTACTTTGGATTACTCATAATCCAATTTAGTTCATCATATGAACCTAATCATTTAGGTTCATCAAATGAACCTAATCTCCATCTAATTGCCCTTAGTGTGTGACCCTATAGGTTCTTGTAATGTTGGCAATGCCCCTAAACCCATTTAGGGGCATAAGTAATGAGCGGTATCTAGCAACACATCATTACTACCCAAGTTACAAGAATGTTGAGATCCAACATCACCTTGTGACTACTAGTTGTGACTCCTCACAATATATGACAAGTGTCCTTCTATCCTAGACATCTAGATTGATCAATGTGAGGCATAGACCGTGTCATCCTCTGATCAATCTAAATCTTGAACTCCAAGTAAACTCACTAAATCAAATGAGCTCAATATCTTATATTGACTCATTTGGGCATGACCATGCACTTCGTGGTCTCACTCTATCAAGAATACCGATGTCTCTCCCGTCATATAGGAGGGATAGATCTCATCTACATCACTCACATCCCTCTGCATAATTCATTACATACCCAGTAATCGCCTTTATAGTCCACCCTGTTACGGGTGACGTTTGACGAAACTAAAGTACATAACTCCTTATGTAGGGAACCATGGTGACTTCAGGTCTAAGGACTAGTAGTCATACTAATAGCCACATGAGAAAGTATATGACACTCATATAATGATCCATGATACTTTCTCATGGCGGGTCATTCAGTATACATTCTCCAATGCATACCCATTTGTCAACTTGATATCTCTATATCCATGACTTGTGAGATCAAGTCATCGAGTTGACCTACATGCTAGTCTTATTACATTAACATTGTCCCTGAATGTTAATACTCGACTAGAAATGTTTAAGAGTAGTGTTCCCTATATCATCTCACTATCGGTTCAACTAACCGATTGATATAGGTGAGAACCGTCTACTCAAGGACATTATTATACTTAGTTTATTTGGCACCAATACAAGTAAGTATAATAACCAAAAACCAAATACCTTTATTTATATAGAATATGATACAACAAGTCTAAAATACAATCATCAAATGATTGGCTCTAGGGCTCTAGCTAACAATCTCCCACTAGCACTAGTGCCAATCAGTGTAGGCTCTAAGCCCCAATGACCTAGTGTGACCATCATACTTCTTCTGTGCCAAAGCCTTGGTCAAGGGATCTGCGATGTTATCCTCTGTAGGTACTCTGCAAATCTTCACATCTCCTCTCTCGATGATCTCTCGAATGAGATGGAAGCACCGTAGTATGTATTTGGTCCGCTGGTGTGAGCGAGGTTCCTTCGCCTGTGCTATAGCTCCATTGTTGTCACAATATAGCTCAATAGGGTCAGCAATCTAGGAACCACCCCAAGTTCAGTGATGAACTTGTGAATCCAAACTGCCTCCTTTGCTGCCTCTGATGTAGCAATATACTCGGCCTCTGTCGTAGAATCAGCTACTGTGTCCTGCTTCGAACTCTTCCAGCTCACAGCACCACTATTAATGCAAAACACGAACCCCGACTGCGATCTATAGTCGGTCTGGAAGCTAGCATCACTGTAACCCTTTACAGCTAGCTCATCATTGCCTCCATATATCAAGAAATATTCTTTAGTCCTTCTTAAGTACTTAAGAATATTCTTGACCGCTATCCAGTAACTTTCACCTAGATCTGACTGGTATCTGCTCGTCATGCTCAAAGCATACGAGACATCAGGTCGAGTACATAGCATAGCGTACATGGTCGATCCTATGGCTGAGGCATAAGGGATCTGATCCATGCGGTCTCTCTCCTCTCTAGAAGAGGGACCTTGAGTCTTCGAAAGACTCACGCCATGTGACATCGGCAGAAATCCCTTCTTGGAGTTCTGCATGGCAAACCGAAGGAGTACCTTGTCAATGTATGTACTCTGACTTAGGTCAAGCAATCTCTTAGATCTATCTCTATAGATCTGTATCCCTAGAATGCGGGATGCTTCACCTAAGTCCTTCATTGAGAAACAAGTCCCTAGCCAAGCCTTGATAGACTGTAGCAAAGGGATGTCTTTCCCAATGAGAAGTATGTCATCCACATACAATATGAGGAAGACAACTACGTCCCCTACAACCTTCTTGTAGACACAAGGCTCATCTTCGTTCTTGATGAAACCAAACTGTTTGATTGCATCATTGAATCGAAGATTCCAGCTCCGAGAAGCTTGCTTTAGTCCATAAATGGACCTATGCAGCTTGCATAATCTCCTAGTATGTTGTGGATCTACAAAACCCTCAGGTTGTGTCATGTACACATCCTCGAGTAGGTTTTCATTCAGAAACGTGGTTTTGACATCCATCTGCCATATCTCATAGTCATGGTAGACTGCAATAGCAAACATAATCCGAATGGACTTAAACATCGCTACTGGAGAAAATGTTTCATCATAGTCAATACCATGAATCTGCTTGAAACCTTTAGCTACCAAGCGCCCCTTATAGATAAGTCCATCCATGTCAGTCTTTCTCTTAAAGACCCACTTACACCCAATGGGTTTTACCCCTTCAGGTGGATCAACCAAAGTCCATACTTGGTTGGTGTACATGGATTCCATCTCGGATCTCATGGCCTCTAGCCATTTCTCAGAATCTGGTCTCATCACAGCTTCCTGAAAGGTGGTAGGCTCATCATCTATGAGCATAACATCATCATGGTCAGACAAGAGAAATGAGTATCTCTCAGGCTGACGACGTACCCTATCAGACCTGCGAAGAGGTATGTCTACTTAAACTAGTTGTTGTTCCTCAACTCTTTGTCGAACAACATCATCCACAACACTTTGTGGTTCCAGTTCAACTTCCATCGAGGCATCAGTGCTATTGTTCGCATCTTGAACTTCTTCAAGATCGAACGTGCTCCCACTAGTCTTTCTTGAAACTAAGTCCCTTTCTAGAAAGACCCCAGTCTTTGCCACAACCACCTTGTGCTGACTGGGAATGTAGAAGTAATATCCCTTAGTTTCCTTGGGATATCCAATAAAATAGCACTTGTCGGATTTGGGTCCTAACTTGTCTGAGACTTGACGTCGAACGTAAGCCTCACAACCCCAAATCCTCATGAAAGACACCTGGGCATCTCTCCCAGTCCATATCCTATATGGTGTCTTTATCACAGCCTTGGATGGAACTCGGTTGAGTATAAAAGCTGTCATGTCTAGAGCATAACCCCAAAGGTATGTTAGAAGATCTGTGTGACTCATCATCGATCGCACCATATCTAATAGGGTATGATTCCTCCTTTCGGATACACCATTCCACTATGGTGTTCCAGGAGGTGTGAGTTGGGATAGGATCCCACACTCTGCTAGATAGTCACAGAACTCATGGCTAAGGTATTCTCCACCTCGATCGGATCAAAGTATCTTAATACTCTTGCCAAGCTGGTACTGTACTTCATTCTTGAATTCTTTGAACTTTTCAAAGGATTCAGACTTATGTGTCATCAAGTACACATAATCATATCTACTGAAGTCATCAATAAATGTGATGAAGTACCTATAACCGCCTCTAGAAGCGACATTGAAAGGGCCACATACATCACTATGTATAAGTCCTAACAAATCAGTCGCTCTCTCGTTGTGCCCACTAAAGGGAGTCTTGGTCATCTTGCCTCGTAGGCATGACTCGCATACCTCATATGATTCAAAATCAAATGAGTCCAGCATACCATCCTTATGGAGCTGGGATAAGCGCTTGTCATTTATATGACCTAAGCGACAGTGCCAGAGATAGGTTTGGTTCATGCCATTTGACTTGAACCTCTTGGTATTTATGTTATAGATAGGGCTCTCAAGGTCTAGAATATAGAGTCCGTTTATCAGAGGTGCACTACAATAGAACATATCGTTTAAAAATACGGAACAATATTTGTTCTTTATTGTAAACGAGAAACCTTTCTTGTCCAAACAAGAAACTGATATAATGTTCTTAGTTAATGTAGGCACATAACAACAATCGACTAACTCTAGTACAAGCCCAGAGGGTAGAGATAGAAAGTAAGTCCCTACAGCAACAGCAACAGCAACAACCCGTGCTCCATTGCCTACTCGTAGATCCACCTCGCCCTTTGTCAATGCCCTGCTATTTCTTAGCGCCTGCACATCAGTATAAATGCGAGAAGCACATCCAGTATCTAATACCCATGATGTAGAAATAGATAGATTGACTTCTATAACATATATACCTGAAGTGGAAGTCTCACTTCGCTTCTTCTTAAGATCCTCCAAGTATACCTTGCAGTTCCTCTTCCAGTGCCCGGTCTGACCGCAGTGGAAGCAGGTAGCATCCTTGGCGACCCCTCCTTTAGGTTTCAGTGCCTTGCCTTTTCCCTTGGCTTGGGACTTTCCCTTGCCTTTGGGCTTGCCCTTGCCCTTATGTTTCTGAACCATCAGAACAGTGTTGGGCTTAGCCTTCTTAAGGTTCAGCTCAGCAGTTCTTAACATGCTAAGCAGCTCGGGCAGTGGCTTGTCAATCTCGTTCATATTGTTGTTTAGAACGAATTGACTGTAGCTATCCGGCAAGGATTGCAAGATCAGGTCAGTGGTCAGCTCTTGGCCAAGTGGGAACCCCAACCTTTGTAGGTTCTCTATGTACCCAATCATTTTGAGTACATATGGGCCTATAGGAGCCCCGTCTGACATCTTGCACTGAAACAGTGCCCTTGAGATCTCAAATCTCTCATGCCTCGCTTGACCTTGATACAGTTGACGAAGATGTTCAACCATATCGTAAGCGTCCATTAACTCGTGTTGCTTCTGAAGCTCAGATTTCATGGTCGCGAGCATTAGACAAGACACATCTAATGCGTCATCTTGATGCTTCTTGAAAGCATCTCGGTCAGCTCGCGGGGTAGTGGCAGGAGGAGCCTCCGGAATGGGCGGCTCCAGAACGTACAGTTTACATTCTTGGGTGAGAACTATTCTCAGGTTCCTGTACCAGTCCAGGAAGTTTGCTCCGTTGAGCTTGTCCTTCTCGAGGACAGATGGCAGGGAGAAGGTGTTCGTGTTCGACGTCATGCTACTCTACAACAGAAATAAAATCATAAATAAATATCATATTCTTAATCATTTAATTATGCCTTTAACTAAATGATGCTCCCACTGAATTCTATAATTCATGTGGGACAAGATCCACATCATACTAACCCTTGAGTTAGCTTTGGCTAATACGCCCAAGACTTAGTATGATCGGTAGGTAACGATTACCAATTATATCTCTATGCAACTCTTATTTATAGGATAAAATCCGCATTTATATTAAAACTCGAGTTAGCTTTGGCTAATACGCCCAAGAGTTAATATAAACGTGATTTTGTCCTACCTTTCCAACAGTTGGAATAATGCCTACAGTTGTACTCGATCCAACCGAGTTAACTAGTTACTCAATCTAATTGAGTTGAACTCACCCATGCGTTGATAGGCGGGACCAAGATTGTCCCTCCGTACCCTACCAAGATAATATGTGTTGCTCTGCTTTGGCAGATTCAACAACACATGTGATCGAGGTAGTAGTAGGTATCACAGCACGGTAGGCACTAGAGTTGACGTGATTTAAATCTAATCTAAATGATGATGCGTATCAAATACTTGATTTAGATCTAATCTAATCGTGGGGTGCATCATGTGCACGAGTTAGATCTTATCTAATCGCTAGGCACTAATTAACTACTTAATTAAACATGCATCACATACATATAAGCAATTAATTAAATTATTTTGTGATTGTGTCATGGCCCTACTACGATCTTCTCAAGCCAATGAGAAGATCGGATGGTCAACCTAAGGTCAACAGCTTCTCAAGCTTCTTCCTTTGACCACCTTGTGTTGCTCGCGCCCTCCTCGTAACTCCGTCTCGTGTGGACCTTCCACTGCTTCAAAATTACATTACATTTTTGAAACTCGAGTTACATTTGAGTCTAAATCTAATTTACAACCAGAATATAAGAGAAAGGCACGACGCGCAGGTCGCGAAAATAAAATAAAATAAAATAAAATAAATACAGCACGCACATCACATAACGGCACGCAGGCCGTATTATGAATTACAACACAATTGTCCAATCGAATTAGGTCTTTGGGCCATGACTATCACAAAAATAATATATAATTCAAAATTATATATTTTTCATAATTTTCTGTAATTTTTCATAATTTTACAGATTTTATGAGTAAATTTTTCCCGGCGGTCCCGATTAGCGATTTCGGGCGCAATCGCGGAGCAAATCCCCTTGCGGGGTTAGGGGCAGTACCCCTACCCGCGATCTAACCATCGCGAGTTGCTCCTAAGCAATCCAAGAGCGCCTTAGCCCGCTGTCCCAAAAGATTTTGGGTCGAAACATTACCGTTTTGGAAAAACTTCTCGGTAGTCGAAGCCTACAAGTGTTGAAACACTTGTGCTTCGCTTCTACGAGAAAAATACCCATAAAATCATAAAAATTAGAAAATTCACAGAATGTTACAGTATGCATATTTTTCATAAAAATACTAATTGAAACTCGTACTCGCTTCGCACGTGGCTCTGATACCCCTGTTGGGTTTTTCGGGCCGCGAAAACCGCGTTTTCGCGTCGCGGAAACCCCGAATCACCCATGCCACTAGATCTCGTGCGAAGAAAACTTATGAAAAATACGAGTACGAGTTTAAATGTCGATCTACAGTAGATCTACAAAGGAAAAGCCTTATACCTTTGAAGCATGCCCTCGCAAATCTCGCTCGTCCAACGGTACGCCGGATCTCGAAGTTGTCATCGTAGACAACTCTCTATATGTATCCACACAAGCAAGAGATGGAGAATAATCTCTAAGGATGTGCTAGCAACCTTAGAGATCAGTAGGGAGGAGAGGGAGAGCAAGAAGAAAAACTCAAGAGGAAGAAGAAGATGGAGTTACTACCACTTGAATGAAAAAAATCAATTTTTTCATCCCCACTAAAAGTGGCCGGCCACTTCAAGGCATGTAACCCCCATGGAATATCAAGAGTCAAGTCTCTTGATCTCCTCCATGAGGTGGCATTTGGTCAAGTCAAACTTGACCAAATGAAGAAGCCTTGATGATGTGACATTGGTCAAGTCAAAGTCAAGTCAAAACTTGACTCTTCATCTTCCTACTTAAGTCAAGTCAAACTTGACCATTTCTCTCCCTTGGTTGATCTAATCTAACCATTGGTTCAAGTCAATTTTAATTTAATGAATCTCCATTCATTGAATTAAATTAATTAAATGAGTCTAAGTCCAAATTAGACTCACTTAACACATGAACCAAATTGAGTCCAACTCAACTAGCCTACTTTGGATTACTCATAATCCAATTTGGTTCATCATATGAATCTAATCATTTAGGTTCATCAAATGAACATAATCTCCATCTAATTGCCCTTAGTATATGACCCTATAGGTTCTTGTAACGTTGGCAATGCCCCTAAACCCATTTAGGAGCATAAGTAATGAGCGGTATCTAGCAACACATCATTACTACCCAAGTTACAAGAATGTTGAGATCCAACATCACCTTGTGACTACAAGTTGTGACTCCTCACAATATATGACAAGTGTCCTTCTATCCTAGACATCTAGATTGATCAATGTGAGGCATAAACTGTGTCATCCTCTGATCAATCTAAATCTTGAACTCCAAGTAGACTCACTAAATCAAATAAGCTCAATATCTTATATTGACTCATTTGGGCATGGCCATGCATTTCGTGGTCTCACTCTATCAAGAATACCAATGTCTCTCCCGTCATATAGGAGGGATAGATCCCATCTACATCACTCACATCCCTCTGCATAATTCATTACATACCCAGTAATCGCCTTTATAGTCCACCCTGTTACGGGTGACGTTTGACGAAACTAAAGTACATAACTCCTTATGTAGGGAACCATGGTGACTTCAGGTCTAAGGACTAGTAGTCATACTAATAGCCACATGAGAAAGTATATGACACTCATATAACGATCCATGATACTTTCTCATGGCGGGTCATTCAGTATACATTCTCCAATGCATACCCATTTGTCAACTTGATATCTCTATATCCATGACTTGTGAGATCAAGTCATCGAGTTGACCTACATGCTAGTCTTATTGAATTAACATTGTCCCTGAATGTTAATACTCGACTAGGAATGTTTAAGAGTAGTGTTCTCTATATCATCTCACTATCGGTTCAACTAACCGATTGATATAGGTGAGAACCGTCTACTCAAGGACATTATTATACTTAGTTTATTTGACACCAATACAAGTAAGTATAATAACCAAAAACCAAATGCCTTTATTTATATAGAATATGATACAACAAGTCCAAAATACAATCATCAAATGATTGGCTCTAGGGCTCTAGCTAACAAGGACATGAAGGCAGTTCCTTATGCTTCGGCTGTAGGAAGCCTAATGTATGCAATGCTATGTACGAGACCTGATATCTATTTTGCTGTGGGCATGGTTAGCAGATATCAGAGTAACCCTGGACAGGGACATTGGACTGCGGTAAAGCATATATTAAAGTACCTGAAAAGGACCAGAGATTATATGCTAGTTTACCAAGCAGACGATTTGCTCCCTGTGGGTTACACGGATTCAGATTTCCAATCGGACAGGGACAACAGTAAGTCTACATCAGGCTATGTGTTTACTTTGGGAGGTGGAGCCATAGCATGGAGGAGTGTTATGCAGAAATGCGTTTCAGACTCAACCATGGAAGCTGAGTATGTAGCAGCCTCTGAGGCAGCTAAAGAAGCAGTATGGCTCAGGAACTTTCTAATGGACTTAGATGTGATTCCTGGTTTGCCCAAAATCATCACAATTTATTGTGATAATAGAGGTGCAGTTGCAAACTCGAAGGAACCACGAGCCCATAAGGCAAGTAAACATATAGAGCGCAAGTACCACCTGATACGAGATATCGTGAAGCGAGGAGAAGTTGTCATCGCCAAGATTGCATCAGCAGATAACCTGGCAGATCCTTTCACTAAGGCCCTTCCAGCAAAAGCTTTCGATCGGCATGTGGAGGGAATAGGAATCAGATGTATGGCAGAAGATATTGCAGCTTAGTCATTAGTATAAGTGGGAGATTGTTAGAGTGTATACTGAAAGCCTAAGCTTTTGTAAACATTTATTTTGAATAAAGAATCACAATTGGTCAAATTGACTACATTTAGTTGTAGTTTTTCAATTAATTTATATTGTAGATAACATAACATGTGGTGTCATATACAGAAGATGATGTTGTCAGTACCTTATAAATTATAAACAGTAGCTCACGACCAAAATGGAAAGGAACAAACCATTGGAAGGTCGTAGTGTAATTAGGAATTAGTTTATCTTAACTATATAATTACACTAGTACACTTAGAGTGTATTGAGTAGGACCATTAGAGGTCGTTTCTTTTATACTGACTTTATAAAGGAACAAAGACCTCAGTTATTATGGAAGTGTGTGCTCTTAATCCTAATATAATAACAAGCACATATATTTGATATTTATTTCTTTAATTTATCAATGGGTGAGATTTAGTTCGATAAATCAATAAGCCCGATAAGTTGGGAAATGATATCACTTATAGTGTGTGTTGTTGATTATAGAAGGAAACTGTGTCCTAGTAATCTAGGTTGATAATGTCCCCAAGATGAGCTCATAAGGTTTGTCATGTTAAACTCTGCAGGTGGACTTAGTCCGACATGACGATAAGGTTGAATGGTACTATTCTTGGACTAAGACATTAATTAAATGAGTTGTCAGTAACTCACTTAATTAGTGGACATTCGACATCTTAAACACAGGGAGACTAACACACTCATAATAAGAAGGAGCCCAAAAAAATGTAATTTGGGATTGGTGCGGTAGTTCAATAATAGTTTTCTAGTGGAATGAATTATTATTGATAAAATTAAGTTGTGTGTTCGGGGCGAACACGGGATGCTTAATTTTATCGGGAGACCAAAACCAATTCCTCCTCTCGGTCCCTATCGTAGCCTCTTATTTATAGAGTACTATACCCACCTATACCCACCTTCGTAACCATGATATAGGGGCCGGCCAAGCTAGCTTGTGGTTCAAGCTAGGGCCGGCCAAGCCTTGATTCATGGGTGGCCGGCCCTAGCTTGAACCCAAGCTTAGGTGGCCGACCCCCATTAAAATAAAAATAATTTTAATTTTTAATTTTTCTTATATGGGAGATATAATTTATTGGAGAGAATTAAAATTAAAATATCTCTTTTAAAAGGATCTACAAAAGATTAAAGAAAGAGATTAGATCTCTTTCCTTATTTGTAGATTGGAAAGATATTTTATTTTTTCTCTTTGTAAATTATTCACATGTTGAAAAATAAAAATTATAGAAATTTCTTTTTATCAACCATGAAGGGATTTTAAAAGGAAATTTTATTTTTTAAAATTTTCGAAGACAAATAAGGAATTTTTAATTGTTGATTAAAAATTGTCTTGTTTGTTCTTATTAAGGTGGCCGGCCATAATTAATTGATTTAGAAATTTTATTTAATTTTTCTTAATTAATTATTGTCAAGGAAAGTTAAGGAAATTTTATTGTAATTAAATTTCCTTATTTACCAAAGCTAAGGAATATAAAAGAGGGGGTTGGGGTGCCTTCATGAGACACAACCTCTATTATTCTCTCCCTCTTTTTCCTTGGTGTTGTGGCCGGCCATCCTCTCTCCCTCTCTTCCTCTTTGTGGTGGCCGAAACCCTTCTTTGATGGAGCTCTTGTGGTGGCCGGATACTACTTGGAGAAGAAGAAGAAGGAGGAGAGAAAGCTTGCATCCCTTGGAGCTTGGTTGGTGTTTTTTCTTCATCCTTGGTGAAGCTTTTGATTTGGCCGAACCTAGCAAGGAGGAGAAGAAGGTGCTTTGGTGGTTTCTCATCTCGGAAGATCGTTGCCCACACAACGTCCGAGGTTAGAAGAGGAATACGGTAGAAGATCAAGAGGTCTTTCTAAAAGGTATAACTAGTATTTTTCCTTTCCGCATCATACTAGTTATTTTTGGAAATAATACTAAATACAAGAGGCATGCGATTCTAGTATTTCGAATTTATTTTCGATGTTGTGTTCTTTGTTTTTTTTTTCTTGTGATTTGATTGTTCTTTTCGGTTAACCTAAAGTTATTTTAGGAAATTAAATATTAGCTTTCCTTAAAAAGTTTTCTCTAGTCGGTGGTGGTTGTTCCCATATCCAAGAAGGTCATGTGCCTCGCCACGTCAGTACTAGAAACCAATTATGGAAATTAATATTTAATGGAATTAATAACTTAGGTGATTTGGATCGAACGTGTTAAGTTCCGTAGGAGATCCAAGTCAAAACCTAAAAGAACAAATAGATTAAATTTTGGATCAAACGTGTTAAGTTCCGCAGGCGATCCAAGTTTAATTTAAAAGAACACATGGTAGCTAGGAAAAGGTTCAGACCTTTGTACAAAATTTTTGTACAGTGGAACCATTAGATTTTCCGAGTAGCAACCAACATCATGCTCTTTGAAATATAATTCTATAAGAATTTTCTTTAGCCAAATAATTTGACAAATACAAGATGTTGCAGCAATAAACTTAGCTTCAATGGATGATAATATAACAATTGATTATTTCTTCGAAGATAATAAAATAGCTCCTATTTCCAACTTGAAAGTGTACCCACATGTACTTTTTTGATCATCTAGATCTCCTACATAATCTGTATCTGTAAAACTAAATTTATATGATTTTTCTCCCTTTTCATAAAATAATTCAAACTCTTTAGTACCTTGTACAAGTACCAAAAAATTCTCTTTGCAACTAAGAGATGTATTTTTGTAGCACAATTATCTACTAATCATATTTACAACATGCATAATATCAGGTTTTGTCGCAGTCAAATATATTAAACTCCCCACTATCTGTATATAAAGTGTGGCATCAACCTTCTTGCCTCCAATATCTTTATGTAACTTCACTCTAAACTAAGATGAATTATTTATAGGATTGCAATCTTTCATCTAAAACATATCTAGAATTTCTTGTACATATCTTCTTTGAAAAATAAAAATTTCAATAGAAGATTGCATCACTTCAATACCAAGGAAATAATGCATCATACCAAGATCAGACATTTCAAATTCTTTCATCATAGATTTTTTAAAATTTCCAATTATAGATGTACTATTTTCAGTGTTGATTAAGTCATATACATATAAGCAAACTATCAATATTATTCCTCCATCTTAAATCTTAATAAAAAGAGTATATTCATTTTGGCATTTTTGAAAAACTTCCTTCAAAAAATAAGCTTCTATACGATTACACCAAGCCCGTGGGGCTTCTTTTAATCTATATAGAGCTTTCTTTAATCTTTAAACTTTATGATTATTACCAAATTTTACATAACTCAGAGGTGTAGGGTTTAAATTAGACCTTTATTACCCAAAGCGGGAGTTTTCCTTCTAGAAAAGGGAGAGAATGAAGGAAACTCTCATTCATTTTTTGGCATGAAGAAGAAGTTGAGGCTAGGAGATTCGCCTAACTTAAATGTGTTATCATACATCAAAAAGGAGGAGATTGTTCGTGAAATATCCTCTGGGCCAAGGTCGACCAGGTTGATTAAACTTAAGTTGGCTCAAGCTTGAGTCTTGATTTTTGGGTTTCGATATTTGACAATGTATGGAGATTACAGGTGCAATCGTCTGTTTGGGGAGATTGTTGGAGCAATTCTCCTCTTGTCAAGGTTTGACCCGTTTCATGTAAAGAACAATCAAGTAGGTCAAAGTTAACCAGATACTTGACTGGGAAAGTCCTAACTAGAGGTTAGGCAAGGACAAGTCCGACGGAAAGGTTGGCAGAAGAAGAAAATCTAAGTGGATCAGTGTTGACCGGACACTTGGTGTGGAAAGTCCTGGTGAGTGAAGCCAAGCAATTGGAAAGTCCTGGTGAGTGAAGCTAGACAGTTGGAAAGTCTTGGTGAGTGAAGCCAGGTAACTAGAAAGTCCTGGTGAGTGAAGCCAGGTGAAAATCCCTAGTGAGTAAAGCTAGGCAGTGGGAAAGTCCTTGTGAGTGAAGCCAGGCAATTGGGAAGTCTCGGTGAGTGAAGCCGGGCAGAAGGAAAATCCTTGTGAGTGAAGCCAGGTGAAAAGCCTTGGTGAGTGAAGCCAGGTGAAAAGCCCTGGCGAGTGAAGCCAGACAATGAAAATCCAAGTGGGTCAAAGGATTGATCAGACACTTAGTGAAGAAGTCCCATCAGGTCAAGGTTAACTGGATGCTAGGCAACGAGGAGTCCTAACAAATCAAGCTTGACCGGATGTTGGGTTTATGAACCCTAGACTTAAGTTAGGTAAGTTAGGTGTTGGTTAATCGATCAGTTGATCGTTTGAACTAGAGCCCAATGATCGATTGGGAGTTTGCTGTGAGCGAAGGCGACCTAATCGATTAACCAATCGATTGGAAGACATTCTCGCAAGCACAGAGAGGTTCTCAATCAATCAGTCGATAGATTGGGAAATGTCAATCAATCAACCGATAGATTGGGAAACTCCAATCTATTAGTCGATCGATTGGGGCTGAATTTCTCGCAAGGATGCGAGGAGGCCGGAATCGATTGGTCAATAGATTTCGTATTTTTCTATCGAGAGCACAGAAGCACTCTAAATCAATCGGTCGATCGATTCGAGCCTCCACAATCAATTGGTCAATCGATTGGGATATGACCATTGCACAGGTTGTGAGGTTTGGACGGCTGGGATCTGATGTGACAATCGATTGAGAGCAGGCCCAATCGACTGGAAGCCCTATAAGCGTAAATATAAAGGCAACGACGAGTTCAAACGCCGCAGTTCCTATACACAATGCTTACACTATTTTCTCCATTACTCGCCGCAAAGAGAAGTGTTGTTGCACTTTTCAACGGATCTAGAGGTGTCTTCATCAACAAGAGATCAAGCAAGAAGAGGTTTTTCATTTATATTCTTGTATTTACTTCTTGCTTCGAGCTGTATCTTGTTGTTGAGTGTTGTACGAGATTTCTCCACCTTCGGTTGTTCTGAGAAGGAGTTCTTTTCTTAGTGGAGAGTGTGTTGTGCGAAGATCCTTGGATTAGTCACCTCTTCTTGAGGTGGATACCAAGTAAATCTACATGTTAGCATTAGAGAGCTTGACTTTGGTTCTATCTTCTACAAATCATCACCACCGAAGCAAGAGAACAAGCACAACAAGCTATTCCCCCCCCCCCCCCCCCCCCCCTCTGGTTCCAAAGTGTATCAATAGGATGTTGATTGATAAATACTTCTTTCAAATCTCCATGGAGGAATGTTGATTTTACATCTACTTGAAAGATAGACCATGAATTTTGTGACGCCATCGCTATCACAACTCTAATTGTATCATGGCTTACTACTAGAGCAAAAACTTCTTTATAATCAATACGAAACTTTTGCTTATAGCCCTTCGCCACCAAGTATGCTTTGTACTTGTCAATCTTACTATAGCAAAAACTTCTTTATAATCAATACCAAACTCTTTCTTGTAGGATCGTTGCGACTAGAGGGGGATGAATAGCACTCATGGCTAATTTGTTCGTTTAAAAATAAAACTCGAAGAGATAAGAGCAGTGGAATAAAGAGGAAGACAAATAATCACAAACACACCAAGTTTTACTTGGTTCAGAGCCTGTGACGACTCCTACTCCAAGGCCCGCACGTGAGAGTACTTTCGATAGGCAATCACTAATGAATCCGAATAAGTTACAAATGCGAATAAGTAATTAAGTACAAGTAACTTGACAATTAAAGAATACCGATGATTTTAGAAATGGATCTTGAATGTAGTCGTCGTCGGAGAAGCTTTCGGGCATTAAAGAGGCGTTTTCTTAGCAGCTCGAAGAAGTGGAAGTTGTTGGTAATGCTGTCTCTTAGTCTCTGGTCAAATGCTTCTTTTATAGGTTGTTCGGGGGGCCTAAATCCCTTCCGAGTGCCTGGACCGTGACGTGGGGCCGTCCGATCACCATGCTCCAGTGTGGCAAAAGGATGAAGTTTGCGATTCTGGGCACCTGGACTGTGAAGGCGACTACCTAGGCGCCTCGCCCGGGCAAATGCTTATCGCCAAGGTATTCCGAGCTCCCGGACCCTTGTCGAGCGCCCGGACCAACTTTTTCCAATCCACTTATTTTCTGTAAAATAAAGTTAATCTAGGCAATAAACAATATATAATATGAATTGGATAGCCTCCGACTGCCCGGTTCTGACTTTGAGTTTCGCTGAAACTCTAGGTCGAACCGACACCTACTATTCCCTCTTCGGGGAACGCGTTCTCACCTACTTCTCTTAGGAGAGTTTACCTTTTATCAGACCGGTCCTCCAGATCGACTGGACTTTTACTTAGCATTTGAGACTTCATGTCTTCATGCTGAACGTCCGCTCCATGACCCATCCAAACTTCCACTTGGTCTACGACCACTAGGATTTTTACCTAGAGTCCTTGACTCTAGGATTTCACCTAAAGTACTTGACCCGCCAAGACTTCGTATCACCTAGGGTTACCACCCCTAAGACCTAGGATTACCTCCCACTATGATTTTCCACCTGCCTAACCGTACCGCAGCTAGGACTTTCATCGCCTAGGGTTACCACCCCCTAAGACCTAGGGTTATCTCCCCCTAGGGTTACCTCCCCCTGGGATTTTCCACCTGCCTATTCCTTTCATTTCATGTTAAAGGTTGGTTAACATGATCAACATTACTTCTTTTTTTTTCACGACTAGCGCCGCCAACATCATTACCAATACCTCTACCAATGCCACCATTAGCAACCTAATTTTACAAATAAATTGTGTCAATTAATATCACCATAAGATAATTTCACTAACAAGAACATGAAAACTCAAAGTAATTAAAACAAATATTAACAAACTTTCCATATTATATCTTATATTGTTAATTAGTAACCTACTCATTTTGTTGCCTCATATTTTACAAAAACAAGAACCTCATTTCTTGCATTTCTTGTTGAAGATTATTCACCGTACTTTCAAGTTGTTTAACAGTTTTATTTTGTTTCACAGAAGCTCCAACTTTCTATGGTGTGACTCCAAAGCCCATTCTGCGCACTCTACCTTGAGCTTCCTTGCCAAATACAAGACTAATTGCATTATTAGGAATGTTAGTTGTGTTATGAGATTTAGGTGGACACCCTTCTATTTTTTTCTGCAAATAAAAAGAGAACTTTTAAAAATAATAAAATAAGAAATTTAGATTGTATATTTTTTCTTACGAATTCTACAAATAATAAAAAGATAGTTTTATTATCATTTTCTCTCCAACAGCTTGACTACTGGTTCTCCATTTTTTTTCTTGTGACCTTCAATCTAAGCTTTTGATAATGTAATTAATGTATCTGCAGGACTTGCTTTTTCTTTATGTATAAGACATATACAAATTGTTAGAACAAATAATGTTACTAATTAAGTGTATATGTAAAACTTTTTCATAAAGTTTGATAAATAATTTTTTTTACCATCATGCAAGTCAAACGGGCATAACCTCTACAACTCATTGTGTGAATATTGTCTTGATTTTCCCTCATTGTTCTTAATTTTGCACTTTTTTCCTAAGAATCAAAATATGTCTAATATATTCATATATATAATTAATTATCTATTTGATCAACAAATAATAATTTCTTAGACAAGAGAAATGAAAATAAACAGTAGTAATTTAGATATAAAAGATAAAACATGAATACCAAATTAACAGTAACAAAAATACTAATAACCCATCTAAAAAAGAGTTAATCAAATACTAGATATAAAGATGCAAAGATAAAGAATCAGGAATACAGAAATATAGAGAATCAAGAATACAAGATACAACATAGCTTAGTATTTGCTAGGCTTGTAGAATAGGCTTGCAATCACCACATCTCAAGTACCAAATTATTTTGCTGAAGAGACCTGAACTAAACAAAACTCCAACAAGTCAATTCTAAAAGGGTTCTGTCCATCAATGTTACTTCATGCTTGAGAATGAGTAAATAAAAAACCTTTGTTACTGGATTCATTCTTTGTCACTGCAATTCCAGGACATGGTAGCCTTATCTTGCTGCATTTATGATGGAGGAATGGATGAGAAAGTAGAAATGGATTCAGCCCGCCAAAGAGGTTGGAAGAAGTTTAAACTCCAAAGTCACTGTTTGAGACCTGATCTAAAGCATGTTCTGCACATACAATTCTGGAATCAATTTCCAAAGATTAGTATTTACCCTTAAACCAACGGATCATCTGAGGCATGCATGCATTGACCTTAAATATTCTAGCTAGTAGTTAGCTTATTTGCACACCACATTGTGTATAATTATTTTTCAGTTTTTCCTTGTCAGAATAGGTGGGAACGATGTTAAGAGGCATGGGCTTCAATAACAACACTCCAATTTATTTGGCATCTGGCAAAATATACAAGGCAGAAACACACTTAGCGCCGCTTTTGCAACTATTTCCACTTCTACAGACAAAACAATCTCTTGCTACTCCAGAGGAGCTTGTACCATTTCAGGTGCACTTTAATTTATTTGCTCATTCTTCTACTAATTTACTTCCTATTGTTATTTGTCCGATTGTATTGATAGCCAAAAGGAAAATACTCTTGTAATATCAAGTACAACTACATAGATAGCTTGGTTTCTCTGTGTTTCTCTGATGTTTTCTAATATCACTTATAATGTTTAGTTGTGTTTCGATAACTACAGTTGGAAGTCTTTCAAGGAAGAAATGCAAGGAATATTTCGTGAGAGTGAAAGAAAGGGAATGACACAACGGAAGAACAATCAGTCTGTGTACTCCCCTTTGTCAGATTGTACTTGTCTCCTAGATTAAATAATTCAACGTCCTTGATCACGTAGTGGCAACATCAACTTTTTTATCAATAAACTTATCTGTGTAAATCTTGATTGTGATGGTATTCAACTCAACGACAACATAATAAAAGAAAAACAAAAAAATATCCAATCTGAGAAAGGCAAGGATCGACGAAGATATTCAATTCAGTGGAGAGCTTCGGAGGAGAGGGCTTCGGCGAAGAGGTCTTCGACGGAGAGGGCTTCGCAGGAGAGCGCTTCGTCTTAGAGAGGATGGGCGGATGATGCAGGCCCAATCCGTGTTGAAGCCCAATATGAGCCTTCAAACTTTAAACAGACATAACTTTTGACTCGGGACTCCGAATCAGGTTCTGCCTGTCGTCATGTGTACAGAATTCAAAAACCTAAATTTGTTATGGGTGTAACCATAACAGTCAATCTTCAGCCCCAAATTCCACAGTTTAAACCCTTTTCAAGGCCTTTTTACTATTTTTAATAATTTTTATTTTTTTGGGTATTTTTCAGAGATGATTTGTCTTGATCCGCATCTTGATTAGAGTTTAGATTGTTAAGTTAATTACTTTCCCTTTCGGGTAAAAATTGTTGTCTCCGGGTAGCTTCTGGAGTATGCAAACTGATCGTCGAGGCTAGTGTTCGACACTATCTCCGTAAACGATATTGCTCCACTACGGTGCTTAACGGATTGTTGCAATTCGTTCCCAAGATACAACGACGACGAACGTCTCGGAATCGTAGCACTCCGACTTCCGAGACCAGCGAACCTTTTAGTAGACTTCTTGGACTCTTGAATGCACAAGATGAGATGAATGCTTGAGGAAGAGAAGAGAAGATTGAGTGAGTATTCCATCATCTGGAGGGTTCTATCTATACTGAACGAAGAGGTTGAGTGTCCTTTGGGTGAGTGGATGTGTTCCTTGGGCTGGATCGATCTAAATCATCTATTCTGAAGGGTTGTAACCCTTCACCAAGCCCACTTCAATCTCATCCATCAGATCTGAGGAGTTGTGAGTGCAAAGTGCGCCTACAAAGCGCCCATTGTGCACGTGCGCACGTGGCGGGTGGCGGGTGGCGGCCTCACAGGTGCGAGCACCTGCTCGCCCTGGGCTAAGGGGTCACCTGTCCTTTTATTTTTTATATTAACTCCATTAACACATCTTCATTGATAAGTAGAGAATACACATCGAGAATTTCCGATGTGGGACTATTCTCCTATGCACTTTATTAATGAATAACAAATGTTATTTTGGGTTGACTTTAAACATTAATTTCTCATTCATCCTTAATCGGTTTTGAGCAAATTAATAGTCTAAATCTATCTACGCGAATCGTAGATTTCAATTTTGAAGTCAATTACGACTTTCAACAATTGATGACTTCCTTCCTCTAAATCGTTTTGGTCCATTTAAGGCCCCAATATCCAACAATCCCCCACATGAATGAAAATTAATGCAATGCGTGTATGTATGCTGACATTTTACAAGAGTCCAATCGATAAGTCACTGCATCGGGAGAGGTAGCTTGTGGCTTTGAACCTTCCGTAGTGAAATACTATTGAGTATACTAGGCTGCGCAGTGAACGTGATGTCTTGAACTGCTTAGCTGTTGGTGTATACTGAGACAATAACACCCACACAGAGATCTATCTCACATACTTTAGGTTCTCATGGTTGGTTCCGTTTCGGCCATGGATACCATCTTGGATTCATGAGTGTTTCATTGAAGCGGCCTGTCTTCACACTCACATAGGTGACACTTCTATCAAGAGTATCCTACCATACTCCACCTTATCAGGTATAGAAGTCACTAAAAGCATAAGCTTAACCTCACTACATGAGGTAGGACAGCACAAATTCATCCTAGGATTGGGATAGAGATAAACTATCTAATGTGCTGGACCACAACTTCTGTAACTTCGTTGTCCCATTGAACCAAGATCTTGGGATCTCCAGTCAACAAGGTTGGGTTACCGCTACAGTCGTTTTTAGTTGTAGATTTTTAATCCCATTCCTCTTGATGAGCAGTATACTTGATCTCGACTCAACCCCTTCGTTAGAGGATCTGCCAAATTATCTTTGGACTTAACATAGTCGATTGCAATCACTCCATTCGAGATCAACTGCCTAATGGTATTATGTCTACGACGTATATGTCGTGACTTCCCATTATACATATTACTCTGTGCCCTTCCAATCGCCGATTGACTATCACAGTGGATTAGTACGGCAGGCACAGGTTTCACCCAGCTAGGAATATCTTCCAAGAAATTCCGCAGCCATTCAGCTTCCTCGGCCGCTTTGTCTAGTGCTATAAACTCGGATTCCATAGTTGACCGAGCAATGCAAGTCTGCTTAGTGGATTTCCAAGATACTGCTCCCCCACCGATCATGAATACATATCCACTAGTGGATTTGGAGTCTTTTGTATCTGATATCCAATTAGCATCACAATATCCTTCCAATACAGCGGGATATTTTCCATAATGTAATCCATAGTTCATAGTATATTTCAAATATCTGAGAACTCGCATCAATGCTTTCCAATGGGTGTCGTTTGGATTACTCGTAAAACGACTCAGTTTGTTGACCGTACAGGCAATATCCGGACGTGTGCAGTTTGTGAGATACATCAAACTGCCTATTATCCGAGAATATTCCAACTGCGATATGGTCTCACCATGGTTTTTTGCTAAGTGTTGACTTAGATCCATAGGTGTTTTCACTGTAGAGAGATCGTACGCATTGAATTTTTTCAATACAGATTCTACATAATGGGATTGTGTTAAAACTATCCCTTCTGATGTCCTGAGAATTTTAATTCCCAATATAACATCTGCTTGACCCATATCTTTCATATCAAAATTTATGGTCAACATTTTCTTTGTAGTCATGATTACATCATGATTACTGCCCATTATTAGCATGTCGTCTACGTATAGACAGACAATTACATAGCCTTCAGGTGTGTTTTGACATAAATGCATTTGTCACATTCATTTATTCTGAATTTGTTTGACAACATTACTTTGTCAAATTTTTCGTGCCATTGTTTAGGCGCTTGCTTAAGTCCGTACAACGACTTAACAAGTCGACACACCTTTTTCTCATTTCCAGGAGCCATGAACCCTTCGGGTTGCTCCATATAAATTTCTTCTTCCAACTCACCATTTAAGAATGCAGTCTTAACATCCATTTGATGTATTTCAAGGTCATACAGTGCTGCAATGGCTATTAGCACTCGTATGGACGTAATCCTTGTCACCGGTGAGTATGTATCGAAGTAATTAAGGCATTCCTCTTGCTTGTACCCCTTGGCTACAAGTCTGGGCTTATACTTGTCAATTGATCCATCAGCTTTATACTTACGTTTTAGTATCCACTTACAACCTAATGGTTTATTACCAGAAGGAAGGTCTACTAATTCCCAAGTATGATTATTCATGATAGACTCAATTTCACTATTGACAGCTTCTTTCCACATTGGAGCATCGGGTCTAGAGAGAGCTTCACTTAATGTTCTTGGTTCCATTTCTGACATGAAAGTCATGAAATCTGGCCCGAACGATTTCCCAACTCTAGCCCATTTGCTACGACGTGGCTCTTCACTTTGATCGTCAATAGCCCTTTTATAACAGCTAAGTTCGGTAACGTCATTTTTGTTTAAACTTCCGTTGTCATCACTTTCAACGTTTCCCTTTTTATTTGGGAATACGTTTTCAAAGAATATCGCATTCCGAGATTCTATGGTTGTTCCCACATGTATATCAGGAATGTCTGATTTGTGAACTAGGAAACGATATGCACTACTATTATGGGCATATCCGACAAATATCACATCGAACGTTTTAGGTCCGACTTTACTTGCTTTGGTTTAGGTACTTCGACCTTTGCCAAGTACCCCCACACTTTCAGGTATTTGTACGATGGCTCGTGGCCTTTCCATAGTTCATATGGAGTTTTATCATTTTTCTTATGAGGGATTCTGTTGAGAATATGATTTGGCGATAATATTGCTTCCCCCCACAAGTTTTGAGGTAAGCCTGAATTTATCAACAAGGCATTCATCAAATTTTTTAGTGTCCGATTTTTACGTTCGGCAACACCGTTTGATTGAGGTGAGTAAGGCGCCGTTGTTTGATGGATAATGCCAGATTCTGTACAAAATTCATCAAACGGTGCACCATATTCTCCACCTCTATCGCTTCGAATTATTTTAATTCGTTTGTCAAGTTGGTTTTCAACTTCTGTTTTATAGGTTCTGAACGCCTCTAGGGCTTTGTCTTTACTTCTTAAAAGAAAGACATAACAGAACTTTGTGCAGTCATCAATAAAAGTAATAAAATATTTTTTACCTCCTCTAGTTTGCACAAATTTCAAGTCACATAGGTCACTATGTATTAACTCTAGAGGAGTTGCCGTCCTTTCCACCGAATGAAAAGGTAGTTTCGTCATTTTCGCTTCCACGCACACTTCACATTTGAGTGTTCCGTCAATATTGACGTTTGGTAATAAATTTAATTTGATGAGACGTTTGAGAGTATTATTATTCACATGTCCGAGTTGATCATGCCATAAATTAAAACACTCAACAACATAGCTGGAAGCATTTATTTTATTACCATCAAAATTTCGGAGTACAGGCATTACAACCATTTTGAATAGACCCTTTTCTAGGTACCCCTTTCCTACGAAGACACCATTCTTCATAAGTACAAAGTTGTCTGACTAGAACACTAGCCTAAATCCGGCCTTGACCAATGCCGCTCCAGAAACTAGGTTCTTACTGATGTCGGGAACATGGAGTACATCAATGAGTGTTAGCTCCTTTCCGGACGTCATCTTCAGAACAACTTTTCCGAGTCCAACAATTGGCGACGTCGTGGAATTACCCATATAGAGCTTCCTGCCATTTATCGGAGTATACTTGGAGAACATCGCTTTATCGGAACAGATATGACGAGTTGCTCCAGTATCAATGAACCACTGCTTCGGGTTGGTATCAACCAAGTTGGCTTCAAATACAACCGCAATGAGATCCAAGTCCTCAAGAGAGGTTGCGACATGATTCGCAACATCCTTTGGCCCCTTGGTTGACTTCTTTGGGCGTCTGTAGTCCTTGGATAGGTGTCCTGCCTTTCCACAGTTGTAGCAGGAGCCTTTGAACTTCTTTGCTTGAGCCTTCCTTTTGAACTGCTTCGGCTTTTTGGCGTTCGGCTCGACCAGGTTGGACATTTCATCTATAGTCCGCTTGGTTCCTCTGGAGTCGGATAACTTTCGATTATCCTCTTCTATTCGTAGCCTCAGGATCAGGTCTTGCAGCCCTATTTCCTTTTGCTTGTGCTTTAGGTAATTCTTGAAATCCTTCCATGACGGAGGGAGCTTCTCAATTACCGCAGCAACTGCGAATGTCTCGTTCAGCTTCATGCCTTCGGCGTCCAGATCATGCAGTATTAATTGCATATATTGGACTTGAGATGAGACGCTTTTTGAGTCCACCATCTTGAAATCCAGAAACCGACCGACGATGAATTTCTTCAATCCAGCATTTTCGGTCTTGTATTTCTTCTCAAGGGATTCCCACAAAGATTTTGCCGTCTCCAGAGAACAATATACGTTATATAACGTGTTGTCCAAGGCGCTGAGTATATAATTGCGGCACAGAAAATCTCCATGAGACCACGCATCGCTAGCAGCCTTACTTCCTTCCGTAGCGGCTGGTGTGTCTTCGTGCAAAAACCGTACAAGGTTTAGCGTTGTTAGATAAAACAACATCTTCTGTTGCCATCTTTTGAAGTCGGTTCCGGTGAATTTCTCCGGCTTTTCTCCGTGCGGAATGGTTGTCGGAATGGCGGTCGGAACGACGGTCGGAACGGCCGTCGGAATGTCGTTGGTAGCCATATCAGTTTGCAGGAAATATCGTTTACGACTGTTGTCTCCGGTTCTGGAGTATGCAAACTGATCGTCGAGGCTAGTGTTCGACACTATCTCCGTAAACGATATTGCTCCGCTACGGTGCTTAACGGATTGTTGCAATTCGTTCCCAAGATACAACGACGACGAACGTCTCGGAATCGTAGCACTCCGACTTCCGAGACCAGCGAACCTTTTAGTAGACTTCTTGGACTCTTGAATGCACAAGATGAGATGAATGCTTGAGGAAGAGAAGAGAAGATTGAGTGAGTATTCCATCATTTGGAGGGTTCTATTTATACTGAACGAAGAGGTTGAGTGTCCTTTGGGTGAGTGGATGTGTTCCTTGGGCTGGATCGATCTAGATCATCTATTCTGAAGGGTTGTAACCCTTCACCAAGCCCACTTCAATCTCATCCATCAGATCTGAGGAGTTGTGACCCTCAGATCCCGCCTATTGGCATCAGCCATCGGATCTGGATCCATTGATTCGATGCTTTAGATCAAGTCTCATCCCAGGCCGTCAGATCGTTACTCTTTGCGATCCAACGCTCTAGATCGCATCACAAGCGATCCATCATATCTATTTGATCAACGTTGATCAACGGTAGCCATCCATTCCCTAAGTCAACCGTCCAGTCATCTCCCTTTGCCCACGAGGATGCCGCAAAGGCACTGCCACGTCAGGTAAGAGCCTGACACGTCACCTGAGTGCGCCTACAAAGCGCCCATTGCGCACGTGCGCACGTGCGCACGTGCACACGTGGCAGGTGGCGGGCTCACAGGTGCGAGCACCTGCTCGCCCTGGGCTAAGGGGTCACCTGTCCTTTTATTTTTTGTGTTAACTCCATTAACACATCTTCATTAATAAGTAGAGAATACACATCGAGAATTTCCGATGTGGGACTATTCTCCTATGCACTTTATTAATGAATAACAAATGTTATTTTGGGTTGACTTTAAACATTAATTTCTCATTCACCCTTAATCGGTTTTGAGCAAATTAATAGTCTAAATCTATCTACGCGAATCGTAGATTTCAATTTTGAAGTCAATTACGACTTTCAACAATTGATGACTTCCTTCCTCTAAATCGTTTTGGTCCATTTAAGGCCCCAATATCCAACAAAAATCTATTTCCTTTCTTTATAAGATTGAAATTAAGAAATGTTATTGTAATTATTGTAAATTTTTTCCTTATTTGAGTTTTGGGGTGTGGTCTATATAAGAGTCATATTTAGATGTTGAGGAATTAATTCTCAGGTTTTAATAAAAAGTTTCCTTTTTAAAGGTTCCTCTTCTTGTTTTCTCCTCAATTTTTTTCCTCTTTGTGTTAGCCCGCAGGATAATTGCTATCCTGCCCGGTGTCAGTTGGTATCAGAACACATAAAGGTCATCAACATAACCAATGGTGGGTCGTCGTGGTCATAGTTGCGGTTACAATAATAGGCAAGCTTCGGCGGAGGAAGCTGAGCACCGTGGTCATAGCGTCCAGGACATCATGACGATTGAGGATTTACGAAGATAAGTTGCTGATTTAACCCAGCGTTTGACGGCGCAGGATCTCGAAGGTAGTGAGATTTCAGATCGTGGATCTGAGTCTTCCTTCGAGAACCCATATCACGGGCGGGACTCACCTCAGGAATGTCGTGGACGAGAGGAGACTGCTAGTGACTTCGGATTTCGAGATCTACCTGAATTTTCTAGTTCGTTGTGAGCAGAGGACTTCATTGACTGGATCAACGAAGTAGAGCGGATCTTCGACTGCAAGCAAGTTCCAGATCGGATGAAAGTGAAGTTAATTGCCATCAGACTCAAAGGACGAGCATCAGCATGGTGAGAACAAATGCGGCGCTCTCGGGACAAACCATGTAAACCCCAAATAACTATCTGGGAAGATATGAAGGCAAACATGAAGGGACACTTCCTTCCCTTCGCCTACACTCAAACTCTATTCTAGCGACTTCACTTATTAAGACAGGGCATGAGATCTATCGACGAATATACAGAAGAGTTTTTCCAGTTGGTGGCCTGAAACGATCAATCCAAGATGGAGGAGCAGCAGGTGACACGTTACTTAGGGGGGTTGCGCTTGGCCTTGCAAGATGCCCTCAATCTTCATTCACTCTCGATGGTGTCAGAGGCCTTTCAGCGTGCATTGGCGGCTGAAAAGCAAAAAAATAGGAAACCAGCAGGGAGAGGCGACCAGAACAATCAACAAGCTTGCCCTTAAAATTCTCATCCTTCACAACAGCAACCACCACAGCAGCCATCACAGTGACCACCACAGCGGTCACCATAGGTTTACTCTAAAGCGTCTATCAGATGTTATTAATGTGGTGAACAAGGACATATGACTCACCAATGCAGGAAGCCCTCTTCTATTGATCCGAAAGGCAAAAACTTATTGATAGAGGAAGAAGTGATAGAAGATACCACAACAATTGGTGATCCAATATCTAAAGCATCTGACGAAGTGATTTATTGCGATGGTCATGAGACCTTGGTCGTTCGTAAGAGTCTAGTGACTTCCAAGGGAGATTCAGGGGACGATTGGTTGAGAACCAATATTTTTCATACTACATACACCATCGCGGATAAAGTCTGCAAGATGATTATCGATAACGGCAGTTGTGAGAATGTAATATCCGTAGAGGCTGTTAAGAAATTACAACTGAAGATAGACCGACATCCTAAATCCTACAAGTTATCTTGGCTGAATAAAGAAAGTGAAGTAACAGTAGACCGGCGATGTCTCATTTTCTTTTCAATTAGAAAATATTTTGATAGTGTTTGGTGTGATGTGGTGGTCATGGATGCATGTCATGTATTGTTGGGGTGACCTTGGTAGTATGATCGTAGTGTTGTTCATGATGGGCGGAAAAATACCTATACCCTTAACTTCTAAGGGGAAAAAATTGTATTGGTGCCTCGGTGGGAAGGAACTACTCCAATTTCGATAGTTAAAAATACTAATCTGCTTTCTATATCTAGGTTTTTAGATGAAGTAGAGCAAGGAGTTGTATATGCTTTGCTACCATGCCAAAGCATTACTCCGACCATGGACGCGGAGCTGCAGCCGAGGTACAGCAGCTACCAGCAGATTTTGATGAGCTAATGCCGAAGGATCTTCCTTCTGGGCTACCACCGATGCGAGATATTCAACATTAGATTGACCTTATTTTGGGGTCGAGTTTGCCTAATCGGCCAGCTTATCGCCTTAGCCCTAAGGAAGTAGAAGAATTGCAACATCAAATGGTGGAGTTATTGGAGAAGGGACACATCTGAGAGAGCATGAGTCCCTGTGTAGTTCCTACCCTACTAGTACCAAAGAAGGATGTCTCGTGGCGTATGTGTGTCGATAGTAGAGTTATCAACAAGATTACAGTGAAGTATAGGTTTCTAATTCCTTGCTTGGATGACATGTTGGAACAACTATCCAGTTCTAAAGTCTTCTAAAAAATTGACCTTAAAAGCGGATACCACCATATCAGAATAAGACCCGGTGATAAATGGAAGACGACATTCAAGACGCAACATGGGCTATACGAGTGGATGGTCATGCCTTTTGGACTGTCTAATGTGCCCAGTACCTTCATGAGGTTTATGCATTAGATCTTGTGGCCTTTTATGGGAAAGTTTATGGTGGTATATTTGACAACATCCTCGTTTACAGTCCAATGTGGGCATCACACTTCGGCCATCTCCATGTTGTCTTTTGATCCTGTCTGAGAAGCTTGACAAAATGGAAAGCTGGGGAGAGAACTCACTATCGATGAAGAATAATACCTGCAGAATGCCGATCCGAGAAACCCAAAGCGGATCTAGAAGAATAAAGTCGCAGAACACCCTCCAAGTGAGAAGACCCAAAGGGAGAAATGAGGAATCCGACGAAGAGTACCGAGATCTGGAGCTTCCATGACTTCCTACGCACAAGAGACCGACCAACACTATCGTCAGTGACCTAAGACCGGGGTGGGAATCCCTGGCTAGGCCCTCCAACACTCAAGTTAGTGACCTCTCTTAGTGTGGAAGGAAGAAAGAAGATGAACAGTAGCTGAAGTTAGTGTTTGAAATAGATGATGGTGTGTGTGGTGAGCGTTAGAACTTCCTTGGCCAACAGAGAGGATTCCCCTTTTTATACCACTTCATATAACCTCCATAGTCATGAAGTGGACCCCAGTTTGTTAGAGTTTGTTATGAGATAACGTAAGCCATGTACTTGCATAAAATAGTTTTAAGGAATCTTTTCTATACCCCAGATGTACCTTCTTTGTCATCTAGTACCTGCAGAAGAGTCTAGAAACATTCTTCCCGCCAAATTAGTCAACCTATTATACAATCACACATTACAGATATTTTTATTAATCTATTTATAAATATCTCGGAAATATTTGTTCTCGCCCTGTCTTATGAATTATATCAAGATATATTAATCACCCTGTCTTACACTGTTTTTATTATGCTATATACAGCCCGAGATTATATTGTTATGTTCGAGCGAGTTATTATTATTGTTCAATATATGTTCTAATCATTCGATAATGTATTATAAGTCCCATAAGGCCTTGTATCTTTACCTACCCGGGTGGTCATATACACCCGGCCAACATACCCTGGCTTATCTATCTTAAACGTGTAAACCCGGTCGATAATTGACTAAGGTATTACCCGAACGATATTAACCTATTTCTTTACATTCCCGGGCGGTAATATAAACCCGACCAATACTGATAGACATCCAGATGTGCTAATCCAGACAATCTTGGCCTATCTATCTTAAACATGTAAACCCGATCGATACTAGGCCAAGGTATTATCCGGCCGATATTAACTCATTTCTTTTAAGTATATTCTCCCGGCCGATATTACTGCTTGCTTTAATTCTGCTATCTCCTTTCCCTTTCCCACTAGGGACCTACTAAACCTAACCCATATCACTAGCCTTCCCTTCAAGTCTAGTCGAAGGAGGTGCAGCCGACTGACTAGACCTGAGTCTGTTTTTGTATCTCTGTCTCTCTTTGGCGATGGTTCTGCAATAATCTATACAGCGGCCTTGTGACCCCCTCTACAGTGATCCCGTGACTTCTAGTGCAGTGCTCTCATGACTCAGCATAGTGATCCCGTGACTTCTAGTATAGTGGTCTCGTGACCCTCAACATAGTGATCCCGTGACCCCTTTGGCAAGATAAATAGGGTTGTGATCCTCCCTTCCTTCTTCACTTACCTTAGTTCTTCACCATCTTGCTCCTCTCCCCCTACTGAGAGTATGTCTTCTGACCCTCCTCTCTGGGAGTGATTCCTACTAGAGAAGGCGAAATTTATAGATGAGGCTGCACAAGCCTTGAATTTTCCCCATTCTCGTGAGAGGGAGCTGGAGGTACTTCTGTCAGCCGCTCAATCTCAAGTGAGGTTAGAAACGACCTTAAGGAACAAAGCTTATCGGGACTTAGAGCAAAAGACTACAGAGCTGAACAACTTGAAGGCCCGCTGCGCCGTTAATGATCAACTGATATCACAAAAACAACAAGAGTCGGACCAGTTGCAAGCTAAGGTGGATGCTCTGGAAGCAGAGCTCAAAAGGCTTAGGCAGGGGGTGGACCCTTCAGTCACCTTTCCACCAGGGCATAAATAAGTTTGCCCTTCCTTGTTCATGGGACCACTCTCCTTCCTACCCTCCCGTGCCGGGCAAAATATTCCCACTTCTTCTACCTAGTAAAATATTCCCACTTCTTCAACCTGATCGATTTTTAGTTCCAATGGGGTTGAAACCCTCTAAGTTCTTTGAGAGTTTATATTTGTAATTTGTGCTGGCATCCTAGGATTCAGAGTTTTGAGAAGAAAATGTAATCTTTTCTATCAGCCTAGGTTTTGGAGTTTTGAGAAGAAAATGTAATTCCGCCGGCATCCTGGGGTTCAGGGTTTTGAGAAGAAAATGTAATGCTATGTATCTGATCATGTCTGAAATGAAAAATCGAACGGTCTTTTGTATAAGACGAGGTGACTCTCTTGAATCCTTCTAACTTATAAGGATAGACGGCCTATCTCTTATAGACATGTTGACTCGGCCGATATTGTCTTGTCTCTTGCAATCGTGTGAACCCGGACGTTATTAACCTGTCTATCGCAGACGCGTCAACCCGGCCGATATTAGCCTACCCTTTATAATGCTGTAAATCATATAAGCTTAAGTGTCTTCTCACCCCGCCCTATATCTTCCATTTGATAGATCGATGTTACAATACAAATCACATAAGACCAAATGCCTCTATGCCTACTCGACCTGTAACACCCGACCGATATTTCCCTCTTGCAACCCGGCCGAGAGACTTCAGAACCTAACCCATGTCACTTGCCTTCTTTTCAAGTCTAGTCGAAGGAGGTGGCAGCCGACTGACTAGACACGAGTTTATGTTTTATTATTCTTCTTCCATCCTTCTTTATTGCACTTGGTAAACCGTGCACTTTTTCCAGAGTTTCCTTGATTGTGATTGGATTTTCAATGATAAGAGAATGTTGGAGGCGCATGAGGAGGTGTCACCAACCTTTACATGATTCGATCTGTCACGTCCATCATAAATGCCTATTTATAATCACATGCCACGTGTCTTTTCTCTCTTCTCTGTAACACCAGCGTTTGCGTGCTTCTATAATCAACGGTGCCAGTTGAAAAAAGGTATTCTGATCTAACGGTGACTATATGTCCTCTCAACCCTAAACCCTTCATCTCCTTGTCAACCTTGTTCCTTCTTCCTTGCCTGAACATTTCTTCGTTACTGTAATCTTTTGATCCATCCTCGCGCTTGCCCTCTCTCAGTGATCTTCTCTCTTTCAACAACTCTCAGTAAGTAACTTGTTTTTTCTATTACTCCTTACCTCTATCTATGGCTAAAGAATCGATTGCTCCCTGGTATGTTCAAATTTCTTCCTCTTTCGACAAGGACGCTAGGCTCGCTATTCGTCGGCAATACGAAATCCCTAGGGAATATAGTATCATAATCCATAAACCAGATGAGCATCCTCATCGTCCTCCTACTAACTGAGTTACTTTCTTCAGGGATCAATTAATAGGGGGTTTAAGGTTTCTCATTCCCCCTTTCTTAATTGCTGTAAGCCGCTACTTTGACATCCCTCTTCAACAATTTGCTCCTAACGCCTTTCGTTATTTGTGTGGCACCTACATGTTGTTTCGTATACTTGACATTCCTCCTACCCCTCAAAACTTTTTCATGTTTTGTTATCCAAAGGGGGCAGAGCTGGGTGTTTTTCTCTTCCAATCTTGGACTAAGATGGTCCTTTTTGAGGATATGTCTTCTTCTCTTAAAGGCTGGAAATCTCGTTTCTTCTTCGTAAGGTTTCCTGAGCCTGTCCCTTGGTCCCATGCTTCGAGATCTTCTATACCTCCTTTGCCTGATATCAAGGAGCTTCACCTTCACCCTTCTTTTCCCCTCTACTGTGAAAAGTTGTTATGTCGTCGCCTTTCTATACCTAAATGGTTGCGGGGCGACCTTCTATATTTGTTTGGTTTAAGCCCTGTCAAATTTGAGATACAGGGCTCCTTAAGTAAAGTTTTGATTCTTTACCTATCAATTTTCACTAACTAAACCCTTTCTTCTAATTTGTGTAGTGGCTGGTTTTTATGCTGCTTTGATTGATGAAGAGCTGCGTCTGGAAGAGGCAGCACTCCATGCTAAAGAACAGGAGCTTCTTGCTGCACTTAGTCAACCTTCGTCAATTGAAGTTTCGGTTCCTCCAGTCGAAGCTTCTAGCCCTCAGGTGGTTCCTGAGGTTCCTGAGGGCCCTCCTGCAGAAATTTCTACTGTCTCTTTGCCAGCTGCTTCCTCACTAGTGGCTGTTGCTTCCTTACCGGCTGCTTCCCTTCCTATTACTGAGCTTACATCCCCTGTAACCTCAGAAAAATCCATTGCTAAAGTTGCTCCTGGCAAACGCCCAGGCCGCAAACTTACTACAGCTCCTCCTTCAAAAAGGAGACTTATTCTTTCTACTGAAAAATTAGTTTCAGAGGGTTTTGCTCCTGATTCCCTTCCTTCTACTGGGCCAACTTTGGTCGATCTTTATCCTTCCCTGGTTTTTTCTTCCTCTCCTTCTAGCAATACCCACCCTGTTGGTACTTCCTTTACCTTTCCCCTATCTATTCCAGAATCTGGATCTATACCTTCTTCATCCTCTTCCTATTTGATTTTTGCTCCTCCTTCTATTCCAACCTTTTCCTTTTCCACTAGTTCTTCTTCTGCTCCCGTCTTTCATGTATTGTTGGGAGGTTCTTTCACCACTATTTGGGAGGAAATTCGTCCCCTCTTTGAAGAGCCTATCACTCCCGAGACATTCAATCAATTTTCCCATGAGGAAACTAAGGTATTTTTACTATTACCTATTTATTATTTATCCTTGATTGCTTTATGACCCATTATTATATTCTTAGCGATGGGTGGCCAATATGGGTCGGGCTCGACTAATGCGCCACTTATATTATGAGAACAAGAAGCTCAAACAACAACTTACTGAGATGTCTTCTGCCACACTCTCAGAAGAATCCAAGAAGCAATATGAGACCCAAATTGAGAGCCTCCAATCTCAACTTAAATCAGCTGCGAACCTCAATGCTGAATTATCTTCTAAATTAGAGAAGCAGATTGTTGAGACAAACAAGCTGAAGTCTGATTATGAGTCTACTTTAGCTGACAAACTCAAGGCTCTACATTTGAAAGATGATGAAATAGCTTCTCTGAACATTTCCTTGAACACGACTAAGACAGAGATCTCAACCAAAGATACTGAATTGAAGTCCTCCCAGACAGCTCTGGTTGTTTACAAAGCTGGTGAAGATAGTCGTTTCAAGGAGCGAGCCACGACCTTAATCAACTCTATTGAATTCAACAGGCCAATTGTGAAGTCTATTCTAACGGCTTATACTGTTGGAGCTGAAGGAGCCATCGAGCAATTATGAGAGAGAGGCTTTTTGTCCAGTGATCCTCCTCCTAATTTCTTGGACAAACGCAGACTGATTCTTAATAGGCATGAGGATATGTTTCCTCGATTAACTATAGAATAACCTTTTTACCTTAATTCTGATCATTGTAAAGTTAACTATGACTTGCTTTGACAACTTTTTATCAGCAACTAGTTTATTTGTGTGGGATTAAACTTCTTGTCCGTGTCTAGTGTTAAAAAATTTTGTGTTAATGAGTTTACTTGTCCACTTGGTTTGTATGTTTATTTCATACTTTTATCTTTTATATTTATATGTTTAAAACTATTCTTCTTCTGTTATTAAACTTGCTCTTTTCATTTATGGTGGTTCATTACCTCCTCCTTGAATTTATCCCTTTTTTTATAATTGGCTTTTTCTTGTTCAGTTTTGTTGGAGGATCGGTGGCCGGCTTGAAGGGGGGTTGGATAGACGGCACCCCCAATTACTCGCTTCCTACACTATTGTTAGCTTGCGCAGCGGAATACAAATAAAAACAAACAAGCTAAACTAAATATAAGGAAAGAAAGGAAATAACAAGCAAACCGATGACACGTTCGTTTAACGTGGTTCGGAGATTAGGGCTCCTACTCCACGGCTTGTCCTTGAGGTGGACGATCCCTATCCGTCGGTGGATTAGTCCCCGGAACTCCGGCTATCTCAAGTCGCTCCTTGTGGGTGGAGAAACCTCACCACAAACTCACCAAGACCTCTTGGATTACACAAGCACTTGTAGACTACTAATTAGACCTTAACCAAGTCTAATTTCATCGCCTTGGCCGGCCATACCAAGCTCCTTCTTATAGAGCTTGAAACAAATCAGAACCTGATTTGCCCGTTACCAGTCGACTGGTCCATGCACCAGTCGACTGGTGCCAGCCCAACGGCTATCTCAACGGCTCTCTGCTACAGTGCATCAGTCGACTGGTCCATACACCAGTCGACTGCTACAGTACGCTACAGTAACTGCTACAGTAAAACCCTAAAATTAGGATTTTACTCCGAGTACAATCTCTCATGCACTCGTACCCTCACGACTCACTTGACTCTTCTTTTGCAGCCTTGACCTCTTGCCTTCAAGCTTACTTCCTTTGGCTCTCGTCCCTCGGATGCATCCAAGCCCGCGGCTCGTCCCCAATGCCATCCTTCGCGTATGCCTCGAAGTCGCTTCCCTCGGCCCTTGTCCTTGCTGCCTTGTCCACGGTCCCTCGGATGCTCCATCCTTCACCGGACCCGAAGCCGTCAACCTGAGTCACATGTGTCACCTGCAGTCCTGCACAACTCAAGTACACATATAAAATAACAAAGGTAAACCTAACTTAAACCCTTTGCCCAAACACCAAAACACATGGTCCCGCGGACCATTGGGATTGCTCCAACAATCTCCCCCTTTTTGGTGTTTGGCAATACGTTTAAGTTAGGGAAAACAAATAGCAAATAAACATGCTAATAACAAATGGACTTACATCGCCAAGGCTACACACTTGGACTTACACCGCCGAATGGACTTACGTTGCCAAGGCTACACACTTGGACTTATAATGCCGAAAGGACTTACGTTGCCAAGGCTACACACTTGGCAACCGCCGAATGGACTTACGTTGCCAAGGCTACACACTTGGCAACCGCCGAATGGACTTACGTTGCCAAGGCTACACACTACACCTAAGCTCCCCATTGAGCTAGGATTTTACCACGGGTTTTTTAAGAACCTATCCCAAGGCTCCCCCTATGCAAAGGCACTTAAGGTTTTCCCAATTTAAACCTTACTTCTCCCCCTTTGCCTAACATCCAAAAAGTTCTCCAACAATATCCCAATTGTTGAAAACTTATCATCCAAACTGACCCTAAACTCATGTATTAATCCCCCTTGGATCCCATACATCTAAACGAGTTGACATGGTCAAGAACAGCGCTGAAAAACACTTTCAGGCTGGTATCAGTCGACTGCCCCAAGTGCCAGTCGACTGCCCCCTTCGACAGAACCTTACAGAACCATTCTGTGGTCGAAAAACACTGTTACCAGTCGACTGGTGTTGGTACCAGTCGACTGGTGTCGTCAAAATGAGCTTACAGAAACATTCTGTGCTCAAAAATACTGTTACCAGTCGACTGGTATCTGTACCAGTCGACTGGTACCCTATTTCTAAAAAAATCAGCCTTTTCAGGCCAACTTCAGAAATGCACCAGAAATTCCCTAGACCTCCAAAAATTCCCAAATTTTGTGGAGAGGTCTATTGTACCAGTGTCTACTTGGGAAAAATATATTACAAAATATATCTATCACAAATCCCAAGATTGACATAAAATCCAAAACTAGCTCAATGGTTCAATTGAACCTTGACCTAAAGTCCTAGTTTTGGCTTCCTCTTGATGTATTTGCCCATACCAACCCACAATGCATCCCTAGCATTGGTTTATATGGAATCTATACATCTAAAACCAATTATCATGCAATATGACCCCAATTGTCATATTTCTTGCATGAAACACAATCCAATTGTGCCAAAACCCTAGTTTTGAGACTCAAGTCCGTCTCTAAACCATTTGGCACACTTCATGGCTCCTCTAGACTCCCAAGTAGTACCCACCTGAGATCCATTGACCATGGGTCCCAAATTGACACTTGGAGCTCATCCTAGAGCTCTTTACCTTAGTCACCTCCCTAGGTGACTCATCTACAATGACTAGGCCACATCGGTGCACCTCCGGTGACACTTGGTCTACAAACCTAACCTTTTTAACCTTGGACACCTTGTCCTTGGTTAATTTCTTCTTACCATTAAATGGCTTTCCCTTGCCATTTATTGGCTTCTCCTTGCTATAGTCATATGCAACCCTAGCATAAGACTTTCCCTTAGCTTTGGAGGACTCTCCCTTGCCCTTATCATGTGCCACCCTAGCACATGGTCTCCTTTTGGCCTTGGAGGGACTAGATTGGTATCCCAAACCCGATCTATCATTGTTGGGTTTTTGGCTACCCAACACCATACTTAATCCCTTAGATCCAATAGTGAATCTCTTAAGGAATTTCTCCAATTGATCAAGCTTTGCCTTCAAAGCTTGATTCTCCCTCTCTAGGTTCCTAACCCTAGAGTCAACATGTCCACCTTGGACATTCCTAGACTTACCCTTTCTAGGCATATGTCTTCTCTTCTTGGGATTAATGCCTTGGGTCTCCTTAGGTCTAACATTCCTAGGTTTTTCATGAATTGGCCTCCTAGGGTTTTGATCTACATTAACCCTATTCCTATCATGATATTTGAAACCGAAGTTATGCATGGGCAAATAATAAGAATTATTTCTAACATGCATGGAGGAGTTTAAATTTGAATTCAAATTTAAACTAGGGTTTACCTTACCCTTTACCTTTGGAGCTCCCCCTTGACATGAGCCTCCATTCTTCCTCCACTTCTTCTCCTCCTTCTTCAAATGCGCCAACTTCTTGATTTCTTTCTTCTTTGGGCATTTGGTGTGGTAGTGTCCTCGCTCACCACACGTGAAGCACACTATGTGCCATTTCTCCTTTTTCTTCTTATTGGCACCATCATTCCTACAACCCATATTAATATCTAAAATAATTTGAGTGGGTTTAGGTTTTACCTTCTTGAGCAAAGGACATCTACTCTTGTAATGTCCCTTCTCATTGCAACCGAAGCAAATTATGTGATCTTTTGACTTTGCTTCGGTGGAGGTGCTCACTAGGTTGACCTTTTCCAAGACCTCTTCTTCATCCTCTTCACTTGTCTTGGATTCATCTTCAACCTTTGAGGATGTAGATGATGCCTCATCTTGCTTCTCCTCCTCGGATGTTGAGCATGACTCAACTTCCGGTTGCTCCTCCTCCTCTTCTTGAGCTACTAAACCCATCTCCTTGGGCTCTATCTCATCATGTGTAGGCAAAAGTTCTTCTCCTAGAACTTTCTTTACCTTGCTCCACAACTCGTGGGCGTTCTTGTATTCACCTACACGACTTATCACGTTAGAAGGCAAAATTTCAATCAATATTGATATTACCTTTGAATTTGCCTCCGATCGTGTGGTTTGCTCCTCCGTCCAATGTCGTGGTCGGAGCTTCTTCCCTTTCTTATCCTTCGGGACTTCAAATGGCTCTTCCACCACCATCATTATGTCCCAATCCGTCTCGAAGAAGTTCTTCATCTTCACCATCCAAAAGGTGATGTCCCATAAGCTTCCTCCTTCGAACTTTGGCGGATCTATCAAGCCGGTCATCTTTGCTTCCTCGGCGATTAGTCCGACGGAGAGCGGCCTCGCTCTGATACCACTTGTTGGAGGATCGGTGGCCGGCTTGAAGGGGGGTTGGATAGACGGCACCCCCAATTACTCGCTTCCTACACTATTGTTAGCTTGCGCAGCGGAATACAAATAAAAACAAACAAGCTAAACTAAATATAAGGAAAGAAAGGAAATAACAAGCAAACCGATGACACGTTCGTTTAACGTGGTTCGGAGATTAGGGCTCCTACTCCACGGCTTGTCCTTGAGGTGGACGATCCCTATCCGTCGGTGGATTAGTCCCCGGAACTCCGGCTATCTCAAGTCGCTCCTTGTGGGTGGAGAAACCTCACCACAAACTCACCAAGACCTCTTGGATTACACAAGCACTTGTAGACTACTAATTAGACCTTAACCAAGTCTAATTTCATCGCCTTGGCCGGCCATACCAAGCTCCTTCTTATAGAGCTTGAAACAAATCAGAACCTGATTTGCCCGTTACCAGTCGACTGGTCCATGCACCAGTCGACTGGTGCCAGCCCAACGGCTATCTCAACGGCTCTCTGCTACAGTGCATCAGTCGACTGGTCTATACACCAGTCGACTGCTACAGTACGCTACAGTAACTGCTACAGTGCCGCTACAGTAAAACCCTAAAACTAGGATTTTACTCCGAGTACAATCTCTCATGCACTCGTACCCTCACGACTCACTTGACTCTTCTTTTGCAGCCTTGACCTCTTGCCTTCAAGCTTACTTCCTTTGGCTCTCGTCCCTCGGATGCATCCAAGCCCGCGGCTCGTCCCCAATGCCATCCTTCGCGTATGCCTCGAAGTCGCTTCCCTCGGCCCTTGTCCTTGCTGCCTTGTCCACGGTCCCTCGGATGCTCCATCCTTCACCGGGACCCGAAGCCGTCAACCTGAGTCACATGTGTCACCTGTAGTCCTGCACAACTCAAGTACACATATAAAATAACAAAGGTAAACCTAACTTAAACCCTTTGCCCAAACACCAAAACACATGGTCCCGCGGACCATTGGGATTGCTCCAACAAGTTTATCCTAACATATCAAATATTGGCCGGTTTATTACTATCTAAATAAAGTCCTACTTTTTAAACAGTACCTTATAATATCATCAATTTCTTTCGGTCTATTGTAACCGGTCGATTTACCATTATGTCTACAAATATCATTCGATGTTTTAAAACTAACTAAATTTCGTCCGATCTAATATGGTATATTATAACACTATCAATTTCGCTCGGTCTATTATCACCGGTCGATTTACATTATGTCTCCAAACATCGTTCGGTGCTTCATGCTTACTAAATTTCGTCCGATCTAATATGGTACCTTATAACATTATCAATTGCGCTCGGTCTATTATCACCGGTCGATTTACATTATGTCTCCAAACATCGTTCGGTGCTTCATGCTTACTAAATTTCGTTCGATCTAATATGGTACCTTATAACATTATCAATTTCGCTCGGTCTATTATCACCGGTCAATTTACATTATGTCTCCAAACATCGTTTGGTGCTTCATGCTTAACCGGATTTCGTCTGATTTAGTATAATCGTCCGAATCTATTGTTTAATCAATTAAATAGTCTTAAACCACCCGCTTAACCACATACTCGACCGATTTTCCCCCCTACTTCCTTGAATTCCTAAGAATCAAGTGTAGAGAGAGAAAAACTTGTCACGTTTTTCGAGGATGATTGTTAAGCTTACTCCCCTTTTCCTTGGGATCCACCCTTCCTTTTGAATTTGATCCCCTTTCCGATGACATCCTCTCTTTATGGCGGTTATGATTTTGTGTGTTCTCCTTTATTGGATTTTTTACTTTTTTTTTCATACCCTCTTTTGTACCTAAGTTCTGCACGAATTATTACTGATCTTTAGGTTTCTCCTTTTTCCCACACTACAAGAAAAACCCTCATGGACATCGGTGGAACAACAGCGGTTTTAAGCAAAAACCGATGTCTTTGAGTATTTTACACCAGTTTTTCCAAAAACCGGTGTCTATAAGCGCAAATTTTGGCTCATAGACACCGATTTTTTAAGCCGATGTCTATGAGCACCTTTTTTTCATTAATAGATACCGATTTTAATAGCGATTTTTAAAACCCGGTGTCTATGATAAAATAAAATAATTTAATTTTCCCACCAATACTTAGCCGAAATTTGCAACACTTCACTCTTCCCTCCAAACCTAAACCTATATCGCGCCGTCCACATACCGTCTCAACGCCACCACCACTTTCCTCCTCGCCGCTAGCCGCCCGACCATCTCTCTTAGCCTCATCTCCCTCTTCCCCTTCCTAGATCGACGCCCCTTCCTCTCCTGATCAGGATAAGAAGAGGTTGCCTATGTGGCTTGGAGTTTTCGCCAGGTCGCTAGAAGTCGCCCTCCTCCACTCTTTCTCGATCCCATATCTGGTAACCTCGATTCCTCATCTCCTTCTTCTGATTTGATCCCTCCTTGTCGATCCTCATGTGGCCAAGACTGATCGGAGCTCCTTGCTCACTGATTTTGCTGCTCGCAGTAGGATTCGGTGCTGCCTCCGGGTGTGTTATCGACTAATCGGTCGACATGGTGAGGGGGAAGACGTAGATGAGGAGGATAGAGAACCTGGCCAGCCGGCAGGTGACCTTTTCCAAGCACCGGAGAGGCCTTCTGAAGAATACCTTTGAGCTCTCCGTGCCCTGTGATGCCGAGCACCAAATGTCAAGTATTCCCCAAGTACTCCTTATGGTTATCGATTTGTGAACTGGGTAACAAATGTCAAGTATTTTTGTCTTTCATCCGAAATGAAAGTACCAGTGCTTCCATACTTGACCAATTTGAGCTTGATCAGGAGTTAAATGCATATTTTGCATTTTTGTTCGAACTTATTGCTGAGAGGGGACCTTTTGTGGGTTTGAATGTTAACCTTAGCCGATATGATCTGTTTCATGGCCATCTCTTCATTGCCGACTCTGGAAGACTTGGCATTCTGTAAGTAGAAAATGATCTTCCAATTTCTCAGCAAAGTTATGGCTTTCTTATTGTTTGAAATTCTGTGATCTTCTGCAGTGCTCACTCTATTTTCATGCTCCTTTTGTCAGAGTGACAAGTGTTTTCAAGGAATAGTAGCAAACATAGAACATGCCTTAGTGTTTGTGATGCCTATGCAAATTTAAGTAGAAAAAAATTAAACAATTAAACTAAAATGATTTATCTCTTGGTAAATGATCACAAGCTACTGAAGTCGCTACTAAGTTCTTCCTCATCTTCGACAGTTTCATCTTCTTGATCTCTTGATTGCAAGTATTAATTGATTGATGCATGCAATGTGTTTGATGAATTTCCTTAAACACTACCCTGACTTGATTTTATCATTTTTGTTTGCATGATTCTCTTGAGTGGTAAATGCTAGTTACTGTCACTTGTGGTATCAATTCTAGTTTGCCCCTAACACAATTTCATATGCCAATAGTAGTTTTTGTGGTTGTTGTTGTTGTGATGCAGCTCAAGGTGCGGCTATGAGGCTACTTGTGAAAATGACACTTCCACCAAAATCACATGAACAAAGAAAATCCGGTAGATTTAGGTCATTTAAGATGCAAAGAGGGTGCTATACCCATCAACAAGATGAAACGATGACATTTAACTTTTCCTTATGAGATGAAATTGTAGGACCGTGATCGTTCGATAGAGGGGGGGGGTGAATATCGATTCGAAAATATAGAGTATAAGCACAGCGGAAAAGTAAAGTAGACACAGTTGTTTTTACTTCGTTCGGAGCCTGTGACGACTCCTACTCGAAGGCCCGTGGTCCTTGACCACTTTCGTTGGGCAATCACTAGCAATTCGAATATACTTACAAAATGAATACAGGAAATGCTAATGAAACAAAGTAATACCGACAAGGAAATTAACCAAAAAATGAAGGAGCACTTTGTCGGAGCTTTGTTAGCGTCACAGGAACGTAGAGCAGCAGGACCAGCAGTCGAAGAGTTCTCAGTTGATGATTGAAGAAGCTCCATCCCTGGGGCTTCTTTTATATGCTGCTCTGGGCGCCTGGATCCCTTCCGGGCGCCCTGGTGCGACGTGGCAGGTCTAATCAGCGAACTCCACGTGGCGACGACTCGGCCTAGATAAAATTCACCTCCGGGCGCCCGGACCTCCTGTTTCCAGAAACTTCCTTTCCTGCAAAACAGAGTTAGTCCGAGGCAAATATATATTCTGCAACACAGATTGTTAGCACAGTTTAACAAATATGAATTAACTGAAAAAGTATGACTTAGATTCCGTCTTTCCGAGACCAGAATCTAGTCACGATCTCGACTTAGATATCCGAAATGGATCTAAGCCGGATCGACGCCTAATGTTCCCTTCCCGGGAACGCGTCCTCACAGTCACTCCCCTCCAGTGACTTACCTTACTTACCTGCCAGACGTCCGGTCAGCCCTTCGACCCGTCTGGACTTCTCGCCAGCTATCCGGTCAGCCCGTCGACCTAGCTGGACTTCTCGCCAAGCGTCCGGTCAGCCCGTCGACCCGCTTGGACTTCTCGCCAGCTATCCGGTCAGCCCGTCGACCTAGCTGGACTTCATGCCAGACATCCGGTCAGCCCGTCGACCTGTCTGGACTTCTCCTGCACACTCGATCAAAGTGTCAGACAACAACAAAACTAACTTAACCTATTTGTCATACATCAAAACTCAGGTTAGACCGTTAGTGCTACCTGCACCAACAATCTCCCCCTTTTTGATGGAATGACAACCTGGTTAAGTTAGTGAAAGGACGAAAATAAATAAGACGGATACATCGGTTTAAAAGTTAGTTTTAGTGTTTTCAATTTGGTTTAGCTAACTTAACCTAACCCTCCCCCTTTGGCATTCATCAAAAAAAACAAGGGTAAACAATCATAGTGTAGAGTTACTGTAAAAAGTAATCAATTTAGTTTTGAGAAAATCTAAGTTTGGTTCAAAATTCAAAGATAAAAAGTACAATTTTTAACACCAAGTTAAAAAATAGTCAAGTTGACTTTGGGGGAGCCAAGTTAAATTTTGGAAAGTATAAATTTAAAAGTTAATCAAGTTTAACTTTTCAAGCTTGTAAAATTTTCAAATCAGGTTTTTCAGATTTACTTTTCAAGTTTAAGTAACATTTGCTTTTCAAAAGGGAAATTCTAATTTTCAAATTCGATTTTTCAAAGCAAAACAAGTAAAATTGGATTTTTAAACTTCCAATTAAGTTTAACTTTTTGAAAATTGGTGTTCAAAAATAGGTTAGTTTGAAAATAGATGTAAAAAAGCATTTTTCAAACAAAAAATTTTTTAATTAATTTCTCCCCCTGAACTTGACACTAAAAATTAAACAGCTGTCTAACCAATTAGGTACTAACTAACTATCAGAAGATAGTAGCTTTCTCTTGGTTAGTCAGATTAAGGTGATTATAAGCAGTCAGTGTTTGACTTGACTGATGAACTTAATCTGATTAATGTCTGATTTATATTTAACGTCCAGACTTATGCTGATGCACTGAGATAAGCATCTTAAGTCCAGACAGTTGGCCTATGCATCTCACCCCTTTCTATGTTTGTCAAACACAAGCAAGGTAAGTCTAAGGTGTTGGTGAGATGCTCAAAACTAGTCCTATGGGTACATGTTTTCTAAGGATTCAAAACTAGTCTAAGGCCAAAACTGTTTTTGAAAGTCTAAAAATGGAAGGTTTTGAAAACAAACAAGTTTAACTTATGATTTGATAAAACCATTTTTGAAGATGTTTTTTGAAAAATCCTAGTCTATTAAGCACATCCCTAATTTTCGACGTAAGTTGCTGAATTCACTTTCAGGGAGTGATTTTGTGAAAATGTCAGCTAAATTTGATTTGGACTCAATGTATTTGAGTTCAATATCACCTTTAATAACATGATCCCTGATAAAGTGGTGTCTAATTTCAATATGTTTGGTTCTTGAATGATGCACAGGGTTCTTGGTTAAGTTAATTGAACTTATATTGTCAATTAATACTTTTACATTTGTGATATTTAAGTTGAAATCTTTTAGAGTATGCATCATCCATAATAATTGTGCAACACATTCGCCTATAGCTATGTATTCTGACTCAGTTGTAGATAGAGCAACACAATGTTGCTTTCTACTAAACCAGCTAACAAGTGATGAACCTAATAATTGGCATCCACCACTTGTGCTTTTGCGGTCTAATTTACATCCAGCATAGTCTGAGTCAGAATACCCTATTAGTTCAAAATTATTGGTCCTAGGATACCAAATTTCTACATTTGTTGTTCCCTTAAGATATCTAAAAATTCTTTTAACTTGTGTCAAATGGGATTCCTTAGCACAAGTTTGGTATCTAGCACACATACTAACTGCAAATAAAATATCAGGTCGGCTTGCAGTTAAGTACAGTAGGCTACCTATTTCACTCCTATAATATTTTAAATCAACTGGTTTTCCATTTGGGTCATTATCTAAGATTGTGTTTACTGCCATAGGTGTTTTTATTTCTTTTGTATTTTCCATTCCAAATTTTTTAAGTAATTCCTTAGTGTATTTGTGTTGATAAATATAATTTCCTTCATTTGTTTGTTTGATTTGTAATCCTAAGAAGTAAGTTAATTTTCCTACTAAGCTCATTTCAAATTCTTTTTCCATTAGATTAATAAATTCTTCTAAAAAATCTGAATTTGTTGAACCGAATATTATGTCATCTACATATATTTGTGCAATAAATATGTCTGTATTTAATGATTTAACAAACAAGGTTGGGTCAATTTGACCTTGGTTGAATCCTTTAGATGTTAAGTAGGATGTTAGCCTTTCATACCATGCCCTGGGTGCTTGTTTAAGTCCATATAACGCTTTCTTTAACTTAAAAGACATAATCAGGGTGTTCTAGACTTTCAAACCCAGGGGGTTGACCTACATAAACTTCTTCTTTAATTAGTCCATTAAGAAAGGCAGACTTAACATCCATTTGATATAGTCTGAATCCCTTATAGGCTGCATAACTTAGTAACATTCTAATGGATTCTAATCTGGCTACTGGGGCATAGGTCTCATCGTAGTCAAGTCCTTCAACTTGACTGAACCCTTTGGCAACTAGCCTAGCCTTATTCCTAGTAATTTCCCCAGTTTCACTTAATTTGTTTCTAAATACCCATTTTGTTTCTATTACTTTCTTATCTTTAGGTGGTGGCACTAGATCCCAAACTTCATTGCGCTCAAATTGAGCTAGTTCTTCTTGCATAGCGATGATCCAATCTGGATCAAGTAGGGATTCAGCTACAGTTTTGGGTTCAATTTTTGAAATCAGGGAGATTTAACTCAGGTTCCTAAAAGATGATCTGGTTTGAACCCTTAGGTCTGGGTCACCAATTATTTGATCAGTTGGATGGTTAGGATTTACTCTTATAGTTCTAGGGGATTCATTTTCTTGAGTGTGTACATCTTCTTCATAGTCTAGGGATTGATTGGTTTCTTCAGAATTATTAATTTCAGTAGGTTAAAGTTGAGTTTGTCCTTGGGTTTCTTCAAATTTTACATTTGTGGTTTCCTCGATTTTTAGCGTAACTTTATTATATATTCTGTAACCCCTACTGTTTAGAGAATATCCTACAAAAATTCCATTTTCTACTTTAGAGGTGAATTTTCCTAAATGTTCTCTAGTATTTAGAATGAAGGCTGGACATCCAAATACTTTAAAATATTTTATGTTAGGTTGTTTGTTATAAAATATTTCAAAGAAGGTTTTATTATGTCTTTTATTTAATGTTGTTCTATTTTGCACATAGCAGGCTGTGCTAACATGAAGTATTTAGGTAGGTTATATTCATTTAACATAGTTCTAGAGGCTTCTAGTAGGGTTCTATTTTTTCTTTCTACAATCCCATTTTGTTGGGGGGTTTTAGGGCATGAGAATTCATGATGGTAACCATTTTCAAGACAAAATCTGTTAAAGTTGTGATTTTTAAATTCTCCCCCGTTGTCACTCCTAATTCTTTTAATTTTGATATCTTTTTCGTTTTCAATTTGTTTGCAGAAATTCATGAAGATTTCAAAAGTTTCATCTTTATGTTTTAAGAATTTTACCCAAGTAAATCTAGAATAATCGTCTATAATTACTAAACAATATAGGTTTCCATTTATAGATTTGACTCCATGGGAGTCAAAAAGGTCTAAATGCAGAAGTTCTAATATTGAGTTAGTTTGTGGCTGATTTGTTTGTTTGTGAGTGGATTTAGTTTGTTTACCTTGTTGACAAGCATTACATATAGTTGAATCTAAGTTAGGTAATTTTGGTAAGCCTCTCACAAGTCCATTTAGTTTACTTATATTTCTAAAGTTGGAGTGAGACATTCTTCTATGCCATAACCATGTTTCTTCTTTTTGTGTTAAATAACACTTAATGGAAGAAGTGGTTAAGTTGATGGCATAGATGTTGTCTTTTCTAAAACCTTTTAGGCTTATGGTGGGATTATCTAGATGTTTGATTAAACACTCTGTGGATAGAAACTTAACCTTATACCTAGTATCACATAATTGACTTATGCTCAGAAGATTATATTTAAAGTTTTCAACAAGTAAAACATTTGTGATTATAAAGTCTATTTTTAATTCAATATTACCTATACCAATTACCTTGAGTTTGCCGTTGTTTCCAAAGGCAACTGTTCCTAAGCTTTTGTAAGTGAGTTGAGTGAACTTGGTGTGATCTCCAGTCATATGTTTGGAGCAACCACTGTCCAAAATCCACTTGGTTTCCTACAGTATGTAGGATTTAATGTTAGTCTTTTTACTTATGAGCAGACAAAATTTAAGTTTAAAATTAGAGTTTTGACATTAAGTTTAAAATTAAAATTTTGAAAGTAATTTTTAAGTTTAAAATTAAAATTTTGAAATTAATTTTTAAGTTTAAAATTAAAATTTTGAAATTAATTTTTAAGTTTAAAATTAAAATTTTGAAATGAATTTTTAAGTTTAAAATTGAAATTTTGAAAATAATTTTTAAGTTTAAAATTGAAATTTTGAAAATAATTTTTAAGTTTAAAATTGAAATTTTGAAATTAATTTTTAAGTTTAAAATTAAAATTTTGAAAATAATTTTTAAGTTCAAAATTAAAATTTTGAAAATAATTTTTAAGTTTAAAATTAAAATTTTGAAAATAATTTTTAAGTTTAAAATTAAAATTTTGAAATTAATTTTTAAGTTTAAAATTAAAATTTTGAAAATAATTTTTAAGTTTAAAATTGAAATTTTGAAATTAATTTTTAAGTTTAAAATTAAAATTTTGAAAATAATTTTTAAGTTTAAAATTAAAATTTTGAAAATAATTTTTAAGTTTAAAATTAAAATTAAAATTTTGAAAATAATTTTTAAGTTTAAAATTAAAATTTTGAAATTAATTTTTAAGTTTAAAATTAAAATTTTGAAAATAATTTTTAAGTTTAAAATTGAAATTTTGAAATTAATTTTTAAGTTTAAAATTGAAATTTTGAAAATAATATTTAAGTTTAAAATTAAAATTTTGAAAATAATTTTTAAGTTTAAAATTAAAATTTTGAAATTAATTTTTAAGTTTTAAAATTAAAACCTAATTCATCTCACCCGATCTATATTTTCAATCAGGGAATCCTATGATTTTGTGAGATGAAATTGGATTTTTAATTATGGAGTTTTGGTTTAACTTGTGTTAGATTCAGATTTAGCTTTGGTTTCCACAAATAGGCATTCTTCGGATAAACTTCTAAGCTTGGTGAGTCACATGGACATCATTAGAAGTAACCAACCTTTCGAGGTTTTCCGAATAGTTCTATCCACGGAACTTAGTACTAAATCTTGGTCTAACTGGTTAAGATTCGTTTAAGGGTAGCTTCGGTCAGTTCCACTTGGCCAAATGCACCAGATCGAAACCATATCTTTCTAGACATGCGATGCCCAAGCTTCCCTAACGTACTATCATCCAAAAACTTCACCAGTACCATGATTCAGGTTAAACTTGGTCTCTTTTTAACTAATCCTAATTACCCTGCCGGGTTGGTAAATTTTGGGTTACCCTGTCGGGTAAGTTAGTTTTGGAGGTGCCAGCTATTCTGGAGCCTCCCCCTGAATTATTGGCCATTAATTTAAATTTTGGTTTTAGGTTTGTGTCGATTCCTTTTATAGTTATGGTTAACTTGATGATAATTTTGTTGATTTTTAAGGTGTTTAAATTTTGAATTTGATTTAGGTTTGTATTTTGGATTTTGGTTTGGTTTATTCGATTTTATATAATGTATTTTTTCTTTAGGTATATAATATTTATTAAGTCCTATTTGCATGGTTAAGCACGTTTTCGGAACCCAAGCTAGATTGGTTGATTTGTATTGGGTTATTAATGATTTGAAGGTCTTATTTGAATTCGACTTATATCCTAGTCCGGTTTTATTATGGCATGCTTTTTGATTATTTAGGATTAAGACCAGATTTTTTGATCTTGTTGTGAATTTTTCTAACATTTCTTTTAAATTGTTAATCTCATTTTTTAATGATAAATTCTCCTCCTCAAGTGTTAGATCTTGAGTTGGTTTTGAATTTTTTATTTGTTCCTTGAGGTTTTGATTTTCCTCAAGAAGTGATTTGTTTTCATTTTCTATTTTAATTAATTTACTATTTAAACAGGAAATAATTCTAAAATACTTTTTGTTTAAATTAAAATATACCTCATTCGGGCCTTCGGAAACGAGTACGGACTCGTGGCTTGTTTCGGGTTCAGCCCTGTCTTCATCTTACTCGTTTCATTTGACCGTGGGCCATCGGCGAGGTGGCTCGATGTTCTGCTCTTCTTCCTCCGATTCATCGAGGAGTCATCCCACGTTGCTTTGAGGGCCTTCTTTTGATTGGCTTCGGTGTCGAACTTCGCTTTGGGCATTCGTTCTTGTAGTGTCCCTTTTGTTGCAGTAGTAGTACGTTCTTTTGTTCTGATGGAGAACTGATCTTTTGAAGGTCCTTTTTGCTGAAGCTCCTTTTTCTCCTGGTGAACATTTTTCTTACCAAGTTCACCAGGTGTTCTTCGTCTTCGGAGTTTTGGTCGGAATCTTCTTCATATTCAGGCTTGCTCTTCTTTTCTTTGGAAGAACCTGCAAATAAAGCTATACCTTTCTCGGTTCCAGCATTAGTTTGTTCATGCAATTCTAATTCACAGAAGAGCTCGTCTAATTTTAACTTGGAAAGATTTTTAGAGATTTTGTAGGCATCTACGATTGATGCCCACAAACTATTCCGTGGAAAAGCATTTAATGCATACCTTATTAAGTCTCTATTTTCCATCTGGTGTCCTATCGCATGAAGCCCGTTGAGGATGTCCTTGATCCTCGTGTGGAGCTGATTCGCTGTTTCACCTTCCTGCATTTTTATATTAAAAATTTTATTTAAAAGCAGGTCTCGTTTTGTTACCTTGGCGTCGCTCGTTCCCTCATGTAGCTCGATCAATTTGTCCCACAGCTCTTTAGCATTTTTGTGTTGACCGACTCTGTTCAGTTCTTCTCTTGTTAATCCGCACTGTAGAGTGTTGATCGCTTTATTTTCTGTTGACGCCTTTTTCTTCAAATCTGCTGTCCAGTCTTCAGGATCCAGTATATTCCCAGAGGTGTCTGCCGGAATTTTGTAGGGTCTCGTAACGCTCATCCACTGGTCGAAGTCTGTTTTGAGGTAAACCTCCATGCGCTTCTTCCAGTACGGAAAGTCGTCCCCGTTGAAGAGTGGAGGTCGTACTGTGCTGAAGCCTTCTTGTTGGGACATCCTGTGCACAAGAAAATAACAAAAAAATATCCCAAGACTTGGTCTTGGATTAGTAGTGTGGGAAGAAAAAGATAGTAGAAAAGTCTAGATTGGTGTTGCACCAATTTAGATTTAATTGCAACAAAAATATTTTAAAAAAATGATAAACCAGTTTGGAATTAAGTGTAAAACTGAAGACCGGAAGAAAAGAAAAAAAATTTCACCCCCAGTCTGATTGGTGGTTGCACCAAATCAGAGCGGTACTTGCTCTGATACCACTTGTAGGACCGTGATCGTTCGATAGAGGGGGGGTGAATATCGATTCGAAAATATAGAGTATAAGCACAGCGGAAAAGTAAAGTAGACACAGTTGTTTTTACTTCGTTCGGAGCCTGTTACGACTCCTACTCGAAGGCCCGTGGTCCTTGACCACTTTCGTTGGGCAATCACTGGCAATTCGAATATACTTACAAAATGAATACAGGAAATGCTAATGAAACAAAGTAATACCGACAACGAAATTAACCAAAAAACGAAGGAGCACTTTGTCGGAGCTTTGTTAGCGTCGCAGGAACGTAGAGCAGCAGGACGGTAGAAGAGTTCTCGTTGATGATTGAAGAAGCTCCATCCGGGCTTCTTTTATATGTTGCTCGGGCGCCTGGATCCCGGGCGCCTCGTGCGACGTGGCCAATCAACCGAACTCCACGTGGCGGCGACTCGGCTGGATAAAATTCACCTCGGCGCCGGACCTCGGCGCCGGCGCCCGGTTCCTTCCGGACCTCTGTTCGAAACTTCCTTTCTGCAAAGCGAGTTAGTCCGAGGCAAATATATATTACGCAACAGATTGTTACGGTTTAACAAATATGAATTATCGAAAATTATGACTTAGATTCGTCTTTCGAGACGGAATCTAGTCACGATCTCGACTTAGATATCCGAAATGGATCTAAGCCGGATCGACGCCTAATGTTCCCTTCCCGGGAACGCGTCCTCACAGTCACTCCCCTCCAGTGACTTACCTTACTTACCTGCCAGACGTCCGGTCAGCCCTTCGACCCGTCTGGACTTCTCGCCAGCTATCCGGTCAGCCCGTCGACCTAGCTGGACTTCTCGCCAAGCGTCCGGTCAGCCCGTCGACCCGCTTGGACTTCTCGCCAGCTATCCGGTCAGCCCGTCGACCTAGCTGGACTTCATGCCAGACATCCGGTCAGCCCGTCGACCTGTCTGGACTTCTCCTGCACACTCGATCAAAGTGTCAGACAACAACAAAACTAACTTAACCTATTTGTCATACATCAAAACTCAGGTTAGACCGTTAGTGCTACCTGCACCAACAGAAATATTCTAGTTGGTTGGCTAGTTATCTTGAAGTGTGTGTTAATTTTAATTAATTAGATAGTTGAAACTGGAAGGGTTTAAAGAAAGCTTATTGGTGTGTTATGGAAGAGTCTTGACAAAATGAATGGGATATTTTACCAGCTCACTGTTGACTCAGTTAATACCCTCAGTAACACCATGTCAACATCATGCCAAAGAATTTTGTTCATGGTTCCAATTCCATGTAGAAAATTAAATCATGGGTCATCTCAAAAGGGAATGTGAAGACTATTATAGCTAAGCAAATCATAAGAGAAGAACATATTTTCTGACTATAATAAAAAAAAATACTAAAACTAATGCTTGTCGTTGCACCATATGCGTGAAGTTTATTATCCTGTTGTTCTTTTATGAGTGTGTGATCATATTTTCAGCTTGGTATATGAAAAAAACTACATGGTTGCATTACCTATTTTCATATGATTGAATGCATGCCATAAGTTTTTACTTTAAAACTGGAATAATAACTTTTTGCTTACATATGTTTATGGCATTTCCTCTGCATTCATTGTTTATGGGTAAGTTATTTTCAGTTTTTTCTCCTCTATTTCCCAATTAGTCTATGAATTTTAGTTTTTGTCATTTCTCAGTTTTTTGTATAAATTAAGCATGTTTAATTGTGGAAAAAAATCCTCTTTTCTTTAGTGTGTTTCTGTTATTCAAGAGTCATGTATATATTGTTTTTATTAGTGATGTGAGGGTATGTAGCCAAGAGGAACATGTATTCTTCAATTTTATTTTAGCATGCATTTGGTCGAAAAATATTGTGGCATTGTTAAATTATTACATAATTTATTACAGAATGTTCACCATGCTGGTCAACCAATGCCTGATGAGGAGCAAGAAGATATAGTCATGACCAGTACCCAGAATAACCTATTAAATACGAAGTGCCCTTTGACAGGAAAGCCTGTTACAGAATTGCAAAATCCTATCCACTGGTAAAGTAGTGCTTCACTCTTTACCAAAGTTTTGAAGTTATGTTTTTATCCAATATAAATTAAAATTCCCTAATTTTTTGTTTGTTAGTAATGAAAGATGAAAACATAACGGTCAAGTGAGATTGTTTCATATGTACAAAGCCCGTTTTTTTCTTTGTGAATAAAAAAATATTAAACGGTTCACAAGTTAACTAAAAACAACTATTTTAAGTGAACTTTTTTCTTAAAATGCAGAGCTTGGTTTCCTTGGAAATCATGTTCCTTCTTGAACCATATTCAATTTGGCATGAGTCTTTATTTGATTAGTTGCAAACTATGAATTTGTGTGCTTTGTAGAATGCAATGTGAGATATGTTAATGCCGTAGACAACATTCCATAGCTTTCTACTTATATTTCCTTCTAACAACTCAAAAAAACCTTTTAACAGATTCTGTTGATTCAATTGTTCATGTTCCTTGAACAATGCTTGATGTATATTTATTTATCAAGTGATGAAGAAGCTTATGACTCGTCCGTTTCACTTTTTTTTTGTTTCCCAAGCAAAAGGTATGTTATTATTATTATTAAAGTCATAAACTGTGTTCTTTCTATCTGTTGTTCTTCATCAAGCAGCATGGACTGCAAGCACATTTATGAGAAGGAACCAGTAATCCACTACATAAGCACAAAGAAACCACATCCTCGATGCCCAGTTGCAGGTATGTGTCCTATCTGTTGCAGTTGATCTTTCGTTGTTGATCTTTCGTTGTTGATCTTTTTGCTCATTACAACTACATCCTATCAGGTTGCCCAAAAATTTTCGTTGTTGATCTTTTTGCTCATTACAGCTACATCCTATCAGGTTGTCCAAAAATTCTCCAAGTTGGACGGGTTGTATGCGATGCCTTGCTTACAATAGAAATTGATGAAATGCGTTTGGCATCAGCTACAAACATAAATTCAACAATGGTAGAAGATTTTTACAGAAGTTGACTGAAAATGGCAACACTGCTCCCTGTAAGAAGATATCTATTATCTTTTGATGTTGTAAGAAGAATATTTGTGTAATTTGTGGATACGGACTTGATATGTACAATATCTATTATCATTTTATATTGTAAGAATAATATTTATGTGTTGGTCACATGGATATTGACTTGGTGTGTTTAGATACACTGATGAATAATAATATTAACTAAATTTTGTACTATTAAAATGTTGTATAATATCAGTTTTTCATTGTTTCAGAAATTGAATCGGTGTCATTAAACAATACTGATATTACATCAGTTTTTCACCGCTGCCAAAACTGGTGTCATTAATTGATATTACATCGGTTTTACACCATTGCTGAAACAGTGTCGTTAAGTGATACTACATCGGTTATAACCCGATGTCTAAAATGGCAGACCTTTTACATCGCCTTCATAGACATCGGTCGATTTTGTAAAGCGGTGGAAAACCGATGTCTATGAGGGTTTTTCTTATAGTGCCAGTTCTTCTTCTGCCTCTGTTTAAGGGTTTTTGGTATAAGGCACAAAGGAAAGCAAAAAGGGTTTAAGACGCTATCTTCCGCTCTCAAACCTTTCTCTTCTTCTTCCTTTGCTCACCTTCCTTCTGTCATTCAGCCATGGCCGCTTCTTCCCCAGCGTGGTTTCTTTCGTGTGCTTCTAGTCTTATCGATTCAGAAGAGGTGGAGTTGCAAGCGAACTATGATTTTCCTTCCTATATGGTTCGCCCCACCCCTCAGAATGGTCCGCATCTCCCTCCTCTAGGAAGTATATCTATCTTTTGGGATCAAGTTTTGCAAGGTTTCCGCTTCCCTCTTCACCCCTTTTTCATTGATGTTAGCATTTAATTTGAGATTCCTCTTAATCAGCTTATTCCCCAATCTTTTTCTATCCTTGTGGGTTTTGTTGGGGTATCTAAACTACTAGATTTTCCTTTATCCCCTCGCCTTTTTCATTACTTTTTCATTCCCCGCCAAGTAGACATTGGTGTTTTTAAGTTTCAGTCTCGCCCTAAATCTATTTTGTTTAATGGGATTCCTCCTCAAGAAGAATGGCGTCACAAATTTTTCTTTATGCGTCTTCCTTCTCCCCCTCCTTTTCCTATCAACTGGATTAATGATCTTCCTCTAGCTCCTAGCACTGACAACCTCCTCACTGATCCCTCTGTTTCTTCCACCTTACCCAAGTTAAAGGGAGCCAAATTCTGTTTATTGGCTTTGATTGTGGAGGGTCTAATGTTTCCCTTCGGAATAAGCCCCATTGAAACCCCCTTAGATGTCTCCTTTGGTATGTCCAGACATTTTCAACTATATTTATTAGCCGTTTGTTAATTATTCTTTTTACTAACGTCTGATTCTTATGTTTTAGCTGACGCTCTTCTACCCGCTTTTATGTACAAAAACACAACTATGACCAAGACTTTTTTGAATAAATTTGGAGAGAAATTGCTACAAACTCGCCGGGCTAATCTTACCACTTCCACTCTTGGCTTGTTATCTAAAGAAGAACAAGCAGCGGAAGCTCTTGCTTCCTTGGAAGAGGAAGAAAACAACCTTTTGTTGCCATACACAAGAAACCTCGGCTTGCTGAAGAGGTTCCCTTCTGCGATACCTTCGGTACTTTTGTGCAAACCCCTATTGTTCCTTCAGCTATTTCTTATGAGAGAGATAAGGCACCAATGCTCCCTACTCACATTATCTCCAACCTTTCTCTTAATATGATGAGACCGGGTAAGCTTATTCCTTCTTCGTCTATTGTTTCAGCCGCTTCTGCTTCCCAAATGACTACTACTGCCTCTGCCTCTTCTCAACCCCTTTTCTGGTTTTACCTTCCCTGGTCTCTAGACCTCGAGTTAAAAGGGCACCCTGCAGGATATCTTCTCCAAGCCCAGGGCCCTTGACTGTTCGCGCCAGAACAACTAACCCCACTTTCCTTGCTTTGCCATCTTCCTCTGTTGTTCCCATTTCTACTACCTCCTTCCCTTCTATTCCTTCTTCTTCTACTCGGCCTCCTTCACCTTCTGTCTCCACACCTCTATTTAGACAAGCTTTGGGTCTACCCTCTCAACTGGGACAAGCTTCAGATCCTCCTAGTTATGGCTTTCTACAGCTACAAGGCCCCTTGGCTGAGTCTTGGCTACATAGCCAAGAATTATTACGGGGCACCAGCATTTCAAGCCACATTGACAGTCATAGTCGTCAAGCTATTGCCGTAAACATTTCTCATTATATAATATATATATATATATACCCTCACTAACTACATCATTATTTCAGTTTCTTGCTTCAAGTTCTCATCTAGATCAGTTGGTCATTGCTCTGGAAAGGGACAATAACAAGTTAAAGGCCCATCTAGAGGCAATGAAAGCCAATCTTCCTCCTTCTCACATTGATCTTACTCAATTATGAGAGAAGATGGCTCTACAGAACCAGCAAATAGAAGGTATGAAGAAGGAACTGCAACATCAGTAGCAGTTATTGGAAAACAAAGAGCTAGAAAGGAAAACCCTGGAGTTACGAGTGGATCGATTAAATTCTGACCTCAAGGTGGAAACTGCTTTGAAAGACAAAGTCATCTCAGATATTTCTCATAAAAACATTGTCTTAGAGAAAGTGGAGAGGCTTCACAATTTCTTTCTTTCTGAGCAGGCTCAAAATTCATCCTCACAAGAGTTTGCTCTTCTAGAAGAGCAAGAACAAAGAAAGGCTCAGGATGCAAAAATATCCTCCCTCCAAAAGGAACTAGAGCAGCTTAAATCAGAAAGAGACACTTCAAAGATCAAGATGCCAAACTACAGACCGAATTTTAAAGTTATAAGGAGCATGAGGAGGACCGATGGGAGGACAGACGCTTAGCCTATTTGAGGTCCCCAAAGTTTACTAGTGAATATGTCCGCCGTGTCATAGGGACCCTAAATCACTCCATAACCGGAGTTATTCGGCAATTAAGGGAAGGTCATTATCTATCTCGTGACCCCCCCCCCCCCCCCCTCAATTTATAAATCATGGCAGACTTAACCAAGAATTGCCTGAAGACTTGCTAAGCAACTTTAAGTAAGCATGATTGTGTATTTAAAAAGACTTGTAATTAAGTACTTGCACTCTTTGTAAAAATTTGTACTTACCTGTTTTTTCCTCCTTCCTCCTTTGTTATTTTGCTGCTGCTTCCTTTGAAATGCTTCTGAGAACTAAGAATAAGTACTATATTGTTCAAGAACTGCTTCTTTCTATGATATCTTGACTGATCATATAGTTCTGTGCATTAAGGCTTTCCATAAGCTCCTTGAACTTCAGTCAGGCAGGGTTGAATATAAAGGATTCCATGAACATCAGCACTTCAGGAGGGCATGTGATCCTGAGTAACCTTGTATAAAGAACTCCATAGGATCTATGTATTTCGGTTGGGCGTACAATCCCGAGCGATTTGGATAAAGAACTCCATAGGATTTATGCATTTTAGCCGGGCGTACCATCCCAATCAATTTTAGATAAAGAACTTCATATGATTATGACTTCTGATCTGGAGTGTCATTTTGAATGCTTATACATATGTATAAAGAACTCCCTCTGCGAATGATCTTAGATAAAACTCTGAAAACCGGTCGAGCATGTAATCCTGAGTGATTTGAAGAAATCCAGATGACTTCGAGTTTCGGTCGGGCTTGTGTAATCCCGAATGATTATAATGGAGAATGCCATCATCTCATGATTTTCGGTCGGGCTTGCAATCCCGCCTGATTTAATATGAAGAATTTCATCAACTTTTGCTCTTTCGATCGGGCGTGTAATCCCGATTGGTTTTAGCGAATAGAGTCTTGTGCTCTATCATATCTTGTTCAGGTACTTATCCTCGCCTGACTTTGCTAATGATAGTTTAAAGTCTCCGGTTCCTCTTAAAAAGACTCGTCCGGGTTACTTCAGGAGATTTCCCGATCGACTATGCTTATGATGGTTTAGAGTCTCCGGTTCCTCTCAAGAAGACCCGTCCGGACTACTTCAAGAGATTTCCCGATCGACTATGTTTATGATAGTTTAAAGTCTCTGGTTCCTCTCAAGAAGACTCGTCCGGGTTACTTCAAAAGATTTCCCGATCGACTATGCTTATGATGGTTTAAAGTCTCCGGTTCCTCTCAAGAAGACCCGTCCGGGTTACTTCAAAAGATTTCTCGATCGACTATGTTTATGATAGTTTAACGTCTCCGATTCCTCTCAAGAAGACCCGTTTGGGTTACTTCAAGAGATTTCCCGATCGACTATTATTTGATTAAACTAAAATGCTTGCACTAACCTTGTGATGGTTTAATGTCCTCGAGATTCCTTAAGGAAGCTTGGTCAGTCGTACCTTAAAGCCCCCAATCGACGGCCGCCTGAGCGGAATAAGCATGTTTGTTATCTTTTTGCAGGGCTGAACGGAGAGAACTTGCTTAAAGTAAACTCTATCTGTTCCCTTGGACACACTAAGTTTTGTGCGATTTGGGTGACTAGAATATACCAAGGAAGAATTAATCTGCTCATTCAAAGATATTTATATTTCTCGAGCGATACAAGCTTATTAAGTTTGGTAGGGCTATAAATGATTTGCACTCTATGGACGCTCGAGAATTCTTCCTTCTGCGTCTTGGAGATAATATGAACCCGATGCAAGTTTTTCCATCACCTTGTAGGGTCCTCCCCATTGTGGTGCCAATTTGCTAACTTCCCCGGAGGGCTTGACACGCTTCTATACTAGATCTCCCACTTGAAAAAATCTAGGGATGACTCTCCTATTATAATTTTGCCTCATTCGTTATCGATATGAGGTGAGACGAGTTGCAGCTTTATCTCGAATTTCTTCTATCAGATCTAGCTCCATAAGTCGTCGGCCTGCATTGTCATCATCATATAGTTGTCTTCTATTGGATTCCACTCCCACCTCGATAGGAATTACAGCCTCTCCTCCATAAACCAGTTGGAAGGGAGCGATCCCTATAGCTTCTCGAGGTGTAGTACGATATACCCACAGAACACTGGACAACTCATCTACCCAACTGTCACCAATATGATCTAGTTTGGTTTTTAGGCCTCTTATAATCTCTCTGTTGCCCGTTACTCTGTGGATATGCCACAGAGGTAAATGCTTGAGTAATACTGTAGCTTTTGCACCAGTCTAAGATTTTGTCTCCCTGAAATTGCCTTCCATTATCAGAGACTAATTTATGAGGAATACCAAATCTGCAAACAATATTTTTCCACAAGAATTTGATAACTGCATCTTCAGTAATCCGAGCAAGTGGTTCTGCTTCTACCCATTTAGAGAAATAGTCCACTGCTACTAATAAAAATTTTCTTTGTGCAGTTGTCATAGGAAATGGACCAACTATATACATGCCCCATTGATCAAAGGGGCAGAAAACTATAGAGGTTCTTAATAATTGTGTAGGATGATGTAGAATATTCTGATGTTTCTGGCAAGAAATGCAAGTTCTTCGTGTAAAGTAGGCCAAAAATATCTAGCTAGGAATTCTGCGGGCTAAAGATCTTCCTCCTATATGACTGCCACATGAGCCCTGATGAACCTCTTGTAAGATAAACTGTATATCTCCTGTTCCAATACATTTAAGTAAAGGTCTAGAGAAAGCTCTTCTATATAACTGCTCCCCTATCATAGTGTATTGGGAAACTCTCTTCTTAAATACCCTTGCTTGTTCGACATCCATTGGAAGAATACCTTGCTGCAAATATAATATGATTTATGCTCTCCAATCACCCTATATCTCTATATCAGCTTGTCTTTCAATACAAGATACTAGCAATGTCTGCTCAACCGATCGGTCCAAACTCCACGGTGTTATAGTAGAGGTCAATTTAGCTAATTCATCCGCTACTTGATTCTCAGATCGAGGAATTTTCTATATATTTACTTCTTGAAACTGAGCCTTCAATTTATCAAATGCCTTGGCATATAACTTAAGTCTATCATTATTGATTTCAAAGTTACCTGATAATTGTTGGGTTGCTAACTGAGAGTCAGAATAAATATAGACCCAGGCTGCTCCCACATGCCGAGCTGCTTGTAACCCTGCTACCAGTGCTTCATATTCTGCTTCATTATTAGTGGCCCTATAATTCAGTCTGATAGAAAGTTGAAGCTTATCTTCCCTTGGAGATATAAGGAGAATGTCAATCCCACTGCCTTGTCTGGTTGAAGATCCATCCACATAAACTTTCCAAGTACACTCTTCTTCGGGACCTTGAACCTCTATAATAAAATCTGCCAGAGCTTGTGCTTTGATGGCCGAGCGAGGTTGGTATTGTATGTCATACTCACTAAGTTCGATCGGCCATTTGATCAACCGACCAGATGCCTCTGGGTTAAGCAACACCTGCCCGAGAGTACTGTTGGTCAATACAATAATTGCATGTGCTAAAAAATATGGACGCAACCTCCGGGCAGTTAACACTAATGCATAGGCTAATTTTTCGAGTGTAGTATATCTACACTCGGCTCCTTTTAATAAATGGCTAGAAAAATATACAGGTTGCAACTCTTTCCCCTCCTGTCTAACTAACACAGAGCCTACAACATTCTCATTAGCTGACAAGTACACCCATAGGGTTTCTCCTACTACAGGTTTAGCTAGCACAAGAAGGGTAAATAAATAATCTTTTAATTCTTGGAAGGTTTTGTCACATTCTTCATTCCATTGAAATTTGTTAGCCTTCTGGAGTATTTTGAAGAAGTGGAAGCTACGATCGGCCGATCTTGAAATGAACCTAGATAAGGCAGTGATCCGGCCGGTAAGTCTTTGAGCTTCCTTCATATTGCGTGGTGGCTCCATCTTTTGAAGTGCTTTGACTTTGCTTGGGTTGGCTTCTATTTCTCACTCGGACACCATATAACCTAACCTAGGAACTTTCCACCTTTTGCTCCGAACAAACATTTGCCCGGGTTCAACTTGAGCCCATACTGCCTCAATGTTCCGCAAGTTTCTTCTACATCCCTGCAGAGATCAGTAGCTTGAAGAGACTTAATTAAAATATCATCAACATATACTTCCATATTTCTCCTAATCTGCTTCCGGAAGACCTTATTCATAAGTCTTTGGTAGGTTGCTCCTGCATTGTTTAGTCCGAACGGCATAACATTATAACAATAAGTACCTTCAGATATTACAAAACTACCTTCTCTTGATCCTCATTAGCAAGAGGGACCTGATGATAGCCTTGATAGGCATCCAGCATAGAAATATATTCACATTCGGCTATTGAATCCACTAATTGATCGATCCGGGGTAGTGGATAATAATCCTTTGGACAGGCCTTGTTAAGATCACGGAAATCAATACATACTCGCCATTTATTTCCTGATTTAGAGACCAGGACAACATTAGCTAGCCAGCTAGGGAACTGCACCTCCCTGATGTAGCCAGCTTCCATGAGTTTAGCCACTTCTTCCTTGATGATTTGATTTTGTTCTGTACTGAAACTCCTCTTTCTTTGCATGACAGGCCGAGCATCTGGGAAGACATGTAAAGAATGCTCCATTACTGAAGGGGAAACACCCGTGACTTCTTTGGGCGTCCAAGCAAAGACATCATTATTTTTCTTCAAGCATTGAACCAGCTCTGTTTTCAGCTTAGGATCGAGATCGGCTGCGACATAGATAATGGCTTCAGGTCGACCGGTCTGTATCTGGACTTCTTCCTTATCCTCATAAACCAGGACGGGTGGCTTTTCTTGAATGGCATTGACCTCCATTCTTTGCATTTTTCGGGCGGCATTGGCTTCAGTTCTGACGATCTCCACATAATATTTATGAGCCGTCTTCTGATCACCACGTACCTCCCCAACTTGGTCATCAATAGGAAACTTAATTTTTTGACAAAAAGTAGAAACGACCGCCCTAAACTCATTTAAGGTCGGTCGACCTAATATCACATTATAGGCGGATGGGGCATCCACCACCATGAAGTGAGATCTTCTTGTCCTCATTAGGGGCTCCTCCCCTAGAGATATGGCCAACTTTATTTGGCCGAGCGGTTGTACTTCATTACCAGTGAATCCATATAGAGGAACCACCATCTGTTGAAGTTCACTTGGGTCAATCTGCAGTTGATCAAAAGCTTTTTTGAAAATAATATTCACAGAACTACTAGTGTCTATGAAGGTGCGGGAAATAGTATAATTGGTTATCACAGCCTTAATTATTAAAGTATCATCATGGGATATTTCTACCCCTTCCAGATCTCTGGGCCCAAAACTGATCTCTGGCCCTGCTGCTCTCTCCATGCTGCATCCTACAGCATAGATTTCGAGTCTCCTTGCATGTGCCTTTCTGGCCCTGTTGGAATCTCCATCAGTGGGCCCGCCCGTGATCATATTAATGCTGCCTCGAGCGACATTGCTTCTGTTCTCTTCTTGTTGGGTTGTCATATTCTCAGGTTGTGTTTTCTCAGGCACCCGAGTTATACCGACCGGGACTGGTAATACACCTTGTTGAGGCTCGACCGGGCGATATTCCAATTTGAGTGGACTTTGCTGCCTGGGATATCGTTGCTGATAGTAGTAACAACCCTAATTTGCTTTTTTATTTTTCAAAACAAGCAATCTTCTGTATGATGACTGCTAGTTTTTTGATAAGTGCACCATCTCCTTGGTGCTTCTTGCTGCATCTCCATATGTTGTACTGCTTGTGGACGATATTCTGGGTGACGATGAGGTGGAGGGATTACTTGAGGTCCCCTCGGCGGAGGAACAGGGGCGAGAGCCCTCTCCTTAATAGGAGTGGGAGAAGAAGTAGTATCTTCTTTTCGGCGTGCAGCCTGAGCTTCTTCGACATTAATAAATTCAGTAGCACGATCAATTAATAAGTCAAAATTTGTAGGAGGATTTCTCACCAAATCTTTAAAGAAATCATTATCATTCAAGCCTTGAGAAAAAGCACTTACTAATATCTCAGTAGTAACATTGGGTACATCAATAGCTACCTGATTGAATCTCTTGATGTAGGCTCTAATGGCCTCTTTAGGGCCCTGTTTGATCGAAAACAAGCTCCAGGGGGTTTTATAATACCTCTTGTTGCTAGAGAAATGGTGTAAGAAAACCTTCTTGAAATCTTTAAACCTTTGGATAGAGTTTTCAAGCAATGTTTTGAACCAGCGGTGAGCAGCTCCTCCGAGTGTTGTAAGGAACATCCGACACTTTACCCATCAGAAAATTGTTGTAATAATACTATGCTCTCAAATTTTGATAAATGATCCTCTAGATCTGTAGTTCCAGTGTATTCGCCGATCTGCAGATTTTGATATTGCTTAGGAAGCGGATCATCCAATACACCTTGAGAGAATGGAGAAATGATTCTCTCTGGCCAACTATCACTAGCCACCATCATTTTAGCTTTGCGCTTTTCTTTATCCGATGCTTCGCAAGAAGATTCTTGAAATACAGGCCTTCGTCCTCCCTGCTCAAAAGGAGTACGAAGGAAAGCTCGAGGGTGTCTGGTCGGAGAAGCAGTGGCTGGCAGAAAATACACACTATCTTCTTCTTCCAGCTCTCTTTCCCTACGGTGATCAGTAGTCGAAATCGCTAGATTATGAGCTACTTGCATAGTAGCTCCAGTATACACTTGCTGTTGCTGTTGTTGTTGTTGTTGTTGTTGTTGTAAATCCTTTTGTACATGAGTGTTGATAAGAAAATCCAGATCCTCACGGCTAATAGTGAGTAGGTTTGATTTTCCAGCGTCTTCCATCTTACAATCTCAGATTCAGGTGAAGTTCCCACAGACGGCGCCAAATTTGATCCTGTTTGAGAAGCTTGACAAAATGAAAAGATGGGGAGAGAACTCACTATCGATGAAGAATAATACCTGTAGAATGCCGATCCGAGAAACCCAAAGCGGATCTAGAAGAATAAAGTCACAGAATACCCTCCAGGTGAGAAGACCCAAAGGGAGAAAGAAGGGATCCGACGAAGAGTACCGAGATCTGGAGCTTCCACGACTTCCTGCGCACAAGAGACCGACCAACACTATCATCAGTGACCTAAGACCGGGGTGGGAATCCCTGGCTAGGCCCTCCAACGCTCAAGTTAGTGATCTCTCTTAGTGTGGAAGGAAGAAAGAAGATGAACAGTAGCTGAAGTTAGGTTTTGAAATAGATGATGGTGTGTGTGGTGAGCGTTAGAACTTCTCTGGCCAACGGAGAGGATTTTCCTTTTTATACCACTTCATTATAACCTCCGTAGTCATGAAGTGGACCCCGATTTGTTAGAGTTTATTATGAGATGACGTAAGCCATGTACTTACAGAAAAATAGTTTTAAGGAATCTTTTCTGTACCCCAGATGTACCTTCTTTGTCATCTAGTACCTGCAGAAGAGTCTAGAAACATTCTTCTCGCCAAATTAGTCAACCTGTTATACAATCACATATTACAGATATTTTTATTAAGCTATTTATAAATATCTCGAAAATATTTGTTCTCGCCCTGTCTTATGAATTATATCAAGATATATTAATCACCCTGTCTTACACTGTTTTTATTATGCTATATACAGCCCAAGATTATACTGTTATGTTCGAGCGAGTTATTATTATTGTTCAACATATGTTCTAATTGTTCGATAATGTACTATAAGTCCTGTAAGGCCTTGCATCTTTACCTACCCGGGCGGTTATATACACCCGGCCAACATACCCTGGCTTATCTATCTTAAACGTGTAAACCCGACCGATAATTGACTAAGGTATTACCCGGACGATATTAACCTATTTCTATACATTCTCGGGCGGTAATATAAACCCGACCAATACTGATAGACATCCAGATGTGCTAATCCAGACAATCTTGGCCTATCTATCTTAAACATGTAAACCCGATCGATACTAGGTCAAGGTATTATCCGGCCGATATTAACTCATTTCTTTTAAGCATATTCTCTCGGCCGATATTACTGCTTGCTTTAATTCTGCTATCTCCTTTCCCTTTCCCGCTGGGGACCTACTAAACCTAACCCATATCATCTTTGAAAAGCTGAAAACAAAGCATTTATTTGTAAACAAGAAGAAGTGCTCTTTCTTTACTACATCAGCTACTTTCCTCGGCTTTATTGTGTCTACTGATGGTGTACATGTAGATCAAACAAAAATAGGTGCAGTCTTGGGGTGGCCTCAACCGAGGACCTTGCACGATGTCAGAAGCTTCCATGGCTTAGCTTCTTTCTACCGCCGGTTCATCAAAAATTTTAGCACTCTGATTGCTCCTATCTCCGAATGTCTCAGGGCAGGGATTTCAAGTGGTCTGAAGAAGCAGAGGCTAGCTTTCAACTGGGCAAACAAAGGATGACTGAAGCACCAGTTCTGGCCCTTCTTGATTTTGACATATTATTCGAGGTCAATTGTGATGCATCCGACATAGGTATCGGGGGTGTTCTAAGTCAATCTGCACGACCAGTTGCCTTCTTCAACGAGAAGCTCTCCGAGTCCAAGAAAAATTATTCTACCTACGACTTGGAGTTCTATGCTATTGTGCAGACCTTAAAGCATTGGCGGCACTACCTAGTACAGAAGGAATTCATCCTATTCACTGATCATGAAGCATTAAAGTATATCAATGGTCAACACAAGCTGAGCAGGTGGTATGCCAAGTGGGTGACTTACTTACAAGAGTTCACCTTTACACTAAGGCATCAAGCTAGAAGTCTGAACCGTGTCGCAGATGCTCTGAGTTGGCGTTCTTCATTACTCACCACCATGAGTACTAGCATTGCAGGCTTTGAGGTTTTTCCAGATATGTATACAGCTGACCCATCATTCGAAAGGATATTATAGGAGGTACAAGATGGTTACCGACATGATTTTATTTTGCATAATGGTTATCTATTTGGTGGGTTGCAGTTGTGCATTCCAGACTGCTCTCTAAGGCAGCAGATTATGAGCGAGCTTCATAATGAGGGTCACTTTGGGCGTGATAAGACGTTGATCCTCATCTCTGCCAATTTCTATTGGCCCAAGTTGACCAGCGATGTGGCTCACTTTGTTAATCGATGTTCTATATGTCAGCGGTCTAAGGGGGTTCTAACCAATGCAGACTTGTACACTCCCCTACCCTTTCTTGAAGCTCCTTGGCTCGATGTCAGTATAGATTTCATATTGGGATTACCTCGCACCCAACGAACCTCAGACTCAGTTCTTGTTATCGTTGACAGATTCTCAAAGATGGCACATTTCATAGCTTGCAGGAAGACTATAAATGCTACTTGGATTGCCCATCTTTACTTCAAGGAGATCGTACGTTTACATGACCTTCCTATGTCCATGACTTTAGATCGAGATACCAAATTCATCAATCACTTTTGGAAGACCTTATGGGGAAAATTAGGGACACAGTTAAATTTTAACAGTGCTTACCACCCTCAGACAGATGGTTAAACTGAGGTGGCAAATTGGAGTCTGGGTAATCTTCTGAGATGCCTTTCAGAAACCAAACCAAAGCAGTGAGACTTGGCATTACCTCAAACAGAGTTTGCCTACAATAGATCAAAAAATAGGACCACGGGATTAAGTCCTTTTGAGATTGTTTATGGTCGGAATCTATCAGGAGTTCTAGACTTAGCCCCTATTCCATGTGTAGGGTTAATTAGTCCTAAAATAAATGAGATGACAGAGCATCTTCGATGTATTCATGAATAGGTGAAACTGGCAATTATGGAAAGCAATACTAAGTATAAGGTTCGGGTCGATCGTCATCGTCAACAAGTACTTTTGGAGATTGGAGATTTTGTCTGGGCTATATTGACTCATGACTGTTTCCCTGTTAGAGAATATAATAAGCTAAAGGATTGAAAAATCGGACCATGCGAGATATTGCAGAAGATTAACAACAATGTCTACAGGTTGCACCTTCCTAGTCATCTGAAGACTTTTGATGTCTTCAATGTGAAGCACCTAACTCCTTATTTGAAGGTTGCTAATGAAGTTAATCTGAACTCGAGGGTGAGTTCTTTTCAAGCCGGGGAAACTAATGCAGGCCTAACCCATGTTGAAGCCCAATATGAGCCTTCAAACTTCAAACAGGCATAACTTTTGACTCGAGATTCGGAATCAGGTTTTGTCTGTCATTACACGTGCAGAATTCAAAAACCTAAATTTGTTACGGGTGTAACCGTAATGGTCAAATTCTGTCTCTTACTTTTCAACTATCTCACATGCACGAATTGATGGATTTTGTACTTGTAGTTGTTGTTCAATACAAGCTGGAAAATAAAGTAATTTTACGAAAACTGGGATATCGGGAAACAACTTAAATTGGATAAATATTTTGATTAAAGAAGTCAACTTACTTTATGTAGGGTTTGACTTCATCACAGTTTAAGAGTATGTATGTCCGTGCAGCATGGTATTCTTATTGAGTTAAGCATCTAGAAATAGATGCTCTCATTGGCTTGCTAGGAAACTTGGAAATAGAAAGCATAGATTGGTCTATCAGCTGAGTATCATCAGAATTTCTAGGACACTTGCGATGTCTAGTTTTCACATTATCATCAAAATAATATAAGCAGAAAGAGGATACTTCTTCAACCAGATAAGCATTGCAGATTGACCCCTCAAGTCTTGCTTTGTTACAAATATTATTCTTTAATTTTTTTAAAAATTGTTCAAATAGATACATCCATCTGTACTATATAGGATCAGCTATTCGTGCCTGGTATGCTAAGTGTACTAGTAGATATTCCATTGAATAAAAAAAAACATAGTGGAAAAATACGCTCCAGCTTACATAGTATGAGAGGAATGTCTGTCTCTAGTCGAAGCATATCATCCATCATAATATATCTCACTGTCAAATCTCTAAAATATTGACTCAATTCTATGAGTGTTTGCCAAAAATTTTGAGGAAGTAAGTCATGAAAAACTACTGAAATAAGTCTTTGCATGAATATATGACAGTCATGACTTTTCATTCCAAACATCTTTAACCTGTTTATATCCACGCATCGAGCCATATTCGAGGCATACCCATCTAGGAATTTGATTTCTTTCAACCAATTACATAAAGCTTACTTACCATCTCAATCCAATGTATAACAAGCCTTTGAGAATTTATTGATCGTTTCATCCTAATGTAACTCTGGTCTGCTGACTAGTTCTTTTAATTCCTCACATGATTTTATAGTATCTTTAGTTCTTCCATGCACATTCATTACAGTGTTAAAAATATTATCAAATAAATTTTTCTCAATGTGCATCACATCTAAATTATGATGAATGAGCAGATACTTCCAATATGGAAGCTCCCAAAAAATACTTCTTTTCTTCCAACTACACTTGCATTGCCTAATGATATATTTATTTATCTCATCAGAATTAGCCTCAAATACTGGTAGAAAACCATAATTGTCTATTTGGTCAAGGATTTCTTCACCTGACTTGATTGTTGGAGAAATTTTTCTGACTACAACATTCTTAATGAAATTTTTCTTATTTCGCCTGAAAGGGTGATAAACTGGTAAAAATTTACGATGATTATTAAACTAAGATACCTTCCCACTGTAGGTAATGAAAATGCGTCAGACTCTGTCATGCAGTGTGGGAATGTTAATTTACCAGTCGTTCTCCATCTCAACAACATTGAGTATGTTGAAAATCACTGATCGTCCATAATAATGCGGCATGCAATCTAAAATTAGTTTTACTTGCAACATCTTAAGTCACTGACCCTACATTTCATAATTCATTCAACTCGGCAATGTGAGGTTGCAAGAAAATATCTATCTTCTCTTTTGGATTCGTTGGCCTTGGAATAAGTACAGTAAGGAAAATGAATTCATCTTTTATACACATCCATGACGGTAAGTTGTAAAGTGTTATTATAACTGGCCAAGAAGAATATTGTTGTCCCGACTAACCAAATGGTTGAAATTCATTTGCAGAAAGTCCCAGTCTCACATTATGTGGTTCCATTGCAAATGAGTAAAATGTTGTATCAAGATGTTTCCATGCAAGGGAGTCATAAGGATGATACATTATACCTTCTTCGTGCACATGCTCATGATGCCACCTTATATAGTTTGCTGTTACAGTAGATGCATACAAGCGTTGAAGTCTAGCAGTTAACGGGAAATAATACATAATTTTCCATGCACTTTTTTTCTTTTTCTTCCCTGGTATGCGACTATTATGCTTATAACGAGGGTGAGTACAGATTCTGCATTCAATCAATTCATTGTCTTCAATCTAAAATGTCGTGCAGTTGTTAATGCAACAATCAATCTTTTGTACAGGCAAACCTAAGCCTCTCATCAATTTTTTGCATTGTAGAAACTATCAGGCATTACGTTATCAACAGGAAGTAACTCAGAAATCAATTGACATATGTCATTATAATATCTTTCTGAAAAACGATGCTCTACCTTGATGTTTAATAACCTCGCAGTAGTTGATAATTGGGAATGCCCAGATGGAATCCCTTCCCACACTTCTCTTTCACTAGCCTTTAACATATCATACATTTGCTGAACTTCAAGTGTTGGTATTTCATCTATATTTGAATGATCAATAGCATTCATAGCGTTATAAATCATTGATTGTATTGCATTCTCATTAGATGATGATTCCCCTAAAAGAATTGTGTCAGATGAAAGAAGCAACCGAAGTTCTAATACGGTGAGACAAATAAGGCTCTCCATGACTGTACCAGTTGTAGTAATTAGGAACAAATCCTTTTTTACATAGATGTACTTTCATAGTGTCCTCATCATGGAAAGCTTTATTTCTATATTTGGAATTATTACACGAACAACATAATGTGGCACCATCCATACATTCTGGATGACTCTTTGCAAAGTTCACAAACTCCTCAACTCTAGCAAAATATTCATCTCGAATAAATCCATTTTCTAATCTATTGTACATCCAATCTTTGTTCATGTACATTGTATCCTAATAAACATAAGATTGACTACTTAGTAAGTATGCAATTAATACAATAGATGTACTACACACATGATTCAATGTATATTCATCAACCATATCATGAATAAAAAAAGATTAAGTATATAATTAAGAAGTTGTCTTTAATGATACTAGGTAAAATTCTAGAACTTGCTAAACTAAGTTAAAATAAACTAGAATATAATTCTACACCCTAGAAGCACCGTGAGCTAAGGTGCCAAGAGGGTCGTGTTGGTGCGGGAAGCATCCGACGATCAAACCTAAGTTTTGATAATGGCAAAGGATTCAAAGTTAAGGTGCTTTGTTATCTGACAGCTTTTGCTGAGTGTTTCAGGAAAGTCCTAACTGCGGTTAGGCAAGGTAAAACCCTAGGGGGTGGTAACCCTAGGTCATAGGGGGTGGTAACCCTATGCGGAAAGTCTTGGCAGGTCGATGGCTTCAGGCAAAAGTCCTAGGGGGTGGTAACCCTAGGTGGAAAGTCCTGGTGTCGTGAACGGTGAAAGTCTGGCGGCGGTGAAGCGGATGTTGAGAAAGTCGGAAGCATCGAGTGGAGCAAAGTCGGTCGATCGGGAGGATCGTCGGCAGCAGTAAATCTCCTGAGTGGAGTAGGTGAGGACGCGTTCCCCGTAGAGGGAACAGTAGGCGTCGGGTCGACCTAGGGTTTCCGGTAGGAAATCCGAAGTCAGACCCGGACAGTCCGGAGACTGTCATAACTTCATATTCATACTATTATTTTGTGTTAACTTTGTGTTGCAGGTATTTTTGGATTAACATACTTGCAGGTACCAAAAACACAAAGAAGAACTCGGATGAACAGTGTCCGAGGCGCCTCCATGAGGCTTGGAGGCGCCTCGGGTGCGAGCCAGGAAAAGGCCAGCGCAGCAGACTGGAGGCGCCTTGAATGGAGTTCAAGGCGCCTTGAACCGGAGGTTGAAGGCGCCTTGGATAGGCTGAAGGTGCCTTAAACCAGATAGAGTTCGACCAGGTCCGTGCTGATCCACGCGGGTGACTCGGCTCGTTCAAGGTGCCTTGGTGAACAGTGTAAGGCACCTTGAACCCCCTTTATAAGGGGTCTCGACCAGCAGCTTCAAACAACAACTTTCAAGCGATCCTTGTGCTGCGTGCTGCTCAATCAACGACCCTGAAGTGCTGTTACGAGTCCACGACGACCAGGAGCTTCGAGATTACGATTCTGTCGTCGGTAAACTTGTTTTTAATTACTGTACTGATTATAAATCTTGTACTCCTTTTTCGTACTTATAAGTGTTGCCCACCGAAAGCGATCAAGGATCGCGGGCCTTCGAGTAGGAGTCGACCTAGGCTCCGAACGAAGTAAAACTATCTGTGTCCTTCTGTGATTGCATTCGTTACTTCCGCTGCGTATATTTACTTTGATAGTTTTACGATTCCGATACAATAAAAATAGCCGCGAGCGTTACTTCCCCCCCTCTAGCGCGATCTCGATCCAACAATTGGTATCAGAGTGGGGTCGTTTTGAATTGGTGCAACCACCTTTCAAAACAAATTTTTCGCAATTTTTTTCGTTTTCGGAGTCGAATTAGAATTTAGCCTTATAGCTATATTCTAATTCTTGTTTCCCTCGAATCGACTTTTGCTCGAAGTAGGTGCAACACCACTCGAGTTCGTTTCTATTATCCTTTATTCCAGCACTACTAATCCAAGACTTAGTCTTGGAACATATTCTGTTTTTTTTTGTTGTTACATATTATAAATGGCCCAACAAGAGGGTTTCAGCACTGTACGCCCCCCGCTATTCTCCGGAGAGGATTTTGGCTACTGGAAGGGAAGAATGGAAACGTATCTAAAGATACAATTTGAAACGTGGATGATCATAAAGACGGGACTGAAACTGCCAGTCGATGACGACGGCAAAACTACACCCTGCGAGAAGTGGGACGCTCCTATAATAAAAAAAGTGGAAGCCGACGCCAAAGCTACCTGCACCCTTCAGTGTGGTCTTACCAAGGAAGAACTCAACAGATTTGGCCCGTTTGCCTCTGCAAAGGAGCTCTGGGAAAAGCTCATCGAACTCCACGAAGGCACTGATGACACCAAGGTAAGTAAAAGAGATCTTTTACTTAATAAATTATATAATCTAAAAATGCAGGAAGGCGAAACGGCGAGTTCTCTTCACGCAAGAATACAAGACATCCTTAACTCTCTTCACGGAATTGGCCAGAAGATAGAAAATCGGGACGTAATAAGGTATGCCCTAAACTCGTTTCCAAGGAATACATTGTGGGCATCAATGGTAGATGCCTACAAAGTTTCCAAGGATTTATCTTCTTTAAAACTAGATGAACTTTTTAGTGAATTTGAACTTCATGAGCAGACTAATGCACAGCCAACCGAGAAAGGTATTGCGTTGGTTGCAGGTACAAGCCGAACCCAGGAACCGAGACCACGACGGAGAACCGAACCAGCATCAGAAACTGAACCAGACTCTGAGGATGAAGAAGATGACATTACAACCGAGCTGGTAAACCTCGTGAAGAAGCTCTACAAGACGAAAGGATTCGACAAAAGAGATCTAAAGAAGGCAGTAAAATCAAAGGAAGGCCCACAAAATACCAAGATGAAGTTTGAAGTTACATGCTACGGGTGTAACCAAAAAGGGCACATCAAATCCAACTGCCCTAACCTGAAGGAGGTCAAAAAGCAAAGAAGGAAAAAGGTCCTTAAGGCAACATGGGACGAATCTTCATCGGAGGACGACGACGACGAGCTCGAACAAACGAGTCTACTCGCATTAATGGCCCGGGAACAAGTCGTCGAATCCGGATGCGAGAGCGAGTCTGAGGCAGAGTCCGAGCAAAGCCACGGATCCGTATCCGTTTCCGAAGGACCAGACCCCGCTGTAAGTATCTCCCGGTTGAACATTTTAGTTAGCTATTTATTGCGCAAATTAGCTAAGTCAAACCTGAAAGTTAAGTCACTTCTAAAGGAAGTAAGTGTCCTTAAAGAAGTCCCTTACCTGACCAGAGTCAGACTGAATTTCCAACTCAAGTTCAAAAACTTGAGGAAGAAAATTCAAGTCTAACAAATCAGGTTAAAGATTTAGAAAATACCTTAGAACGGTTTACTTTGGGCTCCAAGAATTTGGACTTGATTCTTGGGACACAAAGAGCCGTCTACAACAGAACTGGGTTGGGATACAAAAGTAAATATAGATCTTATTTATCATTAATAAACAAACAAAGTGTTAAATCAGTCCAAGCATGGGTCTCCAAGTCTAACTTGGTCAATCAAGTTAGACCTGGCCAATACTGGGTTCCAAAGGATCAAATATACTACCTCGATAGACCATATCGAGGCCATGATCCAGGGGGAGCAAAACGAAAAACAATCCTAAAAATTTAAAATTCAAAATTTAAAATCAACTTCAAAATCTAAAATTAAGATTAAAAAATTAAATTCGAAATTAAATTCAAAATTAAAATTAAAATTAAATTCAAAATTCGAAATTTAAAATTAAATTCAAAATTAAAATTAAAATTAAATTCAAAATTAAAATTAAAATTAAATTCAAAATTTAAAATCAACTTCAAAATTTAAAATTAAGATTAAAATTAAATTCGAAATTAAATTCAAAATTCAAAATTTAAAATTAAATTCAAAATTAAAATTAAAATTAAATTCAAAATTAAAATTAAAATTAAAATTAAAATTAAATTCAAAATTAAAATTAAAATTAAATTCAAAATTAAAATTAAAATTAAATTCAAAATTCAAAATTAAAATCAACTTCAAAAATTTAAAGTTAAGCTATTCAAGATTCGAAATTAAGTTAACACTGAAAATAAAAATGGAGGATCCAGACTCGCTGGCACCCCCAACTAAACTACCCGGCAGGGTAACTAAACCTAATCTACCCGAAATGGGTAAAACAAGAGTAGATTACCCGGCAGGGTAATTAAGGTTAGATTAAAACGGGCTAGGTTTAACTTGACCCACAGTACTGGTGAAGTTTTTGGATGATAGTACGTTAGGGAAGCTTGGGCATCGCATGTCTAGGAAGATATGGCTTCGACCTGGTGCATTTGGCCAAGTGGAACTGACCGAAGCTACCCTTAAATGGATCCTGACTAGTTAGACCAAGGATTGGTATTAAGTTCAATGGGTAGGACTATTTGGAAAACCTCGAAGGCATGGTTACTTTAATGAGCTCCTTGTGACTCACCATAGCCCAGAAGTTTATCCAAAGAATGCTTACTTGTTGAACCCAAAGCCAAACCTGAATCTAACACAAGTTAAACCAAACTCCTGAATTCAACAATAAATCATCTCACATCAATCATAGGATTCCCTGATTGAAAATTTAGATCGGGTGAGATGACTAAGTTTTAAAACTCAATTTCAAAATTATTTTTAAAAACTCAATTTCAAAATTATTTTAAAACTCAATTTCAAAATTATTTTAAAACTCAATTTCAAAATTAATTTTAAAACTCAATTTCAAAATTTATTTTTAAAACTCAATTTCAAAATTATTTTTAAAAACTCAATTTCAAAATTATTTTAAAACTCAATTTCAAAATTATTTTAAAACTCAATTTCAAAATTAATTTTAAAACTCAATTTCAAAATTTATTTTTAAAACTCAATTTCAAAATTTATTTTTAAAACTCAATTTCAAAATTATTTTTAAAACTCAATTTCAAAATTATTTTTAAAACTCAATTTCAAAATTATTTTAAAACTCAATTTCAAAATTATTTTTAAAACTCAATTTCAAAATTTATTTTTAAAACTCAATTTCAAAATTATTTTTAAAAACTCAATTTCAAAATTATTTTTAAAAACTCAATTTCAAAATTATTTTTAAAACTCAATTTCAAAATTATTTTTAAAAACTCAATTTCAAAATTATTTTTAAAAACTCAATTTCAAAATTAATTTTAAAACTCAATTTCAAAATTATTTTAAAACTCAATTTCAAAATTATTTTTAAAACTCAATTTCAAAATTATGTTTAATTCAATTTCAAAACTCAATTTCAAAATTATTTTTAAAATTCAATTTCAAAATTCCTTAAAAAAAAATTTCAAAATTAATTAACTTATTTTTAAAACCTCTTCAAAATTTATTAAATTTAAAAAAAAAAAAAAAAAATCACGTGGAGCTTATCGGAGGCGCCTCCCATCGAAAGGAGGCGCCCTAGCATGCGGCGGGAAAATTCCCGCCGCTTCATCTTAAGGCGCCTCGGATCAATCCAAGGCGCCTCCAACGTGTATAAGGCGCCTTAAACCTTGGTTCAAGGCGCCTTCAACACTTTATATCAAAACGAACAGAAGCTTTTCTGTTCGTTTTCTGCCGACGCCGAGCACGCGATACTCGTGCGTTTTCTTCCCAACTAAGGCGCTCTCAATCGTTTTTTTTCCCTCTCTACGTGACAATGCCTCCTAGGTATAATCCTAATCCCTTCCGATCAAGTTTTATTTAGAATTTTTGCTTATTTCTGTCAATTTTTTGGTAAAATCATTAAAAATAGGAAACGCCGACATGTTGACCTTAATCCAGCTAGAATTCCATCAGCAGATATCCGATTCCCGACTATACATCTTAGGGATACATTTGCTAATTACATCTTTGAACCTATCAAACCTAGATATGTAAATAAGACTTTTTATACCCAGTATTGTCAACCAACTATTCAGATGATAGAGCACTATCAACTGGATCAATTGGTTTACTGCACCGATACAGTAAACCAGGAGTTATGTGCACATTTTTATCACAACCTTGAGAGGGTTGATGATAATAGGTACAGCACTAGAGTCTCTGGCGTGGACATTGAGCTTACTCCCACTCTGCTACGCACCACCCTAGGACTTAGGGCTTCTGAGTCTACCTTTCTATGCTACCCCGGTAGGGATCTGCCATTTGGCGATCCTTACTCCCACATTACGTTAGATACTATCTATACGTATTTCCTCGGGGAAGCGAGACCTGTTGACTTGACTGAGGTCAGGTCAGTTACTCTTCGGGTTCAGGACTACGTGATGTATAGGGTCCTGACAGCATGTATTCTGCCAATCTCATCTCGGGATGTCCCGAAGATGAGACCTTCACACGCATTCTTCTTGTACGCCCTGTGTCATCGATTTGATATCGATATTGCCCTGCATATGTTCCAGAACATTATCTGTGCATCTGGGACAGTCACTTCCAAGATAGTCCACATGCCCTATTGTCATATTCTGACACGCTTCTTTTCGACTATAGAGGGTATAGATGTGACCAGAGGAACAGTCATTCCTCTTACTATATATGATGAGCTAGGATCCCGTAGTTGTAGACTAGCCAGTGCCGATATCACAGCTAATGGAGTTCTAGCATGGATAGGCCGACCACAGCAGGCAGCTGCCCCTATCGCTCCAGCAGCCGAGGATTTACTAGGCGAGGGAGAGGAGTGGGCTGATTTCTTAGCCGAGGATCTTTTCGCAGATCCCTCCCCGTCTGCCAGACCATCCACCTCAGCTGGACCTTCGACCTCTTCCTCACTCTCCGTCGAGGACAGACTTGCTCGACTCGAGGTCGAGTCCATCCAGACACGACGGATAGTTCTCTCTATTCGATCCGAGATGGCTGCCGGATTTACGTCCCTTCGTGACGAGATACGACGGCTAGGTCAGCCAGCACCTGAGCAGCCCCATGATCCTCCAGCTATTTCTCCTCGAGCAGATGACCCTGCTATTTGATATGACTCTGTTATGCATTGTTCTGTGGATTGTTGTCTCACCTGTTTAGACTTCCTTGTAGTAATATATACTTATTTGCATGCTTATTCAGTTTCACAAAATCTGAGTTTACTTATCATTTGCTTTTCAAATTCTAGGAAAAACAGTTTTCAAAACTCCAATTTTGTTAGATTTTTTAAATTTGGATTTAGCTTAGGTATTCCCCTAGATATCATGTTCCCCTAGATTAAAGCCAGAGCATCTCACAAACACCCAGGTCTACCTTGCTTGTGTTTGAAAAACTTAGAATGGCGTGAGATGCATAGGGTACAGCCTGGACTCAGGAATGCTTATATTTGTGCATCAATATGGGTCTGGGCGTTAAACACATCATAAATAATAATCAAGTCAAGTCTTCCAGCTCTAGCCAAATCTAACTGGACCAAATGGACTTAATTTGACTAACCATGTGAAAGCTACTGCCCTCTAGGCAATCAGCAAGTAGCTAAAAGTTAGACAATTGGGAAAAGTGTGTTTCAATTTTTTTTTTTTAAGCATGATTATACTTTAAGGTTCTAATCAAATTACTTTACCTGATTATTTTAAGGCTCTGATACTTAATCAAATTAAACTTAATCAAAGTAGCTTTGAATTATGTTTAATTTGACTCATGCTTGGACTAGAAAACAAACTACTGCTACTCCCTCTGTCCTAAAACTAAATATTTTGCGTTAATATTAAAGTTTCTTCAAAATGAATATTCAAAAAAAAAAAAAACTTCTAAGAATTACAGTTTTTTCAAAAAAAAAAAAAAAAACTTGTCCATATTCAAATATTTTCAAATCTAGTCATCTTTTTATAACGTTTTAAAGATATTTTTTTGGTGACCTCACATTTTATACCTTCTAAGCAAAACCTTTTATTGAAAATATTTTATTGAAAATTCAAACACTCATATTTTCAAACTTAGTTAATTTTAAGATTATGTTTACTAGACTTAGTTAGATTGTACTCTAAACTTAGCTATTTGGCAAAATATTTTCTCAATACAAATCATTTCAAAGAAGAATATATAGCTAAGTATTTTCAAATTTGGCAAAATCCAAAATTCAAAAAGCTAAGTCGTTTTGCTAAGAAGAAAATTTATCTTTTTCCCTCTTTGAAAATTTTCCTTCAGAAAAATACAAATCTACTTTCAAACTGGTTTATTTTTGATATATGGCAAAGGGGGAGAGTAGGTTTAAAGTTAAAGGAAAATTCAAAGTATTTAATAAAAGCAGAGAGTAGGTAAATTAAAGTTAAATTCAAAGTTAGGGCTTTTATTAAGGGGGAGTCTAATATGTCAAAGTTCAAAGTTTCCAGCTTAACTGTTATTGCATTTGAAGTTCATTTACTTAAGCTTGGTTAACTTAATTACATATGTTGTTTTTCTTAACTTTGAATTACGTGTTGCCATAATCAAAAAGGGGGAGATTGTTGGTGCGGGAAGCATCCGACGATCAAACCTAAGTTTTGATAATGGCAAAGGATTCAAAGTTAAGGTGCTTTGTTATCTGACAGCTTTTGCTGAGTGTTTCAGGAAAGTCCTAACTGCGGTTAGGCAAGGTAAAACCCTAGGGGGTGGTAACCCTAGGTCATAGGGGGTGGTAACCCTATGCGGAAAGTCTTGGCAGGTCGATGGCTTCAGGCAAAAGTCCTAGGGGGTGGTAACCCTAGGTGGAAAGTCCTGGTGTCGCGAACCAGGTGAAAGTCTGAACTGGCCGATGAAGCGGATGTTCAGCAGAAAGTCCGGAAGCATCGAGTGCCGAGCAAAAGTCCAGTCGATCTGGAGGATCGTACTGGCAACAGGTAAATCTCCTGAGTGGAGTAGGTGAGGACGCGTTCCCCGTAGAGGGAACAGTAGGCGTCGGGTCGACCTAGGGTTTCCGGTAGGAAATCCGAAGTCAGACCCGGACAGTCCGGAGACTGTCATAACTTCATATTCATACTATTATTTTGTGTTAACTTTGTGTTGCAGGTATTTTTGGATTAACATACTTGCAGGTACCAAAAACACAAAGAAGAACTCAGATGAACAGTGTCCGAGGCGCCTCCATGAGGCTTGGAGGCGCCTCGGGTTCAAAAGCCTGAGCTGGCGCGAAGGCGCCTTGAACCGGAGGTTGAAGGCGCCTTGGATAGGCTGAAGGCGCCTTAAACCAGATAGAGTTCGACCAGGTCCGTGCTGATCCACGCGGGTGACTCGGCTCGTTCAAGGCGCCTTGGTGAACAGTGTAAGGCGCCTTGAACCCCCTTTATAAGGGGTCTCGACCAGCAGCTTCAAACAACAACTTTCAAGCGATCCTTGTGCTGCGTGCTGCTCAATCAATGACCCTGAAGTGCTGTTACGAGTCCACGACGACCAGGAGCTTCGAGATTACGATTCTGTCGTCGGTAAACTTGTTTTTAATTACTGTACTGATTATAAATCTTGTACTCCTTTTTCGTACTTATAAGTGTTGCCCACCGAAAGCGATCAAGGATCGCGGGCCTTCGAGTAGGAGTCGACCTAGGCTCCGAACGAAGTAAAACTATCTGTGTCCTTCTGTGATTGCATTCGTTACTTCCGCTGCGTATATTTACTTTGATAGTTTTACGATTCCGATACGATAAAAATAGCCGCGAGCGCTATTCACCCCCCCCCCCCCTCTAGCGCGATCTCGATCCAACAGGTTGGCCAATCCAGCGGTAGCGCTGGCCATGATGAAATGGTAGCGAGTCCGGAGTCGGCCCAAGCTCGCTACCACAATCTCAAGACCGACCAAAGTCATTGGCATGAGCTCAGGGCCGCCTAAGCTCCCTGCTACAACCTTGGGCCGGCAAAGCTCGGAGCTAGCTAAGGTCGGGAATGGTGGAGGCTGCCACCGCTAGCTCGAGGCCAGGAAAGTCATCACCAAAAGGTCACAGCCGACCAAGATCGCTGCCATTAGGGTTTGGGTTTAACTATAGGTAAAATGGAGATCGCTATTGGGAAAGAGAAATCATACCGACAGTGGGAAGATCAACGAAGGAGAGGACGCCAAAGGAGATGGAAAGGTCACAGGAAGGGAGCACGCTAGAGGAGACGATCGCCGGAGATTTCATGAACACGCAGTGGAGAGGCAGGCGACACTGCGTGCCAGCCCTAAATCACGATAAATAGCTACAGAAATAATAGTTCCATCTCTACTTTATCCAATTTAGGGGTTTTGAGCCCTATTGTCCCGTGTCTCATTAGCGACGAGCCTTAATTCCATGTCTAAATAGCGACGAAATATTTATTTCATCTCTATTTAGAGACGAAATTAAAATGTTCGTCGCTATTTAAAGATGAATAATTTATTCCCGTCATTAATCGTTACTGATTCATTGATTTTTAAATTCTAAACGGCCAAAATAGAGACGGAAATATACTTTCGTCTCTAATTAGAGATGGAACGGAAGTATAATTCTGTCTCTAATTCCATCGCTAAAAGGCAATTTTTTTGTAGTGGCTTCTGAAACAACGACACTCTACTGCAAACAAATGTCAACAAAGCAACAATGACACTGTGCCATTATGAGCTCAAACGAACCTAGCTTTTGGGTAACATTTAGTTGTTGCATTTCTATTCAAATTTCTTTTTGTGCTAAAATCTCTAAAGGGTCAGTAGCTTTGTTATGAACCCCATATTTGTAAAAGAAAAATGGATTGATAGTAATTGCTCAACAAAAGTGATCTAACTAACTACGGGCCTTGCAATAGTAGCCACGAGACTACGAATTAAGTAAAACCACCATGTTCTTAATTGTCTTTTAAATTCCACTGTGCAACTCTGTGGTTTTTCTAATGATTTATAAATGCATACAAAGCATGCTATTCCCCCCCCCCCCCCCCCCCCACCTATAGTGTTTTCTAGATTTAACAATTGGTATCAGAGCGAGGTCACTCTAAATTGGTAAAACCACCATTCGAGCAAAATTTATTCTTATGCCTTTTGTTCTATTTTTCATTTTCAGATTTTTGCCTTAAGTCCGAATTGGTGCAATTACCTTTTCTTACAATTTTTATTTTTAAAAATTGGTCGAAATTGGTTTGATGCCACTCGAGCCATTTTTTCATAATTTTCTATTCTTCCCACACTACTAAACCCAAGATCAAGTCTTGAAACATTTCATTATTTTTTTGTGCAAGATTTTAAAATGGCACGCCAAGAAGGTTGTAGTACAACATGTCCCCTACTCTTCACTGAAGACAACTTCGGTTATTGGAAATTTCGCATGGAGTTCTATCGGAAAACTCAGGTGGATATGTGGATTTCCATTCAAACAGGATTCTCACTACATCTCGACTGAAACAGAGTACCAGAGGGGTGTGAAAACTAAGACCCGCAGATGAGGAAGGAGATAGAAGATGATGCTAGAGTGACACATACCCTACAATATGGCTTAACCAAAGAGGAACTTAGTCGAGTCGGTCTGTTCATCAGTGCAAAATATTTGTGAAACAAGCTAATCAATCTTCACGAGGGAACTTCAGACACAAGGTAAGTAAACATTATTTGCTTTTAAATAATTTGTATAACACAACAATGTAGGAAGGTGAGTTCGCGAGTCAACTCTACGCCTACCTACAGCACATTCTTAATGGGTTGCATGTGCCTCCAGGGCTATGGTGCAGTGGCAGGGCATCCAGGTTGTCACTGAGGCACCGGCGGTTAGATCCCTAGCTATGACAAATTTGCAGAAATTTTTCCTTCAAATGGGGCACGCAACCAAAGGATGCTGGGCTCCTGGGCTACCCGCTGTGAGCGCTTCCCAATTTACCCTAGTGGCCAGTGGGAAACATCCGTGGGGTCGGGACGGTCACCCCAGGCTCAACATTACCCAGCCTGGTTAATCAGTTTTTTAATGGGCTACATGCAATCGGGCAAATGGTGAAAAATCACAACATAATAAGGTACGCACTAAGGGCTTTTCCTAGGAACACAATATGGGCATCGATTATCGATGCTTATAAAGTCTCTCGAGATCTCTTAACAATTAAATTAGATTCATTATTTTTTGAATTATAACTCCATGAATAGGCTAACGAAAATTGAATCGAGAAAGGAGTTGCTTTATTTGCAGGACAACAAAAACAATACAAGTCAAAAGAAAAAGTAGAAATACAATCAGAAGAATCTGAATCTAACGACGATGATGGAACTACCATGGAACTAGTGAACCATGTCTAGAGAATGGTAAGGAAGAAGAAGGGATTTAAGGCACAGGAAATCAAGAAGGTATCCCAAAACAAGAAAACTGAATCCACCTGCTATGAATGCCAGCAGAAGGGACACTTCAAAGCTGACTATCCAAAGCTAAAGAAGAAATATCAAAAAACAAGGAAGGCACTCATAGCAATGTGGGACAAGTTCTCATCCTCTGAAGAAGAAGAAGAAGAAGAGCACTTCAACCATCTAGCAATGATGAACAGAACCAACACTAAGTATGAATCTAAGTCGGAAGCTGAGTCCGAGAGAAGCCACGGATCCGTATCTATTTTTGAAGGGCCAAACTCCACTGTAAGTACTAGCGTAGAACTTGAATTGTATGAAGTACATCTAAACAACAAATTAGAAAAATTCAACAACTGGGTTAAATCACTTTGAAAGGAGGTTGAACTCCTCAAGGAGCAAACTAACCCAAGCTTGGTAATCGATCAAGTTCAGGTTGGAACCTCAACTCAAGCCCAACAACTTGAGGAAGAGAATTCCAATCTGAAAGATCATATTACTAAACTAAAAGGTTCATTGGAAAAGTTTGTTATTGGATCCAAAGGCCTTAGCATGCTTCTTCGATCTAGCATGCTGTGTACAATCAAACTGGTCTTGGATACAAATCAAAAACTATTTAGAACAGGTCATTTATATCACTAGTAAATTGAAATAAACTTAGGGTCCAAGTATGAGTTTGAAAAGATTGGTTAAATAAATTGAAATGAACAAGTATTGGATTCCTCAAGATCATGTACATGATTTGGATATACCTATCTAAGACATGCTCGAGGGGAGCCAATAAAAAAATTATTTTTATTATTAGATAGATTGCTTGTTTATTTCTTTTTTATATGCTTATGTTTATGCTTAATTTAGAACAGTTAGATAAGGACTTAGGTTTGATTGTGACTTGATTAACCTAGTACCAGGTTAGGGCGAGATGATAGTATGTTAGAAAAACTTGGTCTAGGAGTCAAATAGGGTAAGGCGTACCCTATTTGGTCTACCTAGCTAAGTGGAACTAATTAATAGAAACTACCTCGCCATATCCTAGACTAGTTAGACCATGGTTTTTCAATAGGAAAGTTAAATATATAACTTCTTTAAAAGGTTTCGTATAGAAGTGGTCGTTATTCCAATACCTAAGATGGCTCATGTGCCTCGCCATAGTCTAAAAGCTAATTTTTGAAATGTGTATTTAACTAACTAGTGGTTAAACTTAAATCTAACTCAAATGTTAATCAATTCTTAGATTTCAAATTAAATTAATAAATATAAAATTAATAATCATTTCACAAAACCTATAATGTTCCCTATTTGAAAATCTAGAAAAGGGTGGGATGAATTTTAATTAAATTGAATATCAATTTAATTAAATTAAAATCAAACTTAAATTAAACTAAAATCAAACTTAATTAAACTTAAATTAAAATAAAACTTAAATCAAACTCAAATCAAACTTAACACAACTTAAACTTAAACCAAACTCAAATTAAGCTTAATCTATTTAACTTAATTAATTCAATCTAATCCCAAATAATTCTTTCAATTAATTCATTTAATTATTTTTAAATAATTTAATTAAAACTAAATTAATTTACTTAACTTGACTAATCAAGTAAAAACTATTATTTTCTAGTAGTCAGCTAGTAGCTAAATGTTAGATATTTTTTTAAGGACTAGTTTTTTTTAATGCTTGGACATAATTAGGGATGAAATTAAAAAAAAAAAAAGGTTTTCAGATTATTTTTTCTTCTCAAATTTCCTTTTTTTTTTTTTTTTGAAAATCTTGCTTTTCCCATAATTTTTACTTCAAAATTCATTTTTCCCTTTAAATTTTTTTAAAAAAAACTATTAGATTACAGTTGAACTTCTAATGCTCAGTTTCTTTTCAAAATGACTATTTAAAAGGTTTTTTCACCTTATATTCTTTTTGATAAGTGGCAAAGGGGGAGAGAATAGACAAGCTAACAAGTTAAAAATCTCTTACATGTATTTAGGGGGAGATGTCAGATTAAGGGGGAGAAATAAAATGTATTTATGTTATTCAATATTTCTCTAAGTTATCTTTTATCTCCTTAAACGGTGATGCATTAATTTCTCAGTTATTTATTAACTCCCTAAATTGTTATGCTTTAAATTTTAAACTTAACTTGTACCAAATTGCTAATAATGAAAAAGGGAAAGATTGTTGGGGCAAGCTGCATTATACGATCGAACCTGAGGTTTTGATCTTCGCAATAGGTTCAAGTTAAGTCTTGTGATTTTCTAATATGTTGATTAAGCTTACAGGGAAGTCCTAGTTGAGGCTATGCAAAGGAAATTTCTAGTTACAGCTACGCAAGAAAGTCATGGTCAAAGAGACTAGGCGGAAGTATTGGCAGATCAAGGACATCTGGCGGGAAGTGATGGGGGTCGAGGACAACAAGCGAGAAGTTTTGTGGGTCAAGGACATCAAGTGGAAGTCTAGATAGGTCAAGGGTCGAAGGTCTAGTGGAAAGTCCCAAGGGTCAAGATCAGACTAAACAAAAGTCTAAGTAGGTCAAGTGGACCAAACTTGGCATCAGGTAAACTCTCCCAAGTGGAGTGGTGAGGACGTGCTCTCGAAAAGAGAGCAGTAGGCGTCGATTCAACCTATGATCTCACAAGAGATCTAAAGTTGAGACCGGACAGCTCAGAGAGCTATCAATCAGAATTATGTTTATGTATTGTGCTAACACTATGATGCAGGAAGCTAACTAATGAAGCAAGTTGGAAAATGGGATCCAGGCACCTGGACTGAAGCCCCTATCATATCCAGGCGCCTGGACCAGAAGACTTATCATAGCGACAAAATCAGATCGAGTAAGGTCAAATCTAGGCTCCTCAAACCGATTCAGGCGCTTGGATTATGCAATAAAAGAAGGCCTCAACCAGAGACTTCTTCACTCATTCATTCCTCACTTCAAGCTCTGATACACTTCCAAAACAATGGCACTCTACTGTGAACAAACGTCAACGAAGCAACAACGACATGGCTCCACTACGAGCTCAAACGAGCGTAGCTTTTGGGTAACATTTAGTTGTTGCATTTCTATTCGATTTTCTTTTTGTGCTAAAATCTCTAAAGGGTCGGTAGGTTTGCTACCGAACCCCATATTTGTAAAAGAAAAATTGATTGATAGTGATTACCTAACCAAATCAGTCTAACTGACTGCAGGTCTTGGAGTAGTAGCCATGAGGCTACGAACCAAGTAAAATTACTATGTTCTTAATTATCTTTTAAATTGTGCTACGCAACTCTATGATTTTTTGAACGATTTATAAAAGCATACGAAGCATGCTATTCACACACCCTAGCACTTTTATCTATCCAATACATTTGTATCCCTTTTGAAGGGATGAATATCCAAGAAAAATACATTTGGTAGAGCAAGGGTCAAGTTTGCGCCGATGATGTTTGTGGATGTAGACAAAGGATGTGCACACAAAGATTTTGGTGTGTCAGAGTGATTGAAGAAGTTTGGTGTAAAATACCGAAAAAGGGTGAATAACCATAAGAGAATTTTTAGAAAAATTTAGAAATTTTCTAAAAATTTTTCGGAGCTCGTATGATGAGTTTAAGGGGATTAGATATTGGGTCCCGGGAAAGCCTGTTTAGGCTACCCCATTTAAGCGAGGAAAAGTTTTAATTTTTCTCTTTTATTTTCCTTTTTACTTTGTTTTCCTTTTCTTTTTTTTTTCTCTTCGCCAACTCCCCCGACCCGCGCCGCTTCTTCTTCTCTTCCCCAACCGACGCGCCGACGCCGCCGCAGCCGCCGCTCTCAACGTCTCCTCTTCTCTCGTGCATACAAAACCGCCGATCAATGTCTTCTCTTCCTTGTATCGCATTTTCTCTTTCCTTTTCCATGCCCTAGCCATCTTCTTGGCCACGTCTCCTCTTTCTCCTCTACTCGTCGCCGCTGACCCTCGCGACTCGACGACGGCTGTTTGAGCCCTAGCACTGACGCCGCCGACCAGATCGCCACCCGAGCGCCACCAGATCTCCTCGCGCCTCCATCGTCGTCACCCGATTGTCTTACGCGGTGCCCTAGAGCTCGAGCCACCGTCGGCCGAGACTTCCCTCTGCCCTAGCGCCGGCAACCCAGTCCACTCCCACCTCCGACCACCACAAGAGCAAGCCAAGCAGTGCCGAGCCTTCTTCTCGCATCTCTGCTTAACACTGCCAAAGTCGTCGAACGGAGCAGCGCCGACCACCAGATCTCTCCGGTGTGCCCGTCGTGCCCTAGATTGGGTCCATAGCTGCTGACGCGGCTAGGCTCGACCGATCCCTCTTCCTGATCTGGCACCGGCTCACTGAGCGTCGGTGTCTCTTGACCTAACACCGCCAACAACACCTGGGAGCTTACTGCCATCGCCGATCTAGGGTTTCCGATGGCCAGATTGAGGTAGGTTTTCCTCTTAGATCTTGTTTTAGACGTGTGGGTGTTGTGCTGATGAATTGGACAGTCAAAAACAGAGTTAGGTAGTGATGTTCCTTGTTTCCAGCAGTAGCTCTAGCTTTGTGCCGGTAGAGAGGAAATGAGGGGTTCTGATTCAAGTAAGGCATATTTGGGTATTTGAATATGATTGGGATGTTAGGTTGAGTTGTTGGTTGATCACAGTGGTATCTGTCACTGTTTGTTTCCGCAGCAGCATCTCGTAGTCCCAGCCACTATATCCCCACAGCACACGTCTCTGGCAGTGACTCAACAGTCGGGTATACGGATTTGGATGACTTTTGGATTGAGGTAAATGCATTGATGTTAGTATGAAAAGGGGTACATAGTTAGATGCTATTTATCTTGTTCGTTAGGTTTAATCTAAATAATTGATGTTAGTATGACTGTTGAGTGGTATTAATTGAGGTAAAAATGTTGGACCTAAGCTAAGCCTTGGGTTAGATCTGATTTATGTAGTTAACAGAGATTAAATGGAATTAAAAACCTTGTTTCTTAATCGGATTAGGATTTTGGTTTACCTATTTTGTTTACAATAAAACTTAGCTAAACCATAGATTTATTACAGGATTCGGATTTGGGATGAGCACTTTAACATAGAAGTTGATTAGCTCGATCTACATTGAGGCGGGCACCTTGACTTATCTCTTTTGATATGTCATGTTGATATGCTTAGTAAATTTTAACAAGTAGTAATAGTTATGTTTATATCTGCATCGGTATGTCACTATTTGTTTCCGAGTATATTTTGTTTGTTACCTGTTTAGCATTCATGCCATTGTTTATTATTTATGTTATAGAGGTAGTGACATACCATGCCATGTGATATACCAGACTAGTAATTTACCATATCTGACCTGTGTACCTAGATCTGATTATTTGATCCATGCATTTTGGTACATATTTTTGGAGGTAGATATGGTCAGGATTTTTCATGCTTAGTGTCATGCACCATCTCGCATGATTGCATGCTGAGCGATTGGCAGCTCCATTATTGTTGAGCACATCGCCAATTACATGGATCTGCACACACAACTACTCATGGATTAGTGGTTTTTATTCAGGTAGGGTGTGTTGCAGCAGGTTGCTCTGTCAGTGCTCCACTGGTCCGCTGATGGGTAGTGTGACTGCAGCATGGTAGCAGGACAGGGATCCCTCCTCTGGACTGGCTCAGGGAGATGAGAGCATTGAACTCCCCCACTTATGATTTGGGGTAGGAGGATAGGTGTACTCCGACAGCATCCTTCCACTCGGTCACTCATCAGGAGCAGTGATGGCAAAGTGCACAGTTGTCATAGCCCTACCCACTCGGTCTCACCATCGTGTGTGAGATGGTTGACTGGCGTCAGGGGTGACCAGGACATGTCATTTGCATCATATGCATATTTGCATTTATTGCTTGTATTTGCTGCACTTTATTTGCTACATATTGGATGGATGCATATGATTGATATGCATACAGGGACATGAGGTATCTGGTCTGATGACCTTTATGTCAGGATAGGAGGCCCTGGTGAGTACAGTTTGCTTCAGCCCTTTTCTTTTTGCATTTCCAGCTTTTGTCCAGGAGACTGTACTCCATGATTATTGCTATTTGTTATAGTTTACTATGCATGTCAACTTGGTATTCGCTGAGTGTTGGACTCACCTCCTTTGATATATTTCAGGTTAATGCTGTCAGGAGGTTCCAGTCGCTAGTCCCCACTTCGTATCGCGACGGGTTCACTTATTTTGGCTTTCTGGGTTCCTTGTTATGTATTTCTGATCTACTTGTTGATCCATATACTTATGTTTGTACTCGAGGAGTTTTATCAAGTTTTTGGTCTATTACACTTATTTTTCCACTGCGTTGGTTTCTTTGTTGTGGTTTATTTCATTATATATGTTCCAGTCGTGTTGGCCGAGGTATGTGAGGCCCTAAGGGCTTGTAGTAATGCTTCATATTGTCACCCGTATAAGGGAGATGCTGCCAAGCGGAGACTACCTGAGGCGTGATATTTGGTGTGTGGGAAAGAAAGGAAAAGACATTGAATTTGGCTTTGGAAGTTGATGATGTGATGACATATGGTTGATGAGGTATATGGTGGTAGAGATGACATCACCCCAGAAGATTTTGGGTGAATTGGTGGAAAACATTAGAGAATGAGTTACTTGTAGGAGATGTTTGTTTTGTCGTTCAACAATTCCATTTTGTTGTGGAGTGTCTCCGCAAGAACTGAGATGAATGATACCTTTGGAGTTAAACGCTCCTAAGTTTCATGTGAAGTACTCTTTTGCATTATCATTTTTGAGTACTTGGATGTATGGAACTATGTTTGGATCATGGCAAAGAATTTTTCAAATATATAACTAATCTCATATTTTTCTTTCATTAGAAACAACCAGGTGAGTCGTGTATGATCATCAACAAAGGTTATGAACTAGAGATTTTCGATGAGAGTTTTGGTTCAGGATGGACCCTAAACATCGTTGTGACTGAGTGCAAAAGGTTTGGATTGTTTATAGTGAATTTTTGGGACGAGGGTCGTGTATGTTTAGAAAGTTGGCAAATTTGACATTGAAAAGAACATACTTTTTCATTAAGGAATAGATTTGGAAGCAACTTGGCAAGATAAGAGAAATTTAGATGACCTACCTGCTAGTGCGAAAACATGATTTTGGCACATTTACTAAAAGTTAGATGATAACTAGGTAGAGGTGGAATCTCATGAATAAGGTAGAGTCCTAAACACAACTCAGCACTGCTAATCATCTTCCCTGTCTCTGTTTCCTGAAATTCACAATGATGTGGGTTGAATTTAGCACGACATTTTAAATCATAAATCAATTTACTGATAGATAATAAATTTCAATCTAGTGTGGGAGCATAAAGAACGTTTTTCAAACATATGTTTGGTGTTATTTTAGCTGAACCAACACTGGTGATTTTAGTCATTACTTTGTTAGCAACACGAATATTTGACTCGTTTGTCATGGCACAAAGTTATGGAGTAAAGATATATCACCAATCATATGTTCTAATTCTCTTGAATCGATAATCCATTGCCCAAATAGCCTGGTTTTATTTTCAAATATAAAAAAAAATGCCTAAGTAGGTCGTGGGATTTAGTGGGAAGAGGAAGCAATGGCACCATCAAATTGGATTTGAGGAGCACCATTTTGCCTTTGCTAGAAGTCACAACTCATTCTGTCATTTGGTTTAGGTTTAGGCCCATTCTTCCCATGGTATAAGTTGTACATCTCGGAGGTTTTTCATAAGGGACTCAATCTGGTTATGGAGGGGAATGGTCGAGGCAGGCGACGAGGCAATCGGTGTTCCCGTATGTGGAGTAGTGACATGCACATGGTGGGAATGATCAACCCTTGGCTTCCAATCGGCTAGCTTTCCATGAAGGACCCAACATTTCTCCCTCGCATGGCCAACCTTTCAACAATGGTCGCACCATGGGAGAATTCAACGAGGTTGATGGTCCTCGGTTTGATTTGCAAGACACTGTTGGAATCGCTGGGTGGAGAGAGCAGCGGGCTCGACGACTGTGGTTGGACCAAGCATTACCTTTTACCGACTTTCCTTTTGGTGAATTTCAGCAAACGCCTCTCGCACTCTAGGCAGCGGCTTAAGGCTTAGAATTCAAGCCCGCAAGCTATCAAATGTGGTGTTTAATCTGAAGAGAAACTTGAAAGTTCTTTTTTCAGTGAGCCTTCATGAGTTTCAGCATCAGTTTTCTTTGTCCATTCTAATGGTTCAAATGTGCACTTGAACGAGAGATGAGACTGAATGTTGAAATACTAGATTGTAGAAAGGTCTCCTTGTTTGAGATCGTGAATGATCCGCTCAACTTCAAATAATTCAGAGGTATTATCAACTTGAGAGTACGTTTCTTTCACCTCAACCTAAATGCCTTTTGCAGTTTGATGAAGTAGGAAGTGTTCACCTACTTCATTGATCATGGAGTTCAATGGTCGGGTCATTTCAAGACTAGTGTTGACCTTCTAAGACTTGAAATTTGGATCGTCGATTGGAGATGGCTAGGATTCATTAGTAAGGAAAGCTACTTTCCCTTTTCTTCAAATGAAGATTCTAACATAGTTGGACCATTGAAGGTAATTTTGACCATTAAATTTGAAGCCATAGATATATGAACTATCAACGATGGATACATTGGTTGCTGACACGATGATATGAAGACGAGAAGAAGAAAGGCAGCCGGTTAGGGAGGTTTCAATAGAGTGTATAGTTGTCAAAAGCGAACAAAGTGATCGCTTAAGCATGAAGCGCAACAAGGCACAAGCCTTGCACTTCCGAGACCTCGGAAGTGTACGAGGTCTCTGAAGCGCGCTCTTCGCGTAAAAGCGCAAACATTCGCTCTTACGTGAAGCAAAAACTTTCCTTTATTAGTTTAAAGCCCTAAATCCTCTTTAAATCTATAATTAAATTGATTGGTCTTCCTCTCACCGTCAGATCATTTGTCTCTCACGGTCAGAAATATCTACTTGATCATTAGAAAAAATTTCTTTTTTGTTAATTTTTTTTACTATAATGTATCTTTTCTACATCGTGATGCCTGCAGCATCGTCGATACTATGGATGATCTTTTTTCACAATTGTATAATTTAATTAATTCAATCAACTCCCAACTTTAATGGGATAGTTCGAATAAGCTTTTATAAATCCTAATTAAATTATCCCATTAAAATATATAAAAATATATTTAAAATTAAAAATTATAATAAATTTTATTAATTCATTTATATTTTGATAATTTTATATTTAAAATTAAAAAATTCTAATAAATATTATTAATTCATATAAATTAGATTATATTCTAATAATTTATATTTAAATTTTAATAAATTATAATAAATTTTATTAATTCATATAAATTATATTTATATTCAAAATTTTATATTCAAAATTTTAAAAATAATAATAAATTTTATTAATTAATATATATCAGATTTATATTCTAATAATTTTATATTTAAAATTTAAAAAATATATAATAAATTTTATTAATTCATATAAATTAGATTTATATTCATAATTTTATATTTAAAATTAAAAAAAAAATCTAATAAATTTTATTAATTCATATAAATTAGATTTATATTCGTAATTGTAATATATATGTATAGTCCTTTTGTTTATTATATTATGTTTTTTTTTCATAAATAGTGTGTTTCGCTCTACGCTTTGTGCTTTAAGACCCTTGAGCGCTTTTTTGTGCCTCATGTTTTTAACAACCATGGCAGAGAATTACTCTAACACTATGAAGAATGCTAAGAGCATCCACATCAGTTTTCTTAAACACAGAATTTATCTTAAATTTTATATTTTATGTAAAAAAAATCTTTGCATCAGTTACCCTATCCATTCCCTAAATTTAGATTTCATGAATAGTACTTCTCTAAATTTAGAAAATAAAATACATTCCCTTACTATTGAAATATTATTTAATTTGAGAGAGAAAAAAATAAAGGGAATGAATTGGGCAATAAAAATGGTAGTAAAAGGTGTAATCCGTCACCCAGGGCCCCACATTGTCGGCCCCACGACCATATGTGAGGAGTTAAATCAAAAAGTTGTATTTAACTAGTGTGGAGGAGGGCTTTTTTCCTCGGCTCTATCGAGACTCGAATCCTTGTCTTATGATAGAATTGGGTAATGAAAAGTAGATATTACATAGGAAGAGAGAAAAAATAATTAAAAAAAGTAGAAGATAGAGAAGAAAATAAAAAAAAATAAAGGAATTTTAGAGTAGCTATGTAGTGTGTAGTGAAAAATGATTATCTAAATTTAATAAAGTGGATGATTTATCCTAAATTTTAAAAATATTATAGAAAAACTTATATAGATGCTCTAAGAGACGTGAAACTAATAGGAGTAGTTGTCCTTTCTATTCTTCATTTCTTTATTGACCAAATGTACAAGAGAGATTCTCAAAATACAATGTAAAGCAAGAGAAAAGTAAATAAAATACATATTTCCAAGAAGATATTAAAGGAAGTTAGGGAAGCCCAAAGGATATCAAGGGGAAATGAGGAAGCATGCTTACAATTAATATTTTCTTTTTCAACACTAATGCTGACTTCCATTGTTTTAGCACCCAAATGGGAAGACCTTGAATGCACAAATGGTGGAAAATGGTCTTTTGTATGCACTAGCAAGGCCTCTCTTGACAATGTGTGGCTAGAGACGGTGCGCCAAATGTTTTTTATTCATTTTAGAGAAATTTATTTTTTGGTTTGGATACTATCTCCATGTTGGATATAATTATCCCTATTAGGTGGGTTTATTTGTAAGTTGCACATGTGAATATGATCTGAACCCTTTAAAGTGATCTAACTTATGTCTAATGGATTTCGGGTAATTGGATGTGGATCTCATATGTGTAGAACCTATAGTCTCGCATCTATTATCATCTATTTGCTGATAAGAGATGTTCAGTATATATGGATTTATAGTCCCACATCTATTATTATCGATGGGTTGATAATAGATGTGCACTATATAATGGGTTGGTCCCCAGAGGATTAGGGTGTCTTTGAGACGTCTCTTCGTTCCCCATTGACGAAGAGGATTCGGCGCCGTCAACCCTAACTCCTCTAGAAGACCTACCTTTTCCTTCCGCTGCTTCTTCTTCCACAGGATCTTCTGGACGACGCTAAAGGACAAAGATATGGTTCTTCAATTAGGTTCTTTGTCATTATGTTTACGGATTATTATTTTTTTATGCCATGTTCTTGATGAAACCAAGATCCATGCTCATATGTTCTTGTTTTTCCTATTTGAATTCTTATTTTGATTGTTTAGAATTCATGCGGCTTAAGTTTTACGAAAACCATCAATTGGTATCAGAACCCGGATTACCAGAAGGTTTAACCGCTGACTGTGCACTAGAGTCATGGTCTGATTAAGCCATGCGGGTACAATATTTACCTTGAACAAAGAAAGTGGGGGCTCCTGTGTTCTAATTAAGAGGACCAGACACCAAATAAGGAAGTCCTAGTAGGTCGGGTGGACCGAGGGGCAGGAAGACCTGGTGGGTCGAGGATCGGACTTGGGAAGCATGTGGTCCTTTGTTTGAGGAGGGATTGTTGGTTTTGCAAGGTTACAAACATAGTCCCACATTATAAAATACATGGGAAAGATAATGGGTTTATAAAGAGAAAAAATATCTCCATTGACATGAGGCCTTTTGGGTACAGTCCAAGAGTAAAACCATGAGGTGTTAGGGTCAAAGTGGACAATATCATGTAATTGTGAAGATATCTAAATTCATTACGATCCTACAAGTGGTATTAGAGCTAAGTTTCTGTTTCATCTTTTTATGGCAATAAAGTTTAATTTTTTCGTCGATTTATTGTTTGTATGCTAGATTAAGTTTCCCTAGTATAATATAATTTTTAATCGTCGAAAATCATATAAGAGAAAATTAGGATAGACTTATTTTTCGAAATTTTCATGTTTATATGAAGAATACGAAGAACGGCAAAAATCATCACTATTTAATCTAATTTAGGTAAAATTATGATGATTTAATCAATTGTTTTGGTCGAGCAATCGATTGTCGAGTCTATAATTTTAAACCTAAATAATTAAAATTCAATCGATTAACGATCTTAAACTCACGATTACATCAATTTTAATCAATTGAATTTATTTCTTGATCAATTAATATGCTTTTTTTAATCGATTAGGCTCCTAATCGATTAAGAGTTTTCTAATCCATTAAAAGTTCTGTAATCAATTAAACTTTTTCCCGTTACGTGAAACGGTAGTGTTCATGCATTGGAATAGTGATTTATTTAATCAATTCTAAAGGCTTCCAATTGATTAAATTGCTTTCTACATGAAACAAAGTACCATGTGAATGCTATTAATTGATATTTAATAATCATTCACGTGTAATTGATTGATATTAATCAACAATTCAATTATAGAACTTAGGAAACTTTAGTTTGTTAAGGGAAAGTTCTATATATAGTTATGTAATCGCATATACCAGACTATCAAATTGATTGGGATAATTGGTTGGATTAATCGATTGGATTATATCGATCGACTATCATTAGATATCAATTGATTAATAAGTCTAATTTTATGCTATTAAGGCTGATTAAGTAATTTCTATTTGAATTAAGTTCCTAGAATTTTCTTGAATCTATCTATACAACGTACTACTAAGCTGAACTAATGTGTCGGCCCAAAGGAAGACACCTTAGGTAGATTTAGTGCATTTTGTATTAGTAGATGTATATCTATGCTAAAAGTAATCGGCCCAAAGGAAGGTTACTTTTATGCTAGATATATGCATAAGGTAGCTTATAATTATGGAACAAAATATTATTTTGTTCAAATCATGCACAAAATATGTCGGTCCAAAGGAAGGCATATTTTGTGGTCGATTAAGGTTGTGGTAAACTATGGACCAAAATATAACTCATATAAAGTATCATATTATGCGCACAATGGGTCGGCCTAAAGGAAGACACATTGTGTGACCAATTAAAGTTTGAGTTATATTCGACAGTATCACTAACAAATAATATGTCGGCCCAAAGGAAGACACATTATGTTGTACTTGGTATCTCATAAAGAGCTCATTCATATGCATTTAAAGTTTTATTTTAATTGCATAATTTTATATTACTTATATGTTCTTGGCTTTAGTTAAATCGTGAGCTTAAATAAATTTCTCTCTTTAATTTTAGTGTAATTTGTAACTGTCAATATTAATAATATCCCAACACTAACTGATTCAAATTTTGCTGAATGGAAAGAATACGTGATCATAGTCTTAGGCTGCATGGACTTAGACTATGCATTAAGGAATGATCATCCCGCACCTCTGACCAGTGCTAACACTATAGAGCAGAGGGCTAAATTTCAGCTGTGGGAGAAATCAAATCGCATGTGTCAAAGTATCATGAAGCTTTCCATACCGGCATCAATAAAGGGCTCGATAACTGAGGGAGAAGATGCTAGGAGTTTTCTAAACCAATTGGCAGATCGATTCACCTCAAATGAAAAGGTTGACGCTACCACACTTCTTACGAAGTTGGTAACCATGTGGTATACTAGAAAAGGAAACATAAGAGAGAGACTGAGGTTTGAGACACCTGAAAGTGCTCACTTAGCATCTAGATCTCAAGGTTCAAGAAAGAAGAGAAAGAGGATCAATAAAGGAAAAGGAAAGCAGAATGCAGATTCTGGGAGTTTTCAAAATTTTGTTAGTTCGGAAGTTAATTTAGCTATAGTACCTACTAACACTTGGTGGATAGATATCGTCGCTACTACTCACATAAGTGTCACTATGCAAGATTGTCTCAGGAGCCGACTTCTGCTTGATGGTGAAAGATACATCTATACAGAAAATGGAAAGAAAGCTAAAGTCGAGTCGATTGGTGTTTTTAGACTTTGTTTAGGAATCAATGTCTTTCTGGATTTAGAAAATACATTTAGTGTACCGTCTTTTCGACAGAATTTAATTTCAATCTCTTATTTAGACAAATCAGGTTATTCTTGTTTATTTAGAAATGAAATTTTCAATATTTTCTTTAATTTAGTGTTGATTGGCAATGATTCCTTGGTTGATAAGCTTTATAAATTGAACACCTTTACTTCTACAGTTGACAACGTAATAATGCATAGTATAGGTACAAAACGTAAATTGACTAACAAGAATTATTCCATGTTGTGGCATAGGCGTTTAGGATATATATCCAAACAACGCCCAGAAAAGTTAATGTCACATGGAATTCTCGATTCCCTTGATATGTCAGACTTTGATGTCTGCATAGAGTGTATCAAGGGGAAGACCACTAACAAAAAGAATAAGGGGGCTAGCCGTTGTAGTGATGTTTTGGAGCTAATACATACGAATATTTGTGGATCATTCCCTAAGGCATCTTGGAATGGACACACATATTTTATTAGCTTCATAGATGACTATTCCAGATTTGGCTATCTGTACCTTATTCATAAGAAATCTCAATCTTTAGACATGTTCAAAAATTTTAAAGTCGAAGTTGAACATCAACTAGGTAAGAAAATTAAAGCTGTCTGATCTAATCGTGGAGGTGAATATTACAGTCGATATGATGGATCAGGTGAATAACGTCCAAGACCTTTTACGAATTACCTTGCTAAGTATGGAATTGTGCCTCAGTTATCATGCTTGGTACACCCAGTCAGAATGGTGTAGCTACGCGTCGCAATCAAACCCTAAAAGACATGGTAAGAAGTATGATAGCTTTCACTTCTCTACCAGAGTCCTTGTGGGGTGAAGCACTCAAGACTATAGTTTACCTACTCAATAGAGTACCTAGTAAGGCAGTAACTAAAACCTCATTCGAGATATGGACGGGTAAGAAGCCTAGAATTAGGCACTTACACGTTTGGGGTTGTCCAGCTGAAGCTAGGCCTTACAAGCCTAATGAAAGGAAACTGGACTCAAGAACGATTAGCTGTAATTTTATAGGATACTCTGAGAAGTCAACAGGGTATAAATTTTATGATCTCTCTAATAGATCTTTCTTCGAAATAGGAAATTCCAAGTTTATTGAGGACAGTGGGAGTAATAAAATCAGGGAAGTATCTTTTGAGGAAAGCATTGGCAATCCTCCTGTGGTTACTATTAGTGCGATCAGTAGTGGTATGGTTACCATACCGCACATTATGGGTATCACACATCCAGTGAGCGTAGTGAACCAAGATATTCCCATGACATCTCCAATGCAATTAGAGGAACCTGCCACTGAAATTGAAGTATTTCCTCATATTGATGAGCAAGTACCTCAACTACCTCAAACACAAGTGTCTTTAAGGCGATCCACAAGGGAACGGAGAACCATGAATTCTCGTGATTATGTTTATCTCCAAGAGCGTGATTTTGACATAGGGTTGGAGAGTGATCCTATATCTTTCCAAGAAGTCAAACAATATTCTAAACCTGAATGGTGAATTAACGCCATGCAAGAAGAGTTGAAGTCTATGACGGACAATAACGTTTGGGAACTTGTCGAATTGCCTGAAGGAAAGAAACCCGTTGGCTGTAAATGGATATTTAAAACCAAGTGGGATTTAAGGGGCAATGTCGAAAAGTATAAGGCTCATCTTGTTACCAAGGGATTCACTCAGAAAGAAAACATTGATTACAAGGAAACTTTCTCACCTGTGTCGACGAAAGACTCTCTTAGGGTAATCATGGCACTTGTAGCTCATTATGATTTAGAGTTACATCAAATTAACGTAAAGACTGCATTCCTCAATGGAGACATAGAGGAGTCTATATATATGGTGAACCCAGAGAACTTTGAGTCTAACGACTCAAAGCACCTAGTATGTAGATTAAAGAAGTCCATTTATGGTTTAAAACAAGCATCCCATCAGTGGTACCAGAAATTTGATCAAGTGGTTACCTCATTTGGATTTAAAGAGAACCCCGTTGATCAGTGCATATATGTCAAGTTCAGTGGGAGCAAGTTTGTTATACTTGTTTTGTATGTGGACGATATATTGCTTGCAAGCAATAATAAGGGTATGGTGCAACAAACCAAGTCATTTCTATTTGGTAATTTTGAAATGAAAGATCTTAGTGAAGCATCCTTTGTTTTAGTCATACAGATTTATCGTGATCGTTCAAGAGGCATTCTTGGACTTTCACAACAGACCTATATTGAAAAGGTGCTTATAAGATATGGTATACAGAACTGTATACCTGGTGACACACTTGTGTCAAAAGGTGACAAGTTCAGCTTGCAGCAGTGTCCACGGCTTGAACTTGAAATAGAGGAGATGCAGCAATTCCTATATGCGTCAGCAGTGGGAAGTCTCATGTATGCATAAGTTTGTACTCGACCAGATATAGCATTTATAGTGGGGATGTTAGGCAGATATATTAGTAACCCAAAACTGTCACACTGGAAAGTGGTAAAGAGAGTGATGTGATATTTACAAAGAACTAAAAAACATATACTCACGTATCGGAGATCAGATCATCTGGAAGTGATTGGATATTCATACTCCGATTTTGCTGGATGCTTGAATAGCAGAAGATCTACTTCAGACTATATTTTCATACTTGCTGGAGGGGTTATATCGTGGAAGAGCGTCAAGCAGACGCTAGTAGCCACTTCTACTATAGAGGCAGAGTTGGTAGCATGCTATGAAGCATCCAATCACGGGATTTGGCTGCGGAACTTCATCACAGCATTACAGATTGTTGATGGCATTGACAGACCACTGAGGATCTACTGTGATAATAAAGCCACAGAACTTTATGCCAAGAACAACCGCAGTTCGTCGAAGTCTAAACACATCGACATCAAGTTTCTAGCGGTTAAAGAAAGAATTCAGAGTTGTCAGATTATGGTAGAGCACATCAGCACAGATTCTATGTTGGTCGATCCACTCACCAAAGGCTTGGTGCCTAAGGTGTTTCATGCGCATGTTGTGGATATGGGAGTTCTTCTTATGGAAGAAGAACTCATCTAGTAGGAATCTGTATTTATTTTTATTGCTCTATGTTGATTAATAAAGAGAAACATTTGTTTTGATTATTATATGTACTTAAAGTTTAAAACATTAATGGGAATTTATATGTTTGTTTGACACTCTGATTGTGATATCATCATTTACTACTGTTATTTAGCATTTGGTGTTTGTAAATATGATATAGATTCCTTTTGGAATCATACAGTTTTGAACATGATTTGCTATTGCAGTTTAGCATAAAGTATTTTACAAATATGATCTGACCTCTTTTGAAGTCATCTTATTAGGACCGGTTGGAAATTGACATGTATTGATCACATTTCATGTAATTTCCACTCTACACATCCACATCTTGATTTATGTCATTAATGATATTGGTATTGTGATTACTGTTGGGACTTGTTATGATGATATACAGTAGCTATGACCTCTTTAGTCTTATACCAATAAAGTTAATGGACCAGATTATTTACAGGGGTATTTTGTACCAATAAAGTTTGATATCAACTAAAGTTTTACTTGTATTACACATACAACTCACATATAGCCCAAGTGGGAGATTGTTGGATATAATTATCCCTATTAGCTGGGCTTATTTGTAAGTTACACATGTGAATACGATCCGAACCCTTTAAAGTGATCTAACTTATGTCTAGTGGATTTCGAGTAATTGGATGTGGATCTCATATGTGTAGAACCTATAGTCCCGCATCAATTATCATCTATTTGCTGATAATAGATGTTCAGTATATATGGATTTATAGTCTCACATCTATTATTATCGATGAGATGATAATAGATGTGCACTATACAATGGGTTGGTCCCCAGAGGATTATGACATCTTTGAGACGTCTCTTCGTTTCCCATTGACGAAGAGGATTCGGCGTCGTCAACCCTAACTCCTCTGAAAGACCTACCTTTTCCTTCTGTTGCTTTTTCTTCCACAGGATCTTCTGGACCACGCTAAAGGATAAAGATATGATTCTTCAATCAGGTTCTTTGTCATTATGTTTACGTATTATTATTTTCTTATGTCATGTTCTCGATAAAACCAAGATCTATGCTCATGTGTTCTTGTTTTTCCTATTCGAATTCTTATTTCGATTGTTTAGAATTCATGCGGCTTAGATTTTACGAGAACCATCATCTCCATGTTTTAAGTATCCAAAAAAAATTATAGTTTGGAGCACAGAAAATTACAACCCAACACTAATTCATGGTTTAGGAAATTGATTATGCAGTTGACGAGTTTGATTAGAGAGCAATTTCATAAAAGTGAGGAAATTTGTGGAGTTGTTGCTAGTGTGCTCCAAAGGCAGGACAGGCTTGCATTGTGGACTAAGGCTGCAAACAACGAAGCTGTTCAGGTACTCTCAATTAACTTGAGAGTTGTATGCTATATTTTTAGCAAAATCAAGTGTTATACAACATCATGTTTCTTGCGCATAGATTCTCAATTTAAATACAAGTTTATGATATATTCTACTGTTTTATTGCTTATGCTTTTCTAGCTATATTGGTACTAAGATATGGAATGTGGTATACTTCTTTTACTTTCATGCTCTTTAATGGTTTGTGATTAAGCAAGTGGTGTACCTCGGTTCTTTACCAGCTATTTTTTCTGGTGTTATTGCTGAAAGAAAATCGTTCTCTTTTGGCTTTGCTTCTAAGCCTCTTGATGTTCGATGTGTAAAATGTATTCGCAGTATAACCAAAGTTATCTCAAAGATATTCACTTGTACTCTGATCCGGTAATGACGAGGGGTCCCATTCAAGAGAGGTCAAAGATAGGAAGGCCGACTAAGATGGAAGACAAAGTCAAATCCAATCAAACCCAGCTGACCAAGTATGGTCGACTAGGCGGAACATGACCGAGCGGACCAAGTATGGCCGAGCAGATGGAACATGACCGAGCGGACCAAGTATGGTCGAGAGGACGGAACATGACCAAGCAAACCAAGTATGGCTAAGCGGGCAGTGAAAGGTTGCAAGAGAAGTCAGTCGGGTAAAATGGCCCTCCCATCACAAAGAAAGCTAGCAGCACCTGATCTTGCAGACCGGGTGACTGCGCCCGGTCAGACAGTGATGACCGACGACAAACGAGAAGCAAGGAAAGAAATGAGCTTGCCACTCCGGGTGACACTACCGAGCGGGACATCTCGCCCGAGCAGACCCCCCGGTCGGCTACACACGAGCCCACTAAATATCCCATCATATCTTTATGGGAGTTTGTGCAGCTGACAGCATGGCTTGTCCAGCATGCGGTTGTACTATAGAAGCTTCCAAGCTGTCGCGTCAGAAGATTGTCGGATTGCTTAAGGAATGGTGTCAGGTACATTTTTCACTTTTTGCTTTGTCTTTTCATAGGGCATTTGGGAAAGTGTGTGCATACCTTGGGATACGTGCACACACACTATAGTGACACTATAAAAGAGGGTTCCCGATTAAGGGGAGAGAGGCATAATCTTGTTCTCCACACAATTAGCTACAACTCTCTAACTTTGAATCACCGAAGACTGACTTGAGCGTCGGAGGGCCAACGCCGGAAACCCTTCCCAGGTCGGCACTAACGCTTTTGTGTTGCAGGATCACGTGGCGTCTTCATCGCGTCAACTTCGAAGTCATATCCTCAGCTTGCCATCTATGCTATTTCTGGACAGGATTATATTTGGCGCTGTGTGTAGGAATCTTACCTAAACCCGAAACGCAAAGATGGAGGACGCTGGATGACTCACCACAGTAACGTTAACACAAAAGGTGTTTGACATGCTGGTGTAAGCCCGAGCGGCGAAGATGTTAGAGTAGCAGCAGGCGACAGCCGATCATCAAGTAAATGAATCTGCGGCATCTGCGACAAGCCAACAAGCCGATCATAGAGGCCGAGAGGAAAATCCCCACTGCCCGTCGACCTAACAACAAGCCGACCGGCACATTTGGAGAGGCACCAAATGCACCGATCCCCTACCACCGAGCATTGTTCCGCACCCCTTCAAAGGAACAAGGCCGAGCAGATAGGGCCCAAGGATCATCATCGGAGGAAGCACCCACTTGGGACGAGTGCAAGGTAAAGCACTTAGGATCGACGATTCCCCCGAATGAATAAATAGGCAATTCTCTCAGGAGATCCTAGACAACTTGCTTCCGTGACATTATGCGTCGCCGACAGTCGGAGAGTACACAGGGGCAACCGACCCCGAGGATCACCTCATAAAATTCTACAACTTTGCCATGCTCCATCAATACACCGACGGAGTCAAATGTCGGGTCTTTCTCACCACGCTATCCAGATCAACGCAGAGGTTGTTCAAGCAGCTGTCGATCAGGTCAATCCATAGTTTCAAAGATTTCTGCTCGACATTTCTACATCAATTTATGAGTAGTCACTGTTTCCAGAAGACAAATGTCAACCTATTTGCGATCAAGCAAGGGCCCAAGGAAGCTTGTGGGCGTACATCAAAAGATTCAACCAAGTGGCTATGGAAATCGCATCAGCCACTCCAGATATCCTTGTGAGTGCATTTTCACTAAGGATTTTAGAGGGCAAGTTCTTTTGGTCGCTCATCCAAAGGCCTCCATGTGACTTCGATCACCTACTCGAGTTGGCTACCAAATACATCAATGTGGATAAGGCCCAAGCAGCTCGCAGGAAGGAGGCGATCCCCGAGCCATCAGTCATCCCGGAACATCAAACAGCCCATGTGAACCCACCACCAAAGGGACCCCGATCGGGAGTGACGCAGCAAGAGCCGCTTACACTTGCGGTCCAGCATGTGGAAGCTGAGCGGGGAAGATCCATCAAAAGATGACAATGGGCGCCGCTCTTCTGCTCGTTCCATCCGGGTGGCGACACATAACACTAGAGATTGTTACAGTCTCAAGCCGAAACCCCATCGAGTGTCCTCACCAAGGTCGCACCATCTGTCCCCTGATCGATACCATCACAGGCGATCGGGGGGGGCGTCAAGAGAGAAGGCCTTCAATCGAAGAGTGTCGAGAACCGACACAGAGCTGAAGAGCATCAACTGAGCGGCAGCCACCCTCAGCTCAGGAAGAGGAGAACCGCCATAATGTCGGCCAAGATGACATTGGGATGATTGCAAGAGATCCGACCAACAGCGACTTCGATCGAGCTTGGAAGTCACACGCTCGGCACCTTGAGATCCATGTCGTTGGGTGCAAGAAAGCAGCAACAAAAAGACTAGAAATCAGTTTCGGCCCTCGAGACTTGAAGGGAGTGGAAGTCCCTCATGATGACACCCTGATCATAAAAGTGGTAATCACCAATTATAATGTTCATTTAACTTTTGTACATACAAGTAGCTTGGCGAATATTATCTTCAAAAAGGCGTTCGACTAGCTGTAAATCGATCAGAACGAGTTGTAGCCCATGACAACTCTGTTGGTGCAATATCCCCTGAGTAAAGGTTGGCCAGTTTGACTAAGCTTGAGTTGGCTCAAACTTAAGTCTTGATGTTTGGATTTCAATGTTTGACAATGTATGGAGATTGCAGGTGCAATCATCCTACTGGGAAAGTCCTTACTAGGGTTAGTCAAGGGTAAATTCAACAGGATGGTTGGAAGAAGAAGAAGAGACAAGTAGGTCAAGGTTGACTAGATACTTAACTAGGAAAGTCTTAACTGGAGGTTAGGTAAGGAAAAGTCCAACAGGAAGGTTGGCAGAAGAGGAAAATTCAAGTGAGTCAATATTGACCGGACACTTGGTGTGGAAAGTCTTAGTGAGTGAAGCCAGACAACTGGAAGACCTAGTGAGTGAAGCCAAGCAATTGGAAAGTCCCGGTGAGTGAAGTCGGGCAAAAGAAAAATCCTAGTGAGTGAAGCTAGGTGAAAGTCCTGGTGAGTGAAGCTAGGCAGTTGAGAATTCCTGATGAGTGAAGCGGATGGTGAAAGTCCTAGTGAATGAAGCCAAACAGTGGAAATTCAGATGGGTCAAGGATGACTAGACATCTGATAAGTAGAAGTCCAAGTAGGTCAAAGAACTGACCGGATACTTGGCATAAGGAGAAAAGACTAGGTGGATCAAGGGATTGACCAGACACTTGTTGACGAAGTCCCAGCAGGTCAAGGTTGACCGGATGCTAGGTAATGAGGAGTCACAACAGGTCAAGGTTGACTGGATGTTGGATTTGGGAACCCTAGACTTGTGTTAGGTAAGTTAGGGGTGGTCAATTGATCCGGTGATCGATTGAACCAGAGCCCAATCGATCAGCCGATCGATTGGGAGAGTGTGCTATGAGAAGAAGCGGCTCAATCGAGCTGATCGATTGGGAGTCATTCTATCGAGCACAGAGAGGTTCCCAATCAATCAGGCGATCGATTGGACTAGGCCAATCGATCATCCGATCAGGCTATGCCAATCGATCATCCAATCAATTGGAGCTAGAGTTTTAGCTAGGACACGAGGCAGACAGAATCAATTGGTCAATCGATTCCGGGGTTTTTCCAGCGAGAGCACAGAGGCACTCTGAATCGACTAGTCGATCGATTCAAGCCTCCCTAGTCGATCAGACCGTTGCATAGCTACTGAGCTTTGGATAGCTGGGGTTGCGCGGATCTGACATGGCAATCGATTAAGAGTAGGCTCAATCGATTGGGAGCCCTAGAAGGGCAGAGTATAAAGCCGTTGGCGAGCTTTCTTTTCTGCAGAACTCATGATTTCTTCTCCGATTCTCATCACCAGTTCTTGGAAGCTCTTGGGAACAAGTGCTGCTGCACTTTCAAGGTTCAAGAGGCATCTACAAGCTATAAGAGATCAAGCAAAAGGCTTTTATCTATATTCTTATGTATTTACTTCTTGTTTGAGTGTATCTTGTTATGAGAGTCTTGTATAAGGTTTCTCCACCTCCGGTTGTTTCTGAGAAGGAGTTTCTTTCTTAGTGGAGAGTGCTCGTGTGTGTAGATCCTTGGATTAGTCACCTCTTCTTGAGGTGGATACCAAGTAAATATATGTGTTAGCATTGGAGGTTTTGCTTCGAGTCTATTCCATTGTAAATCAACAACATCAAAGCAAGCGAACAAGCGCGAGAAGCTATTCACCTCCCCCCCCCCCCTCTAGCTCCAAAGTGTCCCAAGAAACTCCCTTATACGGATTCACTGGCAATGAAGTGTTGCTAATAGTTGGCCATATCCCTTGGAGAAGAGCCGCTCAACAGGACCACGAACTTCATCGTGGTGGATGCAATGTCCGCCTACAACATTATATTGGGTCGGTCGGCCCTTAACGAGTTCCGAATGGTAGTGTCCACCTTCTGCTAGAAGGTTAAGTTTCCGGTGGACAACGCGGTTGGCGAAGTCAAGGGTGACCAACTGGCCGCTCGGCGGTGCTACACGGAGATGGTCAAGACCGAGGCCCGTGCCGCCCAGAAGGCTCAACATTTGGAGGTAAACGCAATCATGGAGGAACCTCCTGCATTAATCTATGATGAAAAGGAGGTCCAAATCCATCCCAGCTGACCGGAAGCCACAACTTTTGTTACGACTGACCTGACAGATGAGAGCAAGGTCGAGCAGGTGGCTTGCCTTAGGCAAAACTGTGAGGTGTTTGCCTGGTCGAATCATGAGCTCCCGGGCATCTCACCAAGTGTGGTGCAGCACAATCTTCACATCCGATTGGACGCTCGGTCAGTGAAACAGAGAAAGAGGGACAGCTCATAGCATAATCAGATCATTCGAGCCTAAATAGAAAAACTACTAGAGGCTGGCCGCATCCATGAGGTCCAATTTCCAAACTGGCTGACCAATGTGGTGCTAGTCTCCAAGCCGGACAACAAGTGGCGGTTTGCATTGACTTCCACGACTTGAACAAGGCTTGCCCGAATGATTTGTATCCCCTGCTGCGTATTGATCAAATGGTGGACTCCACGGCAGGTTGTGAACTAAACTGCATGCTTGATGAGTACCAAGGCTACCATCAAGTGTCGCTCACCAAGGAAGATCAAGAGAAGATCAGCTTTATTACAGCCGACGGAACCTACTGCTACAACATCATGCCATTCGAATTAAAGAATGTCAGCGCCACTTACCAAAGACTGATGAACAGGGTGTTTTGACTATTAATTGCCACAATATGGAGATGCTGATGATATATTAATAAAATCTCTCTGATATATTGACCTTTGCATAGACATCGAAGAAACCTTCCCAACCTTGAGGACGTACGAAATAAAGCTTAATCCAAACAAGTACTTATTCGGAACGAAGAGTGACCGCTTTCTTGGGTACATTGTGACCGAACGGGGAACCGAGGTAAATCCAAGTAAGGTGAAGGCATTGCTGGATATGCCTCCGCCTCACAATCTAAAGGAGGCTCAACAGTTGACCAAAAGGATCACCGCACTATCAAGATTTATTTCCAAGTCATCCAATTGGAGCCACCCATTCTTCAAGATTCTTCGGCGGGCTACAAAATTTTAATAGGACACCGAGTGAGACAAAGCGCTGGAAGAGTTTAAGAGCTATTTAACCTCCTTACCTATATTGGTGAAGCCCATCATTGGTGAGCCGCTCTGGATATACTTGTCATCAATAGTGCGAGTGATTGGCTCAGCGATGGTATGGTAGAATGATATTAAACAATAACCAGTGTATTTTTTAAGTATATATTGAAAGATGTTGAATGTTGCTACACCTGTCTCGAGAAACTGGCATATGGGCTGGTCCTCACAGTTCGAAGGTTACACTCCTACTTTTTATCACACTCAATCATTGTATTGACTAATAGCACTTTAGGGCAGGTCATTCTCAACCTTGAAGCATCCGGTCGGCTAATTAAATAGACTACGGAGTTAAGCTAATTTGACATCCAACACCAGCCCTGAACGACGATCAAGGCGCAAGCCTTGGGCGATTTTGTGATGGAAGTGCATAATGTTGAACCGAAAGCAACTTAGAAGATCTATGTGGACGGGTCGTCCACTCGGCAAGGAGGCGGCCTCGGCATACTTCTAATATCGCCATGTGAAGATCGAATTCAATTGTCTGTTTAACTAAACTACCGAGTCATGAACAACGAGGCAGAGTACAAAGCATTGATGGCTGACCTGCAAGCAGCAAGGCATGTGAGGGTTACACGGGTGTTGATCCACTCTGATTCTCAATTGGTGGCACAGTAGCTCTCAGGGACCTTTGAAATAAATAATGTCAGGCTAAGGCTATATGCGGAAGCATTCGAGAATTGAAGGTTGGATTTCAAGAAGTTATTATTCAAAAGATCCCCCGAGCGGAGAATCAATACACTGACGAACTGGCAAAATTAGCAAGTTCCTTGACTTCGGTGGTGTTGGATAAGCTGATCAAGTAGGTGATGTTGGTGGCTCACATCGATAGGTCAACCGTAGGAGTTGCTGGCGACTGGAAGATGCCTCTGATCGAGTTTCTCCAATCGGAGAACGAACCAGCCGACCGAGAGTAGGCTCGGTTACTAAAAAAGAGGGTCGGATGATTCACATTGATTAGGAACCACCTGTACAAAAGAGCCTACTCAAGACCCTGCTCAAGTACGTTAGACCGGATGACATTCAGTACATTCTGCAAGAAGTTCACTAAGGCACTTGCGGAAGTCACCTAGGCGGTCGGTTGCTGGCAAGAAAAAACCTACTGGCTGGATATTTCTAGCCCACTCTGTTAGCCGACGTCGTACGGACAGTAGTGACCTGTATATCTTGCCAAAAATATCAGAACATACCGCATAGGCAGATAGAGGAGCTGAAGACATCCATGGTGTCTTGTCCGTTCGACCAATGGGATATGGATATTGTATGATCATTCCCGATGGCACAGGCAAAGGAAGTTCCTCCTTGTAGCAGTGGACTACTTTTCCAAATGAGTGAAGGCTGAGCCTCTGGCCAAGATAACCAAGCAGATGGTCATAAAATTCATGTGGTAAAATATCATTTGTCGGTTCGGCATCCCTCATAGACTAGTCTCTGACAATGGAAGACAGTTTCAAGGAAGGAGACTTAGAGAATAGTGCGACAGCTACAATATTAAGCAGACCTTCACTTCGGTAGCTTACCTCCAAAGCAATGGCTAGGCATAGGTCACAAATAGGGAAATTCTCCAAGAACTCAAGACCCAGCTCGACCACGCTGAAGGGAGTTAGGTGGATGAACTGTTGAGAGTGTTGTGGGCCTACTGGACTATGCCCCTAAGAGGTGACCGATGTCACCCCATTCCACTTAGTATACGGGAGAGAAGCTGTGGTGCCAGTCGAGATGGGAGTGGAGTCCGATCGAGTGTAGCTCTACTACAAAGATAACGCCAAGAGGCAACGCATGGAGTTAGATATAATTGAAGAAATCAGAGGTAAAGCCACCGTTTAGATGATGGCGTACAGACAAAGGATGAAGCAAAATTATAACAGACGAGTAATGTCGAGGTCATTCCAAGTCAGCGACTTTGTATGAAAAAGAGTCAAACCAGGCGGCAACGTTAGCAAGCTGGAGGCTCCATAGGGAGGACCTTACAAGGTGATTCAGAAGATTAGCTCGGGTCCTATTATCTACAAGATGAGAATGGAAGGAGGATCAACAGGCCATGGAACTCTAATCATCTGCAGCCCTATCGGGTCGGGTAGTAAGTTTGTAACTAGAATGATGTAACATGTAATACTGTTCATCCTATGAATGCAGGAAATTTTGAATGAAAAAACACTAAGTGTTATAGACTCTCGACAGATCGGGTGAGTTATAAGCGAGCGTTGCTCTCGCTCTTAAAGATTAATTGCCACAGGATCTAGACCTGGCGTGTCAAAGATTCTCGACCTGATCGGGTGAGTTATAAGCGAGCTTTGCTCTCGCACTTGAAGATTAAGTACCACGGGATTCAGACCGGGCGTGTCAAAGACTCTCGACCATATTGGGTGAGTTATAAGCGAGCGTTGCTCTCGCGCTTGAAGATTAATTGTCACAGAGTCCAGCTAGACCGAGTGTGTCAAAGACTCTTGACCCGATCGAGTGAGTTATAAGCGGGCATTGCTCTCGCGCTTAAAGATTAATTGCCACAGGGTCCAGACCAAGTGTGTCAAAGACTCTCAACCCGATCAGATAAGTTATAAGCAAGCGTTGCTCTCGCACTTGAAGGTTAGTTGTCACGGGGTCTAGACCGGGCTTGTCAAAAACTCTCGACTAGATCAGTCGAGTTATAGACGAGCGTTGCTCTCACGCTTGAAGGTTATTTGCCACGGGGTCCAGACCGAGCACGTCAAAGACTGTCGATCCGATTGGGCGAGTTATAACCAAGACTTGCTTTCGCGCTTGAAGGTTAATTACCACATGGTCTAGATCGGGCCTAGCAAAGACTCTCGATTCAATCGAATGAGTTATAAGCAAGCATTGCTCACGCGCTTGCAGGATAATTGCCATGGGGTCCAGACCGGGTGTGTCAAAGACTCTCAACCTAATCAGGCGAGTTATAAGTAAGCGTTGCTCTCGCGCTTAAAGGATAGTTGCCATGGGGTCCAGACTGGAGGTGTCAAAGATCTTGACCCGATCGGGCGAGTTATAAGCAAGCATTGCTCTCGCAATTGAAGGTTAGTTGCCACAGGATCCAGACCACGCATGTCAAAGACTCTTGACCCGATTGGGCAAGTTATAAGCGAGCCTTGCTCTCATGCTTGAAAGTTGATTGTCATGGGGTCTAAACCGGACGTATCAAAGACTCTCAACCCGATAGGGCTAGTTATAAGCGAGCGTTGCTCTCGTGCTTGAAGATTAAGTGCCACGGGGGTCCAAACCGAGCATGTCAAAGACACTCGACCCGATTGGGCGAGTTATAAGAGATCCTTGCTCTCGCGCTTGAAGGTTAATTATCACAGGTCTAGACCAGGCATGTTAAAGACTCTCGACCCGATCGGGCCAGTTATAAGTGAGCCTTGCTCTCGCGCTTGAAGATTAAGTGACACGGGGGTCCAGATCGGGCGTGTCAAAGATTCTCAACCTGATCAGGTGAGTTATAAGGAAAACAGGTCGTTTGGCCAAAGCTGAGAGGACTTGTGTGGCTCAATGACAAATAACTTGGTAGCACTGAATGGGAGCGCAAGAATTCATACTTGGAAGATTCTTACAAGCTACACTGACGAAGGGTCGCAAGGTTATAGAACGGTAAACCTAGCAGCCATATAAAACGTTGAGCATGAGAGCGCGGAAGGATGCTTGGAATATTAAATAAAACCTTGTAACAAAGGTCCAAAAGCGCTGAATGGACACGCATTCATTGACACTTAGAAATTTTTTACAAAGTGTCAAGGGAAAGTACAAAAAGCTACTTAGAAATTTGAAAAGAATGCTAGTCGAGGATGCCATCCGGGAGCGAGTCAGTGAGCTTTTCCCTGTTTATAATCTTGCTAGTTAGATGTTGGGAGAGATAGCCATCATCCTTCAACTATTGAAGGATTCCATCGATGCCGTAATTAAAGGGGAGAACCGGAGAAGAGCCCGGCCGATGAGCTTCTCGTTGAAGGGGTCGGAATGGAGATAATTTACCCTGAAGACCTCCAACTGACTGGGTTCCTCCTCTTGGTACTTGTGGAAAGCCGCTCGGGACGCCTCCAACTCGGCCTTTAATGAAGCCAGCTCGGCATCTTTAATGTCGAGCTAGAGCTTGGTTGTCATTTGCTTTGCAGCTCGGCTATCTCCTTCGGCTACCAGACAAGCCTCTGCCTCCTTAAGATTTTCGGCCAAAACCTGAGTCTCCTTGTTTTTGATCTCCAGGTCATCAATGGCTAAAATTTTTCTGGTACTGGTAGAGTTGATCTTAGACTTAAAAGTATGAGCCTACTTGGTAAGCTAGTTGAGTTGGAGGGCTTGCTCATTATTCTTGTTCTTCTCCACATTGAGCGCCCGTTCGGAGCCAATCAGTTACTCAGAACTCCGATCCAAATCTTCCTTCGCCGAGCCACCTCCATATTCAGTTGATCAATCAAGGCTTGGGAGGCTTCTGATCACTCAGTCGGAGCGTGCAGTTGTTGCAGCTCGTGTTCCAAAAATGTTAGCCTTTGGCATATGGTCAAACTCTCTACCCAGAACTGTCACGTCCCGGAGGAGTCCTTGTCCGAAGAAATTTCGGCAGCATCTCCCCTGTACGGCGGACAATCTGAAACTTTCTACATCTCCATATACCTCAGCCACATGCGGCTGGAATAATAACAGAAATAAAATACAACACACAGACATTCCACGCAATTTAATAAGCAATGATAAGAAGACTCAAAATCCACCCTACTCAACTACACTCATAAAACACAAATCTGACGATAAGATCAATTTACCTCTTCTGTCGTCTAAGCAGGCATGTAGTAAAAGCAAAACCAAACCAAATCCATCGACATCACAAAATCTATACCATATCCATACCATCAAACAAAACAAATTTAGCATAGTCTATGTAAGAAAACCAAAATACCAATAATATCCTCGAGGTCTGCAGGGACTAGCAACTGGAACTCTCTCCTGACAGCATCAACCTGAAAATATTAATAATGGAGGCGGGGTGAGTCCAACACTCAGCAGGTACAACTGATATACAAAGTAGGGAAATAACCTCTAGCACTAATCATGGGTACAGTCTCCTGATATAAGAAAGATAAAAAATGCAACTGAAGTAAACAAGAGAGAAACTGTACTAACCAGGACCTGGGTATAAGGACAAACAGTCCGAGTAGTATAGAAATCCTGTATGCATGTCAAACATAGGCATCCAAACAATATGCAGCATATAAATGCAGCAAACACAAACACAAGCAATAAATGCATCATGTATATGATGCCAATGATGCGTCCTGGTCACCCCTGACACCAGTCAACCATCTCACACACAATAGTGAGGTCGAGTGGGTAGGGCTGTGACAACCGTGCACTCTGTCGTCACTGCTCCTGATGAGTGACCGAATGGACGGGATGCTGTCGGAGTACACCTATCCTCCTACCCCAAATCATAAATGGGGGAGCGCAATGCTCTCAACTCCCGATACACGATGACGGGGAGGAATCCCTGCCGACTACCACGTTGTGTCACACTACCCATGAGCGGACCAACGGAGTCAAACAAAGTCCCTGCTGCAACACACTCTGCCTGAATCGACCACTAACCCATGAGTGGTGGTGTGTGCAGATCCATGTAACTGGCGATGTGCTCAACAATAATGGAGCGGACTATCGCACAGCATGCAATCATACAAATGGTGCATGGCACTAACCACAAAATATCCTGAGCTAAACCATGTATATATAGAAAGTGCACCATAAGTCAATGAATCAAAACAACGGTACACAGATCAGATAAGGTATACAACCTAGGTCCTGAACATGGTGAAGCATGGTATATCGCTACCCCTACAAGCATTTATAAACAGGTAAAGTATACATGAGATGCAAACCAAGCAATCAATCAAGCATGTAACAAGTATTGGGTAGTGATTAACCGAAACAGAATGAGGAACATAATTAATGCAATTTGTTAAATTCACTACTATGTATATCAAATGACATAAAGTCAGAAGTACCCGCCTCCAATAGGAATGTCCAAATCCGACATCGAGATACTCGTCTCGCGTCAAAGTCCTGTGGCATCAAACATATCCGGATTTAGCTAATTACTATATGTATTCAGTAGCTAGATCAAATTCCTATTAAATCAAGAACCCTAATCAACATCACATAATCAACTACTACATACCAACATATTCTAACACTAATTCCAATACCTTCATTGATCAATTAAACCCAACTCGCCCACATCAATAATCCAACAGCCAAAGTACCAAAATCAGTTGCTAAAGTTAGTGTTTACCTCTAATATAGCAGCAGGGCAGCAAAACACTCCCCTGTGATCTGTGAAGAAAGAGTTCACTGTTCCTTCATCAGCTCAACACCAACATCCATAATTAGCCAAATTATCCTTGAAATACACTATTATCCTAAATTCAACTTACCTCAGCCGTGACCTATATCCACCACAAGGAAGGGATGATCAAGAACAGAGAAAAATATCCAAGCTCTGATCTGGAAACACAGTAAGAACTGATCCGAGATCCTCCTCCTGGTCCAGAACAGCAAGAAGATCACAAGGAAAATCAATCACACGATCCCTAATTCCACAGCAAGTTAGATCGCCTACCTTAAGGATCACTGCTAGGGCAAAAGGTGGTGTCGCCGTGATAGACAAAGGGTGCTAAGGCACCTGGTGCGCCAGCGATGGATCGGCTCTGCTTCGTTCGGCCTCAGGTGGTGGCTACGCCTAATGCGGCTCGGGAAAGAGGAGAAGACAGCCATGAAGATGGCTAGGGCTCGCGGTGACCAGTGCTAGGGCTGTGGAGTCGGCGTCACTGCTCCCTATGGCGACTGCGGCAGAAGGAAGGCCTCTTCTCGACTGTGCTCGCACATCGCCGGCGCTTGGACAGGGAGGAGGAAGGGGGTCTCGGTGTGAGGCGAGGAAGAGCGGCGGCTCGGGAAGGAAATGGAGGAGAGGCAAGGGGAAACCGCTCGGCGGTTAGGGCTCGGAGGAGAAGATGGTGTCGACGCCGAGTGAGGCTCGGGAGGAAAGGCACGCGGGTGAGGGAATAAAAATGAAGGAAAAGAAGAAAAACAAAAATAAAAGAAATGAAAAGTAAAGGAAAAGAAATTAAATTTTTCCTCGTTTAAATGGGTAGCCAAAACAGGCTTTTTCCCGGCCCCGTTTTTATCCCCGTTAACTCGTCCGTACGAGCTCCAAAAAATTCCCAAAAAATTTCCAAAAATTTTGGAAAATTCCCTTATTAATATTCGCCTATTTTTGGTATTTTACATTCTCCCCCACTAATAAAAATTTGGTCCCCAAATTTCGTTATCTACCATCAGCAAGTACTAACAACAGATATAAAGTATAAATGCTGAACGGTAAATTAAATCACATACTTCAAGTGAAAAGATGGGGATATCGAGCTCGGATCGTATCCTCGAGCTCCCAAGTAGCCTCCTCGTCCGAATGATGCTACCATCCGACTTTGACCAGCCGGATAGTCTTGTTCCGCAACTGACGTTCTTTCCGGTCCAAAATTCGTACCGGAATCTCCTCATAAGTGACGTCAGGCTGAACTGGAACTGAGACATCTGTCAGCACATGCGTCGGGTCAGGTACGTATCTCCTCAGCATAGATACGTGGAATACATCGTGGACTCCTGCCAGGGATGGTGGTAGAGCTAACCGGTAAGCTACCGCTCCGATCCTCTCCAAGATCTCGAAAGGGCCAATGTACCGTGGAGCTAGCTTACCTCTGAGGTCAAATCTCTTCACCCCTTTCATGGGTGAAACTCGCAGAAATACATGGTCGCCAACAGAGAACTCTAGTGGTCTGCGTCTCCGATCAGCGTAACTCTTCTGGCGGTCCTACGCCTCTGACATCCTCCGTCTGATAGTACGGACCAACTCTGCATCCTGCTGAGCTCTATGAGGTCCCAACATCTGAGCCTCTCCAACCTCATCCCAGAGGACGGGTGTCCGACAAGGCCTACCATACAACGCCTCAAACGGTGCCATCTGGATAGCCGAATGAAAGCTGTTGTTGTAGGCAAACTCTACCAACGGCAGATGGTCCTCCCAACTGCCTCTGAAATCAATAGCACATGACCTCAACAGATCCTCTAAAGTCTGAATGGTCCGCTCTGATTGTCCATCTGTCTGTGGATGGAAAGCTGTACTGAAACGGAGCTGTGTGCCCAAGGCCTGTTGCAGACTCTGCCAGAAACGAGACGTGAACCATGGATCTCTATCCGAAATGATACTCAACGGAACACCATGTAGTCTGATGATCTCCCGACAATATAGATCTGCCAATCGATCCAGGGGATCAGTCCTCCGAATCGCTAAAAAGTGCGCGGATTTTGTTAATCGATCAACGATTACCCAAATCGCGTCATGACCTCGTCGTCTCCTCGGCAAACCCACCACAAAGTCCATGGTAATGTGATCCCACTTCCACTCAGGAATAGGAATCTGCTGAAGTAATCCTGCAGGTCTCTGGTGCTCAGCCTTCACCTGCTGACAAACAAGACATCTAGCTACGAAATCCGCGATGTCTTTCTTCATGTCGTTCCACCAGTAGAAACGCCTCAAGTCTCGATACATACGGGTCCCGCCTAGGTGAATCGCAAATCGAGAGCGGTGAGCCTCCTAAAGTAGCTCCTGTAAGACCGGATGAGACTGAGGTACGCACAATCTGCCTCGGAAGTATATAATACCCTCCTCGTCTCGTGTAAACTCGGTCTGCTGCCCGGAAGCTATCTGACTGCCAATAAACTGCAAATGCTGATCACTGGCCTGGGCCTCTCGGATCCTCGTCCTGATCGACGATTGAACAACCATGGTAACAATAATACCCTGCTCTGTCTGTCCCTGCTCCTTAAGGTCTAACTCAGAGAAACCCTGAACCAAGTCTGTAACTGAAACTCGGTGGCAAGCCAAAGCCCCTCTAGACTTCCTACTGAGTGCATCTGCAACCACATTAGCTTTCCCCGGGTGGTAGCTAATGGTACAATCGTAATCCTTCAGGAACTCCATCCATCTCCTCTGTCGGAGATTAAGCTCCTTCTGAGTGAAAATATATTTGAGACTCTTATGATCAGTGAGAATCTCAAATGTAATGCCGTATAAATGATGCCGCCAAAGCTTCAGAGCAAAGATGATGGCAGCTAACTCCAGATCATGAACTGGGTAGTTCTTCTCATGCTCCTTCAACTGTCGAGAAGCATAGGAGACTACCCTGTCGTGCTGCATCAGAACAGCGCCCAAAACCTGAAGAGACGCGTCGGTGTAGAGTACAAATCCGTCCTCTCCAGAAGGTAAAACCAAAACTGGAGCCGACACTAATCTCCGCTTCAGTTCCTAGAAGCTGGTCTTGCCATCCTTAGTCCAAGTGAACTTCACGCCTTTCCTGGTCAGGCGTGTAAGTAGCATAGCAATCCGTGAGAAACCCTCAACGTATCTCTGGAATTATCGAGCCAAACAAAGGATGTTGCGAGCCTCTTCTATAGACTCCGTCTACTCCCAACGGTAACAACCTCGATCTCCTGTGGAACCACGGTATATTCCTACCGGTGACCGTGTGTCTCAAACATCTCACAGAAGACAACCAAAAATACGCACTACTGATCTTCACATCTAGACGTTTCCATCGAAACATCTCTAGAACTATGCAAAGATGATGTGCGTGACTCACCGTGGATCCGAAATAGATCACAACATCGTCAACAAAGACAATGGAAACCGATCCAAACAATCCTGGGAATACCAAAATCATCAAGTCTCTGAAAACATCTAAGGCTTCCCAAACCCTAATGGTAAAATCATGATCCATAATGTCCGTATCACAGACATTTCTAACCATAAGATCCCTGACAATAAATCTGAAATATAATCACCAACAATACAAATCACCAAAGAATAGATCCACCAGTGTGAGAGCAACGCTCCATCACAAGAAATACCACATATGTGGGAGCAACGCTCTACCACAAACAATCCGTAATAAGTGGGAGTAACGCTCCACCACAACAATCCAAAATATGTAAGAGCAACGCTCTATCACAAACCAACAATAATATGTGGGAGCTCCGCTCCACCACAAACGATCCATAAGTGTCCAAGGCACCTAACTATCCAACTAGAGGCTGCACGAGATCACTCAACCACATATCACTATGGGCAGCCAAAGGTATAACAATCCAGCAATCACATCAAACTCATCGTCAAATCTATCAACATCGTAGTGACTCACCCACTGATAAGAATATGGGTTGACAGGGTAATCCAACAAATGACATAATGCAGACACTCCACATCCTGCATTCAACATAAGTAGAATTATCATGCTACTACCAACAATACACCTGGCACACTTGCTCACACAACATATGTGTTAGGACCAAAAGTAGCTAGAGGGGGGGTGAATAGCTCGTCGCGTGCTCGTTGCTCGGCGTTGCTTGTTTCTTCAAAGATATGCAGCGGAAAATACAGAAACAAATACACAACGCTAACAAAGTTGGTTTACTTGGTATCCACCTCACAAGAGGTGACTAGTCCAAGGATCCACACCAACGCACACACCCTCCACTAAATAAAATCTCCTTTGTGGTAACTACCAAGGGCGGAGAAGCCCTACAAGACTCAATACAAGAAGAGAGGGAAAGGATACAAGAAATACAAGCTTACAAGCCTTACAATGAGTACAAACCCTAACCCTAGCTTCTCTTCTTGGCTTTGATCCGCCTCTTGACTTGGAAAGCTTCCAAGAACCTTCAAGAACTGGCGATCACGAGCTTGGAGAGTGTTGTGGAGGAGCTGGCGAAATGCTGGAGTAAATCGGAGAAGAGATACCGCAGCCATCGCACGCCTGCAGCTATAAACGACGCCAACGGTCGGATCCCGATCGATTCAAATGTTCTGAATCGATCGGGGAGGCTTTGGATCGATCCATGGATCGATCCAGAGCGCCTCTGTGCTCTGGAAACGCGCCTGGATCGATCGGTGGATCGATCCAGCGCTTATCGCGCGAAACAGCATCGTCCCGATCGATCGGCTGATCGATCGGGACCTCTGGATCGATCCACGGATCGATCCAGAAGCTTTCTGTTCGCTGGGAAGAATCTGGATCGATCCACTGATCGATCCACGGATCGATCCAGCACTTGGTTTTTGCCCAAAACCAAGTCCCAAACCTCCCTAACCAACATCCGGTCAACCTTGACCTGTTGGTACATCATGCCTAGCATCTGGTCACTCCCTTGACCTGCCAGGACTCCCCACCAAGTGTCCGGTCACTCCCTTTGACCCACTTGGACTTTTACTCGTCGTGCCAAGTATTCGGTCACTCCCTTGACCTACTTGGACTCCCACCAGATGTCTGGTCAACCTTGACCCATCTGGATTTCCTTATGCCAAGTATCCAGTCAATCCTTTGACCTACTTGGACTTCCCAACACCAGATGTCCGATCATCCTTGATCCATCTGGATTTTCCTTCGCTGCCAAGTATCCAATCCTTTGACCTACTTGACTTCCCATCACCGGTCAACCTTGACCCATCTGGATTTCCTTATGCCAAGTATCCAGTCAATCCTTTGACCTACTTGGACTTCCCAACACCAGATGTCCGATCATCCTTGATCCATCTGGATTTTCCTTCGCTGCCAAGTATCCAGTCAATCCTTTGACCTACTTGGACTTCCCAACACCAGATGTCCGATCATCCTTGATCCATCTGGATTTTCCCTTGCCTGGCTTCACTCACCAGGACTTTCACCTAGCTTCACTCACTAGGATTTCCTTCTGCCTAGCTTCACTCACTAGGACTTTCACCTGGCTTCACTCACCAGGATTTTCCATCTGCCTAGCTTCACTCACTAGGACTTTCACCTGGCTTCACTCACCAGGATTTCCTTCTGCCTAGCTTCACTCACTAGGACTTTCACCTGGCTTCACTCACCAGGATTTCCTTCTACCTAACATCCCAGTTAGGACTTCCCAGTCAAGTATCCAGTCAACCTTGACCTACTTGACTCTTCTTCTTTCAATATCTTATTGTCAAACATCTAAACCCAAACCAAGACTCAGCTTGGTTGACCAGGTCAACCTTGACCTGAGGGATGTTGCACCAACAATCTCCCCCTTTTTGATGTTTGACAATACCACAATAACACTTACAATACTACATGTAAGTTAGGCTAATCCCATAGCCTCATTCTTCATGCCACTAGGTAATGAAAGCATAAGTTAAGCTCTTCATTCTCCCCCTAAGAGGGCAAACTCCCTCTAGGTAATGAAAGCCTAACTTACTCCCTTTCACAAGCCCTTTCATTCTCCCCCTATTGGCACACATCAATCCCCTATTGATAAAACACCTCAACCCATCTTTGGACACACATCAACCGATGCTCCAATTTTGGGCACACTTCAACAACTCCATTTGTTGAAGACTCTCCCCCTGAAGAGTTGCTCATCGTTGTTCACAACATCACTCGTTGTGATCAACACGATACTGAAGGTCCCATACCCTTCATTATCCTTACCCCTACATTCTCCCCCAATGTAGGCAAATGCCCATCCTTGAGCATTATCCTTTTAAAATCACTTGAACAATGAGGATATCCACTCCCCATTTTCAACCCATGCTCAACCTTGAGCATATTCTTAACAGAAGGTTAACCACCTTCCAAGGTTCATGAAAAATAGTTTTTCATGTCTTTAAAGAGTACCTTCCCCTAAAGACATGGTGGTAACTTCTGTCATTGCACCAACAATGACTTGGAATCCCTAAATCTTTAGGAAACCCAAATTTAGAAGTTTTGAGGTTCAAATATTCAAAATTTGAAACAAACCTCAACCTAAACTTCAACTTAGCCTTTCTTAACCAATCCATCCTTGTTTTCACATGAAAACACCCTTCTTATGTATACAAATGTATATTTAGGGGTTTGGAATGGTTACCTAGACTAAAATAGGTTCAAAGTGCTGAAATCAGGCTTACCAAAATCAACAACTTGGATCGATTGGAGTTGGGTTCCAATCGATTGAACGTGAATCGATCCACTAATCGATTCAGACTGTGGATCGATCGATCGATCCAAATCCTCCCCGATCGGGAATTCCGAATCGATCCACCGATCGATTCAGATCGCTTATCGTGATCTGACGATCCACGAGAACACCCCTGCAGGCTTTCCAATCGATCCATGGATCGATTCAGCACCCAATCGATCCATGGATCGATCGAGACTCGATAGTTGCTGAAATTCCATTTCACTCAAGAAAACCCTAGAAAATTCTACAAAATCCAAAATTATGAAATTTCGTGTAGACATTATTTAGGGCATATATTATCATGGAAAAATAGTTTTCTATTAAAATACATCATATTTTCAAAGATTGACAAAAACTTGAAAACTTGCAAAAACTTTAGTGTTTTCTTCAAGTTTGTGTCTAACTATTCAATGGTGATTACTATCAAAAGATAGCCTTCACCAAGGTTTTCCAAAATCATTTTGAAAACATTTTAAAAACCAATATCCCACCATATTCCTTGGGCTTAATGCACATGACTTGTACATTAGCTTTCCCAATGATGGGAAAACACATAACTATGTGTTTTGATGAATTTAAAACTCAAAAGAATGTACTAAATCAACATCTTGAGTTTTGTTCATCATCCTAACATCTCACTTGTATCTAATGTGTACTAAAAACACATACAAGTCATCTTATAGGTCTTTTGTGAGATGTATATTTTGGTTTTGCCCTAATCTAGGGATCATGCATATCTATATAGGCATTTCGGAGATATTAGACACCCACTTAGGATGTCACTTGTTGATAAGTGTTGTTAAATGCCATTTGTCCTTAATTACAAGGAATTAAACTTAATGCATGATAATGTTATGGCATACATCAAAATAAAATAACTTTCAAAAGAAAGTATCCTATAACTACATGATGTATGAATGTCATGACATGGTATTTTTGTATTTTTCATAATAAAACATGAATGCAAAAATAGACATGATGTCATGGCATATGATGGGAAAAAAATCATGGCAAGATTTAGCATAAATAAAATATACCTAGATTAACTATCTAAGTATCCTTAAAACCTTAGCTAAACTTACAACTTAAACCTAGATTGCCCTAAAGTGCTTCAAGAAAATGCCAAAACCTAAATTGGCATTTCTAATTCCCTTGATTAATTTATGCCAATTGAAATTAAGCATATTCCTCAAATGTTGGCATATTTCATTTTTCCACAAGAGTAGCACTTTTAAATTAAGGCCCGGATTGCCTTAAATTTCCTAAGAACATACCAAAATCCCAACTTGGTAGTTCTCATGAATTTCCCAATATGTGTCATTTAAGATTAAAATCAATTTTTCACCACTAGGCACATTTTACTCTTTCAAGGAGTAAATAATAGTTCCATTTCATTTTCAAAGGTTAACAAAAACCTTGAAAATGCTCCTTGAGTGTCAATTTCCTCAAAGTTGGGTTAACTACCCTTCTAATCGGAGTTGACACTCTCTAACCCATTTATGGGGTATAGAAAATGCTCCTAGGAACCCAACACCTATTGGTGCTCCTTGGATGCTCTAGGTACTCACTAGGGATAACTTCCCTAGATACCTTCCTAGTGACCTTGTTGGGCTTCTTAGAAGCCTTGGTCACATTTTCTAGGTCAACTCTAGGGATAGCCTCCCTTGTGACCTTGTTAGTGACTTTCTTAGACTTCTTAGAAGTCTTAGTCACTTTGGTTGCAAAGATACTTCTAGGGATATCTTCCCTTGTATCCTTAACTTGACCTCTAGACCTAGGGTTTATTCCATAACTATATGGAACTCTATGGTAAGAGGGCACATCCTTCTTAGCCTTTGGTTTGTATCCCAAACCTCTATGGCCGTTGGATGACCTTTGTGCTCCTAGACCTAGGCTATGCTCATTTTGCCCTAATAGGATATTTTCCATCCTTTTTAGGGTCTTTTCCATTTTATCAAGTCTTGACCTTAAGACTTGATTTTCTCTCACTAAGTCCTTAGTATTTGATTTTTCATTAAGTCCATGAGCATTTTGGTTTCTAGGCTTGTATCTAAAATCCTTAGAGTTATTGCCTAGATTTCTACCTACATTCCTAACCTTAGGTGTAGTAGTCTTAGCATGAAGAGCTACATGTTTTTCCTTAATGCTATCATGCTTCCTATGTTCATGGTAAATAGCATTGAAATGATATAAATTTGACCTAGCATGCTTTTTACCATAACGTAAAGGGGTAGGCTCAATAAATGATACCTTCTTCTTTACCTTGGAGGCTCCCCCTTGATTAGTGCCTCCTTGAGCCTTGACCATCTTCTTCCCCTTGGGGCATTGACTACGGTAATGCCCCTTTTGATTGCAAGAGAAACATATGATATGCTCCTTGCTCTTCTTTGTGTTGGGGATGGTCTCCTTGGGCTTCACCTTGCCCCTTTGTGCCACTTGGCCCTTCTTCTTGGCCAATTTAGGGCACTTGCTCTTGTAGTGCCCATGTTCCCTACATTCAAAGCATATAATATGATTTTTATTATTAATTGAAATATTTATACCTTTTTGTGTAGGGGTGGCACTTGTTCCGGATGTAGAAGCTTCTCCATTTGATCTTTCTTGACTTGTGGAGGTAGAAACTTCTTCCTCCTCTTCTTCTCTTGACCCGGATGTAGAAGCTTCTCCTTCTTCTTGATCCGGTGTCACCAAGGGTTGCTCCCCCTCAATCCTAGAGGTGGAGGCTTCATCATCTTGAATGTGAAACAAGGAGTATGCTCCCTCCTTGTTCCCTTCGTTGCATTCCCTTGAGGATGAAGCTTCTTGGATTTCCTCTTCTTCGGAGGTTGAGCATCTCTCAACCTCGGAGTCCTCCTCTTGGTCTTGCTCCAATGAGTCGCCCTCTTTGGATTCCTCTTGATTTTGTACAGTGGAGGGGATCTCTTCATGAAGCTTGGCCAATTTGCTCCATAATTCCCTTGCATCTTCAAATTCTCCAATTTTGCAAAGGATGGTGCTTGGCAATAGATTGACCAAAAGCTTGGTCACTTTGTCATTGGCCTCGCACCTTTGGACTTGCTCCGGGCTCCATTTGCTTTTCTTTAGAACTTTGCCCTTGGAATTTGTTGGAGCTTCGAAGCCTTCCGTAAGAGCAAACCATTGCTCTATCTCCATCATAAGAAAGTTTTCGATTCTTGATTTCCAAGAATCGAAGCTCGTGGAGGTGTATGGTGGAGCCACCCTCGTGTCAAATCCAAGTCCATCTTGGAATTGCATCTTGAAGTTGAGCTTGATAAAGTCTTGAACTTGAAGAATTTGCTCCAACTTCTTCACCCTCTAGCTTTTCTTGTTATGCTTGACCCTTCCGGCGATGATTCCGGTGAAGAGCGGCCTCGCTCTGATACCACTTGTTAGGACCAAAAGTAGCTAGAGGGGGGGGGGGGTGAATAGCTCGTCGCGTGCTCGTTGCTCGGCGTTGCTTGTTTCTTCAAAGATATGCAACGGAAAATACAGAAACAAATACACAACGCTAACAAAGTTGGTTTACTTGGTATCCACCTCACAAGAGGTGACTAGTCCAAGGATCCACACCAACGCACACACCCTCCACTAAATAAAACCTCCTTTGTGGTAACTACCAAGGGCGGAGAAGCCCTACAAGACTCAATACAAGAAGAGAGGGAAAGGATACAAGAAATACAAGCTTACAAGCCTTACAATGAGTACAAACCCTAACCCTAGCTTCTCTTCTTGGCTTTGATCCGCCTCTTGACTTGGAAAGCTTCCAAGAACCTTCAAGAACTGGCGATCACGAGCTTGGAGAGTGTTGTGGAGGAGCTGGCGAAATGCTGGAGTAAATCGGAGAAGAGATACCGCAGCCATCGCACGCCTGCAGCTATAAACGACGCCAACGGTCGGATCCCGATCGATTCAAATGTTCTGAATCGATCGGGGAGGCTTTGGATCGATCCATGGATCGATCCGAGCTCTGCTCGAACAGCGCTGGATCGATCGGTGGATCGATCCGGATCTTCTGGATCGATCCACCGATCGATCGAATCTCTGGATCGATCCACGGATCGATCCAGAAGCTTTCTGTTCGCTGGGAAGAATCTGGATCGATCCACTGATCGATCCAGAGCCTGGATCGATCCACGGATCGATCCAGCACTTGGTTTTTGCCCAAAACCAAGTCCCAAACCTCCCTAACCAACATCCGGTCAACCTTGACCTGTTGGTACATCATGCCTAGCATCTGGTCACTCCCTTGACCTGCCAGGACTCCCCACCAAGTGTCCGGTCACTCCCTTTGACCCACTTGGACTTTTACTCGTCGTGCCAAGTATTCGGTCACTCCCTTGACCTACTTGGACTCCCACCAGATGTCTGGTCAACCTTGACCCATCTGGATTTCCTTATGCCAAGTATCCAGTCAATCCTTTGACCTACTTGGACTTCCCAACACCAGATGTCCGATCATCCTTGATCCATCTGGATTTTCCTTCACTGCCAAGTATCCAGTCAATCCTTTGACCTACTTGGACTTCCCACCAGATGTCTGGTCAACCTTGACCCATCTGGATTTCCTTATGTCAAGTATCCAGTCAACCTTGACCTACTTGACTCTTCTTCTTTCAATATCTTATTGTCAAACATCTAAACCCAAACCAAGACTCAGCTTGGTTGACCAGGTCAACCTTGACCTGAGGGATGTTGCACCAACAATCTCCCCCTTTTTGATGTTTGACAATACCACAATAACACTTACAATACTACATGTAAGTTAGGCTAATCCCATAGCCTCATTCTTCATGCCACTAGGTAATGAAAGCATAAGTTAAGCTCTTCATTCTCCCCCTAAGAGAGCAAACTCCCTCTAGGTAATGAAAGCCTAACTTACTCCCTTTCACAAGCCCTTTCAATATGTATGATCGACATAATCCTCCAATTTGTACACACCACACATACTCACAACATAGATATAATTCATCGTGATACCTCCAACAATGCATACCGAACCCGTGTGCATATATCAACATAGGTATAATCAACAATACACCTCAACAACACTCACATGACATATATACACCTATGCCAAGAGTATAATCAACGTAATACTTCCAACAAATCATAATCGACACGAGTATACTCTCAGAACAATCATATAATAAACAAGATACCTCAAACCTTACACCGAACACATCTGCACATATCACAACTCAGATTAAATCGATAAGATACATCCAATAAAACACTCAAACATATGTGCACATTCCACAACATAGTTTTTAATTGACAAATACCTCCAATAAACAATCAGACATGTATGCCTAACCACTCGGGTATAATCTACTAGAAATCCACAATAATAATATGTATAAATGTGTACGACCCAAAAGATAAAGTTAGAATTCAAGAACATCAAGACACTCTCATTTTTATCCTCAAAAATATCAGCCCACATAATATCAGATGAATCAGTCTCTACTCCCCATGAGAGCAAGTTAGCATTTAAAACATCAAATCATTATTTATCCACATAGTCCAATATGAGAGGAAGCAAATATCAATTTTATCATCCTGTTAACTAACCATAACTAACCAGATTTATTAAAATCTCATAGGCACACTTAACCGTAAACTCTCTAGCACCTGATTATAATCTGCTCACCAACTATAATCATCAAACCTGTGAATATCATACATGACACTTACTATGTCACCATCAACGACAACCCAAATAATAGATCATCAAAATAGTTATCCACTAATAGATCATCAAAATAAATATCTAGTAATAGATCATCAGACAACCACATAACATTTACTCTCATAATTATTAGAAATCAACATATCACAATATCTGATCTCACAATATCCCTCAACCTTAAACCATTCTCAACAATGATCAAACATGATAACTCCCCAATGACCAATTTTCATCGTATCGGGTACCCTATTATCCAAAAGATATGAGTATAAAAACTCTACTGGCTAAGTCCACAGGAATATGTAGGTATCATCCATTACCCAGCTAACAATAGCAGAGGCTGGTATGTGCTTCCATCTCCTACTAGTAGTAACAGAAGCTAAAACTACTGATGGTATGATATGAAAAATCTCCAGAGACTATAATCCTTGATCTCTATTAAGGTCGACCATGCTCAATGGCTAACCCATCACATGTAATATGTGTTACAACAACTAGACAGGTACTAAATAAAGAATGTTAATACATGTCTTAAACTATAAAATTAAACATCATACCTATATGTCGTCTGGAGATGTTCCATCGCTGTCCAGTCCCCAACTTCCTCAGAATTCCGAGCGAGTAAATCGCCGGGAATCTATACAAATTCGGAACGGAAGTCCGAAATATAACCATAACGAAAATCCGTACAAACCGAAATAGATATCCAAAAATCCAAAACACCAAAAGCATGTATCATAACCCGCTCTGATACCAATAAATTGGTATCAGATAAATCTCAAAAATCCAACACACGGAAATCAAACAAGTATCGCCAAACTTTGGTGCTCTGATACCATATCAATTGGTATCAGGTTATCCCAAATATCCAAAATATGAAAACAAAGATCGTAAAACTTAAGCTCTGATAGCACTAAATTGTCACGCCCCGGAGGAGTCCCTGTCCGAATAAATTTCGGCAGCATCTCCCCTGTACGGCGAACAATCTGAAACTTTCTACATCTCCATATACCTCAGCCACATGCGGCTGGAATAATAACAGAAATAAAATACAACACACAGACATTCCACGCAGTTTAATAAGCAATGATAAGAAGACTCAAAATCCACCCTACTCAACTACACTCATAAAACACAAATCCGACGATAAGATCAATTTACCTCTTCTGCCGTCTAAGCAGGCATGTAGTAAAAGCAAAACCAAACCAAATCCATCGACATCACAAAATCCATACCATATCCATACCATCAAACAAAACAAATTTAGCATAGTCTATGTAAGAAAACCAAAATACCAATAATATCCTCGAGGTCTGCAGGGACTAGCAACTGGAACTCTCTCCTGACAGCATCAACCTGAAAATATTAATAATGGAGGCGGGGTGAGTCCAACACTCAGCAGGTACAACTGATATACAAAGTAGGGAAATAACCTCTAGCACTAATCATGCGTACAGTCTCCTGATATAAGAAAGATAAAAAATGCAACTGAAGTAAACAGGAGAGAAACTGTACTAACCAGGACCTGGGTATAAGGACAAACAGTCCGAGTAGTATAGAAATCCTATATGCATGTCAAACATAGGCATCCAAACAATATGCAGCATATAAATGCAGCAAACACAAACACAAGCAATAAATGCATCATGCATATGATGCCAATGATGCATCCTGGTCACCCCTGACACCAGTCAACCATCTCACACACAATAGTGAGGTCGAGTGGGTAGGGTTGTGACAACCGTGCACTCTGTCGTCACTGCTCCTGATGAATGACCGAATGGACGGGATGCTGTCGGAGTACACCTATCCTCCTACCCCAAATCATAAATGGGGGAGCGCAATGCTCTCAACTCCCGGTACACGATGACGGGGAGGAATCCCTGCCGACTACCACGTTGTGTCACACTACCCATGAGCGGACCAACGGAGCCAAACAAAGTCCCTGCTGCAACACACTCTGCCTGAATCGACCACTAACCCATGAGTGGTGGTGTGTGCAGATCCATGTAACTGGCGATGTGCTCAACAATAATGGAGCGGACTATCGCACAGCATGCAATCATACAAATGGTGCATGGCACTAACCACAAAATATCCTGAGCTAAACCATGTATATATAGAAAGTGCACCATAAGTCAATGAATCAAAACAACGGTACACATATCAGATAAGGTATACAACTTAGGTCCTGAACATGGTGAAGCATGGTATATCACTACCCCTACAAGCATGTATAAACAGGTAAAGTATACATGAGATGCAAACCAAGCAATCAATCAAGCATGTAACAAGTATTGGGTAGTGATTAACCGAAACAGAATGAGGAACATAATTAATGTAATTTGTTAAATTCACTACTATGTATATCAAACGACATAAAGTCAGAAGTACCCGCCTCCAATAGGAATGTCCAAATCCGACATCGAGATACTCGTCTCGCGTCAAAGTCCTGTGGCATCAAACATATCCGGATTTAGCTAATTACTATATGTATTCAGTAGCTAGATCAAATTCCTATTAAATCAAGAACCCTAATCAACATCACATAATCAACTACTACATACCAACATATTCTAACACTAATTCCAATACCTTCATTGATCAATTAAACCCAACTCGCCCACATCAATAATCCAACATCCAAAGTACCAAAATCAGTTGCTAAAGTTAGTGTTTACCTCTAATATAGCAGCAGGGCAGCAAAACACTCCCCTGTGATCTGTGAAGAAAGAGTTCACTGTTCCTTCATCAGCTCAACACCAACATCCATAATTAGCCAAATTATCCTTGAAATACACTATTATCCGAAATTCAACTTACCTCAGCCGTGACCTATATCCACCGCAAGGAAGGGATGATCAAGAACAGAGAAAAATATCCAAGCTCTGATCTGGAAACACAGTAAGAACTGATCCGAGATCCTCCTCCTGGTCCAGAACAGCAAGAAGATCACAAGGAAAATCAATCACACGATCCCTAATTCCACAGCAAGTTAGATCGCCTACCTTAAGGATCACTGCTAGGGCAAAAGGTCGCGTGCCGTGATAGACAGAGGGTGCTAGGGCACCTGGTGCGCCAGCGATGGATCGGCTCTGCTCCGTTCGGCCTCAGGTGGTGGCTAAGCCTAATGCGGCTCGGGAAAGAGGAGAAGACAGCCGTGAAGACGGCTAGGGCTCGCGGTGACCAGCGCTAGGGCTGTGGAGTCGGCGTCACTGCTCCCTGTGGCGGCTGTGGCAGAAGGAAGGCCTCTGCTCGGCTGTGCTCGCACGTCGCCGGCGCTTGGACAGGGAGGAGGAAGGGGGTCTCGGTGTGAGGCGAGGAAGAGCGGCGGCTCGGGAAGGAAATGGAGGAGAGGCAAGGGGAAACCGCTCGGCGGTTAGGGCTCGGAGGAGAAGATGGTGTCGACGCCGAGTGAGGCTCGGGAGGAAAGGCACGCGGGTGAGGGAATAAAAACGAAGGAAAAGAAGAAAAACAAAAATAAAAGAAATGAAAAGTAAAGGAAAAGAAATTAAACTTTTCCTCGTTTAAATGGGTAGCCAAAACAGGCTTTTTCCCGGCCCCGTTTTTATCCCCATTAACTCGTCCATACGAGCTCCGAAAAATTCCCAAAAAATTTCCAAAAATTCCGAAAAATTCCCTTATTAATATTCGCATATTTTCGGTATTTTACAAGAACTACGAAGAGGAAAGGATAATCAAGGCCAATCAGAAGGAATATAAAAAAGACTTAGTGAAAAACTTACCCAGTGGACTTCTAGGTAAAGCCGTCCGTGAGTTCCCCGGGCAAAATGGTTGCCACTCTGGCATTGGCATTTGCCCAGGTGTGCACCAAAGGGCATTGGATTTTGATCTGGTGCTCGGGGGAGAGCGGCCTAGCATCGTCAAGATGACACCAGTCGTCGGTCGGCAGGTGGATAATGGCTGTAATGTGTGTGTGGTCGCTCGGATCCGACAACTCTGAAGTAGTCGGACCTTTGGACCTAGACATGAGAGAAGAGCGGATTCTTGATAGAGGGGCAGCCGGGCTGACTGGCAGAGGTTGTAGGTAAGCAACCGGGGATCCACATATCGTCCCGGTCGGCAGCGGGGAAAGGGATGAAGTTCAGTCGAAAGAAGGCAGAGTAGGTAAGACAACCCCCACCTCAGGGACTAGTGAAGTAGAGGTTTCCCCCCGCTCGGATGAAGGACGCGAGGCGGAAGCAACAAAGGGTTGCAAAGCGGATGTGGTCGAGCGGGAAGAAACCTCTACCCGTTGCTGTTTGAGGCGCTAGATTAGTGGCTCACCAGATGTGGCTGATTCCAAAGCAATGGCGACCGACACCATGGTTAGTCATTCGGGAGGAAGATCACCAGTGGCGGCCGCTGCGTCGCTAGCCGCTACCCTGAATTCCTCATAGGGGTGTTAAAAATGAATCCGACTCGACGACCCAACCCAAGTCGACCCGAAAAAAATCAGGTTCGGTTTGGGCATTTTCGGGTTTGGGTCAGGTTCGGGTTCGAGTTGACCCAAATATAGGGTTTAGTGAGATTTTTAGGGTTAAATCAAATTTTATTTTAAAAATTAAGATATTTTTATGTATATTAATATAAATGTTAGTTTGATAATGATGAAGTATTGAGATAAAAGTAAAGAATTATAGAGAAAATAGCCAAAAAATTATTTTGAATTGGGTTTTCGGGTTATCCGGGTCGGGTTCGGGTGGTCGGGTTGGTCGGGTTTAGGTTCGGGTTTAGGGGTTTCGAGTTGAATTCGAGTTCAAGTCAGATTCAGATTGGGTTAAAAGAAAATTAACCCGACCCACCCAAATTGACACCCTTACTTCCTCCTCCTGCTTCTCTGGTCAGCTCATCGGAATGCTAGACTAGCAGCAAGCCACAACTATCTAGCTTGACGATGCCCTTGGCGTTGATCTCTAGATCAGCTAGTTTGCTCTTGTCGCTCAGTCGTGCCCTCAACATAATTTGAGCTGCAAAAAAGTGAGAAAATCAGTTAAATTCAAAGACGAGCGAAAAAAAAGGAATTATCTAGTGGAAGGAGTAGTCATGTCCAGACGGGACTTAGGCTAAACACATAGAGGGCGCCCCCTAACAGCAGCCGATGAATGTGATACTTCTGATCGGCCAAACTAAAAGCTACTTGGAGATCATCTGAACTGTCGTAGTATCTACTGAGTGAAGGAGGCTTCATCAATTCCATCCGCCAGCCGATCGGCGAGGCAGGCCTGATGGGAAGACGCGCATAGAAATAATGCTCATTCCAGTGTTTATTTGAGAAGGGCATCTTATTGAAATAAATAGTGCCCACTCGAGCTTGAAAAAGGTAAGTCCCCGGCTCGGACAGCTTGGGATAATAGAAGTAATGGAAGATGCGGGGCAAGAGAGGGATGTCATGCAGATGAAAAAGGATAACAACGCCGCACGACAGAGTAAAGGAGTTGGGGACTAGCTGGTGTAGAGGGATGTGGAAGTATCTACAGACCTCAGAGAAGAAAGGGTGAATCGGGAAATGCATGCCTGCAATGAATTGGTCCTTGAAGAAGGTTAGAAAGTCGGTCGGCGGTGTGTGGGGCGCACATAAGCGGAAGGAATGGCTATCTTATAGACATCAGGAATATGGAAGGTCAACTTCATTTGGTCCACTTTGTCATCGTTGAAATCGGAGGAGGTGGAAGTATACCAGAATCCCGTGATAGCTGGGGGGTGGTCGAGGAGATTCAGCCATAGATTGAAAGTGGGAAAGTGAAGATTGAAGAAGGGAAGAAAAGGAGAAAGGGGAGAGGAAGCTTACTGGGGAGATTTCGCCAACGAAGTACAGAAGACAACATAAGGAGAGTTCATGAGGAGGATGAAGCCAGAGTGAGAAGAGAAGAAAAAACGAAGGGTTTATAAACTTCTTAAGTAATTACCCTACACCATCCGATCGAGGGTTTTGGAAAACGAGATATGATCTCAGCCGGGGAATTCAAAAAGGCGGCTATCATATCAAATCCTAACAGCCGCCTGCCACGTCGCACAGGCAGCGGGTGGTGACACATTGCATCAAAACATAGGCGGCATTAATGAAGGATGGGAGCGAATGATTAAAAGTCGTGGTCAACGTGCTTTACATTAATGATCATAGATTTTGTCTGTTTATGAGAAATCAAGATGGCGTCAGCAACACTAAGCGGAAACGATTCAGCCGATCAGAGATAATTTCAACATCAGTAATAGTTGAAAGGTGACTATAAACCCTTGAGTCCAAAACATCATCAACAGTCGAACGACGACTATAAACCCTTAAGTCCAAGACGCCATTAACAATTCAATTGGTCAATGGACTCATGCTTTGGCCAAGCCATATTGATTTTCTTTTCTTTTAAATGTTAATGTATTTGAAGCTTTATTGCCTTGTAATATCAGGCTAACTCTATTAAGTCATTTTATGCACAGATGAGTATGGGAAGGAAGTGGAAAGAAATCATCGACTTCAAAGATAAGATTGCCTACAGCTTCCACCTACATACCCTCACAACTGTATCTCTAATATGTTGTCTATTATCTTACGCCATGGCTTCCATGCATTTTGCAATAGACCTGGATCCATTTTTTGAACAATTTTAATAAATCTACTAGTTCCTCTAAACAGATAACAAAATGATGAAATGGCGACATCATCCAATTTTAACACTCATTAATTTGATCTCATTTACTGTTTGGTTTAGGATGATGCCAAAAGGGGCAAGTCAAGCAGAGGCGGTCGTTACAATGTCTAAACGATGTCTAATCTTCTGTTTATTATTTATTATATTTTTCTTAGGACCAACAGCTAAACATGGACTAATATGTTGGATTTGTTTTTTTTAAAATAAAACATATTCAAATGTATACTTCAAAAACGATTAATTATTAAATTTATCATACAAATTTTAAGATTTTATTAACAAGTTTATTGCTAACTAATTTTATAACAAAATTAAGTAATGCAGTTGTGATGAATGGGCCTGTATTCTTCACATGGAGGTCATGTCACATCCAATTTGCACTGGCTCGATCACGTAAAATCTACTTGGAACTAGAGAACCGGATCACTCGTAAACTCATGTGCCTTAGAAATTAACCCTATCCGTGGTTACATGGTCCCTACGTATGTGTTAGATTTTACTTAGAGGAAGCCTCTAAACGTTGATTTTTTGACGTGATGATTTCATATTTTTTTTATTAAATCTAAAATTTAGAATAAATAATTTATTTTATTAAATCTAAAATTTTTATTATTTTTTATTTTTTATTATTATATTTATGGAATGAGTGGAAGGAGAGAGATTGAAAAAAATGAATTGAAGACGAGATATTGAAAATAAATATTATTTTATTTTTAGAATAGAGGTTTCATTTCCTAAATTTTAAAAATCATTATTTATCAAATCTAAATTTAAGAAATATAAAGTAACTGATTCAAAGATTTTTTAGTTGTCCTATCTAAAATTTATAATAAAATCTTTAGATAAGATTGTTGTATAGATGCTCAAACTATTTATTTGTTTATTTTTCCAACCCCACCATTCCTCACTAACTACTTTTGATTCTTTACGAGCTCTGTCTATCTCAGTTGGCATTTTCTAATTCATCCATATCATTTGCTTCAATTTTGGAGCTTCACAAGTGTTGCTGAAATAGATGAATTGAAGCTTTGCTTATGACTTAAATTATAAAATTATATATATATCAACTCACTTCGAGTTTAATTTAGGTGAATGTTAAATTTAAATCTTAATAAAAATATTAAAAATAAAATGCTTTAGATTTAATAGAATAAAAATAAAATATATAAAATTTAAATAGTATTAGATGTTAAAGGATGATTATGAAATGAGTACATGAGCAACCGATTAAAATCGTGAAATAAAAATATTAAAGTAATGTGGAGAAAAATCAGATAAGATAATAAATAAAAATATTAAAGAGAAAATTTAAATTATACCTATTGAGAAAAAATTTATAAAAATATGTTTAAAATAGCAGGGGTATGCACTTAAAAGTATAATAAATAATACAGTTGTGATTTGAGATTATAACAATATGTTTGTTTAAAATAGCAGGGGAATGCACTTAAACGTATAATAAATAATGTAGTTATGTGATTTGAGATTATAACAAATACATATGTTAATAAAAAAATCCTAAAGAATATTTAATTAGTAATGATAAAATAAAAAATTAAATATAAATAATAATATTATAGAGGATTAAGACTACTACTGTAGGAAGATACTACAGCCGACCTATTTAGTAGGATAAAACTTAATTATTATTGTAATTGTTGATTAAGTTGAATATTTTAGATTTTTATATGTTGAAAAGTTTGTATGCTATTTTTCCAGAACAATGCTCGTGTTTTGTAACTGTTTCATTAACATTATAGTTTTAGGATGTCTTTGTTAGAATTTTAAATAAACTTTTTTATGAACCTAAAATATCATATTAATAATATAAAAATTTATTGAAACATCTTTAATTACTAGAGTTCTAAATAGTTTTATTTAATACAATTCATATTATGAATTGTATGACTTCATATATATTATCTCAATTTTAGAATAAAAAAACATATTTAAATTTTTACTATGCTCTTCAACTATAAATCTTACTTCATCACTATACTGATTGAATGCTTGAAAACGTTTTACTCATCTTCTTACAAACCCTTATAAATAGCACGTTAGAGATGCATTCGTACTTAAATCTCCTAGTAATTAAATTGATTTGTAAATTACATGTTTTATTGGGAAAAATAATTCATACCAATATTTTAAATGCAGAGAACACGTGCCGCAGCATTAGTGGCTGTAGCGTGATTAATTGGATTCCCGACAATCATGACTGCAGCAGTCACATGTCCCTGCAGTAGTCCTGTTGCATGATTCATTGGATTCCCGATAGTCATTACTGCAGCCACATGCCCCTGCAGAAGTTCTGTTGCATGATTCATTGGATTCCCGACAGTCATTTTTGCAAGAGATTATATTCTCACTTTTCGTGTTTTTTTTTCCCTTAAATTAACCGTTACAACACGAAGCATCTGCAACGCTTTTAACATCTCAACGCGTTAATACATTTTTTTTTTATTTTTTTTAATGAATCTGTGGCGTTAATGTTACAGTATGAAAAAATGATCCACGTCGGCGTTAATGTCTCAGATATTAACACCGTTATGGATGGCTTTAGTTACCAGTTTGCAATCATTAACAGACTTGGTCAGCTATTAGAGGACCAATAAGGATGGAAGACTATAGTTAACTAAACCTAAACACTAATCAGAAGCCAAGCAATACCATCGACTTGGACTGAATGTGACCATCATAGAGATGAAAAGGAAAGCCAGAAAATTCTTGCTTCCTTTCTACTCTAATTAAACCTCAGTTTCAACCATAAATTATAGATAACGTTGAGTTGACTATCATAGGTAAGTGTTTGAATTTCGATAAAGTTGAGGAAAAGAAACTTTTTCTGTACTAGTCAACTATAGGTTTTTGATTTGCCTCCTCATAGATAGTTATGGGGCTGACTGTATGAGGCCGTTGAGGTGACATATTTCACCTTTTTAATACTGATACGACATGCAAAGGAGGAGTCCCAAGAGGACGGGACGGTTAGAAGTCAAAAGAAGGTGACAGTTAAAAGTCAAGGGAATGTGTTGATCAAAAGTCAAGAGAATGTGACAATCAATAATTGAGGTGACATGATAGTCAATAGTCGATGTGACGTGACAGTCAGAAGTCAAAAGGATGGTATGACCCACAGATCAGGAGGCACAGGAGTCAAGCTACCCCACCTCACTAGTTGCAAGACACTATAGGTCGGTCGTAGCCAAGACGGGTTTCCAGACCAGTGGCCAAGACACCCACGCTCGGGTTTTGCGAGAGCTTGACATTCCTATCCCACAACTCCTGACCGGCTCTCCGAGGGTCACAACGTGCGGAGGGAGTTTCCCGCTATAGTCTCGTATAAAACCCGGTTAGGACACAACACCTTAGCCTTTGCAGCAGGAGCCCATCCTGGTGATACAGTTGAGGGATCAACCCACACTGTTCCTAAACAACCCTGAATCAAACAAGCAGCACTACATGACTACAGTGTCAGGGAATCGTAACAGCCTGTCACAAAATAACTACCATACGTCAGGGTATATTTCAGTGGTCAGCTGTTCTTTGAGGGAGGAACCTTCCTCTCGCCAATAGGAAGTCTCCGTATACCTTCATCTTCCCTTTTCACCCGACAAGTCCCGATGCCCGACATTCCCTAATAACGCTGAGGCTCCAAAAGTTATACAACTGCATATAAAGAGGGGAGTCCTCTTTCTGACAGAGGTACGCATACATACGCACACTTACACCTTTTGTCTTTCACTGTTCTTTCCGCGAGAAAAGGACTTGACTTAAATGTCGGAGGGCCTGCACCGGAGACTTTTTCCCTGACTTCTGGTTCCTAACATCGAGGGGTTTGTCTGAGTGTGTCACCTCCCTGTTAGCGCCAATGCCATCTCTATTGGGCTCCGTCTGACTTAGATTCTGGACCGAATCAGATACCATTATAGACAACGGATAAAACATAAAAAGTAGTGCAGAAACGATTGGTCAATAAAGAGTTTAATGTAACAATTAATAGATCAAATTGAGAATGAAGAACGGATATGACTGAAAATTGAGATACTATCGTCTGATTCAGCACCTCGGTTCGGGTCTAAAAACATTGTGTTTAGCTTTGACCACCTTCAGCTATACAGTTACGTTGAAGTCCATTAGTACTGGCTGAGGGATCCACTCATCCACCAGTTGACAAATCCACTGAACTTCACGGTGTTGGTCACAAACAATATTTAATGTTCAAAACCGCTCAAGTTTATCGCATTGAAACTGCACATGTTTGTTTGTTTTTCCTAGTTCACCATTCCTCACAAATCATGTTGAAGTCTCCATGAGTTGTGTCTACCTTAGTTGGCGTTTTCTTATCCGTCGACACTATTTGCTTCAATTTTAAAGCTTCACAAGTTTCGCTAAAATAGAGGAACTGAAACTTTGATTAAGATTTGAATTATATATATTGAAAGTAAAAATAGTATATGATCATGTTTGAGCTCTGAGTCGACGGACGCTGGGGACGTGATGCTCTCCACTGTCCTTTGGTGTCGAGGTGGACCTCCGGCAAACCTGCAAAGAAGCCGAGCCGGGAGGGGTTTCCCGGCGACGACCCTCCGACGCTCAAGTCAGGCAACGAAGAAACAGAGTAACGTTACTGTGGCTACAGTGATCAAAATTTTAATACCTTCGTCAAAGTCTAGGGGTCCTTATATAGGAACCCGGGGAGGCACGGGCACGCTTCTCGATGCGTACACACTTCCCCAAACATACCTCAGTAGGGTTGTGTCAGAAAAGCATGTTTGACGTCATTCCGCAATCGTCCAAGCATATCCCGGATGTGACGGTGGAAGCTTCCACCGTACGATATTCTGTCCGCTCCGGTCGCCGACCATGTTGTTTGTCAGCGGCAGGTGTCTCGAGGACGAAACTACCAGTTGTCCTTTTTGTCTTCTAGCGTTCTTTTCTGTTCCCGGGCCGATCATACCAGCCGCTCGGCGCTCATGGCCTCCGGGAAGCCTTGTTCTCGTGCTCGGCTAGGATTGCGCCTTATTGTCCTGCGTCCCGGCCGAACGGCTTGTCCGCCCGGCCCATAGACTTTTTTACCTGAGCATCGGAAACCCGACGCCTGGTCGGGCTATCTTTCGTCCGGTCCGAGAGACCCTTGGCCATATGTCCGGTCGGCCGGATGCTGGTCGATCGGATGCTTGGTCGGCCCCGTCACTCCGCTCGACCCGACCTCTGGCTTGACCCCCTTGACCATTGACCTCCACGTGCCGTTGACCTCCTGCGAATGAGTGATCCCCCGTCCTTACCTCCTTCGCCCTTCTCCTTCGCCGCACCTTCGCCCTCGCGTCCAAAAGCCTCTTCCTGCTCAGTGCCCCGGCGACCCTGTTCCTTGGCATTCCGACAATCTCTCGCCTTCTTCCTTCGCTTCTCCTCTTTTCTGTAAGGTTCCCTATCTTTCCCTCTTTCTTTCGGTGTTTTCTTTGCGTTCTTTGCCGAGTTTTCGCCTTTTGGTTACTGTTCCGTTCATCTCTCTCAAGCCTTTGCATTTTCTCCCAATTTCCGCCTTCTCCACTGTTGTTCCGGCGATGGCAAGTTCCTCTCAGCCCGCTGACCCCGCTCGGTCACAATATAGCCCAGGAAACGCCCTCCTTTGGCTCAGAACAGGCATTTTTGGGGTTCAGCTTGACTCCGTATCTCCTCAGTGTCTGGAAAGTTTCTTCCAAATCCGCATAAAGGTCCGCCGCTCGGAAGGATTTGATGAGTATATCGTCTACATACACTTCCAAGTTGCGCCCGATCTGCTCCCAGAATACCTTATTCATCAGTCGCTGATAGGTAGCTCCTGCGTTCTTCAGTCCGAACGACATTACATTGCAACAGTAAGTGCAGTCTTCAGTGACGAAACTGACTTTCTCTTGGTCTTCTCAGGCGAGCGACACTTGATGGTAGCCCTGATAAGCATCCAACATGCATATCAGCTCGCACCCGGTCGTGGAGTTCACCAGTTGATCGATCCGGGGCAAAGGGTAGAAATCCTTCGGGCAGGCCTTGTTCAGATCCCGGAAGTCGATGCAGACCCTCCACTTGTTGCCTGGTTTGGAGACCAGCACCACGTTTGCAAGCCAACTCGGGAATTGCACCTCCTTTATGTGGCCGGCCTCCAAGAGCTTCTCCACTTCCGCCCGGATGATGATATTCTATTCGGCACTGAAGTCCCTCTTCCTTTGCTTTACCGGCCGAGCATCCGGCCAGACGTGAAGCTCGTGCTGCGCTATGCTCGGCGAGACTCCTGGTAGCTCGTGGGTCGACCAAGAGAAAACGTCACAATTTTTCTGGAGGCATCCGATCAGCTTCTCTCTCTGACTTGCTTCCAGGTCGGCTGCTATGAAAGTCGTGGCCTCCGGTCGGGCAGGGTGGATCTGTACCTCCTCTTTTTCTTCATAAACTAGAGAAGGCGGCTTTTCGGTTATAGCGTTTACCTCGACTCGTGGCACTTTTCGAGCGGATTTAGCCTCGGCTCGGACCATCTCTACGTAGCATCGCCGGGCTGCAAACTGATCTCCTCGAACCTCCCCAACTTAATCTTCCACCGGGAACTTGATCTTCTGGCAGAAGGTGGAGACAACCGCTCGGAACTCGTTGAGAGCCGGTCGCCCCAGGATAACATTGTACGCGGAGGGAGCGTCGACCACGATGAAGTTGGCGGTCCGCGTTCTTCTGAGTGGCTCCTCCCCCAACGAGATAGCCAGTCGGACTTGTCCGACCGGCAATACTTCGTTACCGGTGAACCCATAGAGGGGGGTTGTCATTGGCAGCAACTCGGCTCGGTCGATTTGCAATTGGTCAAATGCCTTCCGGAAGATGATGTTGACCGAGCTGCCTGTATCAATAAAAATACGGTGAATAGTGTAGTTAGTGTTGGTGCAACCTTAGGTCAAGGTTGACCTGGTTGACCCGACTCGAGTTGACCTGACTCGAGTTGTATTTTGATGTTTGACGAAAATAGAAGAGTTGTATTTTGATGAGAGATTGTTGGTGCAACCTTAGGTCAAGGTTGACTTGGTTGACTTGACTCGAGTTGACCTGACTCAAGTTGTATCTTGATGTTTGACAAGAACAGAAACTTGGGAGGTTGTGGGTGCAACCCTTGGTTAAGGTTGACCTGGTTGACCCGAGGTGAGTTGACCTGACTCGGAAAAGTCCAAGCAGGGAGCTTGGCACGGGAAAAGTCCAAGCAGGGAGCTTGGCATGGGAAAAGTCCAAGCAGGGAGTTTGACATGGTGAAAAGTCCAAGCAGGGAGCTTGGCACGGGAAAAGTCCAAGTATAGAGACTTGGCACGGAGAAGCCCAAGTATGGAAGCTTGGCACATGGGAAGTCGGAGAGGGCTCGGTAGCTCGTTCTCCGGACTGTGGTCAGAGAGGGCTCGAGAGCTCGTTCTCTGGATCGGATGGAAGTCGGAGAGGGCTCGGTAGCTCGTTCTTCGAACTGAGGTCAGAGAGGGCTCGACAGCTCGTTCTCTGGACCGGATGTAGAAAGTCCTGGTGAGTGAAGCCAGGCAGACGGATAAGTCCTGGTGAGTGAAGCCAGGCAGTGGGAAAGTCCTGGTGAGTGAAGCCAGGCAGTTGTGAAAACCCTAGTGAGTGAAGCTAGATGAAAGTCCTGGTGAGTGAAGCCAGGCAGTGGGAAAGTCCTGGTGAGTGAAGCCAGGCAGTGGGAAAGTCCTGGTGAGTGAAGCCAGGCAGTTGGAAAGTCCTGGTGAGTGAAGCCGGGCAGATTGGAAATCCTGGTGAGTGAAGCCAGGTGAAAACCCTAGTGAGTGAAGCTAGGTGAAAGTTCTGGTGAGTGAAGCCGGGCAAGGGAAAATCCAGATGGATCAAGGGTGATCAGACATCTGGTGTTGAGAAGGTCAAGTAGGTCAAGGGAGTGACCGGATACTTGACACGAAGAGAAAAGTCCAAGAGGGTCAAAGGGATTGACCGGACACTTGGTGAGGAGTCTTAGCAGGTCAAGGGAGTGACCGGATGCTAAGCATGATGTACCAAGAGGTCAAGGTTGACCGGATATTGGTTTGGACTTGGTTTGGGCAAAAACCAAGACCTGGATCGGTCTGGAGACCGATCGACTGATACTGTGGCTTCCTGATCGGTCTGGGGACCGATCAGCAGGAAGCCTGATCGGTCCCCGGGACCGATCAGGGTACGCACAGAGAGTTGGGCAACTCTCTGTGAAAGCGTTCTGATCGGTCTGGGGACCGATCAGCATAGAGCCTGATCGGTCCTCACGACCGATCAGAGGTGCCCTGGACCGATCAGGCTTCAGCCTGATCGGTCCAGAACTATCCGTTGGCTCACAACGGTCTGCTGTCTTCTGGCTTCTTCTTCGCAGGTGGATGCAGGTATAAAAGAGGCTGAGGGCTTCTACAGTGGACTCTCTCTGCTTCTCTTCTTCTTCCTACTCCTGACTGTGATCGAGCTTTGCTGAGCTCTCGTCTAAGCTTCGCGTGAGCTTCCTTTCGGCTGGGTTCCTGCTGTTGTAGGCGTTGCTTGAAGCTGCTGCTTCATCCGGTCGAAGAGAAGGCAAGTAAGCGAAGGTTTTACAGTTGTATTGTATTTTGCTTCTTGCTGTACTTGTACTCCTTCTTGCTGTTGTAAATTTTTGTGGCGAGGTTTCTCCACCCATAAGGAGTTTATATTAGTCAGTTTTCCGGGGACTCATCCACCGACGGATTGATAGGCTTCGTCCACCTTACGGACACGCCGAGGAGTAGGAGTATCATCTCCGAACCTCGTTACATCTTCGTGTTGAGGTTTGCTTCTCCTTTTTCGTTTCTATTTGTTATTTCCGCTGCACTAACCCTAATCGTAGGAAGAAACGAAAGAATTTGAGGTCGGCTATTCACACCCCCCCTCTCTAGCCGCGATCATCGATCCTAACAGTTAGCTATTACCGCTCGAATGATGAGGGTGTCATCATGCGAGACTTCGACTCCTTCGAGGTCCCTAGGCCCAAAGCTGATCTCGGGCCCGTTCGCCCGCTCCTGACTACAGCCAACTGTATGGATCGTGAGCTGCCTTGCATGCGCCTTCCGTGCCCTGTTGGAATATCCTCTGGTCGGCCCTTCGGCGATGATGTTGATTTCGCCCCTCGAGGCATTTCCTCTGTTCTCTTCCTCCCGAGCGGACGGTTTAGGTCGTTCATGCGACGCCCGGGGATTAGCTCTGTGCGGCTGGGGAAGGTGCCGCTCGAGTGATTCTCTGGCTGCCCGCCGCCCGGCCTCTTGGTGCCGATGTCGCCTATCAGGCGATGGGGATCGGCGACGATAACTCCTGGGAGCGGGAGGAGCGATCGGAGGGAGACTCCGACAATCCCGAGTGTTGTGTGTGGCGAATTGATGGATCGAGCAGAACATGGGAGTCCACAGCTTCCCTTTTGGCTTAGGCCGATCGGCCGCTACTTGTTGAACGGCGTGCGGCCTTGCTTGCTGATGGGGACGAGCCATCTCTGCGCGGGGTCCTCTTGGCGGTTGATAATTGGAAGGCGGCTTCCGCTCGGGCGGGGACTGGTGGCTCGGCTGGTGCTTCCTTTTTCCTTGCCATCTGAGCTTCCTCCACGTTGATGTACTCATTGGCCTTGTTCAACATGTGGTCGTAGCTGCGAGGCGGCTTTCTGACGAGAGCACGAAAGAAATCCTCGTCCGCAAGCCCCTGTGTAAATGCATTCATCATAGTTTCCAAGGTGGCCGTCGGGATGTCCATGGCCACCTGGTTGAAGCGTTGGATGTAGGCTCGGAGCGACTCCCTCGGTCCTTGTTTGATGGCGAATAGGCTAACGCTGGTTTTCTGATAGCGTCTGCTACTCGCGAAGTGGTGGAGGAAAGCCGTGCGGAACTCCTTGAAACTTGTTATTGATCCGTCCGACAGCCTCCGGAACCATCGTTGTGCCGACCCAGAAATGGTGGTGAGGAACACTCGGCACTTCACCCCATCTGTATATTGATGTAAAGTGACGGTGTTGTCGAACTTACCCAGATGGTCATCCGGGTCGGTGGTCCCGTTGTATTCCCCAATCGCCGGAGGCGCATAATGCTTTGGTAGTGGGTCTCTCAGGATGGCGTCGGAGAATTGCCGATTGATCCGCTCGGGGGATGAATCTGTCCGGGGCGCCTTGCCCTTCCTAGCGTCACGGATAGGCGCTCGTCGGACGATCCCTGATTGGCTAGGGCCAATTCTGACGGCGTCTGGAATAGTGCTCGATGGAATGGAATAGGGGCGGCCGGCGCGTCTCCTGGTGTGCCGGTCTGCCCCTTGTTCTGAGTCCACGTAGAATATTATTCCGGTCGGTCCTCCATTGCCACTCAGCCTCCAGAGACGGATGCGGCCTGCTGCGTTATCCTTTCTGCTTGAACCTTCTGCTGTTGCTCAACCATCTTTGCGGCTCGCGCTTGAATGAGTGCTTCGAGCTCCTCAGGAGAGAGTGTTACTAGGAGTTGACGTCCAGCTTCTTCCATCTTCTAGGCTCGGATTCAGGTGTGTTCCCACAGACGGCGCCAATTTGATCCTGTCCGAGCTTTAAGTCGACGGACGCTGGGGACATGGTGCTCTCCGCTGTCCTTTGGTGTCTAGGTGGACCTCTGGCGAACCCGCAAAGAAGCCGAGCCGGGAGGGGTTTCCCGGCGATGACCCTCCGACGCTCAAGTCAGGCAACGAAGAAGTAGAGTAACAATACTGTGGCTATAGTGATCAAGATTTTCATACCTTCGTCGAAGTCTGGGGGTTCTTATATAGGACCTTGGGGAGGCGCGGGCATGCTTCTCGATGCGTGCACACTTCCCCAAACATACCTCAGTAGGGTTGTGTCAGAAAAGCATGCCTGACGTCATTCCGCAATCGTCCGAGCATATCCCGGATGTGACGGTGGAAACTTCCACCGTACGATATTCTGTTCGCTCCGGCCGCCGACCATGCTGTTTGTCGGTGGCAGGTGTCTCGAGGACGAAACTACCAGTTGTCCTTTTTTGTCTTCTAGCGTTCTTTTCTGTTCCCGGGCCGAGCGTACCAGCCGCTCGGCGCTCATGGCCTCCGGGAAGCCCTGTTCACGTGATCGGCTAGGATTGCACCTTATTGTCCTGCATCCTGGCCGAGCGGCCTGTCCGCCCGGCCCATAGACCTTTTTACCTGAGCATCGGAAACCCGACGTCTGGTCGGGCTATCTTTCGTCCGGTCCGAGAGACCCTTGGCCATATGTCCGGTCGGCCGGATGCTGGTCGATCGGATGCTTGGTCGGCCCCGTCACTCCGCTCGGCCCGACCTCTGGCTTGACCCCCTTGACCATTGACCTCCACGTGTCGTTGACCTCCCGCCAACGAGTGATCCCCCGTCCTTACCATCGGATCAGTATATATAAAATTTAAATTTAATAGTATTAAATATAGCACAACGATTATAAGTAACTTGTAACTTAGAATTTAGGTACGTAGGATTTTTTTTATATAATTAATGTATCCGAGTTTCGGTTCAACTAGTCTAGGAGGTAGACGGCTCGATCCCACAAATCGGCCACCAAATAAATCCGGAAGTATGAATAATTTTTTGCCCAACAGCTAACGTCCTAAAATTTTCATTCCACAAGAGAAAAATGCTCTTTAATACATCGTAATTATGATTCGTACTATGAGCGCTTGAGAAACAGATAGGTGAAATGGAGGATAACAATTGGTGTTTTTTGTGATAATAAATTTCCTTTTATATGAAATTAAGTGTTGGATTATAAAATTAACATATCAGTAAAAGATGAAAATTGTAAAAATAAAGATATTAAGATAAAGACGTGGACCTACTAAGATAGAAAAATAAGAAACGTAAAATATTAAAGAGAATTAAAGTTGTACAATCATTGATGGTCTTAGTCAACTTTTTGCGAATCAACATGGATGGAAGATTAAGGTTAACTAAACCTAAATAGTAGTTAAGTCGGTATGGTATGCCAGCTAAGCAAAGCAATACCATGGAGTTGGACCAAATTTGGTTAGGATCAAGATGAAAGGAAAGCAAGTAATTGCTAGTCAATTCTTGCTTCCTCTGTAATTTGAACATATGATCCGGATGAAAAGGAAAGCCAGTAATCGGTAGTCAGTTCTTGATTCCTCTCTAATTTGATCATGATCAAGATGGAAGGAAAGCCAGTAGTTGCGTCAATTCTTGATTCTTGCTTCCTCTATAGTTTTATCAGGATCAAAATGAAAAGTAAAATTGCTAGTCAATTCTTTCTTTCTCTCTGATTTGATCATGATCATGAATCATAATCATGATGAAAAGAAAAGTCAAGCCGAGGAGGCCGGACTTCACGGCGTTAATCCGAAACAATATTTAATATTGAAAATGCTCATACTTATCGCATTGGAATTGTATTCACCATTCCTCACAAGCTACATTGCACGAGTTGTGCCTATCTCAATTGGCGTTTGTCATTCATCCACATCATTTGTTTCAATTTTGGAGCTTCACCAGTTTTACTAAAATCGAGAAATTGACACTTTGATTATGACTTGAATTATATATTTTTTTAACTCACTTCGAGTTTAGTTTTTAGGGTGCAAATGCTAAATTCAAATTTTTTCAAAAAACACTAGAAATTAAAAGTTTATATATATATATATATGAAACAAGTACATTAGCAAGAGATTAGAATCGCAAGATAAATTTTGGTTGATATCTATTAGTATTTATTTAATGTTGGCTAGATCCACCGACAAATCGATTTATGGCTTCACGACTTTGGTCCCAACAATATTTAATATTGAAACTTCTCATAGTTATGGCATTGCTACTGTACCTATTTGCCTTTTTTTTCCCCAAATTCACCATTCCCCACAAGCCACATGGGAGTCTTGATGAGTCGTGCCTACTTCAATTGGCGTTTTCTCATTCATCTACACCATTTGCTTCGATTTTGGAGCTTAGGACATCTTTGGTTAGAGCTCTAAATGTTTTTTTTCTTTATTCTAATATTCCACATCAATAATACGAAAGCTTATTAAAATATCTTTAATGATTAAAATTTTAAATAAATTTTTTTATGATCTCACTCTTAGCATGAGTTACATGACTTTATATATATTGTATTAAATTCAAGATAAAAAAGTATGTTTGTATTTTCACTACTGTTCTTAAATTATAAACTCCAAACCTCATCTTTACAATAGTTCAAAACATTTTATTCAATTTTTTAGATTTTACAAACCTCTAATAAACTTTGCATTGGAGATAAAAACCTCTCATATTTATGTTAACTTGGTGTTTTTTGTCTAGTTTCTCATACTAATTAGCCTATCTTTTATATTTCAAAGAGGTAAACTATTGACCCCATCGACATAGATGAATTAGTACTCAGATGGTATAAATTACCATAAGAGAGATTGATTCCCTAGGGGAATAATTTAGTCATCATAATTTACCTCTCTTCCAAATATCTTAGGGAAGACAAGGAGAAGGGTTTGGGATGACCACGTCACCTTTTGTCATAAAAAAGATAAACTATTTGAATTTTACTTTCAAAAATTAGAAAAAAAAAATAAATCAATTGCCTTTAAAAATACTTTGATTTAGTTCATCCTAAACTTATAATAAATTTAGCGAGAAAATAAGAATTTATTACTAATCAGCAGCAACGAAATGAGTAATAAATAATATTTTATGATGAAATTTATTGTTAATTAGTGATGAAATTGATATTCATTGTAAAATGTAGGATGAGTACTAAATTCGTTCTAAATTTTATAACAAAATTAATATTCGTCAAGCTCGTGACACGTATGGAATATTGTTTTGATGTCAAACGGAATCCTATTATAGTGTGAGACAGCAGTGCTCAAAGCTTTGGAAGAATAAACGAAGTACTAGTCATGCACATGCTTGAGCTAAAGCTGCAAAACCATTTTATTTAATTTAATATAAATCATAATAATTTCAGTTTTTTTTAATGTTTCCATCGTACAACTTATGTTCAATATATGTTCCAAATTAAAACAGGAGACCTTAGTTCTCAGGTTTAGCTTTCTTCATCGTCGTCGTCTTTCTTAATTCCTAACCACTGCCGGATGGAGACGACTATGGCTGTGAAGCTTGTGGAGTTCTCCTTGCAGTCCATGGTGGGAAAGCTGGAGAAGATGCTAGAGGAAGAAGCCGTTTTGCTGGCCGGAGTCGAAGATGATGCCCGATGCATAGTTGAGGAGCTGAGAAGCATCACCTCTTTCTTGATGGCCATGTCAAAAAGGCGGAATCTGGATGATCAACTGCAAAACTGGGTGCGAGAAGTGAGGGAATTGGCCTACGATGCCGAAGACTCGATCGATGAGTTCGACTGTCGTCTTCGATCGACACCCTACAACGAGCGCGGATTCAAAGATTTTTTCAATAACTTATTTAACAGCATAAAATTATTGAAACCTCGCCATGACATCGCTTTGGAGCTCAAGAAATTGAAGGTTCAAGTAGAAGAGATAAGAAAGAGGCACGTTCGCTATTCACACCCAAATGAAGCGACCACTAGCTTGGACATGGCCGACAGATACTCCGATCTGCGGATCATCGGCCATTTTGTAGAGAAATCTCAACTCGTGGGCATCAACCAAAGTAGAGATCTAATCATCCGGTGGGTGACGGACGAGAAGTGCCCCGAGCTTACAACAATTTCTCTCGTCGGCTTCGGAGGTTTAGGAAAGACAACTTTGGCTAAGACCGTCTACGACGATCCTATTATCGTCGGAGGCCACTTCCAACCTCGAGCTTGGATCGCAGTGTCACAAAATTACAATATCAAAGAGCTTCTCAAAAATATTATTCGAAAAATTTCCATAGACGAGAAACAAATCCGAGATGTTTCTGGGTGCCAAGATACCCGTTTGAACACTGAGCAACTTCTGAACATGATGGACGAGTTGCAACTGGTGCAGACTATCAGAGACCATCTCCATGAAAAGAAGTATTTGCTTGTTTTTGATGACGTTTGGAGCACTGAAGCATGGGAAAGCTTGAGCATTGCATTGCCATCAGGTAAAGAAGGAAGTAGGGTCATAGTAACCACCCGCATTGAGGATGTGGCAAATACAAGTTGTTCTGGTAATCGTCAATTTATATTTAAAGTCTCTCCTTTATCACCTGAGCTATCTTGGGATTTATTCTGTAGAAAAGTATTTGATGCACCTGACTATAGTTGTCCACCAAAACTAAAAAATGTTGGCAGAGAAATCTTGCAAAAGTGCGATGGACTGCCACTTGCGATTTTGACAATCGGAGGTCTTCTGGCTTCCAAGCGTCATAATAAACTTGAGGAATGGAAAAACTTTCGCAACCACTTTCGTTCGGAGATACAAACTAATAAGAAGCTGTCGAAGATTGATCAGATACTAGGTTTGAGTTACAATGACTTGCCTTACGATCTCAAGCCTTGCTTCTTGTTCTTAGGCATCTTCCCTGAGGATTATGAGATTGGTCGGAAGCGTCTGATGAGACGGTGGGTTGCTGAAGGGATTGTGAGTGGTGTAGGAGGCTTCCCCGCTGAGAAAGTCGCCGAGCGCTGCTTCAACGAGTTGGTGAGTCGTAGCTTGGTGCAGCCGTCAGAATTTAATGATAATGGGAAAGTGAAATCCTGCCGCGTCCATGACATGATGCTCCAAGTCATAATCTCGATATCAAATAAGGTGAACTTTGCGGTGCTACTGAATGAGCACACCACTAATCTGCCGCAACATCAGAAGATAAGACGCTTATCCTGGCAGGGAGGAAGCAGTGGACTAAGTACTAACACTGATCTGTCCCACCTCAGATCCTTCACTGCATTCGGTAGCGACGGTAGGGATGTGCCAGTACCACTGAAGGATTACAGAAAGCAGAGGCTGTTGAGGGCAATTGACCTGGAAGGAAGTTTCAACTTGTCTGATCGTCTCCACCCCAACAGCTTTTCCAAGTTGTTTCTTCTGAAGTACCTGTCTCTAAGAAATAATATTAGATTACGTAGATTGCCAGATTCAATAGGAGATTTGCAGAATCTACAGTGTTTGGATATAAGAGGAACTTATATCGAAGAACTACCCAATTCCATCGTCAAACTCCAAAAACTGGTCTATCTGCTTGGTGGTTTGATTGTGCACACATTTACGAGGAAGGAACCAAATATGTACGAAGAAGTACCCAGATATGCGTATCCGGATAACTCAAACCATATGTACGACAAGTTCACAATTGACGTATATACTTCTTCGGTAAAATTGAAGTTCCCGAAAGGAATACGAGAGTTGAATGGACTTCGCAAGTTAGGAATGACATACGCTGATGATGAGCAGTTGCTGCAGGAGATCGGTGAGCTTGTCAAGCTCGAGAAGCTTGCCATCTGTTTCGGTGAAGATGATCAAGTAAGCGGAGTGCTGGAGGGGATCCGCGTCCTACTTTCGAAGCTCAGTGGCAGCCTTCGATCGCTAACAATTTCTCATGCTAAGTACGGCGATCTGAAAAGGGCACTCGATGAGGTAGCTTCGCCGCCATTGCTGCTCTGCAAGCTCCAGATACATGCCAATCTTGGCGGATTGCCTGCTTGGTTTGCATCCCTGAAGCAGGTCGTCAAGATAACTTTGTACTTCACACGATTGCAGCTCCAGGATCTGCAAGTCTTGAGAAATCTCCACACTCTGGTCCACCTGGTCCTAGGATATAGGTCATTCGACAATGCTGCTGAGAATTTGGTCTTCGATCGGGGAGGGTTCACGCATCTCAAGTTCCTGGAAATTCAATCGCACGGTGTGATTTTCGAAGAAGCTGCACTCCAAAGCCTCAAAATTCTTAAAATGTCTTATTTTGCCCATGGATATAGCGTCGATGGCATAGAACATCTGCGTGGGCTCAAGGAGGTTCACATTTATAAGTCGACTCTAGGTATTGTGAAAATGGTGGAAGATATTTCAAGATGCCATTCAAATCATCCCAAATGTTATTCCGATGCAGATGTAAGTAGCAAATGTAGCATCATGTGATTTGAATTAGAGTTAGCAGAGCTTTCTGTCAATCTAAAGATGACTTTATTAACATATCTGGTGTGTTGTGAACTTGTTCTGCTCTCCAACTTATCCATTGTTAATTGCTTTAATTATGCTTAATTTTCAAACTTGTTTTGCGATTAAAATTATCCTTTGTTAATCTCATCCATTATGAGTTGCTTGCTAGCCTTTGTATTTCTGAAGCAGTATGTAATCTTCAAACTTTGTTCTCCGCTCTCCATTAATTGCTATTCAAAATAAGCGTGATTTTTTTTTATTCCATTGATATGATCTACTATGCCTACAATATGAAAACCAAATTCATAATTTCCATTCATTTAAAATTTATCTCCTAATAATCTGAATTGCTAACACGCATATACAAATCATAAATAAATGTTAAAATTAAACCATTTGATAACATTATATTCAGGTAATTGCAAGCGACACAATGAAAGATATGAAATTGAAATTAACGATCGAAAATAAGACAAAACATAAATATCACAAGTGCTGGAGAAGAAAACGAATACCACATTCAAAGCTCCTTGTTTTTTCTTTGATTCCGCCATCGTTGCTTTGACAAGGTAATGGTAGTTTCAACCTAAGCGTGCTTCTTGTTTTTTCTCTGATTCTGCCATCGTTGCTTTGACAAGGTAATGGTAGTTTCAATCTAAGCGTCCCTATAAGTTTGCAACCATCGATATGTAATGGCGGTTTTCTTATTTGGTTCGTTGTCAAAAAATAGAATTTTGATGGATTGATGCAGAGAGATTACACTTGTGTTGATTTAGATGTACATAAACATAATTAATTTGGCTTCAATTTAATTCAAGTTTAGTTATGATCAGGCACGCAAATATCATGTTTCGTGAATATAATTGTTAGACTAGCAGGAGAGACAATATTTATGACCGACGATGAGTATATCAACTACACTATAAATATTTAAATGAACTGAAAAAAAAACTTTTTTCCAATTGATCCTATCTGAAGGCTAGGAAGATGATGTGCTAATTCTGATAGATGATTTATTGACTGGTGGATGCCTTCTTTAACTTAGAACGGGACTCTCCTTCGATCCTGCACACAGTTAGATGATCCAACAAAGCGTTAATGACCAAAGATTACGGAAGGAGTCTCTGGTAAGACCCTCCGATGCTCAAGTCAGTATAACTTCCAGTGAGTGAAGAACAATAGAGGATACGCGCGAGCATAAGGTGTAGATGATGCTAATTGTGTACTTTGCCAACGGAGAGGATCCCCCTTTATGTATACTATCTCTTATAACTTCTGTGATCATGAGGTGACTCAAGTTGTCAGAGTTTGTTAGGTGATAAAAAGTGTACAACCTGGACCTTTCGAAATGATTATACGAGAAATCTTTTATCTACTCATTGATGTACATCTTTTATCATTTATACTTCGTGTCATTACTGAGGCAGTTAGAGGAATACGCTGTCATGAGTAGCTGGCTTATGAAAGACATAATAACTTTTGAAGAAAGCTTCAAAGAAATATTCCCCGACAAGTTTTGATAATCTGTTATAATACTGTTAGAAGCTGTTTGTTGAGCATATCTCGGCCAGTCTCCGAGGCCGGCCTTATTTATACCTACCTTTGTATTAATCTACTTGGTTGTGTACTAAACACTGTAAAAATTTGTTCGAACATTGATATGGTGTCCAAAATATGGTAAGGATCCATCTAAGAAGTCATATGATTAATTGTTTATGAAAACAACATTTAAGAGACGATGTGATAATAAGTAACTTTAGACCCGACCAACCTTTGCCTGGCTGAACTTTATGTGAATCCTCCAGAGGATAGGTTCTTTTTAAGCCCGACCAGGCTTTCACCGCCCGAGCGTATATTGGTAACTTTATGAGATTGAGTGTCCTTAAGTCCGGCCAGCTTTTACTCGACCGGGCGGACACAGAGGAACTTATGTTCAACCAACCTTCTTCTGACCAATCGTATATTAAGAGCTTTACGAGGCTAAGGGTGCTAAGCCCAACTTGCCTTTGCCCGATCGGGTGCACATAGAAAACTTTATGTTCGACCAGCCCTTATCTGCCGATCGTATATTAGGAGTTTTATAAGGCTAAGGGCGATAAGCATGGTCGGCCTTTGCCCGGCCGGGCGTACACAGAAAATTTTATGTTCGATCGGCTCTTATCTGGTCGATTGTATATTAGGAGTTTTACGAGGCTAAGGGCGCTATGCTCGGTCAGCCTTTGCCCGGCAGGCCTTTCTCAACCCACGTTTGTATCGAGTACTTTATGAGGCTAAGGGTGTTAAACTCGACGGGCCTTTGCCAGGCCGAGTGTACACAGTAGGCCTTATGTTCGTTTGACTTTTATTCGACCGATCGTATATTAAGAGCTTTATGAGGATAAGTGTGCCAAGCCTGACCGGCTTTTTTCCGACCGAGCGCACATAGAAAACCTTATGTTCAACCGACTCTTATTTGGCTGATCGTATATTAGGAGTTTTACAAGGCTAAGGGCGCTAAGCCACGGCCGACCTTTCTCCGCCTGCGTTTGTATCGAGGACTTTATGAGGCTAAGGGTGCTAAATCCGGCCGACCTTTGCCCGACCGAGAGTACACATAGGCCTTATGTTCGTTTAGCCTTTATCTGGCCGATTGTATATTAAGAGCCTTATGAGGCTAAGGGTGCTGAGCCCGGCCGGCCTGCTGGACGTACACATAAAGCCTTATGTTCAATCAACCCTTATTTGGCCGATTATATATCAGGAGTTTTACGAGGCTAAGGGTGCTAAGCCTGGTCAGCCTTTCTTCACCTATGTTTGTATCGAGGACTTTATGAGGCTAAAAGCGCTAAACCCGGCCGTCCTTTGCTCGGTCGAGCGTACATAGTAGGCCTTATGTTCGTTCAGCCTTTATCTGGCTGATCGTATATTAAGAGCTTTATGAGGCTAAGGATGCTGAACCCAGCTGGCCACAGTATGCCTTATGTTCATTCGGCCTTTATCCGACCGATTGTATATTAAGAGCTTTATGAGGCTAAGGGCGCTGAGCCCAGCCGACTTTTGCTCGGCCTGGCGTACATAGAGAGCCTTAAATACCTCGAGCCCGACCAACCTATCATCCGACTGTACAAATATAAAGAGTTTTAGAAGGCTTAAGTGCCTAGAGCCCAGACGGTCTTTCATCCTGCCAGACTCCTTTGATTCCAGCCGACCATTTACTGACCGAGCTCATTATCTATTTAGTTTCAGAGTAAAGCCCTAAAGTCATTATATCCAACTAGGTTCATAACCGGTCGTCCTTATCCATGCGTTCTGCTGTTGGGCTACACAGGCAAGACCTGAGAACTTTGAGGTTGAATGATCAACAGAACCAGGTATGGAATGCTCATCCATCTTGACTTTAATCATCACATCACCTATCACATCGTCTTCTAAATTTACTCATCATAATCTGTATCACCAACCATCCGAAGAAGATAACTAGTTTTGATTAGTAACAAGAAAAAAAAACCGAGTTAGTAGAACAAAACATTATTGAGTTTTGAACTTCTTCAAGAAAATGAAGTATGATTTGTGATTGGTAGAGAATGATCTGTCGGGAATCGGGATAACACGAGAAACATCTTGAAAAATCAGTGGATTGACCGACCATGACTTTATTATCACTTCATTTCCCCAAAATAAAAAACTTCGGTTAACAAAAGCAATAACGAATCAGCTTCAGTTTTGAACTTCTTCGCAGCTATGATGGGATGATAAACGATGAGGGCATCTCCAATGCAAGATTTATGAGAGGTTTGTAAAATCTAAAAAGCTGAATAAAAAGTCTTTAAATCATTGTAGAGGTGAGGTTTGAGGTTTCTAGTTTAAGAGCAGTAGTGAAAACACAAACCTGCTTTTTTGTTTTGAATTTGATGCAATATGCATGATGCCATGCAACTTATACTATGAATGAGATCATAAAAAAGCTCATTTAAAGCTTTAACTATTGGAGATATTTGAATAAGCTTTTATATTATTGATGTGGCGTATTGGAATCATGAAAAAAGCTCATTGAGAGCTCTAACAATTAGAGATGCCCTGAGATGGGTGTTAGATCTCGTAATCCTAAGCCATATGAATTCTATCATACCAATAAGAATTCAAATAACAGGAAATACAAGAACATGCTAAGGATCTAGTTTCATCAATCCACTACAAAAGAAAATAAATGCATATATTAAAGACAATCAACCTAATTACAACGGGAGAGCCATTGTTTCGAAAGTGTCATCCTCGTACCAGAAATTTTATAGGAGAAGAAGAGGGAGAGATCTTCCTTCTAAAATAGGGCGACTGCACCAAAGTTTGTACGTTAATGGGGAACACAAAAAACAATCGATCTCTAATCCAATAGGGACCTAACCCATATATAGTGGATCCATATTCGTTATCAACCCATGATAACAAAGCAGATTAAAGGGACATCTAACCTACATTCAATAGCCAAAACCCGAGTTAACTTAAGTTGATCACTTATTAGGTTTGGATTCTTAATGACATAAATCCGTATACTAATGATTACATGTGAGCGAACCTAAAAGAAATTAAAATCCAACAATCTTTCACTTATGCTACATGTGATTTGTATATCGTATACGAGAATAACTTTAGTTGACGTCAATAACAATGTCAAACTTTATGGGTACATAATATTCCTATAAATAATTTGGTTAACGAACTTTATTGGTATATAACTAAAGAGATCATAATTATTATATATGATTGTAACAAACCCTAACGCTAATGTCATTAATAACATAGATCAAGATGTGGATGTGTAGTATTGAATTTATATGAAATGTGATTAATACATGTAAATTTCCGACTGGTCCTAAGGTGACCCAAAAGGGTTTGATCATATTTGCAAACATTTTATGTTAAACTGTAATAGAAAATCATGATCAAACTTTATGATTTCTAAAAAAATTTATATCACATTTACAAACACTATATGCTAAACAACAGCAGTAAATCATGATATTGTATTTCAGTGTATAACAAATAAATAAAATTTCTATGAATATTTTTAGCTTTAAGTACGTACAATAAGTAAAATAAAATGTTTGTCTTTATTAAAAAATATAAAGTAATAAAATAAATACAAACTTACACTAGATGAGTTGTTCTTCCATAAGGACTCTTATATCCACAACATGTGCATAAAACACTTTAGGTACCAAGCCCTTAGTTAATGGATCTATCAATATGGAATTTATGCTGACGTGCTATATCATCACCTTGTTAGTGTAAGGAGCACCAGACGAATGAACCTAAGTTTTGATTATGGCAAAGAGTCCAAAGTCAAGGTTACTTGTTATCTAACAAGGTTGAATAAACTTGCAGGAAAGTCCTAAGTGTTCTTAGACAAAAGTCCTAGTGGATTCTAGGAGGAGGAAAACCCTAGGTGAGGTAACCCTATGTCCTATAGGGAGGTAACTGATAACCATGATTTTACTTTATTATTTTCATTCATACAATCATAGTTTGATATAGTTTCATATATAGAACCCATATTTACACTACATTTTTATACTTTGTGTTAATTTTGGACTTAATTGCAAATTAGTCTATTTTCATGGTATTTTAATGCTGATATTTGTTCATTATCTTGTAGGTATCAAAAGGGTCATGGACCCGATCAGATTAGGCTGCATTTGGGCTCAGATTTAGGGTTAAACGAGGCGATCACGCTCTGGATTGATTTGGATCGTCCATTGAAGTTTGAAGTAGATCTACACCATCCATTGAAGATCTGGACCATCTGACCTAATGTAGAGCAGATCTTATCCGTTGATGAAGATCCAGAGATTTTGATCCAGATCTGAGCTCATTCAACCGTTGATTAAGCCCGGATCGATTTGGACCGTTGGATCAGATGAGGAGAGGTTTAAAAACGTTGAGAAGCTACAGTGCTTTCTTGAGCTCGGCTTCGCGATTTCCACCACTGTTCATCTTCTTCGTCGCCGAAGCTTCCCTTCCACAATTCAGATCTGAGAGCAGATTTTCTTCTCCGATGACGATAACCAAGCTTCGGCGTTCATCTTCCGGCGATCAGAGAGCAGCCGAGGGAGGTTTCTCAGCCGTGCCTTGTTCTGTTCCACCGCCACATTGCCGATCGGGGAGGTTTCCGATCAGTGATCTTCGCATCCACCAGGGCTTCGAGGGAGGTTTCTTGGAGTTTCTGTACCTTTTCCGCATTCCATTCCGCAGCGAAGCTGGTTTGTTCTGATCAATCGGATTAGCTTGGCAAATCACAGAGCAAACTCTGTTTTCTTCGGTTGATGGTGATACCAGTCAGATGCGAGCTTGAGGGGAGGTTTCCAATGGCCATGAGCATCATCTGGTGATAGTTGGAAGCTTGGTAGTTCGTTGGATGTTCGAGGGGAGGTTTCCGAGAACAAATCTGTTTAATAGCAGATTGATGAAGTTTGGTTTCGGTTTTGGGATTGTGAAATGTTTAGGGTTTTAGTTTCCTTTATTCTATGTCTTTGAATTGTCCACGAACATGCTCAGATCTCGTGATCTGATTACATTTCTTTGCAATTTCTATTTTGTTTCATGTTTCCTTATGCAATTTTGTTTGTGATTTCTTGCTTACAAACCCCAATCTTAGATCTACTTTCTGATTAGTTTTGCAACACTGATACTAACAGTTGTAGGGTTTTGTAATTTAGTTAGCAATTTAGTCTTTGTTTCTATAATCTTGTTTAAGTGTGAGATGCTTAATTTGATGGTTAAGTTGCTATTTCTGTTCATCATCATGTTGCATTTGGATGTTAGAGTGAATTGAATGGACCTTTGGTTGTTATAAGCTAGTGCTTAAGTTTAATTCAAGGATTTATAAACTCAAACATTTTTGTTCAGTTCATTGGGTTTATTGTGATTAAGTTCAATGATTCATAATTGATACTAGCTTGATGAGAATGAACCGATCTTAATCTTCCTTTTGATTGCAGTAGGATTCAATTAGCAATGGGAATGGAATGGAAAAGTTTAATTAACTTTGATGATGGCATTAATCAATTGGAATTAATTCTAGGATTTACACACACTTACTAGTTGCCCTTGGAAAAAAATACGACTTGGGACTCCATACTACACGAGTTTATTTTAGCTTATGTGAGTTTCAATCTTTATTAATTTGATGTGCCATGTGACACGAAAATGGCTAACACCAAATTTTGGCGCCGTTGCCGGGGAATAACTAGCAATGTGTGTTTATTTTGGATTTGATTGATTTATTTTGTTAGCATCTTGATTGATTGATTGCTTATTTCTTTTTGTATTTTCATGTTGGTTTATTCTTGAATTTTTAAGTGCTTTTACTGTTCATGTTTTCATGAGATTAAAACTTAATGCTTTTGAATCTTCTAATATTGTTTGTTAGTGTTGTTTTGAAAGAACAGGAGATTTCTTTAGCATGGATCTATATTTTCAGAATTTTGGAGGTGGAATGGAGAGTTATCAGTATTTTCAACCTGAGTATCAAATTTACCCAAACATGGATCAACAAAATAGGTATGAATCATTTTCAAATGGTTTTAATTCTAATTGGGTAGATAATTCATGTTTCAGGTATGAAAGTGCACAAGGACAATTTGTTGACCCATATCCAGCTTTCCAAAGTTCATATGGGTTCCAGGAAGTTTCAACAAATTTTATGCCAAATTTTTTTCAACAAAACGAATCTCAGAAGGATGAGTCAACATGGAAACTCAAGGAGATTATGCAACAAATGAATGAACATCAAGAGGAACAATTTTCAAGGATTCAGAACATACAGAGTCAGATAGATCAAATTACATCAACCATCAATCAGCTGCAAGCACAAAACTTCAGTGGAGAGATGGAAAATAGCGATTCTGTCAGGCCTGGCCCTACTTCCATTAATTCACATGATTTTTCTAATATTTTTTGTGATGATTATGTGATTATGCAAATTTCTGATCCTAATGATTTTATTGTTGAAGATGTTGTGAGTGATTCAGGTTCTGAACATATTTTTGAAGATGAGTTAAGTGTAGGGGAATGCTTACTGGAAGCATTACCTCAAGAATCACCAAGAGTTGAAGATGTAAGTGTAGGGACTTGTACTATGGAGCCAAGCACCCAAGAATCACTACATGAGGATGAACATTCACAAGAACAAGAGCTTGAGCCATATCATGATGAAAAGGAGGTAACAATCACCACTCCAGGTACCTTTCAACATGAAAAGGTGAGTTTTTCTTGTGATTTTTCAGGAAATTTAATTAAGATACCAATTGTTGATTTTATTAGTTGTGATTCATTTCGTGATATATTTTGTACCCACACTAATACTCTCCTATTTTCTTGTTATCCCGCACGCATGTGGGAGGTGTTTCCTTTGATTGATGTTGTAGGAGAACATAAGCTTCCGGAGTGGATGCTTGAACTGAACCGCCTCCGACCTCCAGAAAAAGTTTTCAAGGGAAAAATGGTGAATAAAAATAATCTGAGTGGAACCATGATTCCTCCACTACCGGGGTGGCTCCTTATTTTAAATCTTCTTCAACCAGCGGGAAAAAGGGGAGTTTGTTCCAACTTAATTTTCTTTTGTATTTTAATTCATGCTTAATGTTTAGTCTTTTCTTTAATAAATTCTTTGAGTATAAATGTTGATTTTCTTATTGCATTTAGCTATGTTTACAATTGGTAATTTTCTTATTGCATTTTATTTTGAGTGTGAATAAGAAAATGGCATCCCCTAGCAAGTTTTCTATAACATGCTAGAAATAGAGAATGTAAGCTAGATTTGAGAATCTATTTTTGGGGCTTAATGTCAAAAATGGACTTTAAATTTTCTCAAGGTTTCTACTTTAATGATGGACATTTGATTGATAAATTGGATTGATACATTTTCATGCCTAGTGAGGATAAGCCTTAATTGAGTGATGCACTTGTGTTATTGCACTCTAGAACTTGCTTTGATTCTTTCAAAACTATAATTCAATGGATTGAATCATATTTGTGAAGGGCAAATCAATTTGCTTTAATATTCTTCCACACAATATCTTGCTTATCTACTTGTTTATCATCATATCATTTCATTTCCTCTTATTTCTTAATCTTTTGGATATGGATACATAGTTTGTTATATGATGATATTTTGGCCTAGGAGGATTAAGTTGAAGTGTGGGAGAAAGAGTGAGGATTAAATTTTGTTTTGAAGTAATGGGATGCATGAAAAAGATTGGAGTGGTTCAAGATTGGGTAGAGCATTTGTTAGAGATGTGATTTTGTGAAGGATTTCTTGTGCCAACTGATAATTCTATTTTTGAATGACAAGGTTTTAAATGCAAGCTCTTAATATTGCAATGCCAAATAGAATCATTCCTTAAGCTTAATCATGTATAGAGCAAGCTTGATTAGTTTTGAATATCTAAACTTCTGAACATGGCTAATCTGAACTTCTGTTATTGAAATCAGTCAAAAACAGAACAGAATTCAGTTCTGAATTGATACCAAAAATGTACCATAGATGATAGAAAGTGAAGCTTACAGTTTTTACAGTGAAAGAGTTTCAGAAATAGGAAAGCAGAAATGCTGTTGGAGCTGGAATTTTACAGGTTTTGGACTTGTGGAGATGTACCAGATTGCTTTAAGTTAAGCTTTGAGAAGACAAAGGTTTCGGTACCAAATGCAGAAACTGAAAGCAAGAAACTGCTGGTGACAGTGAGCTTGTGTAGCTGCTGGGAATCTGATTGTTAGGATCGGGATTCAAAATTCAAGTGGAAGAACCATTCCATTTATGAAGTTCTACACAAAGCTATTGGAAGCTTCTGACATTAGTAAATTTGATTGTACTGCTCATTTAATCTTTGAAATCAGATTTTGTTGCTAAAGTTATGGATTTGTGATGTAAGGTTCGTATCAATAGAGAGTTTTAGCTTTCCATTTCTTTACAAAATGCTGTGAACAGAATTCTGGAAATGGAAGCAGTGCACATTATCAGTAACAGCACTCAAATCAATGAAGAAATACATTGAAGCTGTTGAATTTTCAGTAATATATGGAATTCTATTGCCTTCCATAACCTCATAAGTTGAACTGGATGGAATTTAGGAAGTATCAAATTGCTGAAATGAAATCAGTGAAGTTGTAGAAACTGCACTGAAAATGCATAATTCAGGAACTGAACAGCATTGAAATTTTTGTACAAATTGGAAGTAGAGATTGGAGTTTCAAGGCTTTAATCCTTGAGTGGAATCAGAGGCTGAAATGAAACTGCACAGTGATATTTTAGAGGGTGCTGTTTTACTGGAAACTGAGTTATAGAAGATGAATTGTATTCAATAAGCATTCAAGATGGTTTATAATTTAGCGTTTCTGTTGAACATTTCAGATAAGAAGTGTTGATTCTGGGCAGTGCAGAAGAAGTGTTTTGCTGAATCCTGCGGTATTTTGAAGGCAGTTGATTGAAATGTGATTTTAGGAATTATTTGAATTGCTAAGTGCTAATGATATATGTTATTAAGAGGTCTTCATATAGCAATATAATTCTGATACATGTTAATACAGAAAGTTGCAGATTTTGTGCAGAATCTGTACAAATCCTGGAATTTGAATTGTAGTAAGCTTGAGTTGTTTTAATTCAGGAATCTTTGGAGGATGAATTGTTAAGGATTTTAGGAGGCCAGATGTAAAGAAATTGGAATTTTTAGAGGCTAGTTGATGGAGAGTTGATACAAATTCAGAACATTGCAGAAAATCAGGAAATCTGTAATTTGTTGTGATAACTGGAATTTAAAGTTGTTTGTTCTTTGAAAATCTGTAGGCTAGTTGTTTGTAAAGTGTTGATTAAGAGAATGTGCTATTTTCATAGTTTAGTTGAGTTTTGAGTGGCAGTTTGATACAGAAAAGTGACAACATCTGGAAACAGGAAGTTGAAACATGAAATCTGATTCTGTCAATTCTGCAGTTGAGTTTTGAATTGCAGTTAAGTTGAATTTGCAGTCATTAAAGATGAAATGCGAAGTGAATTGAGTTGGTTCTTGTTGAGGATTAATTGTAAAGGAAGGCTACAGAATAGAGGATGTTTCCAGCACTGTGCCAGATTCTGTGAAATGCTAAATTACTGAAGTTGTGTTCACAAGTTGTTATCCTGAAGCTGAAAACAGGAAATTGAATATGCCAATTCTGCAGTTAGTTTAGGATTTGAATTTGCAATTATTGATTGAATGAGTGGAGTTGTCCTCATTAATTAAAGAATTGGATTTGGACTTCAAAATTGACAGATTAAGGGAATCATCTTGTATCAGAATTTTGATGTTAAGTTCAGGTTTCAAATTTGAAGGAATTCTTGAGTTAGTTGACCATTTTTGTTGAGTTTCATTGCTTGAGACGAGCAAGGATCTAAGTGTGGGGGAAGTGTATAAGAAGTGTATAATGTTTTGCAAGTTTTGGATTCTCTACAAACTGATTTATATCAAGTTCAAGTGGGGGGTCAGAAATGCAGCAGTCTGGAAAATGGAATTGGAAATAGGAATTAGTGCTGTATTTCGAACAAAAAGGAGGAAATTCAAGAAAAGGAAGTTAGAAGCTTTGAATTGAAGTTGTTTCATGAGTTGTTAGTTAAAAGAGACTATTGGGAAGGCTTTGACAGAGAATTTTGAAACTAAACAGCTGTTACTGTGAGTGCAATTTTTTGTGCCGGATTGTGCCGGAATTTTGAAAGGATAAGAATTGCAATTAAATAAATGAAGATTGCTGAAATTGGTAATGAATGAAATGGTTTTCAAGGGCTAGTTGTTAGTTATGCATTCATTAAAGCTTAAGGGATAAGAAGTGGATTGTTGAACAGTGCTTAAGCGATTGCAAGAATGTTAAGGAAGAAGTTTAAAGAGGGAAGTATGGTTAAGTATTCATTTATATAACACTCTTGTGTATCCATGTCTTCCACTAGGACTTAAATTCATACTTTCTTTCTTTTCTTATCTTGTTGCTAATTCTTTCTTTTCTTGCCTTTTCTTGCTACCTATACTTTGATTTGTACTTAATTCACATTCTTACATTTTCTTTCCCATGATTAACCTTTATAGTATGGTTTGTATCCATGATCATGGTGGAGAGTAGAAGATAAGTAAGCTTATGGTAGTTCATGAAGCGCAAGTAGCATGAGTGCTCTCCACTTTTGTGATTACATGAGAGATAGGATGAGGGCCACTAAAATTCAATCTTGTGAAGTTTTTAGTGTTAAATCAATTTCAATCTTCTCATGATGGATGGAAATTATTATGTTGTTAACCAAGAGTAAAGTTTTAAGTCCATGAATGTTTGAGATTTTGGAATGTGATAATCTTAGATGGTTTACTTTCTTTATTCTCTAATCATGTTTAGGAATTTGTTTAGGGGGTGCCATTTAAGTAGGGTTTTAGTTTTCTTGACTTTCACGGGACGCTCAAGAGTAAGTGTGGGGGAATTTGATAACTATGATTTTACTTTATTATTTTCATTCATACAATCATAGTTTGATATAGTTTCATATATAGAACCCATATTTACACTACATTTTTATACTTTGTGTTAATTTTGGACTTAATTGCAAATTAGTCTATTTTCATGGTATTTTGATGCTGATATTTGTTCATTATCTTGTAGGTATCAAAAGGGTCATGGACCCGATCAGATTAGGCTGCATTTGGGCTCAGATTTAGAGTTAAACGAGGCGATCAAGCTCTGGATTGATTTGGATCGTCCATTGAAGTTTGAAGTAGATCTACACCATCCATTGAAGATCTGGACCATCTGACCTAATGTAGAGCAGATCTTATCCGTTGATGAAGATCCAGAGATTTTGATCCAGATCTGAGCTTATTCAACCGTTGATTAAGCCCGGATCGATTTGGACCGTTGGATCAGATGAGGAGAGGTTTAAAAACGTTGAGAAGCTACAGTGCTTTCTCGAGCTCGGCTTCGCGATTTCCACCACTGTTCATCTTCTTCGTCGCCGAAGCTTCCCTTCCACAATTCAGATCTGAGAGCAGATTTTCTTCTCCGACGACGATAACCAAGCTTCGACGTTCATCTTCCGGCGATCAGAGAGCAGCCGAGGGAGGTTTCTCAGCCGTGCCTTGTTCTGTTCCACCGCCACATTGCCGATCGGGGAGGTTTCCGATCAGTGATCTTCGCATCCACCAGGGCTTCGAGGGAGGTTTCTTGGAGTTTCTGTACCTTTTCCGCATTCCATTCCGCAGCGAAGCTGGTTTGTTCTGATCAATCGGATTAGCTTGGCAAATCACAGAGCAAACTCTGTTTTCTTCGGTTGATGGTGATACCAGTCAGATGCGAGCTTGAGGGGAGGTTTCCAATGGCCATGAGCATCATCTGGTGATAGTTGGAAGCTTGGTAGTTCGTTGGATGTTCGAGGGGAGGTTTCCGAGAACAAATCTGTTTAATAGCAGATTGATGAAGTTTGGTTTCGGTTTTGGGATTGTGGAATGTTTAGGGTTTTAGTTTCCTTTATTCTATGTCTTTGAATTGTCCACGAACATGCTCAGATCTCGTGATCTGATTACATTTCTTTGCAATTTCTATTTTGTTTTATGTTTCCTTATGCAATTTTGTTTGTGATTTCTTGCTTACAAACCCCAATCTTAGATCTACTTTCTGATTAGTTTTGCAACACTGATACTAACAGTTGTAGGGTTTTGTAATTTAGTTAGCAATTTAGTCTTTGTTTCTATAATCTTGTTTAAGTGTGAGATGCTTAATTTGATGGTTAAGTTGCTATTTCTGTTCATCATCATGTTGCATTTGGATGTTAGAGTGAATTGAATGGACCTTTGGTTGTTATAAGCTAGTGCTTAAGTTTAATTCAAGGATTTATAAACTCAAACATTTTTGTTCAGTTCATTGGGTTTATTGTGATTAAGTTCAATGATTCATAATTGATACTAGCTTGATGAGAATGAACCGATCTTAATCTTCCTTTTGATTGCAGTAGGATTCAATTAGCAATGGGAATGGAATGGAAAAGTTTAATTAACTTTGATGATGGCATTAATCAATTGGAATTAATTCTAGGATTTACACACACTTACTAGTTGCCCTTGGAAAAAAATACGACTTGGGACTCCATACTACACGAGTTTATTTTAGCTTATGTGAGTTTCAATCTTTATTAATTTGATGTGCCATGTGACACGAAAATGGCTAACACCAGTAACCATAGGTGATGGAATGTCCTAAGTGCGGTTAAGCAAGGCGAAATCTTGGCGGATCGAGCACTTTGGACGAAATTTTAGAGTTAGGGATTCTAGGTGAAATCTTTGGTGGCCGCAGACTAGGTGGAAGTCTGGACAGGTCGTGGAACGGACGTTCAACATGCAGACCTGAAATCTCGGACGCTGTGCAGAAGTCCAGATGGTATGGAGGACTGATCTAGCAAAAGGTAAACTCTCCTGAGAGGAGTAGGTGAGGACATGTTCTCTCGAAGAGGGAACAATAAGCATCGGTTCGACCTAGAGTTTCAGCGAAACTCAAAGTCAGAACTGGACAGTCAGATGCTGTCAAATTCATATTATATATTGTTCATATTATATATTGTTTATTACCTATACTAACTTTATTTTACCGAAAAAAGGGAGGTTGAAAAAGTTGGTCTGGGTGCCTAGACCAGGCTCGCCCCGGGCGGGCGAGGGTGCCTAGGCGATGCGAGTACCCGGACTCGGTCTAGGCGCACAGACCTGAAAAATCATCCATAAGCCTTCATGGAGTGCGTCGATTGGTCGGGACACGTGGTCTATGTGCCCAGAGGGGTTCCAGACACCTGAAACAACCTATATAAGCAACATTAGACCAGGGACTAAACAAAAACATTTAGAACGACTTCTGCTCTTGCGCACTGCTTAGAAAATGCCTCCTCGACGCCCAAACGTTGCTCTGATGACCGAGAACAAAAATCTTCAGATCTGTAGTTGTCAGTATTTTTATTTTATAGTTGTCTTAATATTGTAATTCCATACTTGTACTTATTCGAAACTGATAGTGAATTGTCTAACGAAAGTACTCTCATGTGCGGGCCTTGGAGTAGGAGTCGTCATAGGCTCCAAACCAAATAACTCTTGGTGTTCACGATTGCTTTGTTACTTTCTTTCTTTTCTTTCTTTCCGCTGCGTCTTAACTCGAATGTTTTTATATGAACGTGAAAGTCACGAGTGCTATTCACCCCCCCCCCCCCTCCCCTCTAGCGTAACGATCCTACAATTGGTATTAGAGCGGGGTGGCTTCAAATCGGTGAAACCACCAGTCAAGCAAGTTTTTTTTCATGGTATTAGTTTTAAAATTTTTCGGGATCGATCAGAAGTGGTATAGTTGCCTCATTTTGATCAGTTTTATCGCAACCAAGTTTTCTTCTCGAAATTAGCGCAACACCACTCGAGTTCGTTTATTTGATTAATACTTTATTCCGCACTACTAAGCCAAGACCTAGTCTTGGGACGAGTTCTATTTTTTGTTGTTGTTTGTACAAGAATATTTTTTATGGCCTACTAAGAGGGGTATAGCACTGCACGCCCTCCCCTCTTCATCGATGAAGACTTCGGCTACTGGAAAAGCTGAATGGAGTACCACCTTAAGACACAAGTCGAGATGTGGATAATCATCCAGACGGGATTCGCATATGCTTATCCCGTGTGACAAATGGGATGCACCAACTAGAAAGAAGATCAAGGCTGACACGAAAGCTACTCAGAGTCTACAATACGGCCTGACAAAAGAAGAGCTGAATCGAGTTGGCCCATTTTCAAGTTCGGAAGAATTATGAGAAAAGTTGATCGAGCTGCACAAGGGAACTTTTGACACGAAGGTATGCAAACGTGATTTTGTAAAATACCGAAAAATAGGCGAATATTAATAAGGGATTTTTCTGGAATTTTTGGAAAATTTTCTGGAATTTTTTCGGAGCTCGTACGGACGAGTTGACGGGGATAAAAACGGGGCCGGGAAAAGCCTGTTTTGGATACCCCAATTAAATGAGGAAAAGTTGAATTTTTCTTAATTCTTTTCCTTTATTTATTTTTCCTTTTTCTTGCATTTTCGCCGTTTCCTCATTTCTTCTCCCCGACGCCGATCGCGCGCCTTCTCCCCGTGCCCTAACCGCAGAGGCGGTTTCATCTCCTCCTTCTACTTCTTCTCTTTCCCTTCACTCTTCTGCCGACGCCCATCTTCACTGCCGCCAGCCGACGTGGAACACCGACCCTAGCGCCGACCACCGCGTGCCCTAACCGTGCTCTAGATTCACCGCCGGCCGCAACTCACAGAGCCGACATCGCCGTTCCTCCACAGCCCTAGCGCCGGCCACTCTGTGCTCTAGCACCTCCGTCGACGCCGGGCAGTGTCGGCTTTCCCACCTCTGCTTCCCGATTCCCCCTTTCCTCCTCTGTGCCGAACCTAGTGCCCAACGTCGTTTTGCCGGCCGAGGTTCATCTGTGCTCTATATTAGGGTTCACAGCAGCCAGTACCGCACCGAGCAGTATTGACGTCGAACTTCTTCACCGCTGTGCTCGTGCCTTAGCACAGTAGCCGGATCCTTGATCACCTCCGACCAGTGGAAAGGAAGAGGTAAGATGATTAGGTTGATGCATTCATGATCACCAGCTTGATCTCACCTTGAACTGAACTGTAGGGAAAGATTTCAAGCAGGAGTTGTGTGTTGTGGAGAGTTCTTGGTTTCGGCAGCAGCCCTCATTCCAGCATTCCTTTGTTCCAGCAGCAATCGACCTAAATGGGACAGTAACTCCTTAATTCCAGCATCTTCTTGTTCTTGAATAAGCTGTGGAACTTGAGGTAAGGTTTAGGGTTGTGGTCTTTGCTGTTGATGATTTCTAGTAGTGTTAACAAAAGTTGTTAACTTAAGTTTGGAAGTAAATCTAAAGGTGTAATTAGGGTTAATGAAGCTAACCCTAGTTGGTCGATGGATTAGAATTTAGTTTGGCTAATGGTTGTATGATAAATTAGCTAAACTAGACATTATCTGTTTGATGCCACAGGACTTTGACGCGAGACGAATATCTCGGAGTCAGATTTGGGTCATTTTATCGGAGACGGGTACTTTTGACTTATTGTCTTTGATATGCTTAGTAATGAAAATAATATGTTGCATTAATTGTGTTTCCTATTTATTTCGGTTAATCACTGCCCAATACATGTTACCTGTTTGATTGATTGTTTGATTGCATCTCGTATTGGTCTTGTACCTGATCTATCATGCTCATGGGTAGTGATATAACCACGTTTCACATGTTCAGGACCTAGGTTTGATACCTTATTGATCAGTATATCTTGATATGATTCATTCGCTTTTGTGCACATTATGATATGTCCAGAGGTTGGATTAGTATATTACCATGCTTAGTGACATGCACCATTTGCATGATCGCATGCTGTGCGATAGATTGCTCCATTATTGTCGAGCACATTGCCAGTTTCATCACTGTTCGGTGCTCCGTTGTGACGCTCATGGGTAGCGAGATACAACGTGGTAGCACGTCAGTTTGACTCTTCCGGTGCTCCGTTGATCCGCTCAGGGGTAGTGTGACGCAGCGTGTAGCACGTTAGAGATTCCTCCCCGTCATAGCGTACCGGGAGTTGAGAGCATTGCGCTCCCCCATTTATGATTTGGGGTAGGAGTACGTATGTACTCCGACAGCATCCCGTCCACTCGATCACTCATCAGGAGTAGTGTTGCAGAGTGCACGGTTGTCACAGCCCTACCCACTCGGTCCCACTGTTGTTGTGAGTCGGCTGACTGGCGTCAGGGGTGACCATGACATTGGCATCATATGCATGATGCATTTATTGTTTGTGTTTGTTGCACTTATATGCTGCACATTGCTTGGATACCTTGATTGACATACATACAGGTCTTCTATACCTTTCGGACTGTTTGTCCTTTTACCGGGTCCTGGTTAGTACAGATCTCTCCTGTCTTCTTCGGTTTGTAGTTACCTTTATCTTTATCAGGAGACTGTACGCATGATTAGTGCTAGGTGTTATTTCTTTACTTTGCATATCAATTGTACCTGCTGAGTGTTGGACTCACCCCGCCTCCATTGTTGATATTTTCAGGTTGATGCTGTCAGGAGAGAGTTCCAGTTGCTGGTCCCTGCAGACCTCGAGGATGTGATTGGTTTTTCGTTTGGTTTCCTTTTCTGTTCTAGACTATTTGAACTTGTTATGTTCTGGATTTATTTACTTATGGACATGGTATAGATTTTATTATATCGATGGATTTGGATTTGGTTTTATTCTACTACATGCCTGCCTGGATGGCGGAAGAGGTGAGTTCGTCGGTTTTGAGCTTTACGAGTGTAGTTGAGTAGGGTGGATTTCAGTCGAGTACTATTGTTGTTTACTATTATATACTGCGTGGTTGTGACCCAGAGGTGAATATATATATAAACTGCGTGATGATTGTTTTTATTTCTTGTTATTATTCCAACGCTGAGGTATATGAGATGTAGAAAGTTTTGATTGTCCACCGTACAGGAGAGAATTTCTTCGGACGGGGACTCCTCGGGGCGTGACAATTTAGTGGTATCGAGCCAAGTTTTACGATCTTTTGTTTCGTATTTTTTTTCGAGATTTATCCGATACCAATTTATTTGGTATCGAGCGGGTTATGATACCGCTTTTGGTGTTCGAGATTTATCGGATACCGTTGTTGGTATTCGGATATTTTGGTTAGCCGTTTGCGAGTCAAACTGGGCATTATCGATTTTCGATATGGTTATGTTTCGGATTTCGCTTTGATTTATTTGGATTTCCGTGATATGTACGCTCGAATTTTGAGGTCAAATTGGGAACTGGACAGCGACGATCTCCAGACAACAAATAGGTATGTTGTTATTTTATGTTTGTTATATTGGTATTGATATCCGTAATTTAATTTAATGGATATGAGACGATCTACTCAGATTCTGCGAGACGTGGTGCCGGTCGATCACGAGGACAACCGGATCTCTCGGATATGCCAGATACCCACCGTTAGTGAGCCCGCTGCCGTGATGACTCAGATGTGGGAGCATCGGCCTCAAACCCGATAGCCCCGAGATACCTATTTTGGCCACACCGACTGATCCACGCCACCCGCTTGCAGCACCATCGGAGTACCATTGGTGTACCCGACATCCGCCCAGGCACCACGACGATTCAAGGCCACCACCACATGGACTCACCACCCTGGCACCTGTGCCCCTGCTGCTGAATGCACCATATCCGTACCTTTTCTACTGCCTCCACCGCCACCACTTTTGTTCCCAGCAAGCATTCACCGACCTTATGCTCCCAGATATACAGAAGACGGAGTCCCTCCTCCGGTCTGCACCACCGTAGTATCGCCAGAGCTTTCGCATCCCGTCCCGACACGTATCATCGCACGAGCTAGGATTCCAGACCGCCGAGTCGATGAAGACTCGTTTCACTCTTTTCCGCGGGATCTCGATCCGAGTATGGCTCTGTCATGGATAGAGACTATGGAGCGAACTTTCTTCTATATGGCTTGCTCCGTGGGAGAAAGCAGACGCCTATCATTTACGGATGAAGCTAATACCGTGGGTTACACGTCTATTATGGTGAGCCAGGTCACGTGGACCGAGTTCAGAGGCTTTGAGAGCCGTTTTTTCGCCCTATCGATGGCTCACGAGATTTTATGTGTCCGAGGCGTAATAATCGGACCGAGTATACATCAATTCCTCTGGCTCGTTTTGTCCGAGTTAGTCATGAGGACGTAACTCGCATGATGCGCTTTATTCGTGGATTGGATGGTTATCTCGCATACGCCTGGATTAGGGATTACATCTTACTCGATGCATTGAATCGAGCTTTGATGATAGAGTTAGCTCGGCAGATATCCGGACAGAAAAGAAAGCATCTGGCCGACTGTGGCAGGTCCAGACACAGCGATGTGCAGCCTCGCAGCCAGTCGTGGTACTCAGGCGCCTCGTAGGCCTCGTAAATCGTGGCGGTCTTCAGACGCCCCGCCAGAACCGCAACCACCTTCCGGTGATACTTTCCGATGTGGTTCCAGAGACCACATCACCACCGCAACTTCGGACAGTCGGTTTGTTTTATTGCAAACGACTTCCGGAGGGTCGAGCAGAAGGGACAGTCTAGTCGGTCGGTGTCACGACGAGGAGGGCGGAGATTCACACCTCACAACACAGGAGCAGCCCTCCGCAGCAGATTTGGCATGCTTGGACAGAGTACTCCAGCTTCCGTAGCACCCCAGTTTTGCTCCAGACCTTATTATCCGACTCGCGACGACTCATCACCACCGCAAGACGTCACCATCCTCTCGCCTTATCTCGACAGCTCGCCAGAATACGGCAAGACCACCTCCTCCTCCGCCGTAGACTGGTCGTGTTCATGCTATTACCAGAGAGGATGCTCAGCGGGCCGTTTTTCGCGGTACGATTTCTATTTATGCATTTATTGCGATATTTTGATTGATCGTAGTTCGCATTCTTTATATCCCGTACCTTTATGCGGGAGATTGGTAGATTACCCATGATTAGGTTGCGGCGATTGACCGTCTACCGTCCGGTGATACTTTAGACGTCACCCAGAGATCGAGGTTGCCCGTTAGACTTTGGCAACATGATACTTACGGTAGATCTTCTAGTATTGGAGATGGTCGAGTTTGATATCATTCTTGGTATGGATTGGTCATAATATATCATGCTACCGTTGATTGCCGACGAGGGTGGTCACCTTCCCTCCGAACCAACCTCGTGGAGTTTCACCGCATCGAGACGACATCTCGGTTATTTCGCGATTCAGCGCAGGTCCTCACGGTTGTTATGGTTTTCTATTATCGTTGATCGATCGAGGATAGCGAGTTCGCAGCCTCCGATGTTCCCGTAGTCCCGGAGTACCGATGTATTTCCGAGGAGCGCTGTGTTTGCCTCCCGAAGGCCTGGAGTTCGCTATTGAGTCGATTCCGGAACCGCACATCGAAAGCTCGTATCGTATGACACCAAAAGAGTTGAACGAGTGAAGGTTCAACTCCGGGAGCTTTTAGACAGAGGATTCATTCGCCCTAGTGTTTCACCATGGGGTTCTCCGTTACTTAAAAAAAAGGATGGTACTATGAGGTTGTGTATTGACTACAGGCAATGACCATCGAAATAAATATCCATTACCACGGATCGAGGATTTGTTTGATCACTCGGAGGTACTTCATTGTATTCTAAGATTGATCTGCGATCCGGATATCATCGATTGAGAGTCGAGATTACGATATCCGAAGATGCCTTCCGTATACGGTCATTATGAGTTTTGGTAATGCCATTTGGCTTACCAATGCTCCAATGGTGTTTATGGATTTGATGAACCGCATCTTTGGAGTATCCGGATCAGTTTGTTATCGCTTTCATTGATGACATATTGGTCTACTCGCTCCGAGGAGGAGCATGCAACATCTCCGCATGCTTTGGAGATTCTTCACTCAAGATCACCGTGACGCGGTTCAGAAGTGTGCATTCGCTATCTTGATCGGTTTCGGGACACGTGGTTTCTAGCGAGGTATTTCAGTTGATCCTCGAAGATCGAGGCCATCACGGTTGGGAGCAGCCAAAGTCAGTAGTTTTCAGGGATTGGCTGGATATTACCGACGCTTTGTCGAGGGCTTCTCGCGTATTGCTATGCTACTGACACGCCTTACCAGGAAAGGCGTGAAATTCATATGGTCCGAGGATTGCGAGACCACTTTCGGAGCTGAAGCGGAGATTAGTGTCGGCTCCAGTTTTGGTTTTACCTGAGGATGATTTGTACTCTACACCGACGCGTCTCTTCAGGGTTTGGGCGCTGTTCTGATGCAGCACGGCAGAGTAGTCTCTTATGCTTCTCGTCAGCTGAAGGAGCATGAGAAGAACTACCCAGTTCATGACTTGGAGTTAGCTGCCATCATCTTTGCTCTGAAGCTTTGGCGTCATCATTTATACGGTATCACATTTGAGATTCTCACTGATCATAAGAGTCTCAAATATATTTTCACTCAGAAGGAGCTTAATCTTCGACAGGGGAGATGCTGCCGAAATTTTCTCGGACAGGGACTCCTCTGGGGGCGTGACAATTTAGTGGTATCAGAGCTACCACCCGGGGAAAGCTAATGTGGTTGCGGATGCACTCAGCAGGAAGTCCAGAGGGACTTTGGCTTGCCACCGGACTTCAGTCACGGACTTGATTCAGAGTTTCTCGGAGTTAGATCTGGAGGAGCAGGGACCGACAGAGCAGGGTATTCTTGTTACCATGGTTGCTCAGTCGTCGATCAGGACGAGGATCCGAGAGGCACAGGCTGGTGATCAGCATTTGCAGTTCATCAGCAGTCAGGTAGCTTCTGGGCAGCAGACCGAGTTCACACGAGACGAGGAGGGTGTTATATACTTCCGAGGCAGATTATGCGTACCTCAGTCTCATCCGGTCCTACAGGAGCTACTTCAGGAGGCTCACCGTTCTCGATTTGCGATTCATCCAGGCGGAACCCGTATGTATCGAGACTTGAGGCGTTCCTATTGGTGGAACGGCATGAAGAAAGACATCGCGGATTTCGTAGCTAGGTGTCTTGTTTGTCAGCAGGTGAAGGCTGAGCACCAGAGACCTGCAGGGTTACTTCAGCGGATTCCTATTCCTGAGTGGAAGTGGGATCACATTACCATGGACTTTGTGGTAGGGTTGCCGAGGACACGACGAGGCCATGACGCGATTTGGGTAATCGTTGATCGATTAACCAAATCCGCGCACTTCTTAGCGATTCGGAGGACTGGATCGATTGGCGGATCTGTATTGCCGAGAGATTATCGATTACATGGTGTTCCATTGAGTATCATTTCGGATAGAGATCCACGGTTCACGCCTCGCTTCTCGCGAGTCTCAGCAGCCTTGGGCACACAAATCTGCTTTCAAGATGTTTTCCATCCGCAGATGATGGACACGAGCGGACTATTCACTCTTGAGGATCTGCCGAGGTCATGTGTTATGGATTTTGGAGGCGATTGGGAGGACCATCCGCCATTGGTTGAGTTTACAACAATGCCTTTCATTCGGCTATCCGATGGCACCGCTTGAGGCGTTGTATGGTAGACCTTCGACACCCGTCCTCCAGGATGAGGTTGGAGAGGCCCATTGTTGGGACCTCATAAAGTTCAGCAGGATGCGAGTTGGTCCGTACTATCAGACGGAGGATGTCGAGGCGCAGGATCGCCGGAAGAGTTATGCCGATCGAGACGCACCACTAGAGTTCTCTGGCGACCATGTATTTCTCGAGTTTCACCCACGAAAGGGGTGAAGAGATTTGGCCTCGAGGTAAGCTAGCTCCGCAGTACATTGGCCCTTTCGAGATCTTGGATCGGAGCAGTAGCTTATCGGCTGGCACTACCCCCTGGCAGGCGTCCACGATGTATTCCACGATCTATGCCGAGGAGATACGCACTGACCCGACGCATGTACCGATATTCCGCCCAGTTCACTGACATTACCTATGAGGAGGTTCCGATTCTCGACCGGAAGGAGCGTCGGTTGTGGAACAAGACCATCCTACTGGTTAAAGTCGGATGGCAGCATCATTCAGACGAGGAGGCTACTTGGGAGCTCGAGGACACTATCCGAGCTCGATATCCTCATCTTTTCACTTGAGGTATGTGATTTATTTACCGTTCAGCATTTATACTCTATATCTGTTGTTAGTACTTGCTGATGGTAGATAACGAAATTTGGGGACCAAATTTTTATAAGTGGGGGAGAATGTAAAATACCGGAAAATAGGCGAATATTAATAAGGGATTTTTCTGGAATTTTTGGAAAATTTTCTGGAATTTTTCGGAGCTCGTACGGACGAGTTAACGGGGATAAAAACGGGGCCGGGAAAAGCCTGTTTTGGATACCCCAATTAAATGAGGAAAAGTTGAATTTTTCTTAATTCTTTTCCTTTATTTATTTTTCCTTTTTCTTGCATTTTCGCCGTTTCCTCATTTCTTCTCCCCGACGCCGATCGCGCGCCTTCTCCCCGTGCCCTAACCGCAGAGGCGGTTTCATCTCCTCCTTCTACTTCTTCTCTTTCCCTTCACTCTTCTGCCGACGCCCATCTTCACTGCCGCCAGCCGACGTGGAACACCGACCCTAGCGCCGACCACCGCGTGCCCTAACCGTGCTCTAGATTCACCGCCGGCCGCAACTCACAGAGCCGACATCGCCGTTCCTCCACAGCCCTAGCGCCGGCCACTCTGTGCTCTAGCACCTCCGTCGACGCCGGGCAGTGTCGGCTTTCCCACCTCTGCTTCCCGATTCCCCCTTTCCTCCTCTGTGCCGAACCTAGTGCCCAACGCCGTTTTGCCGGCCGAGGTTCATCTGTGCTCTATATTAGGGTTCACAGCAGCCAGTACCGCACCGAGCAGTATTGACGTCGAACTTCTTCACCGCTGTGCTCGTGCCTTAGCACAGTAGCCGGATCCTTGATCACCTCCGACCAGTGGAAAGGAAGAGGTAAGATGATTAGGTTGATGCATTCATGATCACCAGCTTGATCTCACCTTGAACTGAACTGTAGGGAAAGATTTCAAGCAGGAGTTGTGTGTTGTGGAGAGTTCTTGGTTTCGGCAGCAGCCCTCATTCCAGCATTCCTTTGTTCCAGCAGCAATCGACCTAAATGGGACAGTAACTCCTTAATTCCAGCATCTTCTTGTTCTTAAATAAGCTGTGGAACTTGAGGTAAGGTTTAGGGTTGTGGTCTTTGCTGTTGATGATTTCTAGTAGTGTTAACAAAAGTTGTTAACTTAAGTTTGGAAGTAAATCTAAAGGTGTAATTAGGGTTAATGAAGCTAACCCTAGTTGGTCGATGGATTAGAATTTAGTTTGGCTAATGGTTGTATGATAAATTAGCTAAACTAGACATTATCTGTTTGATGCCACAGGACTTTGACGCGAGACGAGTATCTCGGAGTCAGATTTGGGTCATTTTATCGGAGGCGGGTACTTTTGACTTATTGTCTTTGATATGCTTAGTAATGAAAATAATATGTTGCATTAATTGTGTTTCCTATTTATTTCGGTTAATCACTGCCCAATACATGTTACCTGTTTGATTGATTGTTTGATTGCATCTCGTATTGGTCTTGTACCTGATCTATCATGCTCATGGGTAGTGATATAACCACGTTTCACATGTTCAGGACCTAGGTTTGATACCTTATTGATCAGTATATCTTGATATGATTCATTCGCTTTTGTGCACATTATGATATGTCCAGAGGTTGGATTAGTATATTACCATGCTTAGTGACATGCACCATTTGCATGATCGCATGCTGTGCGATAGATTGCTCCATTATTGTCGAGCACATTGCCAGTTTCATCACTGTTCGGTGCTCCGTTGTGACGCTCATGGGTAGCGAGATACAGCGTGGTAGCACGTCAGTTTGACTCTTCCGGTGCTCCGTTGATCCGCTCATGGGTAGTGTGACGCAGCGTGTAGCACGTTAGAGATTCCTCCCCGTCATAGCGTACCGGGAGTTGAGAGCATTGCGCTCCCCCATTTATGATTTGGGGTAGGAGTACGTATGTACTCCGACAGCATCCCGTCCACTCGATCACTCATCAGGAGTAGTGTTGCAGAGTGCACGGTTGTCACAGCCCTACCCACTCGGTCCCACTGTTGATGTGAGTCGGCTGACTGGCGTCAGGGGTGACCATGACATTGGCATCATATGCATGATGCATTTATTGTTTGTGTTTGTGTTTGTTGCACTTATATGCTGCACATTGCTTGGATACCTTGATTGACATGCATACAGGTCTTCTATACCTTTCGGACTGTTTGTCCTTTTACCGGGTCCTGGTTAGTACAGATCTCTCCTGTCTTCTTCGGTTTGTAGTTACCTTTATCTTTATCAGGAGACTGTACGCATGATTAGTGCTAGGTGTTATTTCTTTACTTTGCATATCAATTGTACCTGCTGAGTGTTGGACTCACCCCGCCTCCATTGTTGATATTTTCAGGTTGATGCTGTCAGGAGAGAGTTCCAGTTGCTGGTCCCTGCAGACCTCGAGGATGTGATTGGTTTTTCGTTTGGTTTCCTTTTCTGTTCTAGACTATTTGAACTTGTTATGTTCTGGATTTATTTACTTATGGACATGGTATAGATTTTATTATATCGATGGATTTGGATTTGGTTTTTATTCTACTACATGCCTGCCTGGATGGCAGAAGAGGTGAGTTCGTCGGTTTTGAGCTTTACGAGTGTAGTTGAGTAGGGTGGATTTCGAGTCAGAGTACTATTGTTGTTTACTATTATATACTGCGTGGTTGTGACAGCCAGAGGCTGAATATATATATAAACTGCGTGATGATTGTTTTTATTTCTTGTTATTATTCCAGCCGCCTGTGGCTGAGGTATATGAGATGTAGAAAAGTTTCAGATTGTCCACCGTACAGGGGAGATGCTGCCGAAATTTTCTCGGACAGGGACTCCTCTGGGGGCGTGACAGATTTGATATTAAATAAACTTTATAATATAAAAATATAGGAAGGTGAATCGGCAAGTCAACTTCACGTGTGCATCCAAGATCTCCTCAATGGTCTCCACGCAATTGAACAAAATGTGAAAAATTACGACGTCATTAGGTATGCACTCAATGCATTTTTGAGGAACATTTTGTGGGCATCCAAGATAGATGCTTACAAAGTGCCTAAGGATCTTTCATAAATTAAATTAGACAAATTATTTTCTGAATTTGAACTTCACAAACAGACTAATGCACTACTAGTCGAGAAAGGTATTGCTTTGGTTGCATGTACAACTAAAATGCGAGAACCAAAAGCAAAGTGCAGAATTGAACCCAAGTCCGAAGATGAACCGAACTCAGAAGATGATGACGACGAGATCACTGTCGAGTTAGTCAACCTTGTACGAAAACTATACAAGAAGAAGAAAAGATTCACCAAAAAGGACATCAAGAAGGTGATCTAATAAAAAACAGTATAACTAAGTCCAAAAGCCATGTTCGAAGTAACTTGCTAAGGCTACAACAAAAAGGGGCACATCAAAGCCAATTGTCCAAATAAGAAGGAAACAAAGAAGCAATGGAAGAAGAAGGCACTACATGCAACATGGGATGGATCCTCTTCAAAATATTCTGACAAAGAGGTTGAATAGATAAGCTTCCTCGCACTTATGATCCAAGAACAAGTCGACGAATCTAAAATCGAGAGTGAGTCGGAAACCGAGTCTGAGAGAAGCCACAAATTCGTATCTGTTTCCAAAGGGCCTAACCCCGCTGTAAGTTCTTCTCAAATAAATAAACTACATAACTTAGTAAACTATCTCATGCGTAAGCTAGCCAAATCCAACAACTAGGTCAAGTCACTCCAAAAGGAGATAACAACCCTTAAGGAATGACTAACCTAAGCTCTTTAACTGAATCTTTTCTGATTGGAACTTTAAGTCAAGTCCAACAACTTGAGGAAGAAAATTTGAGCCTGAAAAGTCAAGTCAAGGAACTGAAGGATACATTAAAACGACTCACTTTAGGTTCCAATAATCTTGATCTAATTCTTAGAAAACAAAGAGCCATATACAATCAATCGGGACTTGAATATAAGGCTAAACACAAATTTAAATCGTATTTATCTCTTATTAATTGTACTAATAGAAGAATAGTCCAAGTATGAGTCCCTAAGTTTAACTTGATTAATCAAGTTAGACTTGGTCAATATTGGATCCCCAAGGATCAAATCCACTACCTTGATAGACCTTATCGAGTCTATGATCCAGGGGGAGCTAATAGAAAGACCATTTGTATCATTAGATAGACTTGTTTGATGCTTGCTTGATTGCTTTCACTATACATGTTTAGATTAGGGTAGATAAGGACCTATGCTTGATTCACGCTTAACTAGTTAGACCTAGGATTTTCAGAAAGGAAATTAAATATTCAATTTCTTTGAAAAGCTTTTTCTAGAAGTGGTTGATGATCCGATACCCAAGAAGGTCTAGTGCCTCGCTACAACCTGGAAGCCAATCATTGAAATAAATATTTAATTGACTAACTGTTAAACCTTAGTCTAACTCAAATGTAAATCAATCCTTAGATGATAATTTAAATTGAAGATAAAATTAACCCTCTCAAAAAAACCTATAAGATTCCCTGATTAACAATTTAGAAAAGGGTGAGATGGACTTAGGTAAAATTTAGTTCAAACTTAATCAATTAATCAAACTCAAACTTAATCAATTAACTTAATAAATTAATCAAACTCAAACTTAATCAATTAACTTAATAAATCAATGAAGCTCAAACTTAAACAATTAACTTAATAAATTAATCAAACTCAAACTTAATTAATTAACTTAATCAAGTTTAAACTTAATCAATTAATCAATTAACTTAATAAATCAATCAAGTTTAAACTTAATCAATTAACTTAATCAAACTCAAACTTAATCAATTAGTCAATTAACCTAATTAAATCAAGTTCAAAACTAACCAGTAAATCTATAAATTAATCAAATTCAAACCCAAAAAATTAATCAATTAACCTAATTCAAACCTAATCAATTAATCAATTAACTTAAAATTAATTAATAAAGATAAATCAAACTCAAAATTAATTAAAATTAAAATTAAAATTAAAATTAAATTGAACTTAAGTGAAACTTAATCAATCATCTCACTGTCACCCATAGGTATAACATGATTGATAACCTAGACTGGGTGAGATGGAGAATAAGGGGTTGATCTAAATCAATCTATCTTACAATCCTTTTAAATTGGATCCAAATCAAATAGTTTATGTGTAGGAACATAATGATTTAGACCAATGGATGTTGGATAATGGATGCTTCTGACACATGACTAGAGACCAATTGAATTTCACCAAGTTAAAATTCAAAAACCTAGGGTCAGCTGTGTTAGACAATGACAGAACACTTAAGGTAATCAGAATAGGTAATATCAAACTGAGTTCCAATTTTGTTATTCGAAAAATTTTATTAGTTGATAAATTGAATTTTAACTTAGCATAAGCCAACTACGTGACACTGGATACTTAGTAATGTTTTCAAACTCTGAATCCTTAATTAAGAATGTCAAAAATCCTGAAATCACACTTAAGGAAATTAGGAAAAATAATGTCTACACAATTAACCTACCAACCTCCTCACTCAAGTTTCTTTTGACACAACAAGAAGAAACTAAGTTGTGGCACAGAAGATTGGGTCACACTCATATTAGACTCATTTCAAAAATGAGTAAAAATATCTTAGTTAGAGGTGTTGGATTGAAAAGAGCACTAGAGGGGGGGGGGGGGGGGAATAGCGATCAACGAAAACCGAGAATTAAATCGAGTACGTAGCGGAAGAGAAAAATAAGAACAGTGCTAACAAACTAAGTTTTACTTTGTTCAGAGCCTTTGTCGACTCCTACTCCAAGGCCCACACTTGTCAAGTATTTTCGTTGGGCAATCCACTAACAATTCATAAATCTTTACAAGGGGAATACAATGGATCTATAATTTAAGTGCACAAATAAACAAGTATACCAACAACTTCTCAGAGATCTGGAAGGCTGTGCTTTCAGTTGTTGGAATCGCGTCACTCTGTAGTCGGAGTTGTGTTGCTCAGTCATCGAAGTAGCGCCACTCGACTGTCGGAGTCACGTCATGGAGTCGCAGGAACTTCTTTGGAGCAGCGCACAAGAAAGCAATCGATGAAGAAAGTTGTGTTGTGCTCCTGGTGGAAGGCTGCTTATATAGGTAGTTCCGGACGCCTAGATCCCTTCTTAGCGCCTGGATCGTGACATTGGTCAACCAATTAGCTTGCTCCAAGCTGGCGAGCAGATAAGCCTTGGGTATTCCAGGGTCCTGGACTAGTTCTGAGCTCCCCGACTAGTTCTGGGCACCCGGACCACTCCGGGCGCCTGGATCCCTTTCGGGTGCCTGGACCACCTTTTCCAGCAAATCATTTCCTACAAGAAAAAGTTAGTCCGAGGCAAAGAAAAATTATACTACCCTGTAAAATAAAGTTAGCACAATATATAACAAGTAGAATAGTAATTAGATTCTGTCTCCTTGAGACTAGAATTTAGTCAAGAAATGGATCTAAGTTGGATCGACGCCTACTATTCCCTCCAATGGGGAACGCGTCCTCACCAAGTCACTCCCCTCTAGTGACTTACCTTAACTTACCATTTTTCCAGGCATTTGGTTGCCCGTCGACCTGTTTGGACTTCGTGCCAGGTATCCGGTCAGCTCGTTGACCTAGCTAGACTTTGTGCCAGCTATCCGATCAGCCTGTTGACCTAGCTGGACTTCGTGTCAGATATTCGGCCAGTCCATCGACCTATCTAGACTTTGTACCAGCTATCCAGTCAGCCCATCGACCTAGCTGGATTTCTTGCCAGATATTTAGTCAGCCCATCAACCTATCTAGAGTTCTTCTTGCACACTTAGTAAGCCCGTTAGATCACAATAAACCAAACTTAGCTTACTTTATCATTCATCAAAACTTGAGTTAGACCGTTAGTGCAACCTGCACTAACAATATTCCCCTTTTTGATGCAATGACAACCTGGGTTAAGTTAGAAAAAAAATAATATGCAAAAATGATATGGTTTGGTTTTTAAGTTAGTCTTGGTTTAATATTATGTTTTGGTATTTTGCTAATTTAATCCACCTAACCCTTCCCCTTTGATATTCATTAAAAAATAGATAATTCATTGAAAAATTTGCTAAGTAAATTAACCAAAAAGGCTTGACAATAAAAAATGTTGAGGATCACTTGGGGAGTTAACTTATAAAATAAGTTAATTAACTTGAATTTTTTTTAAAGATATCTTATAAAGAGATTTTTAAAAGTAAGAACTGTATGTCAGGATTTCCAGAAATAAGGTTATTTTGAAATTATTTTTCAAATCTACAAAGTTTTCAAAATATAAGATTTCCAAAAGGTACAAAAATTTGATAATTCTAAATTTTTGTAAAAATAACCTTACATATTAGAAACTTTGAAATTGTTTCCAAAATCTACTAATTTTTCATAAGGTTTTCAAAAGATGAGTTTTTGCAAAAATGAATTTAAGGTTAGAAAATTCAAAAAAAAAAAATTTTGAAAATAACTAGGTTTTTAAGATAACATTTGAAAAACTTTTTTAAAATTAGAATTTTGAAAAAGATATAAGGGATGTTTTCAAAAATGGTAAAACTGAAGTAAGATGTTTTCAAAACTGTCTTTTAAAGCAATATTTCAAAAACTTAAACAGTTGTCAAACTGATTTTTAAAAGCTATATAAAAAAACTTTTGAAGTGTGGAAGGGTGATAACATTGAAGTGTTTATAAACTTTACAGTTTTGAAAATACTAGTAAAAAATATGAAACAATGTTCAAAACAATTTTAAGTTATTAATCCTCCCCTTAAACCTGATATTATTTCAGAATAGACAACTAAAAATTATCCTTAACTATCTAACCATTAGTTACTTACTAACTATAACAAGATAGTAGTTTTCACTTGGTTAGTCAAGTTAAGTTAATTTATCGAGTTAGTGTTTTGACTAAGCTGGAAAACATAACTTGATTGCTGTTAATTTGATTTTTAATGCCCAAACTTTTATTGATGCACCGATATCAGCATCTTAACTTCAGGCAATCTACCTATGCATCTCACCCCTTTTTAAGTTTAGCAATATACAAACAAGGTAGTCCTAGTGTGTTGGTGAAATGGTCAAGTTCTAGATCTATATGAGCATGCTTTCTAAGGGTTTGATCTAGACTAAGGCTAAAAGTAATTTAGAAAATTCTAAAAATAAGGGAAGTTTTGAGAAAAATAAATGGAGAATTTTACCCTAGAATTTTAAAGATTATTTTTTGAAAGCAATAGTCCTAGTCTATTAAGCACATTCCTAATTGTCGATGCAAGTTACTAAATTCACTTTCAGGCAGGGGTTTAGTGAAAATGTCAGCTAGGTTTAACTTGGACTCAATGTATTTGAGTTCAATGTCTCCTTTAGCGACATGGTACCTGATAAAGTGATGTGTAATTTTGAAGTGTTTAGTTCTTGAATGATGTACAGGATTTTTGGTTAAATTAATTGAACTGACATTATCAATTAGCACTTTCATATTTGTAAAGTTTAAATTGAAGTCTTTTAAAATGTGCATTATCCATAATAATTGAGCAACACATTCTCCTATAGCAATATATTCTGCCTCAGTAGTAAATAAGACAACTGATGTAGGAGAGAATCCAAAATTGGGTTTTTTAAAGTAGTTATCTGTTAATTAAGTTCCGTTTATTTTTATATTTAATTTTGTCCTAAATCTTAGGAACCAAGTTTTGATAGTTAATTTATCCTAAATTTTAGAGAATAAGTTTAGTTAGTTAGTTTTCTATTTAGATTTTTGTGAGGGTTTTGAGAGTTATATAAACATATGCTTAGATGATGTTTAGGGACAAGTTATTTTGATATTGAATCAATTGGTTTCATTTAAGCCATGTTACGACTACATCTCTTTTGTTCTTCTATTTCTGCTCTTATTTTCTCAAGAAGGTTTTTAAACCTATCTTGAGCTATGATATGTGTTAGGTTTAGTAGGTCCCCGATGGGAAGGAGAAAGGAGATAGCAGAATTTAGCAGGCTAATATCGGTCGGGATAATACCTTAAGAAAGATAGGCTAATATCGGCCAAGATAATACCTTAAGAAAGATAAACTAATATCAGCCGGAATAATATACCTTGAGAAATATAGGCTAAAATTAGCCAGGGTAATATACCTTGAGAAAGATAGGCTAAAATTAGCCGGGGTAATATACCTTGAGAAAGATAGGCTAAAATCAGCCGGGGTAGTATGCTTGAGAAAGATAGGCTAATATCGGTCGGGATAGTACCTTAAGAAAGATAAGCTAATATCGGCCGGGGTAATATACCTTGAGAAAGATAGGCTAAAATCAGCCGGGGTAGTATGCTTGAGAAAGATAGGGTAATATCGGTCGGGATAGTACCTTAAGAAAGATAAGCTAATATCGGTCGGGATAATATACCTTAAGAAAGATAGGCTAATATCGGCCGAGATAATACCTTAAGAAAGATAGGCTAATATCAATCGGGTGTATATTATCACACGGGTATGTAAAGACACAAGACCTTATAGGATTTATAGTAGATTATCGGACGATTAAGACATATGTTGAACAATAGTAATAACTTGCTTGGGCATAACTGAGGTATAATATCGAGCTGTCTATAACATATGATCCGGCGGTAAGAACAGGGGACCCTCGTTGTGAGGGGTCAACGTCACGTGGAGGTCAAAGGGCCAGGTAGTCCATCGGAGAAGGTCGGACCAAAGCGGCCGACCGGAGAAAGGGACTGACTGACCGGACAGCCGACCGGTGTTTAGCTGATGGCAAAAGGCGCCCCGAGGGGAGTCGGGGTTCCGGCGCTCATTGAACAGGGTCGTAGGGCTGAGCGGATGGCACGCTCGGCCGAAGACATAAGGCAGCCTACTGCTAACAGTATCCACACAGCACATGACCGAGAATCTTCCAAGTAAACCACTATATATGTCCTGCCGGACGGATGGCGGTGGTTGTTCGGTCGGATGTCCTACAGGGAGTAAGGGGGAAAGGACAAAGGACATCTTTTTCTGACAGTGGGCATGTTCCACGTTCAGGCCATGCTCAGAATCCTGCAACAGAAAGATCCGCTGTCCCATCAGAGACGTGCTTAAACTGTAGCAGTATGGTGTCAGGTAAGCTCCTCTGACAAACCCACACTACGGTATGGGAAAGGACATGTGTACACGTTTGTAAGCGTGTACTCGCTTCTCCACAGCCCTATATAAAGGCCCTCATCCTTCACCGGAGGTATGCGCATTCTACAATTCTTGAGGCCACTTTCTTGTATTCGAGCTTTGCTTGACTTGAGCGTCGGAGGGTCGTCGCCGGGAACCCCCTTCCCGACCCGACTTCGTGCAGGTCCACAGGAGGTCCATGCGGATGGTCAGAGATCCCCGTCAGCAACCGGAGAGCGCCACACACCCAGTGTCCATTGATTTGGCTTTCGGACAGGATCAATTTGGCGCCGTCTGTGGGAACGCTCCTGCATCCGAACGGAAGCAATGGACGAGGCTGGATGACAGCACACGGTGACACTCTCCACGGAGGAACTCGACGCTCTGATCGAGTTGAGAGCCGCTAAGCTTCTGGAACAAAAACAGAAAGCACTAGCCGAACGGCTTGAGCAGCAAGCAACATCAGCATCTGGTAGCCGAGCGGAAGCACCACAAGCCACGGTTCCCTTCCATCGAGCCCTCTTCTGCACTCCTCCTGAAGTCGCAGCAGGGAATCATGATCGAGGATCTTCGTCAGATGAAGTACCGATGCGGGATAGCAGAAAGGGCAAGGCCCCCCGAGCGGACGCCTCGCCCGAGCGGATCAACCGTCAATTTTCAAAGGCTATTTTACGAGACTCTCTTCCAAAGCACTATGTGCCTCCAACGATCAGTGAATACAATGAACCACCGATCCGGATGATCATTTGGGTAAGTTTGACAACACCGCTACTCTTTATCAATACACGGATGGAGTGAAGTGCCGAGTTTTTCTCACCACTCTCTCGGGATCGGCTCAACGGTGGTTTCGGAGACTGCCGGACGGATCTATCTCAAGTTTCAAGGACTTCCGCACGGCCTTCCTCCACCACTTCGTGAGCAGTCGGCGCTACCAGAAGACTAGCATGAGCCTCTTCGCCATCAAACAAGAGCCTAGGGAGTCGCTCAGGGCGTACATCCAACGCTTCAACCAGGTGGCCATGGACATTCCAACGGCCACCTCAGAGACAATGATGAACGCATTTACACAGGGCCTGATCGATGGGGATTTCTTTCGATCGCTCATCCGGAAGCCGCCCCGTGACTACGATCATATGCTGCACTGGGCCAACGAATACATCAATGTAAAAGAAGCCCAAGCAGCCCGAAGAAAGGAAATGCCCACTGAACGGACTCTACACGCCGAGCGGAAGCCACACCCTGCTCATCAGCCGCCTAGAGGACCAAGAGCTGAAGCAATCTGCTCCCCCCATGCTAGGTCCCATGTACAAGAGGTAGCAGCCGAGCGGCCCAAGCCGAAGAAAAAATGGACTCCAATGTTCTTCTCATTCCATCGGACGGACACGCACAATACCAGAGATTGTCGGAGCCTTCCCTTGATCGCCCATCCCGTTCCTCGGAGTGGTGGCCGTCGATCACCATCGTCCGACAGGAGACAGAGAACTCAGGGAGCTGATCGGACTATATCTGACCGTCGACAGAGACAGACTCCCAAACGGCAGCATACTCCTAGGCGTGAAGACAATCCTCGGATGTCCAGGGAGCGGTCCAGACCGTCCGCTCGGGAAGAAAAAAATAGGAACAATACTTCCCGAGGAGAGATCAACATAATAGCACGCGGGCCGACCGGCGGTGACTCTAACCGAGCAAGGAAGGCGAGCGTCCGGCAGCTGCAGATCCATGCAGTCGGCTGTAGCCAGGAAAGGGCGAGCGGACCCGAGATCAGCTTCGGGCCCAGGGACTTAGAAGGGGTCGAAGTGCCACATGACGACGCTCTCCTCATCAAGGTGGTAATAGCCAATTATACTATTCACCACATTTTTATTGACACAAGGAGCTCGGTCAATATCATATTCAAAAAAGCCTTCGACCAACTACAAATCGATCGGGCCGAGCTACTGCCCATGACGACCCCCCTCTACGGGTTCACGAGCAATGAAGTTCTGCCGGTCGGACATATCCGACTGGCTATCTCACTGGGAGAAGAGCCGCTCAGGAGGACACGGACAGCAAGCTTCGTGGTAGTCGACGCTCCCTCGTCATACAATGTCATTTTGGGACGACCGGTACTCAGCGAGTTCCGAGCGGCGGTCTCCACCTTCCACCAAAAGATCAAGTTCCCTGTCGAGGGCAAAGTGGGAGAAGTACGAGGAGATCAACTAGCAGCTCGGCGATGCTATGTTGAGATGGTCCGAGCAGAATCCAATTCCGCTCAGAAGACGCCCCGGGTCGAGGTGAACGCTATAACTGAAAAGCCTCCCTCTTTGATTTATGAAGAAAAAGAGGAAGTGCAGATTCACCCGAACTGACCGGAGGCCACCACGTTCATTGCAGCCGATCTGGAGGCAAGCCAGAAGGAGGAAGTGATCCAATACCTACAGAGAAACTATGATATCTTCGTCTGGTCAATGCACGAGCTGCCCGGAATTTCACCGAATATAGCACAGCACGAGCTCCATGTCCGGCCGGATGCTCGGCCAGTGAAGCAAAGAAATAGCGATTTCAGCGCTGAACAGAATGCCATCATCCGAGCGGAGGTGGAGAAACTTCTCGAAGCCGGCCATATACGCGAGGTCCAATTCCCGAGCTGGCTGGCGAACGTGGTATTGGTCTCCAAGCCGGGCAACAAGTGGAGAGTTTGTATCGACTTCCGGGACCTTAACAAGGCGTGCCCAAAGGATTTTTATCCCCTGCCCCGGATTGATCAATTGGTGGACTCCACGGCCGGCTGCGAGATGATATGCATGCTCGACGCCTATCAAGGATATCATCAAGTGCCGCTCGCTCGTGAAGATCAAGAAAAAGTTAGCTTCGTTACGGCCGACGGTACCTACTGTTATAATGTAATGCCGTTCGGACTGAAAAATGCGGGAGCCACTTATCAACGCTTGATGAACAAAGTGTTCAAGGAGCAGATCGGGTGAAATCTGGAGGTATATGTGGATGACATCCTCATCAAGTCTGTCCGAGCGGCCGACCTTTTCAAAGATATGGAGGAGACTTTCCGGACGCTGAGGAAATATGGAGTTAAGCTAAACCCTCAGAAATGCCTGTTCGGAGCAAAAGGCGGGCGTTTCTTGGGATATATAGTGACCGAGCGGGGTATCGAAGCAAATCCCAGCAAGGTGAAAGCCCTACAAGATATGCCGCCTCCAAGAAACTTAAGGGAAGTGCAACGTTTGACCGGTCGGATAACTGCTCTGTCCAGATTCATCTCCAAGACAGCCGACCGGAGCTTACCTTTTTTCAAGATTTTGCACAAGGCCACTAAGTTTCACTGGGACGAAGAGTGTGATAGGGCGTTCGAAGATCTAAAGATGTACTTAAGTTTTCTGCCTGTGCTCGCCAAGACAACCATAGGTGAGCCACTTTGTATCTATCTGTGTTCAAATGAGCAAGCAGTCGGCTCGGCCTTAGTGAGGGCGAGCGGAGAAGAGCCTGTATACTTTTTGAGTCATATTTTAAAGGATGCTGAGTCTCGTTACACTGGGCTCGAGAAGCTGGCTTTCGCTTTGGTCCTCGCCGCGCGGCGCATTCGCCCCTATTTCTTGGCTCATACCATCATCGTCCGGACGAATAGCCCATTGGGGAGAATACTGTTGAATCCCGAAGCGTCCGGGCGGCTCATCAAATGGACTATGGAGTTGAGTGAATTTGATATTCAATACCAACCCCGTTCGGCTATAAAAGTTCAAGCCTTAGCAGATTTCATCACCGAAGTGCAAAGGCCTGAGCCTGAAGCTATGTGGAAGATATGTAACGCCCGAAAATTCTCAAAACTATTTTATAAATATTCTATGATTTTTCTGGTTTTTTTTAGATATTTTTTCAGAATTTTTAGAGTAGCAGAAGTAGCAAAAATAAATAGAAAAGGAAAACGGCCTAAGCGGGGATTGAACCCGAGACCTATGGCTTAGGGATAACGCTAGTAACCAGTTGAACCCAGCAGGGCCGTGCTGAAAGGAAAGGGAATCAATTTTATTTGAGTTGGAGTTAGGCCGGAATTATCACTTAATATAAATAGAAAATAATTAAGTGAGGGTGATATTTTTGGTTTCCACCGTGAACTTCTTCTCCTTACCCTAGCCTCACGCCGCCCCTCTCCCTTCCTCCTTCTTCTCTCGGCGCACCAAGCCAAGGGCCCTAGGAGCACCTCCCGGCAACATCAAAGGCACGAGGACACTCCCCTTCGCGAGAGGAACGCATAGACGCGAGAAGATCATTGAAGAGATCTCTCCTCCGTGAAACCTAGCGATTATAATCGTAAGAAATTACGAACAGGAGGTAAGAAACCCCTCACCTGCAGTATAAGTAGCTCTCATTTGATTGCATGCCTTAGTTTAATAGTTTATAGATTTTTGGGCACATAGGGTGTGCAACAGCGCACACCAAGTGCTTGATCGTATGTTCAGCACAATTAAAATGTGATTTAGGCATTTTAATAGTTTAGTCTAATGCAATAGAAGCATTTAATTAGTATATACAGTTTACTACAGCTTTCATGGGACTAGATGTCCAATGGGTGGGCTCCCACAGTCGCCTCTAGGTTCAGACAACCTAGCTTTAGGTTCAGACAACCTAGAATCAGCCTAATAGTAATACAGTATTCAGTATTTTATTTTCAGCAGTGGCACTGTACAGGATTAGATATCCATTGGGTTGGACTCCCATAGTCGTCCCTAGGTTTAGATAACCTAGTAAACCCTACTAGACTTAGAACTTGCAATCCCGGGTCTAGCTAGGGATGCGCGCACAGCACGTACAGTTGCCAGGGCCCTCAGCAGCATGATTATTATTTTAATCTACTTATGTATACAGTTTTCAAAAACTCACAGTCAGTTATGTGATCAGGATTTAATTCAGTATCAGCTTAGTTTAGTTCAGTTTCAGTTTAGTTCTTCCTGATTGATACTATGAGTTAGCTCCATGTTTAGATGTTGATATGCATGCTATGTTTCAGTATCTGTGCTTAGTAACCTTGCCATGCCATGTTTATTCATGTTCAGTATGTATTTCAAATAGCATGTTTTCAAAACATAAATTGCATCGTATGTATGTTTTTGTGAGTAGATGGTTTCTTACTAAGCGAAAGCTTATAGATACTTTCTTTTCCTTATACTACAGATAAAGGTAAAGGAAAGATGGACTAGCGGAGGCTGGGGAACAATGCGGTGAAGATGTGTGTGGATGGAACCTGGAAGAAGATCTTAGGGAACTTAACAAGCTTTATCTAAATACTAGAACCGTTTTTAATGATTTAGCATTTTGCAATTTAGTTTGTTCATCATTATGAATTAGTTAACCATGTCCTTATTATGTTTAGAACACTTCTTTCATGATGTTAGAATGTTGGTAGTTAGTGTTATAATGTTTTCCAGTTGTTGTAGAGTTTGTAGGAGATTTTGGCACGAACTAGTGCTGAATCAGAGTTTCAGTGCGAAATCAGAAACTCTGATCGATCTATAGATCGATCAGAGTCGAGTTGTGCCTCTGGATCGGTCAGCCGACCGATCCATATGCGAACAGTGAGCACCGAAGCTCATTGATCGGTCAGCCGACCGATCAGTGAGCCACTGGATCGGTCCTACCGACCCATCAGCGTACTCCTGGATCGGTCGGTAGACCGATCCAGTCGCATACAGAAGCATCTCAGCTCATGGATCGGTCAGCCGACCGATCCAGGGTTCTGTCTCCGTGCCAATATCAAGCTGGATCGATCACTGGATCGATCCGACAGCCCAATCGATGCATGGATCGATTGAAATGCCTGATTATAATTAGTAGGACATCAGAGAGGCATAGATTATCTTTCCTAGCATGTGTACAACTCCTAGGTACACCTAGAATGTTAGTTCAGACCCTACAGTAACCAGTTTAGTAAAATTTTAATCAATCCTGCTTTTCCGCAATAGTCATTTAGCACAGCATTACGTAACGATCGGCCTTACAGCCTAGTCAGTAGAAGGCGGGTCGTTACAAGATATTTGTAGACGGATCGTCCACTCGGCTAGGGAGCGGAGTTGGAATACTGCTACTCTCCCCCCAAGGAGAAAGGATGCATTTGTCCGTCCGGCTGGATTACCGAGCTACAAATAATGAAGAAGAATATGAGGCCTTTATAGCTGGCCTACAGGCAGCTCGGCATGTGGGAGCCGGATGGGTAACACTGCATTCAGATTCTCAGCTGGCCGCTCAGCAGCTCTCGGGTACTTTTGAGATTAACAACGCTCGGCTCAAACTCTATGCTGGAGCCTTTGAAAAGCTCAAGACTAATTTCAGGGAAGTCATCATCCAAAAGATACCCCGGGCGGAAAATCAAGCGGCCGACGAGTTAGCCAAACTTGCAAGTTCAATAATGTCGGTCGTCATCCAGCAGCCAATTGAACAAGTTTCTTTAGTGGCGTATGTTGACCGGATGGAGGGCCCCACATTTCCAAATGATTGGAGGACACCCATCATGGAATTTCTCTGCTCGGGAGCTACGCCATCCGATCACAATGAAGCCCAACTTCTCAGGAGGAGAGCCGGTCGGTTCACACTTATTGGGGATCAACTATACAAGAAGGCATTCTCCTGCCCGTTGTTAAAATGCGTAAGCTCAGAAGACGCGGCGTACATCCTCCAAGAAGTGCATCAAGGATCATGCGGAGGACATCCGGGTGGACGGTCGCTGGCTAAAAAGATACTGCTGGCTGGATACTTCTGGCCAACCCTACAAGCAGACGCCGCTCGGACCGTCGCAACGTGCCTTTCTTGCCAGAAGTATCATAATTTCTCACACCGACCGGCAGAAGAAATGAAAGCAGCCACTGTGTCCTGCCCCTTCGACCAATGGGGAATGGATATTGTGGGTCTGTTTCCTATGGCGACCGGGCAGCGGAAATTTCTACTAGTAGCAGTTGATTATTTTTCCAAATGGGTGGAGGCCGAGCCACTAGCCAAGATCACCGAGCAGATGGTCAAGAAGTTCATCTGGCAACACATCATCTGTCGGTTTGGCATCCCCCGTCGACTTGTTTCCGACAACGGGCGGCAATTCACGGGAAAGTTGCTCGAAGATTGGTGCAAAAGCTATGGCATCGAGCAACACTTCACGTCCGTAGCCTATCCCCAAAGCAATGGTCAAGCCGAAGTAACCAACCGGGAGATTCTTCGCATTCTGAGGGTTCGACTCGACCATATGGGAGGAGGCTGGGTGGATGAAGTGCTAGGAGTCTTGTGGGCCATCCGAACGACCCCAAAGGAAGGAACTGGCGTCACACCTTTCCATCTGGTGTATGGTGGCGAAGCGGTCATCCTTGTCGAAGTCGGCGTCGAGTCCGCTCGGATCCAAAATTATGATGGTGATAATGCCGAGCGGAGAAACATGGAGCTGGATTTGATCGAGGAAGAGAGAGCCAAAGCGTCCGTCCGGCTGATGGCGTACCGGCAGCGTATGAAGTAAAATTACAACCGACGCATAATCCCCAGAACATTCCAGGTTGGCGACCTCGTCTGGAAGAAAGTGAAGCCGGTCGGCGACGTTGGCAAGCTGGAAGCTCCTTGGGCGGATCCCTTCAAGGTCATTGAAAAGCTCCGCTCGAGCGCCTATTATTTGGAGGATGAAGACGGGCGGCAGCTGGATCGACCGTGGAGCGCAAATCATCTTCAGCCGTACCGAGCTGGGTGAGAGGTGCGCTAATGTAATTACACATATACTTTGGTAGCCCATGTACTTTAAATGCAGGAATCAACAAAAATGATTAAGGATGGCAAATGGCTTCGCCGAGCGGTCGTGTTAAAGTTAGCCTTAAAGACCGTCGAGCTCCGACGTTAAATATCGAGAGACGAGCCGGCGTCTATAAATAAGCTGAGCGGAAGACCGTCGAGCTCCGAAGTTAAATATCGAGAGACGAGCCGGCGTCTATAAATAAGCCGAGCGGAAGACCGTCGAGCTCCGACGTTAAATATCGAGAGATGAGCCGACGTCTATAAATAAGCCGAGCGGAAGACCGTCGAGCTCTGACGTTAAATATAGAGAGACGAGCCGGTGTCTATAAATAAGCCGAGCGGAAGACCGTCGAGCTCCGACGTTAAATATCGAGAGACGAGCCGGCGTCTATAAATAATCTGAGCGGAAGACCGTCGAGCTCCGACGTTAAATATCGAGAGACGAGCCGGCGTCTATAAACCCTCCGAGCGTATGGGGACAATGAAAACGATCGTGAGTATCCAAGGAACTTGCTGCCAATATCATTCAACTGCCTCTACGTTCCGCTCGACCCAGTACCCAAAGGTACTTAGCATCTGGCAAATGACCTCTACTGTCGAGGAGGAACATTGTATATTTAGCCGAGCGGGGAGATCACGACGATTACTTGTGAAAATCCCTCTGAGGGACACGAGATGTGATAATGGGCGAGCGGATAAACACACAAATTGGCTATGTAAAAAGACGAAGCAAATAAAAGGAAAACATTGCATTAAATTTAAAACTTTAGGCCGAACGACCCAATTACAAAAAAAAGATCATCTCTAGCCGAGTGACCGAATTACAAAATTACTCGATATAATCATAGATGTCCTTAGGGATGTTGTCCAAAAGCGCCACCTGGTCCCCGGCTGGAATAGCGGTAGAGTCCGGAAGAAAGCCCTTCGACTTCAGATACGCGATGGTGGCGGTTATGGCGAGGTCGAAGGCCGTGTACATCCGCTCGCAAACTTTCTCGGAGAATTCCGGCGAGCGGATGTAACTCTGGCGCAGAGCAGCGACTCGGCTCGGCTCGGCCTCCTGGTATTCTTGAAAAGCCGTCTGGGAGGCGGTAAGAGCTTCCTGCAGTTTTTGCAGCTCTACCTTCTGTTTTTCTGCGTCGGCCGAGCGGCCTGCTTTCTCAACACTAAGCTTGTCAATCAGCTCCTTGACCTTCAGCTCCAGGCCCCGAGCCTCCACATTCTTCTTCTCCAAGTCGGAGATAGCTGTGTTTTTCCGAGTGGTGGCCAAGGTCAGTTTCTGGTCGAGCGACTTGACTTATCGCTCAAGCTCGGCCAGATGATGAGCCTGTTCGGCTGCTTTCTTCCGCTCGGCCTCCAATTGAGCTTGAGTCCTTTGGAGCTCCTTCTGCAGCTCCGAATAAGTCGGGCCCTGAGAGCTGGGCGGACCAACTGTCGCCTTCAGTTGGCGAAGCTCTTCGTCCAACAAGGCCAGGCGGTTGGAAACCATAATTTCCTCCACCCATCTCTGACAAGAGAAATTGGAAATTATTAGTGGCCGATCGGAAGGAATGCGTACAAAACTTGTAGAAAATAAACTTACCCCCGTGGCCTGCTGCATATGGATGTTGGCCAAATTCCGGATGGGGATCAGAGCGACGCGTGCCCGAGCGTCAGCCCACATCTCGGCTAAGGGCCCCTTCAAAGTAACAGTGTGCTCGGGCGCGGTCGGTTGGTCTGCTTCCGGCAGCAGCTCTTCAGTAGGAAGGTAAAGAGTGACTCTGATCATCCAGCCATGGCCTGGAGTCGTCTGACCGACTGTTGGAAGAGGATCAGAGCCCGACGTCGAGAATTGAGATTGAAGGCTTGAACGCTGGACCGGTTGAGCGGGTGGGAGAGTGCTGACTGGAACAGCCTCAATGGGGTCCGCCGGCTCGTCCCACTCTGAGGGAGTCCGATCGGACGAAATAGCCTCGACTGCGGGAGCCTTGCCGCGGTCACTTGTAGTAGGTCGTTCGGATTAACTAATGGTCCAGTCAGTCGGACTAATCGCCTCCTGTGACTAGACTTGAAGGGGAGTCAAGTGATCCGGCGGTAAGAACAGGGGACCCTCGTTGTGAGGGGTCAACGTCACGTGGAGGTCAAAGGGCCAGGTAGTCCATCGGAGAAGGTCGGACCAAAGCGGCCGACCGGAGAAAGGGACTGACTGACCGGACAGCCGACCGGTGTTTAGCTGATGGCAAAAGGCGCCCCGAGGGGAGTCGGGGTTCCGGCGCTCATTGAACAGGGTCGTAGGGCTGAGCGGATGGCACGCTCGGCCGAAGACATAAGGCAGCCTACTGCTAACAGTATCCACACAGCACATGACCGAGAATCTTCCAAGTAAACCACTATATATGTCCTGCCGGACGGATGGCGGTGGTTGTTCGGTCGGATGTCCTACAGGGAGTAAGGGGGAAAGGACAAAGGACATCTTTTTCTGACAGTGGGCATGTTCCACGTTCAGGCCATGCTCAGAATCCTGCAACAGAAAGATCCGCTGTCCCATCAGAGACGTGCTTAAACTGTAGCAGTATGGTGTCAGGTAAGCTCCTCTGACAAACCCACACTACGGTATGGGAAAGGACATGTGTACACGTTTGTAAGCGTGTACTCGCTTCTCCACAGCCCTATATAAAGGCCCTCATCCTTCACCGGAGGTATGCGCATTCTACAATTCTTGAGGCCACTTTCTTGTATTCGAGCTTTGCTTGACTTGAGCGTCGGAGGGTCGTCGCCGGGAACCCCCTTCCCGACCCGACTTCGTGCAGGTCCACAGGAGGTCCATGCGGATGGTCAGAGATCCCCGTCAGCAACCGGAGAGCGCCACACACCCAGTGTCCATTGATTCGGCTTTCGGACAGGATCAACATAGTAAAAACAGGGTAAGGAAGCATGGACAATAAATATACCCCAATATAACTTATAAGGCAGGGCGAGAACAAACATTCCAGGAATATTCATAAATAGTTTGTGAAAATATCTGTCGCATGTGATTGTATAACAAATTACTAATTTGGTGAGAAGAATATTTCTAGACTCTTCTGCAGGTACTAGGCGACAAAGAAGGTACATCTGGGGTACAAAAAAGATTCCTTAAAAACTATTTTCTGTAAGGACAGGGTTGACGTCATCTCATAACAAACTCTAACAAACCGGGATCCACTTCATGACTATGGAGGTCACATGAAGCGGTATAAAAAGGGGAATCCTCTCCGTTGGCCAGGTAGGCTCAGTCTCACCACACACATAGTCATCTATTGCAAATCCTAATTTCAACTACTGTTCATCTTCTTCTTCCCACACTAAGAGAGATCACTGACTTGAGCGTCAGAGGGCCTAGCCAGGGATTCTCACCTTGGTCTCTTAGGTCACTGACGATAGTGTTGGCTGGTCTTTTGTGCGCAGGAAGACATTGGAGCTCTAGATCTCAGTATTCTTCATAGGATCCTTACTTCTACCCTTGGATCTTCGCACAAGGAGGTGTTCTGTGGCTTTATCCTTCCGGGTCCGCTTTGGTTTTCTTGGATCGGAAGTCCTCAGTCCTCAAATATTTCTTCTTCATCAACAGTGAGTTCTCTCCCCATCTTTCCATTTTGTTAAGTTTCTCAAACAGGATCAAATTTGGTGTCGTCTGTGGGAATTTCACCTGAATCTGAGATTGCAAGATGGAAGACGTTGGAAAATCGAACCTACTCACTATTAGTCGCGAAGATCTAGATTTCTTAATTAATACTCATGTTCAGAAGGCTCTACAACAACAACAACAAGCTCATACTGGGGCTACTCTGCTAGTAGCTCATAATCCGGCGATCTCGACTACGGATCGTCGAAAGGAAAAGGAGTTGGAAGAAGAAGATCGTGTATATATTACTCCGACCACTATTTCTCCTACTAGACGCCCTCGAGCTTTTCTTCGTACTCCTTTTGAGCAGGAAGGATGAAGGCCTATATTTCAAGAATCCTCTGGCGAGGCACCGAACAAGGAGAAGCGCAAGGCTAAAATGATGGTGGCTAGTGATAGCTCACCAGAAAGAATTATTTCTCCATTTTCTCAAGGTGTAATGGATGATCCGCTTCCTAAGAGGTATCAAAATCTTTAGATCGGTGAATACACGGGAACTACAGATCCAGACGATCATTTATTAAAATTCGAGAACGTAGCATTATAACAACAATTTTCTGATGGAGTAAAATGCCGGATGTTCCTTACAACACTTGGAGGAGCTGCTCAACGCTGGTTCAAAAGATTACCTGAAAATTCTATTCGAAGGTTTAAAGATTTCAAGAAGGTTTTCTTATACCATTTTTCCAGCAACAAGAAGTATCATAAAACTCCATAGAGCTTATTCTCAATTGAACAAGGTTCTAAAGAGACCATTAGAGCCTATATCAGGAGATTCAATCAGGTAGCCATTGATGTAACCAATGCTACCACTGAAATATTAGTAAGTACTTTATCTCAAGGCTTGAATGATAATGATTTCTTTAAAGATCTGGTGAGAAATCCTCCTACCAATTTTGATTCATTAATTGAACGTGCTACTCAGTTTATTAATGTCGAAGAAGCTCAGGCTGCACACAGAAAAAAAGATACTACTTCTTCTCCTGCTCCTGTTAAGGAGAGGGCTCCTGCTCCTGTTCCTCCACTGAGGGGACCCCGAGTAATCCCTCCACCCCATCATCATCCAGAGTATCACCCCCAGGCAGTACAGCATATGGAGATGCAACAAGAAGTACCAAGAAGATGATGCAGTTATCACAAGACTAGCAGTCATCATACCGAAGACTGTTTTGTTTTGAAAAATAGGAAAGCAAATAGGGATCGCTATCAGAGGCGAAACTACTATCAACAGCAATATCCCAGGCAGCAAAGTCCACTCAAGATAGAATACCGCCCGGTCGAACCTCAACAAGGTGTATTACCAACCCTGGTCAGTACAACTCAGGTGCTTGAGAAAATTCAACCTGAGGCTATGATAGCCCGACAAGAAGAGAATAGGAGTAATGTTGCCCGAGGCGGCATTAATATGATCACGGGCGAGCCCACTGATGAAGATTCCAACAGGACCAGAAAGGCACATGCACGAAGACTAGAGATCCATGCTGTAGGATGCAGCATGGAAAGAGCAGCAGGGCCAGAAATCAGTTTTGGGCCCAGAGATCTTGAAGGGGTAGAAATACCCCATGATGATGCGTTAATAATCAAGGCTGTTATAGCCAATTACACTATTTCTTGTATCTTTATAGACACTGGTAGTTTTGTAAATATTATTTTCAAAAAAGCTTTTAATCAACTGAAGATTAACCCAAGCGAGCTTCAACAGATGGTGACTCCTCTATATAGATTCACTGGTAATGAGGTACAACCGCTTGGTCAAATAAAGTTGGCCATATCTTTAGGGGAGGAACCCCTAATGAGGACAAGAAGATCTCACTTCATGGTGGTGGATGCCCCATCTGCCTACAATGTGATACTAGGCCGACCGACCTTAAATGAGTTTAGGGCGGTCGTTTCTACTTTTTGCCAAAAAATCAAATTTGTCGTTGATGACCAGGTTGGGGAGGTGCGTAGCGATCAGAAGACAGCTCGTAAATGTTATGTGGAGATTGTCAGAACCGAAGCCAGTGCCGCTTGGAAAATGCCAAGAATGGAGGTTATTGCCATTCAAGAGAAGCCACCTGTCTTGGTTTATGAGGAGAAGGAAGAGGTCCAGATACAAACTGGCCAACCTGAAGCTGTCACCTATGTCACGGCTAATCTTGATCCTACTCTGAAAACAGAGCTAGTTCAATGCTTGAAGAAAAATAATGATGTCTTTGCTTGGACGACCAAAGAAGTCACAGGCGTTTCTCCTTCAGTAATGGAGCATTCTTTACATGTCTTCCCAGATGCTCTGCCTGTCATGCAAAGGAAGAGGAATTTTAGTATTGAGCAAAATCAGATCATCAAGGAAGAAGTGGCAAAGCTAATGGAAGCTGGTTACATCAGGGAGGTGCAATTCCCTAGCTGGTTGGCTAATGTTGTCCTGGTCTCCAAACTAGGAAACAAATGGAGGGTATGTATTGATATCCATGATCTTAACAAGGCCTATCCAAAGGATTATTATCCATTACCCCAGATCGATCAATTAGTAGATTCTACGGCCGGGTGCGAATATATTTCTATGCTGGATGCCTATCAAGGCTATCATCAGGTCCCTCTTGCTAAGGAGGATCAAGAGAAGGTCAGTTTTGTAACATCTGAAGGTATTTATTGTTATAATATTTATGCCTTTCGGACTAAAAAAATACAGGAGCAACTTATCAAAGACTTATGAATAAGGTCTTCCAGAAATAGATTGGAAGAAATATGAAAGTATATGTCGATAATATTTTAATTAAGTCTCTTCAGGCTACTGATCTCTGCAGGGATGTAGAAGAAACTTGCAGAACATTAAGGTAGTATGGTCTCAAGTTGAACCTGGCCAAATGTTTATTTGAAGAAAAGGTGGAAAGTTCTTAGGTTATATAGTGTCCGAGCGGGGAATAGAGACCAACCCAAGCAAAGTCAAAGCACTTCAAAACATGGAGCCACCACGCAACATGAGGGAAGCTCAAAGACTCACCGGCCGGATCACCACCTTGTCTAGATTCATTTCAAGGTCGGCCGATCGTAGCTTCCATTTCTTCAAAATATTCCAGAAGGCTAACAAATTTCAATGGGATGAAGAATGTGACAAAGCTTTCCAAGAATTAAAAGACTACTTGTCCACCCTTCCTGTGTTGGATAAACCTGTAGTAGGAGAAATCCTATGGGTGTATTTGTCAGCCAATGAAAATGTTGTAGGCTCGGTGTTAGTTTGACAGGAAGGAAAAGAACAACAACCTGTATATTTTTCCAGTCATTTATTAAAGGGAGCTAAGTATCGATATCCTACACTCGAAAAGTTGGCATATGCATTAGTGTTAACTGCCCGGAGATTGCGTCCATATTTTTTAGCACATGTAATTATTGTATTGACCAACAGTACTCTCGAATGGGTGTTACTTAACCCAGAGGCATATGGTCGGTTGATTAAATGGATGACAGAACTAAGTGAGTATGATATACAATACCAACCTCGCTCGGCCATCAAAGTACAATCTCTGGCAGATTTCATTATAGAGGTTTAGGGTCCTGAAGAAGAAAGTACTTGGAAAGTATATGTGGATGGATCTTCAACCAGACAAGGTAGTGAAATTGGTATTCTCCTTATATCTCCAAGGGAAGATAAGCTTCAACTTTCTGTCAGGCTGAATTATATGGCTACTAATAATAAAGCAGAATATGAAGCATTGATAGGAGGGTTACAAGCTGCTCGGCATGTGGGAGCAGCCCGGGTTTACATCTATTCTAACCCGGGTTTACATCTATTCTAACTCTCATTTAGCAGCCCAACAATTATCAGGTAACTTTGAAATCAATAATGACAGACTCAGGTTATATGCTGAGGCATTTGATAAATTGAAGGCTCAGTTTCAAGAAGTAAGTATACAAAAAATTCCTCGATATGAGAATCAAGTAGCGGATGAATTAGCCAGATTGGCCTCTGCTACTTAGCAGATGGTATTCTGCTTTACCGTTCGCCACGTATTCAGCCTGCTCCTTTTTTGTCTATTGATATTTTTCCTTACCTTCTGAAGCTACAAAGCCAGATTCCATTGTTAAAACTAATTCAAAATCTATTGTAAAAAATATCTGCATCAATTTTTTCCAGGTGGCAAAGTCCCCTTCGTATTTCGGCAGGTGGATGCTTGGTTCGACCATCTCATTGCTTCGTTCGGTGGTTAGTCCTCCTGAAGCGCCCTGACTTTGATACCACTTGTAGGAATGTTGGCAACTAGCTAGAAGGGGGGTTGAATAACCCTGTAAAAATAAAACACAACCTTTCCCGACTTTTCAAACTAACACTTGCATATAAAATAGAAAAGCAATAAATCGAAACAGAAAAAGACGAGGCACCAGATGTTTACTTGGTTACAACCAGGGAGGTTGTTAATCCAAGGAAAATGATCGCACTACTATCTCCTTCAGGCGGAGAAGCCTCTTTTACAGAAATGTAGGCACAGAAAGAAAGAAGTTAATCTAAACAGTGGAAGCGCACAAGCATTGTTGCAATTTCTGAATTGATGAAAAGCTTCTAGACCAAGGCTATATTTATAGCCTTGGTCGGGGCGCTTGGAAGGGTTCCGGGCGCCCTAGGGGGATAAATTTTATCCCCCAATATTCAGATCGAGATAAATCTCGATCTGGTCAAAATCATTAGTCCGAGCGCCTTGGGCTGCTCCAGGCGCCCCGGAGTAAAAAGTCAACAGTGGTTGACTTTTTCATCCGGGACCTCTGCTCCGGTTCGGTTCGGCTCGGTCCGGGTCTTCTGCTCCGGATCCGCTCGCTTGGGTGATCTCTGCCATCCGGAAAAGGGCTCACCCGAACCCAACTTCCGGTCTTCTCGAGCGAGCTTCCCTCCGGCTTCTCGTCCCTTGGAATCGCCGCGTGTTTCCTTCTCGTCCGTCAGCGTACTCATCCGTAGTTTTCATCCCTCAGACGCACCGCGTGTCATCCTTCTCGCTAGCTGCGTCTCTTGCTCCTCGAGCACTCTTTCGCTCCGGCTTTCGTCCCTCGGAACCACCGCATGCTTCCTTCTCGTCCATCGGTGTACTCTTCCGCAGTGCCTCGTCCCTCGAACGCACCGCGTGCAGTCCTTCTCGCTAGCTACATCTTCCACTCGACTACCTATGCTCCTAAGCTCCTGCACACTTAGACACAAGGTTAGAAACACACAGGACCTAACTTAATTTGTTGATCACACCAAAACAACCTTGGGGTTCCAGCACAAAGATCAAATTCATTACCTTGAAAGATCTTATCGATGCTATGATCCAGGGGGAGCTAATAGAAAGATCATTTTATTATTAGATAGATTTGCTTGATTTACTATGTAAAATACTGAAAAAAGGGCAGATAACTATAAGGGAATTTTCCAAAATTTTTAGAAATTTTTCGAGAATTTTTCGGAGCTCGTATGACTTAGGTTACGGGGATAAAAACTGGGTCCCGGGAAACCTGTTTAGGCTACCCCATTTAAGTGAGGAAAAGTTTATTTATTTTATTTCTTTTTATTTACTTTCCCTTTTCCCCAACATCGTTTCTTCTCTTTTCACGCCGAAGGCGTTTCTTCTCCCGCGGCACAGTTTCTTCTTCTTCCCAAAACCGCCGTCGTCCGTTTCTTCCTCTCTTCCCCTCCAGTACAAAAGCTTCGAGCCTTTCCCTGCGTTGACTCAATTCCTCTTCGCCTCTGCTCCTTCCCATCGTAGCGCCGAGAGTCGCCACAGAGATCTCTCTGCCACCGAGTCCTAGCTTCCGAGCCGCACACACGCCAGCCATCTTCTCGGTCGTGTCTCTTCCTTCTCCTCTACTCATTGCCGCTGACCCTCGCGGGTTGACACCGGCCATTTGAGCCCTAGCACTGACGCTGACGACTAGAGCACCACCCGACCTCCTCGCGCCTTCACCGCTGTCACCCGATCTCTCCAAACAGCAGACACTGCCCTTATTGCCGTGAGCAGCCAACACTGAGGTAAGCTTCGTTGTGGATCAGTGTGCGTTTTAGGGAGGGTGTGGTTGATTGTTGATGTTGGCGTTAATAAATGGGTTCCTTCAGTGATTGTGATTTAGGGCATTGAAGAAGCAGTGAGCTCCCTCTTCACTGAGCACCGGGGTATCCAAATACCAGCTGCCACACTTGAGGTAATGATTATCTCCAATATATATATAGTTTAAGGATAGGAGCTATACTAGGTTTTGACTGTGGATGAATTCCAGAGAGGGCAATAGCCTCATCGTTGCTTCGACTTTAGTTTCCAGCAATGTGTTGATGGGTTATGTGAATCTGGAATTCGTTAATGTTAACAAGAGGTGCTAATTTAGGTGAAATCATTGAATAAAGTATGAATTGGGAATTTAGTGGATTAACTGTGTTTAGCTATAGATCAAGGTTTAAATTGAATATTGTGGTTAGTTGTTTATTTGTGGTTAGGTTATCTGGTGGTAAGTTGAAGACTGAATTGCCACTAGAATTGATTTAAGTATAGACTTAAATCTAAATGGAATTAATACCCTAGCTTCCTAATCGGATTAGGATTTAGTTTAGCTACTTTTGTTTATAATGAAAATTAGCTAAATTATACGATTTATTACAGGATTCGGATTCGGGACGAGCACTTCGACATTGAGGTTGATTAGCTCAATCTACATTGGAGGCGGGTATTTTGACCTATCTATTTTGATATGTCTTGTTGATATGTTTAGTAGATTTTAACAGGTAGTACTAAATATGTTTATATCTGCATCAACATGTCACTATCTGTTTCCGAGCATGTTTGTTTGTTACTTGTTTAGCGTTCATGCCCTGTTTGTTAATTATGTTATGGAGATAGTGGCATGTCATGCTTTATGATATATCAGACTGGTTAGATACTATACCTAATCTGTGTACCTAGATCATATTATTTGATCCGCGTATTTGATACATGTTTGTTTTTATGAAGGTAGATAGGATCAGGATATTTCTATGCTTAGTGTCATGCACCATCTCGCATGATTGTATGTTGTGCGATAGTCGGCTCCATTATTGTTGAGCGCATCGCCAGTTACATGGGTCTGCACACACAACCACTCATGGGTTAGTGGTTTTTATTCAGGCAGGGTGTGTGCAGCAGGTTGCTCTGTTTGGCTCCATTGGTCCGCTCATGGGTAGTGTGATGCAGCATGATAGTCGACAGGGATCCCTCATCTGGACTGGCTCAGGGAGATGAGAGCATTGCGCTCCCCCACTTATGATTTGGGATAGGAGGATAGGTGTACTCCGACAACATCCCGTCTACTCGGTCGCTCAGGAGCAGTGATGGCAAAGTGCACGGTTGTCACAGCCCTATTCACTCGGTCTCATCATCGTGTGTGAGATGACTGACTGGTGTCAGGGGTGACCAGGATATGTCATTGGCATCATATGCATTATTTGCATTTATTGTTTGTATTTGCTGCACTATATATGCTGCATACTAGATGGATGTATTGTTTGACATGCATACAGGTTTATGATACTCTGGGTCTGACGGCCTTGATATCCCTATACCCAGGTTCTGGTTAGTACAGATACTCCTTACTTTGCAGTTTTACATTTTCTATCTAGGAGACTGTACGCATATTTATTTCTGCTTGATATTATTTACTATGCATGTCAACTAGGTATCCGCTGAGTGTTGGACTCACCCCTCTTCCGTTGATATTTTTTTAGGTTGATACTGTCAGGAGATTCCAGTCGCTAGTTGATGTGCGTAGATTATATACTCTTTTATGCATGTTTTTACGCACATTTACATACTTTGAGCATGCTTGATCTATGCATTTTTATACTTTCAGCTTTCCCTTTAGCATATTTACTCTTTTGGTTCGGAGATCTGCTTTTTGTGCATTTTCTGTACGCAGGAGTCGATTTGGTGAAGAATTTACATCTTTGGGCAAGCCTTGGAGGAAACAAAGGCAGAAAGCACCAGGCCGTGTACCTCACACGGCCCTGCACTGGTATGGAGCTCGGGTCGTGTGGAGTTTGGCACCAACAGAAGTGGAAGATTACATGGCCGTGTGAACCTCACACGGCCGTGTGAGGTTTCCAGAGACTAAGCAGGCTGTGGCCGTGTGCACCACACGGCCGTGTAGCATTTCCAGAGACTAAGCAGACTGTGGCCGTGTGCACCACACGGCCGTGTAGCATTTCCAGAGAGCAGAAGGTTCCTGGCCGTGTGAATCACACGGCCGTGCAGCTTTGGCAGAGGAGGAACTGGACATGGCTGTGTGAATCTCACACGGCCGTGTCACGGGGCCGTGTGGGGGCCCGATTCCCTCCTCTATTTAAACCCTCCTTCATGAATTGAAGGGGGATCTCTTCCCCTTTGGGAGAAGGCAAGATTTGGTGGTTTCCTCCCATTCTTGGGAGGATTTCTGGGCGATTCTAAGGGAGTTCTTGACGATTTCGACTCCGGAGCGAGGATTGGATCCGAAGACGAGGCTTCTTCGTAGATAAGTCTTCTCTTTCCCCCTTTTCTTGGTTTCTTGGATTGGGGATTTAAGAAATGCTTGTAATCTTTATTTTTTCGGGTATTCTTCCTCGATTCATGGAGTAGATCTTGTATTCTAGGATTAAGGGAGTATTTGTATGATGGATTGATGTAATCTCTTATGGATTTGCCATTTTCTTGTTTCAATGACATTGTCTTGCTTGTATCAATTAGATCTTGAATGATTAATGGTGATTTGTACTTAATTCTCATTCTTGATTGATTGTTTGGATTTCTTGTGGACTTTGTAAAGATAAACTCTCACTCGATCATCCGAGGGATCCACGTGACAGGTGCAGGCCCGTGTAAGGACGTTTGAGAGATAATCTTGAAGAGGAAATAGGAATATTCAAGAGAGAAGGATGGATTTTGATATTAGTTTCTTGTATCTTGATAAATTAATAAGTTGTGGGCTTCTATGTTGATATCCGAGGAAGGCATAGTAATAGGTGCGCTTCTGTGTAAGGACAACATAGGTTCACGTCTAATTGATCATATTTAGATACATTTCTCAGTCCTTAGCCGGTTATCTATTGCAAGAGAGAACCGGCAACTTTCTACAAGTGTTTGGCAATTGAGGGATAAGAATTGGTGAACCATTTACATTCAAGAAATCTTACAAAGAAACCGAAACTCCTAGAATCTCCCTTATTCATAACCCAAAACACTAAACTCTTGTTAGTTGATCTATAATATTAGATTTGTTTACCTTCACTTTGCATTTAAAATGATTGGATAGTTGTTTAGCTAATTCGCATTGAGACATTTCTAGTGCTTATTCCAGTCCCTGTGGATACGATAATCTTTTATATTACTTGCGACATTTCCGTACACTTGCGGAGAGCGAACAAGTTTTTGGCGCCGTTGCCGGGGACTGCGCTATAACATTAGGAATTATCAATTGAGTTAGACTAAACATAACATTTGTTTTCCTTTCATATTGCATAGTTGTAACTAATCATTAGATTTCTGTTTTTACTTTCTTGTATAACTTTTACTTCTTGCTAATTCTTTGTGTACAAATTCAATTCTACATTTTTTATTCTTTTATTTTTCTTTTTTTGTTGAATTGTCAATTGCTATCTTGTTCTTGTGTATGCGAAGATCTAGCTTTGCAGGGGAATTATTTCCTTTTGACCCTGAGATTGACAGAACTTTCCATAAAAGAAGAATTCTGCAAAGGCAAATAGAAGAACAAGAATATCTAAACATGGTGTGCAAGTCACTAGGAGATTATGTAGCTCCGAAGTCTGCAAAACAAATGGGAGCGATTGTTTACCCTAACATACAAGCAAGAAATTTTATACTCAAACCATCTTTTGTTTCCATGGTTCAAAAAACTCAGTTTGGAGGATTGGAGATTGAGAACCCTTATTCCCATTTGATGGAGTTTTATAGATATTGTTATACTTTGAAATATGAAGAAGTTTCATCTGATATTGTTCAGCTGCTTGTTTTTCCTTTTAGTCTGAAGGATGCTGCAAAAAGATGGTATAATTCTCTAAAGTCTCAAAGTATCAAAACATGGGATGAGTTAGAGCAAAAATTCCTTGACCAATATTTCCCTCCAAGGAAAACTACTTATTTGAGAAGTCAAATTTTAAATTTTAAGCAATTGGATGGAGAAAAATTATACCAAGCATGGGAAAGATATTCTTCTCTTCAGCAGTTATGTCCACATCATGGAATTGAGAAATGGTTAATTATGCATTTGTTCTATGTTGGGCTTTCTTTCTCAAATAAGAATCAACTGGATTTAGCATCTGGAGAATCATTCTTGAAAAAAAGTCTAGAAGAAACTTTTGAGATAGTTGGCAGAATTACGCAAAATTCCAATGATTGGGCAGAGCAAGGTAGCTCATTCTTAACAATGGATATCATTAGGGAAAAGGATGACGTTGAAAAAGGGCTTATTTTGAATCAAAACGATTTCCAAACATTATTTCCTTGGTGCTGTGAATCATTATCAAAAATGTTTGGTGAAAAAGCATTTTCAACAGAGAAGGGGGTATGTCTTGGTGATCTTAAGGAGGATGATCTGTCTTTATATAATGAAGAGTTTTTAGAAGAAAGCTTGGCTAAGGAGGAGACTATGTTGATAGAACAAGAGCCAGTTTTACCAGAAATAGTACCACCTCAACTTGAACTTAAACCATTGCCACCAAATCTTAAGTATGAATTTCTTGGGCCAAATTCTACTTATCCAGTTATAATTAATGCTCAGTTAAATGAGTTTGAAACAAAGAGACTGTTGGATGAGTTAAGGTTACATAGAAAGGCCATTGGATATACAATTGATGATATAAAAGGGATTAGTCCATCTCTCTGTATGCATAGAATTTTACTTGAAGAGGGGTACAAGAACTCAATTGAGCATCAAAGGAGACTAAATCCAAATTTAAAAGAGGTAGTAAAGAAGGAAGTGATTAAACTTCTTGATGCAGGGATTATTTACCCAATTTCGGATAGTGAATGGGTGAGTCCAGTCCACGTGGTTCCAAAGAAAGGAGGAATGATCATTATCAAGAATGAAGAAGATAAGCTAATTTCAACACGAACAGTGACGGGGGTGGCGAATATTCGGAAGTTGAATAAAGAAATAAGGAAGGATCATTTCCCTTTACCATTTATTGATGAAATGCTTGAAAGATTAGCTAAACATTCCTACTTTTGTTACTTGGACGGATATTCTGGATTTTTTTAAATTCCAATTCATCCTCAAGACCAAGAGAAGACTACTTTTACTTGTCCCTATGGTACCTTTGCTTATCGTCGGATGCCATTTGGGCTTTGTAATGCTCCAGCCACTTTTCAGAGATGCATGATGGCAATTTTTTCAGATTTAATAGAAAAAATTATGGAGGTTTTCATGGATGACTTCTCAGTTTATGGAAATGATTTTGATTCTTGTTTGTCAAATCTTTTTACTGTTCTGAAAAGGTGTGAAGATACAAACCTAGTGTTGAACTGGGAAAAATATCATTTTATGGTTAAGGAAGGAATAGTTTTGGGGCATAAAATTTCAGAGCGTGGTATTGAGGTTGACCAAGCAAAAGTGGAAGTAATAGACAAATTACCCCCACCCATCAATGTAAAAGGAGTTAGGAGTTTTTTGGGACATGCTGGTTTCTATAGACGTTTTATTAAGGACTTTTCAAAGATTTCCAAGCCATTGACTAATCTGTTGATTAAAGATGTTGAGTTTTGTTTTGATAGCGATTGTATTGAGGCCTTCAAAAAAATCAAGAGTGCTCTTACAATAGCTCTAGTCATTCAAGCACCTGATTGGGATCTTCCTTTTGAAATAATGTGTGATGCTAGTGATTTTGCTGTAGGAGCAGTTTGGGACAACGAAGAAATAAGATTTTACATGCGATCCATTATGCGAGTAAAACACTTGATGCAGCCCAAGTAAACTATTCTACTACAGAAAAAGAATTATTGGCAGTGATATTTGCTATTGATAAATTTAGATCCTATCTAGTAGGATCAAGAATAATAGTGTATACTGATCATGCAGCTATTCGGTATCTACTTGGAAAGAAAGATGCTAAACCCAGGTTAATCAGGTGGATTTTACTTTTGCAAGAGTTTAACCTTGAGATTAGGGATAAGAAAGGAGCTGAAAATGTAGTAGCGGATCATTTGTCTAGAATATCTCAAAAGTCAGAAAATGAGGTGGATTTTGATTTACCTATTGATGACATATTCCCGGATGAACACTTATTAGCTTTATCAAGTGTGAAAATTCCTTGGTACGCAGATTTTGTGAATTTCCTTGCTAGTGGAGTGTTACCTCCGGATTTTTCTCATCAACAAAGGAAAAAGTTTTTTTCAGAAGTTAAGAATTATGTTTGGGATGAACCTCTCCTATATAAGAAGTGCAATGATGTGATTTATCGAAGATGTATACCTGAAGAAGAAGTTAGAGATATCTTGTTTCATTGCCATTCTTCATCCTATGGAGGACATTTGGGTAGTTCAAAAACAATTACAAAAATTCTTCAGGCAGGATTTTATTGGCCAACTTTATTCAGAGATGCTAAGTTGTTTGTTCAGTCTTGTGATCAATGTCAGAGAACTGGGAATATAACTAAAAGAAATGAAACGATGTTAAATTACATTCTTGAGGTTGAGTTATTTGATGTTTGGGGAATTGATTTCATGGGACCTTTCCCTCTTTCATATGGGAATAGGTATATTCTTGTGGCAGTAGATTATGTGTCCAAATGGGTGGAAGCTGTGACATCTCCTACGTGCGATGTGAAAACAGTTATCAAATTATTTAGGAGTATTATCTTTCCAAGATTTGGGGTGCCAAAGGCAGTCATTAGTGATGGAGGATCACATTTTATAGAGAAACAGTTTGAAAATTTACTTAGAAGATATGGAATGAAGCATAAAGTAGCAACACCTTATCATCCTCAAACTAATGGGCAAGCTGAGATATCTAACCGGGAAATTAAGTCCATATTGGAAAAGACTGTATCTACCTCAAGAAAGGATTGGGCGTTGAAATTAGATGATGCTTTATGGGCATATCGGACTGCTTATAAAACTCCTATTGGGATGACCCCATTTCGATTAGTTTATGGTAAGCCTTGCCATCTTCCAGTTGAACTAGAACATAAGGCTTATTGGGCAATTGCAAATTTGAATATGGATTTAAAGGAAGCAGGGGAGAAAAGGAAGCTTCAGTTGAACGAACTTGATGAATTAAGGATGGATGCATATGAGCATGCTAAATCTTACAAAGAAAGGACGAAGAAATGGCACGATCAACACATTCTTCGTAAAGACTTTAATGTAGGAGATTTGGTTTTGTTGTTCAATTCAAAATTAAAACTTTTTCTTGGGAAGCTAAAGTCAAGGTGGACGGGTCCATATGAGGTAAAGAAGGTTTACCCTTTTGGAGCTGTAGACATTTGGAACAAAGATTTTGGGATAAGTAAGGTAAATGGTCAACGTCTGAAAAAATATATTCATGGTACGAAGATAAAAGAGGTACAAAGGCTGTATTTTTCTGAACCCCGCCCTCCAGACTGAACTCTTTTGGCTAGTATAAATTCATTTTGTTGGTTTTTACTTGTTTTTTATTTGGTTTTCAGTTTAGGTGCAAGACAAAACCCGGCCGTGTGCTATACAAGGCCAGGCAAAGGTTGCAGGGAAGGGAAGTGCTGGGGCCGTGTCACCCAAACACGGCCGTGTAAAGAATCCCGAGGAGAAAGATGGAGAGGCCGTGTCCCAGACACGGCCGTGCGAAGAAACCCGTGAAAGAGGAGGTTTAGGTCGTGTCCCAGACACGGCCCGTGTCTGGAATCCAGAGAAGAAAGGGAAGGGGGCCGTGTCATAGACACGGCCGTGCGATGAGAAATGAACATGGCCGTGTGATATCACACAGCCTGATCCACATCTTTTTAAGGAATTAGGGCACGGGGTGTGGGGCGGCACACGGCCGTGTACCGCCGCTTGTTCCCTTTTCCTACCTTCCCATTTCTAAAGGTTTAAACTACTTCTTCTAATTTTTCCTTCTCATTCTTCTTTAGGAGATTTGATTTTCTTTCATGGAAAACGTGATTGAGGATATTTCGGCCACAAGAAAAGGGAAGGAGAAGGTGGTTGCAAGAAAGGAGAGGAATGTTTGCTTTAAAGGTATTTCTAATGACTTTGGTATTGTTTTCTCTAGTGATGAGCAACGGTATAGATATTCTTCTTTATGTAAACGACCTCTTTTAGGCACTAGGTTTCTTGATGTTGAAACTTTAGAAACTTTGGGGTTTAAGGAAGATTTAGTTTGGCTATTTGAAAGGATAGGATGGAGTGGTTTAGTGAACATGAAATATCCTACTTATCCTCGAATTGTTTTTGAATTTTTAAGCTCAATAGAGGTTGATAATGTTCAAGGTGGGGGGAAGTGTAAATTTCGTTTGTTTAATGAAAGTTATGAATGGACGTTGGAAGATTTTAATACTTGTTATGAATTGCCAAAGAATGAGCTATGTGTGATTTTGCCCCAATTTGAGAATTCACGTTTTTGGCAACAAATTTCTGAACAACCGCTATTTGATCCTCATAATTCTAGAGTTTCCCAAATTATCAATCCTATTTTTAAATATGCTTACTTATTCATGAAAAACACTGTATTTGGAAGGGAGGACAAAGAGGGATCAATAAGACTCGTAGATTTGTATTGTTTGTGGGCAATGGTCGGAAATGTTCAAATTAATTCTGGTTATTTCTTTCTTAAACATTTGGCAAAATTAGGAAAATCAAATTCTACCACACCTATTATTTTAGGGGGATTACTTACTCAATTGGCCTTAGTATTAGGATGTGATTTGAATGAATTAGAGGTGGTGGAGAGTTCTTGTACATTGGATTTGAATTCATGTTTAGCAATGAAAATGATTAAGCATAAAGAGCATGGATTTAGTTTAGTCATTAAAAATGGTTTCCCTTTAAAATTGTCCAATCATGATTTTACTACAATTCATAATAAAGAGAATTGGTGTTTAAAGTTAGCTAGGCAACAATCTAGAGCTTTGTCATCTTTTACTCCAAGAAATGTTTCTAAGGGTAACCAAGAGATTCATAGTTTTATGTTTCAAGAACTTAATTCTGCTTTAAAGAATATTCATAGTGATTTAGATTCAACTTATGAATTTCTTGAGAATAAGAAGCTTATGGAGGAGGAACTATTTAAAAAATTACAAGATTGTTTTAAGAGTGAGAGAGAATTGTGTGATAAGATTTCTAAAATGATGAATGCTTATAAGGCTAAAATGGAATTTCATGAAGATCTTAGAGGTTTTATGAGATATGTGCAGGATGATATTGATAAATTGTTTGAGTATCATAATTTTTTTCAGAAACGAAGTTAAATGGTTTGTTAAAGATTTTGCATTTCTTTTCCCTGATTTTCCACCTCCTCCACCATATTGATTTCATCGGGACGATGAAAAGTTTAAGTCTGGGGGGGTGTCATGTTCAGTTTTTAGTTTTTGTTAGTTTTTCATGTTGGTTCTTATTTTCATTGCTTGTGTTGCTTTATTTTGCTTGTTTTTGAAATAATCATGGCAAAAAAAAAAAAAATTGAGAACATCAATCTTCACTTATATGCTTTCTTGGATTCAAGTGAAATGTTAGCACGATTATTGTCTTGATTCATGATGTTCGAATGATGCTAGTAGTAAACTTTGTGTAGTTCCTTTTTCTATCTTGGGAAGCATTAATAAGCTAGAATCTTATAGTGATGAGTTTTAGTTTTGGTTCAACCTTAAGGATTCTATCTTCACTACACTTGAGCCTGATGCTTGAATAGTTGATGTCATTGAAATAGTCATGATTCATCTTGGTTGCTTAGTACTTGGTTTCCATGGTGATTTCTCAACTTTCATTTTGGTTACTGGATGAGGCTCAAATCATTAAAGCTCATTTAGAAAAATTAAAATATCCCAACATGTGTGCTAAAAGTACATTTGTGAATAAGTTTTGCACAATGCAAACGAAAAAAAAAATAAGGGATATAAAAAACAGTTGTCATGAGTGGAATCTAGCAAGTCACCCCTTTGAGACCGAGTTAGGTTACTGGGGAAATGACTGTTTAGCTTCCCTTGAGATTGAGCACACCTTTGAGACCTTGGGTTAGTTGAGAAATATGAACCAAGTGAATGGTGAGTAAGTGCCTATCACTGGTTACTTGTCTTTCACTGGAAACATTAGGAATTCAAATTTGATGACGACTTGACTAGGACATGGATTGAAACTTGAAGGGTGTTGAGTTACTTTTACACTGTGCACAAGATTCTTATGCTTGAACCATACTTTACTTGTTTCTATGATCTTGCTTGTTAATGAAACTTTTTGATAGAGTTAGGAAAGTGCACTAGGTTTTATGAATGTATTGTAGAACATATGAATTTAGACTGCGGCATTTTGCTTGAGGACAAGCAAAGGTTTAAGTCTGGGGGTGTGATGTGCGTAGATTATATACTCTTTTATGCATGTTTTTACGCACATTTACATACTTTGAGCATACTTGATCTATGCATTTTTATACTTCCAGCTTTCCTTTTAGCATATTTACTCTTTTGGTTCGGAGATCTGCTTTTTGTGCATTTTCTGTACGCAGGAGTCGATTTGATGAAGAATTTACATCTTTGGGCAAGCCTTGGAGGAAACAAAGGCAGAAAGCACCAGGCCGTGTACCTCACACGGCCCTGCACTGGTATGGAGCTCGGGCCATGTGGAGTTTGGCACCAACAGAAGTGGAAGATTACATGGCCGTGTGAACCTCACACGGCCGTGTCAAGATTTGAAGCCAACCAGAGCAGAAGCCTTACATGGCCGTGTGGATCTACACGGCCGTGTGAGGTTTCCAGAGACTAAGCAGGCTGTGGCCGTGTGCACCACACGGCCATGTGAGAGAGTGGTGGTCGTGTGCACCACACGGCAGTGTAGCATTTCCAGAGAGCGAGGTTCTGGCCGTGTGAATCACACTAGTGCAGCTGGCGGAGGAGGAACTGGACATGGTGTGAATCTCACACCGTGTCACGGGCCGTGTGGGGCCCGATTCCTCCTCTATTTAAACCCTCCTTCATGAATTGAAGGGGATCTCTTTCCCTTTGGGAGAAGGCAAGATTTGGTGGTTTCTCCCATTCTTGGGAGGATTTGGCGATTCTAAGGGAGTTCTTGACGATTTCGACTCCGGAGCGAGGATTGGATCCGAAGACGAGGCTTCTTCGTAGATAAGTCTTCTCTTTCCCCCTTTTCTTGGTTTCTTGGATTGGGGATTTAAGAAATGCTTGTAATCTTTATTTCTTCGGGTATTCTTCCTCGATTCATGGAGTAGATCTTGTATTCTAGGATTAAGGGAGTATTTGTATGATGGATTGATGTAATCTCTTATGGATTTGCCATTTTCTTGTTTCAATGACATTGTCTTGCTTGTATCAATTAGATCTTGAATGATTAATGGTGATTTGTACTTAATTCTCATTCTTGATTGATTGTTTGGATTTCTTGTGGACTTTGTAAAGATAAACTCTCACTCGATCATCCGAGGGATCCACGTGACAGGTGCAAGCCCGTGTAAGGACGTTTGAGAGATAATCTTGAAGAGGAAATAGGAATATTCAAGAGAGAAGGATGGATTTTGATATTAGTTTCTTGTATCTTGATAGATTAATAAGTTGTGGGCTTCTATGTTGATATCCGAGGAAGGCATAGTAATAGGTGCGCTTCTGTGTAAGGACAACATAGGTTCACGTCTAATTGATCATATTTAGATACATTTCTCAGTCCTTAGCCGGTTATCTATTGCAAGAGAGAACCGGCAACTTTCTACAAGTGTTTGGCAATTGAGGGATAAGAATTGGTGAACCATTTACATTCAAGAAATCTTACAAAGAAACCGAAACTCCTAGAATCTCCCTTATTCATAACCCAAAACACTAAACTCTTGTTAGTTGATCTATAATATTAGATTTGTTTACCTTCACTTTGCATTTAAAACGATTGGATAGTTGTTTAGCTAATTCGCATTGAGACATTTCTAGTGCTTATTCCAGTCCCTGTGGATACGATAATCTTTTATATTACTTGCGACATTTCCGTACACTTGCGGAGAGCGAACACTAGTCCCCTCCAGATTTCGATGATTTTCATATGGACCTTTTTATTGATATTTCTTAATATATAGTTGTCTATGTTTTGGACTTATGTTGGTTTTACTTTATGGAAATTGCGTTATCTTTATTGTCGATGAGTTTTATTTAGATGTGTTTTTGCTACATCCTTGCCTGAATGACAGAAGATGTGAGTTCGTTGTGATTTGTGTTTTATGTTTTATGGGTGTAGTCGAGTAGAATATCAGATTTAAGCTTTATGGGTGTAGCTGAGTAGGATTTTTGAGATGGTTTATCTTTATCGTTGCATTAGTTTAGTTTACTATTAAACTGCGTGGTGATTGCTTATATGTTCTATGTATATTCTGGCCGTGTTGGCCGAGGTATCTGGATGATGTAGTAAAGTTTCAAATTGTCACCTGTGCAGGGGAGATGCTGCCAAAATTTTTCCTTACAGGGACTTTCCCGGGGCGTGACATACTACTTTCTTTATTTCTGCCTAGATTAGGATGGTGAGATAATGACTTAGGCTTGATTGACACTTGATGAGTTAGGCCAAGGATTTTCAAAAAGAAAGTTAAGCATTAAATTTCATTAAAAGACTTTGTCTAGAAGTGATCAATCCTCCGATAATAAAAAAGACCCCTATACCTCACCACAGCTTGAAAACCGATTATCAAAATGAATATTTAACATACTAACTGTTAAACCTAAGTCTAACTCAAATGTAAATTAACCCTTAGATTTCAAATTAAATTGAAAATAAAACATCTCACAAAAACCTAAGATTCCCTGATTGATAATCTATAAAAGGGAGAGATCAATTTAAGTTAAAATTAAGAATTCATTTAAATCAAACTTAAACTAAACTTAATCAAACCTAATTCAAAATTAATCAAACTAATTAAAATAATTAAATTATTTAACCTAACTCAAACCAAGTAATTAAATCACTTAACCTAACTCAAACTAATAAATTTAATTAATCAATTTACTCAATCTAACCTAAAACCTAATTAATTCAATTCATCTAATTCAAACTTAAATATTTTTTAAAAAACCCTAATTAATTTTCAAAAACTTTAATTAATTTTTTAAACTTTAATTAATTTTCAAAACTTAGCAATTTTTAAAGCTTAATTAATTTTCAAAACTTAATTAATTTTCAAAACCTAATTAATTTTTAAAATTTTAATTAATTTTTAAAATTTAATTAATATTCAAAACTTAATTAATTTTTAAAATCTTAATTAATTTTTAAAACCTTAATTAATTTTTAAAACTTAATTATTTTTTAAAAATTTAAACTTAAAAGCAACTTAAACGTTAAGATTAACTTCATCTCACATAAACTCATAATTTTAACATTTTTAATAACATAGAATGAATGAGATGGAAATTTAGAAAGTTCAATCTACCCAAAATTGTTGATATATAAAGCATGAAGATAATTATAACTTACTTGAGTTTAGTATACTTAGAAGACAATTAGGGAAGTACAAGGTAGCATAAGTTGGTCTATAATTTCCTTTTCTATAAGTCTTTAATTTCTACTTTAAAAATTTATTTTCAAAATTTCTGTTTTTAAAATTAATATGTTTTAAACTTTAAACCCTATCTTTCCAAAATCAATCTTTTCAAAATTGAGCTATGGATTTAGACTAGGTTATCCCCTAGAAAGAATTATCATATAGATTCAACCTAAAGGTTCGGCGTTTTATTAAGGCTAATAGATGAAGTATATTTAAATATTATCTTCAAAATTAATCATTTTATTTTACACATGCTTAGACTCTATGGTGTTACTCATGCATTACCTAATCTTTCAAACTTTTTTAAACAAAACAATGATATAAGTACTTTTGTATTCAAAATTTTTGTTCAAAACAAATACTTACAAGTTTAACTAAGGCATTAATTGAGGCGGAGTTTCTTATATTTTAAAAATTATTTTTAATATATGTCAAAGGGGGAGAAAAATAATTGAAAGTTAAGTATCAAATTATGCTTTTTCAAAATCAAGTTCTTTTTTAAAATTTTAAAAGTTAAGTTTTGTGAAAACTAAGTATTTTCAAAGCTAAGTTTTTTAAAGTTACGACTTATTTTTCATGGGAGCTTAAGTTTAAAATATTTAGGAAAACCTTGAAAAGTGTACTTAGAAATTGTAAACTTTGAAAAAAAATTGAAAAAATTTACTTATTTATGTTTTCTGTTATTCTTAATATGTTATACTTCACTTAACTTTAAATTTTGTTATCATAATTAAAAAGAGATAGATTATTGGTGCAAGAAACACCAGATCATCAAACCTAAGTTTTTATAATAGCAAAGGGTTCAAAGTTAAGGTTTATTTTTGTTTTAACAAATATGACTAAGTGTGCAAGAAAGTCTTAAGTGATCTTATGCAAGATGAAAGTCCTAGTTGAAGTTAGCAAAGAAGTCTTAATGGATACTAGACAGGTGGAAAGTCCTAATTATGGCTAGACAATGAAGTTCTGGTCTGTGGTACTAGGCGAAGTCTTGGCAAGTCGAGGACGTCAGGAAAAAAATCCTAAGGTTGAGGACACTAGATGAAGGTCTTAAGAGTCGCGGACACTAGGCGAATGACTGGACGGATCAGGGTTCAAACATCCAATGAAAAGCCTTGAAGGCTTTGATGTTGAGCAAAAGTCCAAACTGTCTGGAGGACCGATTTGTCAAAAAGTAAATTCTCCTGAGAGGAGTAGGTGAGGATGCGTTTCCCATTGAGGGAACAGTAGACATCAGTTCGACCTAGGTTTTTAGAGAAATCCAAAAGTCATGACCAAACAGTCCGGAAATTATCACACGCATTATTACTATTTTTTTCATATTATTGCTTGTCAGCCTAACCTTATGATGCAGGAAAACAAAAGGATGAAAAAGGGGCTCTAGGCGCCTAGACCTTGTCTGAGCGTCTGGAGGTCTGAGCGTCCGGAGTTGCTCCAGGCGCCCGGACAGGTGGATAAGGCACCCTGATGACGAGCTAAGGTGGCGCTCATTGGCTGGCCAGCACATGTCAGGCCCAGGCGCCCGAACCAATCCGAGCTCTCGGAGATAGATAAAGTTTACGGGATAAACTTTCGACGATGTGCAGCTACGTCAACACACTCCAAACGTCCAGGGATGGTTCCAGGAGCCTAGAGATGTCCTATAAAAAGGCCTTCGAACAATAACTTTATGACATCAATTCCAACGATCTTTTCTCTTGCGTGTTGCTCAAAAGATGACTCTACGACGCTATAACGTTGCTCCGACGACCGAAAGCATGAATCTTCAAATCTGTAGTTATCGGTATAATTTAATTTGCAGTTCTTAAAATATTGCAAGTCTGTACTTGTACTTATTCAGATTCATTAGTAGATTGTCCAATGAAAACACTCTCAAGTATCGGCCTTGAAGTAGGAATCGCCACAGACTCTAGACTAAATAAAAAAAACTTGGTTTTTGTTTTTGTTCTCTTTCTTATTTCCGCTTCGTTATTCTGCATTTTATGAAAATATGAAAAAATTATGAGTGTGATTCACCCCTCTTTGGCACTTTCAATCCTACATTGTTAGCTAGTCTTTTGTATTTCTGAAACAGTTAGTAATCTTCAAACATTGTGCTCTTAATAAATTGCTATTCAAAATAAGAGTGATTACATAAAATCAATAGGATTTGGGAGAATATACGTACCATATTGTTCTTGAATTAGACAAGTAGTATGTGCAAACGAGAAGGTGAAAATATTCTCTACCCATGCCTTCTCAGGAATAAATCTATATAATTTAACTATCATCATGTGCTTACTGTATATCACAACTATTGATAGTTACCTAGTTACCCTAATCACTCATGAGATCTATCACGTCTCAAAATTGGTCTAAATTCTACTTTTATATCTAGTTAGACATATAAAATTATAAATGAAACTGTAATATAAAAAATAATAATAACAAATAATTTTTATATCTTTGATAACTTTATTGACTTTTAAAAAATGATTGTTAATGCAATTAATCTTCAATGTCAAATTTTTAATTTTCTTTCATACAAATTATCTCCTCATCTTTTATAAAAAAAAAATAATAATCATCTGAATTCTGAATTACTAGCACGCATATATAAATGAGAAATAAATATTAAAATCAAACAATTTCATAACATTAGATTTAGATAATTAACTAACCATCGAAAACAATAGGAGAAGAAAAAGAATATCTCCCTCCTTTTGCTTTCATTCTGCCATCGTTGCTCTGACAAGGTAATGACATTTTTAATCCAAGTGTCCCGATATCTTTGCAACCATTGGTAGGTAATGTTGGTTTTCATACTTGGTTCGTCGTCAAAATAGAATTTTGATGGGTTGAAGCTGAGAGATTGCATTTTGTTGATTTAAATGTACACAAATAAAACTACTTTAGCTTCAATTTAATTCAAGCTTATTTATGATCAACATGTAAAATGATTCATGAAGAAAAACGTTCCACTAGAAGAATAACATCAAGCACCAACTTTGTAACAAAAAACGTGATGATATCAACTATAGTATAAGTATTTAAACGAAATAAACAAAAGTTTTTTCCATCAATCCAAAGAAATAACTACTTTTCGATTAGTAAAACAAAATAAATAGACTACATTCGCCAGAAAAAAATTCGCCAGAAAAGGCAAACGAGTTCAGAACTATAAAACAGAGTACATTCTAGTAAAAGAAAATTAAGTCTAGAGTACATTGTAGTAAAAGATAATTAAATTTATCTCAGACGCTTCTCAAAAGAAATAAATCACAAGATCAAATAAATCACAAGACCAAGGGAAATAAAATGGAGTACATGATTTTAGAGTGGGGGAGAATGATATTCTATTAGGATATCATGAGAAACATCATGAAAAATCAGTGAATTGGCAAACCATGACTTTCACATCACTTAATTTCCCCCAAATCAAAAAAAAAAACCTCAATTAACAAAAGAAACTACGAATCAGACAAAAACAAAACAACTGATCTAAGGATGAACAGATCCGAAGAATACTTAAGATCTAACTAAAAGGCATCAAATGAATACTTGTGTTCATTATCTATATTTTGTCAAGTACAGAGATTACATATGCATTAAAAATTTAGTAAATTTCTTAATCGTTTTCACAAAGTAAAAAAAGAAACATGATATCCATTTACAAAAACATTATCTAAATACACAAAATTTGGGATTCAAACAAATATTTCTAATGTCTAAATGGACGAGTCAAGATCTTTCATAAAATATTGATCAACTTGTTAATAATTTGGGAATGCAAAAATTACATTTCAGAAACATCAATATAGCTATTTCATCCTGATAATTCCTACAAATGCTAATAAATAATGCTTCCAAAAGCATGTTTTTGACAATCTGGAAGAGCACAAGTACAGGAAGCATATATTTACTGCTTTGCACCTGTTTCTGAAGTAGGAAGGCTTTCATCTTTGAGCTTCTAGAGACCTCAGAATCATCTATCCCCACGAGTCCGTTTCTTAGACTTGTGTTTTTGTGTTTTATTCGGTGACTTGTCTCCTGTTGTGGTGTTTAACGTACCTTCTTCCTGCATCTCCCTTTGAATATCGCTCGTTTTCAAACTACTGCAGAAATTCCAAATAGTTCTTCAAATGATAATGGATTAATGGAACAAAGATCCATTAAACTCAGCCAGTCTTGAGTTGAACCACAAAAGAATAAACCTGAATTTTCTTATAAACAATTCTTGAGTTCATAATAAGTAGATTCTAGAGTTTTTTTTTTTAAACTTAGACAAGGTTTGAACAAGCTTACAAAATCAACCATTTGACAGTAAATATCCATAAACTAACTGACCAAATTGAAATGTTCGAGAAACAAAATTAAACCTGTCTGCATATGATCCATCTTCTGTGCCATGTTTTGATAACCATTGGATGCATCCAGTGTTCGATGGAAGCAATGATCCCGATATGTGAAGTATTTCCTCATCAAAACTGAATGAAACAAAGTTGTTGAAGTTTGCATATTCATATACTATACGTTCATGTAGATGAAAGACGAGACAATGTGTAATGTAGATTTATCACCATTCTTAACATGATCAAACCATATTTCTAGATTCCACATAAACCATAATTATAGGAAGTAAGAAACTTCAGGAGGAATTAAGAACTGAAATTAGCTATTATCACATAACCAGATGGAAGAGCGAATGATGCAGACAGTATAAGAAAGTATATCATACTAGGGGATATACAATAATAATTCAACGTAATGTTAAGTAGTTAGAAGACTGTTGTAATTTACTGTGTGCATATCCAAGAATATTGAAATAATAATTTCAAGGTTCTCACACTTTGACAGGCAAATATGATATAATCATACCCTAATTTAGATTTGAAAGTTGACGCAAACATTCTGTATCATGTATTGTGTCTATACTTTCTATCATGTGAACAGGCTACAAAGTCTGTTCATTTACTAGAACTATATTATGATTAATTATTAGGCAGAATCAATGATGCTCACCTTTTAACTTGAAAACGTATCATACTTCCAGCTTTGATAACATGGCGTTTGTGAGAGGAACTAGCAAAAACACCTTCACCATGTTTCTGTAATTGGGAATATACAACTCTATTGATATATAATGTGACAAGGAATAACTATAGTTATAAGAAGAGGAATCTTACAATCAGAGAGGAAAAGAAGGCAAAACTCTTACAATCTTATACTTAAATTCTTCACGGATGTCTTCTAACATGATAGCTGCTGAAGAAAATCCAAGCACAACAACATGAATTGATTCCTTCCCCAGCTTGACAACTTTGCCTCCTGAAAAAAGCAAGTGCTCCATTAAGTCATGTAGTATCTAGCTACATCCAAAGCATTAGGTTTATTCTGTGCTACAGAGCAATTGCTTACTTCAGTATAACCAGATAATAATCCCAAAGCACTCTTGGTACATCTCAAAAGATATGTAACTAAGAAACAACAATTTAGACCAAAATAAAAAGAAATAATCTATTGATATTGCATAATCAAGGCAAATAATAGAAAGGGCATGAAGAAGATGAGCAACATGCATGATATAAGCATCAGTATCACGCAGGTGCACTAAAAGGGTTGTCCAACATCACTTTGTGATGGTTTAATATGCATGTAACAAGACAATCTGAATGAGAAGTGACCTAATTAATAAAAGTGGATTCCATTGCATAACTATAAGGCAGAAGTCATATAATAACTAATCTCTGTATCTCCAATCTATGTAAGATATCTAGAATTCTTCAGAGTTAAAATCATGGGCCATAACTGAAGAATTGTGTATGGTTGTCTCATGCACTGATCCTGTACAGAGATAGGGACCAACTACTAAATAACATTGTGTTCCATCTAGACCACCTTGATTGGTAAAACTTCTCAAAACTGGTAAAACCAGAAAGTGCCTAGCATCTAAGATTGTCAAATAGTTAAACCTCTTTCTGCATCGATGGGTGAGAATCACATGTCCCTGTTTTGCTGATAGGTTATGTGATCTAATATTGATAGAGTATATGGTAGCACGTCAAGTAACTACCAAAATACAATGAGAACCCACCTCTGAAGCTTAGTGATACATAATTCTAATTTTCTTTATACTACTACATCACTAAAAAATCCACTAATCTCTACAATTGTGTGGTTTTGCTGGCTTGGAAACATTGGGTTGTCACCTGTGTTGTTAAAGGCGCGCCTGAGGCGCGCCCGGGGCGCTAGGCGCACAAGGCACAGGGAAGAACACCTCTTCCCACGCGAGGCGGGCGTTGTTCGCCAGGCGCGCGCCTCGTGCGCCTTTGCACCTCAATGAAGGCGCGATCGAGGCGGCGTGATCGATCGTGAATAGATATGGATTTTAAACAAAAAAAAAAAAAATCCAAATCAACGTTGTTTGGAATTAGGGCACGGTAAACAGGAGAAGAAAATGCAAGAAGGGAGGAAGAAACCTGAACCCTTTTTCATCCGTTGCCGCCATCGTTGTCGCGCCATCGCTGAGGAAGAAACCCAAGTATGTTTTCAAGCGCTACCGAGCAAGATAAAATCACTACCCAGCTCTCTGTATATCGAAAAGCAGAAGGACTATTTGGGAGGAATGTGGCAATTAGACGTACAAGAGCATTATCTCCAGCAGAATGGTGGGAATGCTATGGAGCAAATACCCAAGAATTGCAAAAGTTTGCTATTAAAGTGCTTAGCCTCACTTGTAGTGCTTCTGGTTGTGAGCGCAATTGGAGTATATTTGAGCAGGTATGTAATAAATATAAATGTTTAATACTATTAGTATGCTACTTTTATAAGTAGAAAATATTCTTTGCTATTTTATTATACTTATTATGATTTTTGACATTTTGTAGATTCACAGCAAAAAAAGGAATAGGCTAGCTCAGCAGCGCTTAAATGATTTGGTATTTGTGAAATATAATCGTGCCTAAAAACTTCGGTATGATGCACGTGATAAGATTGACCCCATCTCTTTGACAGATATTGATGATAGTAATGAATGGTTGATGGGTAGAATGGATGGAGAAAGTGATAATGAAGAAGATAAGTTGGTTTTTGAAGGTGATGACTTAACATGGGATGTTGTTGCTAGGGCTAGTGGAGCTGAAGAGCCTGAATATTGTACTAGAGGAAAAAATATTGCATCCATGACCTCCAGTTCACATGCTAGGCCTAAACAAGTTGAGAAGGGAAATACATCTTCCTCTCTGAGACACTCATCTCTAAGACTTAGAGATGAAGAAGAAGAAGAAGAAGAAGAAATTGAATTTGAAGAAGATGAAGATAAAGAAGAAGAAGATGAGGATGATCTTGAGCTTGATGATTAATTTGACTTATTATGCTTGTTTTGATGAACTTTGTTAGTTTAAATTAGAAAGTTGAAACTTGAAAGTTTGAATCTTTTATTAATTTTATTATGGTGTTGCTTTGCTTGTCATATTTGATATTGATGTGTGTGGAATATTAATAGTGTGTCAATAGTTTAGTAGTCATCAACCTCATGTTCAAGAGGCGCGCGCCTCGCGCCTCGGGCTCTAGTAGCCCCTTTGCGCCTCGGTGCGTCTCGCGCCTCTAACAACATAGGTTGTCACATATAAAATAATAATAATAATAACAATGTCCAAGTTGAGAAAAACACACATTGCTTTTAGTATATATAGGTTCCATTACTTGTTAGTTTCATAAGCACAAAGGATAATCAAATACAAAAGCAACTTAATCCTTCCCAGCTTACAAAAATACATCGTCTCACTTTGTTGTTTTAAGCAAAATGAATTAGTCATTAAATTTCACCAGGTAACTACTTATCCAAAAAAACAAGTTTATACATTTATTCTTATAATACTTCACATATGGTATGTGCAAGGGAACTGGTATAACTTGACCTAAGCTATGTATATCCCAAGCTCAATACATGAATTGATTCAACTTAATTAGGGATATATTGGAGGTATTCATGATGACCAAGATATATTTATCTTCTTACTAGTCCTCTTAAACTGGTAGTTTAAATGAATCAGACTTAACATCAAATTCTTGTAACAGAATCAACAAGAGTAACATAAAATATTTGGGAAATGAGTTGAGGAGCTAAATATTAGGACAGGGCCTGAATGTAAGCATGTTGATTCTCTTAAAAGCATGACCCTCAGAAAAAAACTCATAACAGAATAGCATGCGCTCATGATCAAGAACAAGAGATAACACACCTATTAACATGCTCGGCTTAGGAGAAAAAAGCAACAAATTTGCTTTTATTTTAACTCCTATGTACGGAATTAGTCCTGATATGACCTTTGCACGTTTGCTGGGGATATTGACTTCATATGCCAAAACTACACCATCAAATATCTCATCATGCCTGTTGCAGAAAAGAAGAGTCATGCAAATAATTCTTTTTTAAAAAAAATATCATTCCATCTCATCTCTATTTGGTTGCTTGAAGCAAAACAAAAGCAATTGTGTGTTGTTTGGTGAATAATAGAAACTAGAAACATAAGAGGCAAAAATCATTTGATGGGAAAAAATTCAATTGCCAAAAAGATTAAAAACTTTTATAAAGAAATTTCTAGACAACAATTTATAACTATTCTCATGATGAACAAATACTCAATCGTGAAGGAACAAAATCATGTGAACAACGACCATTCACTTAAAAAAAACTGATGCCTCATGACAGCATTGCCATAATAAGAAAAACGTTATAATTTAACAGACCAAAAAATTAACCATTAAAGGGGATTATTGATCATAGGAGGAGGTCGGAAGGAGTGATGACCGACGTGAAGAGAAGAGAACTGAGCTGGCGAAGGACGGCGCGGCGGACTTGGTTGGATTTCGAAGGGTGGACGTACACCACCAGGTCCGCCTCTGCCACTTTCAAGCCTTCCATCTATCCACGCCACCGATCAATCTCGCCGGCGCCGCCTCGGTTTCGCCCGCCCCTATCGATCGCCTTCAAAAACCTAAACCCCACCTTCCTCCTTCATGTCCTTAACCTCTTATTGGCAGCGGGTCCAGCTGTCGGAGTCCGGGTCCAATAATCGATCCGAAATTCATAACGAACCGAATTTGGATTATAAAGTCTCGCGGGATATTTACCATTCTCTTTTACAACCGTGAAGAAATAATAAAAATAAATAGCAAACGATAAAATTATATATATATATATATATATATTTTGAGTTTTGATCTCCTGCGCGCTCGCACAGTGCGGACTGTGCGCGCGCGCAGGAGATCGCTCAGTTTTTTTTATTTTTTTGATTTTTTTAATATTTTAAATTTAAAAAATCAACTAAAAAATTTAACATTTCCTTGTATAAATTTTTAATAACTTAATATATCTCCTTAACATATTACAATATTCAATAAATATTTAAATTAATTTTATTTTAATTTTTTTTTAAAACCAAACACTATAACCTAATTGGAAAGCCTAAATCCCAGGGGTAAAATCTAAAAAAAAAATAACTTTAATACTACAATCAAAGCCTGAACCCTAAAAATAAACTCTTAAAAAAATATTTTGTTTTTTTTTCAATTATTTTTTTAATTCATAAATTAAAAAAAAATAAAAATAATAAAAACAATTGTTATCCTGCGCGGCGCGAACAGTCACACACTGTAATGTCGCGCAGGATAACAAATTTGTATATATATATATATATATATATATATAAATGTTTTTTTATGTTTACTTTAATTTAAAATTCACGAAATCAAAATAAAAAAAAGATTGGAGACGACAATTTATGATGTTTAATGAAGAGAATGAGTAGAGCAGCGCATTCATGGAGTTTCTTGTACTTTATATGAATTATCGGATCACTCAGTAAAAATTAATTGTATTTAAGTTTTTTCTTTATTTTCCCTATTCAGTTTATTTTAATTAAAAAAAGGTATTTTTGATATATTTGAATAGAAAATTAAAAACTATTGTAATTGAATTTTAAAATTTAACAAATGAATTATTTGAGCATTGGTTATTTCCAAGTGCTTAATCTTGATTATTATTAATTTATTCATGTGTGTTGGGTTTATATTCAGAGAGTTTTGATATCTTGCACTCAGTACATTCTGTGAACGTCTTAATTTTTTTTTTTTTTTAAATTATGCATAATACTCTAACTTTAACTCATAAAATCCTAAATGACATGTCAAGAAGTTTAAAAAAAAAACATATATATATATATATTAAGTGGGATCACGAGGACAATGCTTATGGACGTCACTTAGAAGATGCATTAGGAAGGAGCATTGTTATCAACTACGAAAACTAAAGTATGAAAATAAAAATATCGAAATTCTGAATTTATAAAAAAATTTCGTGATCTTCCGAAGTGCAGTGGTCACTTGAAATGAAGAACAAATCTTTTACTTGCTCATTGTCAGAAGAACGATCATAAAAATAAAAAATCCTTCACAAATCCACGAATCAAATCCTACATCCTTGGGATGTTTTTCTTTTTCGGTGAAAATGAATCTCACGTTCTAAACTCCTTTTTCAAATCATCTTTGGACGCTCCCTTTATAATGGGAATTATCCTGAGATAAAAGGGACATTTTGTTTTAAAGAAAGTGGACAACATAGGCATACCCACATTCCAATTTCCAACATATCTCACTCGCCCAAGGTAAATCACTAAGACTAGTTAGTCACAAAAACTAAATAAGTCGCATAGACTATATAAGAGTTTAGTCACAAATACCATATCAGAATATTCAATTCATGTTTAAAGAAAATGGTTCGTGCGATAGCAAGCACACCAAGCGATAATTGCTAAAAAGATTGTTACACCCTATATAGTCGCTCTCTGAGCGATCAATGCTAATAAAGTTGTTACACTTTACTTAGTCACTCTTCCAAATAAATCAGAGACACTCTCATAATAGCACATAGTCTCTCTCCTTATGGTACATATCTGTTATACAAGAAACATCCAATCTCCCGATGACACACAACCATTATCTTGGAGATATCCATATCATGCTATTTTCTCATATTAAATAATCTTCATTTATATCAATATGAATATTTTTAATCCTTCATAATAATGACTATTATGTCAAGAGCATGTTTTATATTTAAATATTTCTAATCATTTTATACATAACAGAAATGGGTCAACTAGTGAATAACATCAAAAGATATAAATCTATTTAATCTTTTTTTTTTAACTAGAATCTATTAATTCTAATTAGTCGCTTTCCTAATTATGCTCCATCGATCGAATCATCCATAGTCATAGGATATATGCTAAAGTACTAGATACTGATTAAAACTTCAAGTAAACAGCTAAATAGTCACTTAGGGCAAAACTAAGATTAACTTTTAATCTCAAAAGTCTCACATAGTAGAGAAATAGGGATTCATTCTTTTACTGCCCTTATTGTCGCTGATCCGGTAATGAGAAGGGGCCCTGTGGAAGATAGGTCAAAGTAAGAAGACCGGCCAACGTAGAGGAAAGATTCAAGTGAAGTAGTCTAGACAGCTGAGTGGACAACGTTTAGTCGCCGAGCGGACAAGGTGCAGCTGAGCGGATCACGAACGGTCAGACAGAGTAGTAAGGGACGAGCGGATCATGCATGGTTCAGCTAGGAAGACAAGGAGCAGGATCGTTGCTCGGACAAACAGACGACCCTTCAACGCTAATGAGAGATAAGCAGTTGGTGGTCGAGCCGACCGGATAGGGCGTCCGGTTAGAACATGATAATAATGGGCAGCCAAGAGGCAAGAAAAGAGGCAGCACAACATGCCTTGGAACATCGCCGAGCGAAAGCAAATATGCCGAGCAGATCACCCGCTTGACAATGTATCACCGGGGCATATCTTTTTGGTAGATTGTGTCGTTGACATCTGTGCATGTCTCGCTGACAATTGTACTTTAGAAGCTTCTAGGCTGTCGTGTCAGAGGATAGTTGGCTTACTTAAGGAAAGTATCAGGGACACTTTTTGGTGTTGTCTTTTCATAGAACATATGGGAAAGTGCACTCATATTTTGAGATACGTGCACAAGCGCTACAGGGACCTTATAAAAGGGGGGGTTCCCTTCTTCGCGGAGGTATGCACAACTCATTTTTTATATACGCTCTAACTATAGTTTTTCCACTGTTCTCAGCTACATCGTCGGGAAACTGACTTGAGTGTCAGAGGGTCAACACAGGGAACCTCTTCCCGGCTCGGCACTGACGTTCCCCTTTGATTTCAGGGAACACGAGGAGTTTTCTTCTGGACATTCACTAGGAGTCTTCTTCAAGTCAAGCTGTGAGGCACGTCACCAGGTCGCCATCTCCTCATATTTTTGACATGATCATATTGGCACCGTCTATGGGAACGTAGCCTGCATCCAAAATGTGAAGATGGAGGATGTTGGACGGCTCGTAACAGTAATACTCACGCAAGAAGATCTAAAGGTGTTGATTCAAGCCGGGGCAGCAAGGATGCTTCAACAATAGCAGGAAGTAGCAAACGGAGGCCGAGTGTCTAAGGACACCGTAGCATCTGCGGTCGGTCAACACATTGACCAAGGATCTTGAGCCGATAACCAGCTCGATTGGCAAACACACAATCGACCGACAGGTGCTGATCAGGAGACACCCAACACCTCGATCCCCTATCATAAAGCATTGTTTTGCACTCCTCTTGAAGAGCAAGGCAAAGTGGAGAAGGTGTCGGAATCGTCCTCCGAAGACATGGTCGTGCAGGACAGTTGGAAGGGTAAGGCCCCCCGACTAGATAATTCTCCCGAGCGGATCAACCAGTAATTCTATCAAGCAATTCACGATGACGAGTTCCCATCAAACTTCAGGCAGCCGACGATCGGGAAGTACAATGAGTCGACCGACCCCGAGGATCACTTGCTTGAGTTCGACACCGTATCCACCCTACACTAGTACTCGGACTGAGTGAAATGTCGAGTGTTCCTTACAAAGCTCTTGGGATCGGCTCAAAGGTGGTTCCAACGGCTGTCGATTGACTCGATCCGTCTCTTCAAGGACTTCCTGTTGGTGCAATCTGTTGGAACCCCAAGATTATTTTGGTGTGATCAACAAGTTAAGTTAGGTCCTGTGTGTTTTTAACCTTGTGTCTAAGTGTGCAGGAGCTTAGGAGCATAGGTAGTCGAGCGGAAGATGCAGCTAGCGAGAAGGACGGCACGCGGTGTGTCCGAGGGATGAGGCGCTGCGGAAGAGTACACCGACGGACGAGAAGGAAGTGTGCGGTGGTTTCGAGGGACGAGAAGCCGGAGCGGAAGACTGCTCTGGGAGCAAGAGACGTAGCTAGTGAGAAGGCCGGCATGGGGTGAGACCGAGGGACGAAGACTGCGGATGAGTACGCTGGCGGACGAGAAGGAAGCACGCGACAATTCCGAGAGACGAGAAGCAGGAGCAGAAGGCTGCTCAAGAAAATCGGAAGTTGGGTTCGGGTGAGCCCTATTTCGGATGGCAGAAATTACCCAAGCGAGCGGAAGACTCAGTCTGAGGCGAACGGAGCCGGAGCAGAAGACCCGAGCTGAAAAAGTCAACGGGGTTGACTTTCCCACCCAGGGCGCCCGGAACCCTTCCGGGCGCCCAAACCGAAAATATATCTAGATCTCGGTCAAACTGAGATCTATGCGTTGGGGATAAGGTTTTATCCCCCCTAGGGCACCCGGAACACTTCGGGGCGCCCCAACCAAGGCTATAAATATAACCTTGGTCCAGAAGCTTTTCATCAATTCAGAAATTGTGTATTCTAACACTTGTGCACTTCCAATTGTAGTTTAGCTTCTATTTCTCTGTGCGTTATTGCTGTAAGAGGCTTCTCCGCCTGAAGGAGTACTAGTACGATACTTTTCTTGGATTAACAACCTCCCGTGTTGTAACCAAATCAAATCTTTGTGAGCCTTGTCTTTTACTTTCTACTTATTTATTTTATGCAAGTGTTAGTTTAAGAAAAGTCGAGAAGGGTTTTCGTGTTGTTATTTTTGCAGGCTATTCAACCCCCCCCCCCCCTTCTAGCCGACCCCAGCGGTCCGACACAATCGACCTCTAGGGTTTCAATGTTTGACAATATACCTAAGTCTGGTCAGTTTGACCAAGGAGAGAGAAGTCTAGTCAGGACTAGAGTGATGGATCATAAAGAAACGCTAGAAGGGGGATGAATAGCATTCGTCAAAAAATTGTTATTGAGTCAAAGTACGCAGCGGAAAATAATAACGAAAACAATGCTAACACACCAAATTTTACTTGATTTGGAGTCTTCGTCGACTCCTACTCCAAGGCCCGCACGTGAGAGTGCTTTTATTGGGCAATCCACTAATAGTTCACAAAAGAGTTACACAATAAGTACAAGAACTATAAAATAAAGTTACCAATGACAAGGAAAATAAAAACTGAGTCGCAGATTATCGGAGAAACTTCACAGCATCGCAGGAGTGTCTTTGGAGCAGCGCACAAGAAAGAAGTTGCAGAGAGAAGTGTGTTCTGTGCTCCACGTGGAAGACTATTTATATATGTAGTTCCAGACTCCTGGATCCCTTCTAGACGCTTGGATCGTGACGTCAACCAACCAATCAATGTGCTCTAAGTTGCCGAGGAAATAAGCCTTGGGCATTCCAGGCACCCGTACCACTTCGGGTGCCCGGATCCCTTCCAGGCACCCGAACCACTTTTTCCAGCAAATCATTTTCCTGCAAGAAAAAGTTAGTTCGAGGCAAATAAAAATTATACTACCCTGCAAAATAAAGTTAGCACAATAACAAGTAGAGTAGTAATTAGATTTTGTCTCATCGAGACCAGAATTTAGTCAAGATCTCAACTTAGATTTCCAAAATAGATCTAAGTTGGATCGACGCTTACTGTTCCCTCAAACGGGGAATGTGTTCTCACCAAGTCACTCCCCTCCAGTGACTTAACTTTAACTTACCGTCTTGCCAGACATCCAGCCAACCGGTTGACTTGTCTGGACTTCATGCCAGCTATCCGGTCGGCCCGTTGACCTACCTGGACTTAGTGCCAGATGTCCGGTCAGCCTGTCGACCCATCTGGACTTCGTACCAGCTATCCGGTTAGCTCGTCGACCTAGCTGGATTTCTTGCCAGATATCCTGTCAGCCCATCGACTTATCTGGACTTTTCCTACACACTTAGTGAAATCGTTAGATCACACTAAACTAACTTAACTTATTTATCATTCATCAAAATCTAAGTTAAATCGTTAGTGCAACTTGCACCAACAATTTTCCTCTTTTTGATGCAATGATAACCTGGGTTAAAATAGGAAACAATAACAATATGCAAAGATAAATGACATGGGTTTTAAGTTAGTCTTGTTTTGATGTTATACTTTGGTATTTTGCTAATTTAATCCACCTAACCCTCCCCCTTTGACATTCATAAAAAAATAGAACTAGATAATTCATGGAAAAATTTGCTAAGGAAAGTAACCTAAAAAAAATGACAATAGAAAATTTACAAGATTACTAGGGGAGTTGACTTGGAAAATAAGTTAATTCACTTGAAGAAAATCTTTAAAGACATTTTTTAAAGTGATTTTCAAAAGTAAAAACTTTATGTCAAGATTTCCAAAAATAATATAATTTTGAAATTATTTTCCAAATCTACAAAGTTTTCAAAATATAAGATTTTCAAAAGATACAAAAATTTGATTTTTTGTAAAAATAACTTTAAAGATTAAAAAATTTGAATTTGTTTTTAAAATCTACCAATTTTCATAAAGTTTTCAAAAGAAAAGTTTTTACAAAATAACTAGCTTTTTAAGATAACTTTTGAAAGTATTTGAAAAACTTTTTCAAAAATGGAGTTTTGAAAAAGATATAAGGGATGTTTTCACAGTAATATTTCAAAAACTTAAATAGTTGTCAAATAGATTTATAAAGCTATCATTTAAAATACTTTTGAAATTTACAAGGCTGATAGAGTTAAAAAAACTTGTACGGTATTGAAAATGCTAGTCAGAGACTCCTAAGCTGAGAGGCTAAGTTTGATTTCCAGACTCTCATGTCGAGCGGCAGAGTTATAAGTGAGCTTTGCCCTCATGCCAAGTGTCAGAGACTTCTAAGTCGAGTGGCTAGGTTTGATTTCCAGACTCTCGTGCCGAGCGACCGAGTTATGAGTAAGCTTTGCCCTCATGCTAAGTGTAAGAGACTCCTAAGCCGAGAGGCTAGGTTTGATTTCCAGACTCTCGTGCTGAGCAGCCAAGTTATAAGTGAGCTTTGCCCTCACGCCAAGTGTCAGAGACTCCTAAGCCTAGCGGCTAGGTTTGATTCCAAACTCTCATGCCAAACGATCGAGTTATAAGTGAATTTTGCCCTAATGCCAAGTGTCAGAGACTCCTAAGCTGAGCTGCTAAGTTTGATTTCTAGACTCACGTGCCTAGTGGTGTTAGCCTTTTTCACATGTCACTAGGCGCTCCAAATTAATAAAGATTGGAAACTCAACTAAACTAAAGAAAAGTGTTGTAGCAATGAGTCCCAAGTCATATTTTTTCAAGGGTAACTAATAAATGTGTGAATGCTCTAGAATTGATTCAAATGGAATTCTTACATCAACAAGGTTCATAGGGCATTTCCACTTGATTCACAACACAAATTGAACTTGTTTAATAAAATTAAGAATAGAATCAGAAAAGGGTTATTCTCTTCTAAACATGATCCAATTCCTTCTCACCAAGTTAGTTTCAACTAAATTCGAATTCCTCCATTCACAATTCAGTAACAGCAGATACAATCACCAAATAAACTTGTAGAAGCCAAAATAACATTCCACTCACATTCATAATCAAATTCAATAACTAAACTCAATTGCTCAAATCAAATAATGTTGAATAGAAGCAACAATCAAAAGCTCAAGTTAATAATTCAACATTTAAGTAAGATCACAGTCACAAAGATTAATTGAATAGAGCACAGAATTGCTAACTAAGTATCAAAAACCTACAAACTAACAATAAGCAGTACTACAAATTCAAAACAGAACATAGGTCATTTGCAAAGGTTTAATAAGGTCGGGATTGCAAGCAAGAAATCAAAATTGGAATTACAAAAACTCAAACAGGATTTAAAGTGCAATGTAAAGTATCAGATCTCAAGATCTGAGCAAATGTATGAGAAATGAAAAACTAATTTGCAACAAAAGAAAAATGTTCACACAAACTCAGATCCATGCCGAGCTTCTCCATTCTACCAAAAAACAAAGTCGCCTCTGAGAACACCCTTCGGATAACCATTGGCGAAGAACCAAGCTTCTGGCTAGTGCAACCTTTCGATCTCAGCCTCTGGGAACGCCCTTCGAGCTCACGAACTGGCTGGCACTCTCATCACTTTGTGAACAGATGCTGAAATCTAGAAATTGCGCCACTCGATCAATTGATCAGATCAACTCAAATGGCACAAATGAAATGGAAGTCGGAATGGAATCGGAAGCTTCTGGGAACGCCCTTCGATCTCACGAACTACTGATGGACATCACAAATCGGAGAACACTCTCGATCTGGATTACGGATCAGAAACTCAACTCACGAACTAGGGAACGCCCTCTGACGTCGAACGATGAACGACGGCAGCTCAATGATCGTCAGCGATGAAGAAGATTCACTCACCGATCTGGAAGTGGAACGGGAGCATCAACGACAAAGAAGATGAACAATGGCTTTTGTCACGAGGAAACCGAGCTCGAAGGATGCACTGTAGCTTCTCGCATTTTATATCCTTCTCAAATCTGATCGGACGGTCCACAATGCTTTAATCTCATCTAACGGCTGAAATGTCTTGGATCTGGATCAAAATTTTTGGATCTTCATCGACGGATGAGATCTGCTCCTCATTAGGTTGGATGGAATAGATCCTTGACGGATGGCTCAGATCTCTCCGATCTTCAATGAACGGTCCAAATCACTCCAAAACTTGATCGACTTGTTTAGCCCTAAATTTGAGCCCAGATGTGGTCTGATCTGATCGGGTCCATGACCCTTTTGATGCCTACAAAGAAAATATCAAAATATTAGCATCAAATACCATGATTATAGGCTAATTTGCAATTAAATTCAAGATTAAATGTAATTATGAAATGTGATGTAAATATGAATTCAATCTATGAAAATATCATTAAAAACTCGCATTATGAATCAAGATAATATAGCCAAAATCATGGTTATCACCTAGTGACCGTGTTATAAGTGGCATGCCCCCACGCCAAGGGTTAATAAATCACATGCCGAGCGGTCGTGTAAGTCCTCGGAGTCGTTCTGACGCTAATGGACGAAAAACACGCCAACCTGCTCGGACAAGGCCAGTAATGTCATCTCCAACCCGAGAAGGTTCAGTATACTCGGATAGTTAAAAATAGCGAGATATTAAATAAAGCATGAAGTGTCGAACAAGAACGTGTGAATTCATACTTAGAGAATTTCTTACATCAAAAGGAGGCAAGTAACAGAAAGTAGAAGCATAAAAAATATAATAAATACTAAAGAAGGGGGTTAAGGACTTCATAGGAAGTGAGTCTGCGATTTTCTTCCTTTTGTAATAGATTCGGGCAGATCGGAAGGAAGGTGACCACCATCCTTCAGTTGTTGAAGGGCCCCGTCGACGATGTAGTCGAATAGTCGCAGGATCCGGACAGTCAGCAATTCGTTAAAAGGATCGGAGCGAACATACTCCACTCGGAGTGCTTCCTGTCGACTCAACTCTTCCTCTTGAAATTTGTGAGAGCAGCTAGGGCAGCAGCTAGCTCGGTCTTTGTGGCTTGCAGCTCGGTGACCTTTGCATCAAGCGTTTTCTTTAGTGCACCGAGCTCGACTCCTAGAGCTTCCTGAGACGTTGCTCGGCTCAATTATTCTTCGGCAAGTGCTGATTTAGTTTCCTTTAGCTTCTGTGCCAGTAGCCGAGCCTCCTTGTTCTTCAGCTCAAGATCCTCGATGGCTTGGTTCTTTCTGGTGGTAGCCGAGTGGATCTTGGACTCAAAAGAAAAAGTCTGCTTATCAAGCTTCTGGAGCTAAATGGATAAGGTATTGTTGCTATCTCTCTCATTGCCCAATTTTCGTTTGGATTCATGAAGCTACTCAGAGGACTTCCCAAGTTCTAGCTTGAGCCGAGCCACCTCGGCCATTAATTCTCAACCAGGCCCTACAAGGGACCTGCTTCGCCCAGTTATGTGCAGAGTCTCCCATTCTCCTTCTCCAGGTATGCTAGTCTTTGGGTCATAGCAAGGCCCTCGACCCAGAACTACGAGCGAAGAAGTTCGAATTGGCATCAGAATAAGGTTTGAAGTAGAAAGGAAGAGCAGTAAGTTAGCATACTTACACCGATCACCCGTTGAGTAAAACTGTCAGCAAGCTGACCTGGTGGGAGGGTCACCGCTTGGGCATGAGCATCGGCCCAAGATTGGGCCAAGGGGCCTTGGATTTTTTTTTTATGAAAGGTAAATTATACATCATCAAGAAAAGGTGTACAACTCTACATGTCCAAGGATAGCCGACTGTTCTGATGAAGTATCAGATCAAGCTAGATATCAAAGGTATGAACCCTAAGCAAGCCCATATACATGTAGTGTATTCTCACTGTACCATACGCAGGGTATAACCAAAATACAATCAATGCCATGTGCACTCATCGCACCATCCTCCCACACAATCAATGTCATGTAGACTCATAGTACCATCTTCTGCAACTGCCTGCAATGACATCAATCCCATCAATGCCTGAGCACCCACTGCCTCCATATCTACAATCAACCTGGTACTTTGTAGTGTCTGCCCGTAGTCAGCCTGCTTCGTCATCCATGTCCATGTTGAGTCATCCGAGTAGCTATATGGTCTGTGCTCACTATATGCTCAGTACTGGCCATGTGTCACCCACTGCCCCCTTCGGTGAGATTAGTGCATACTCTCCCTCCCAGCTGCCACATGGTTGGTCCGGCCTTGGTATGATGAGTCAATGAATCTGCCTAAGATAAGTCACATCTGACCAAGGCTATCCTCCCACCATAGATTGTCACCCCACTTTTAGCAAGGGACCTTGGATTTTGATTTTATGGATAGAGCAGTGCAGCTCGGCAAAGTTGGGATCGCACCAAGCATCCATAGGTAGTCTTATGGTCACAGTGAGGTGTCGGCGCCTGCTCTGGCTAGTGGGTGTCAAAGTAGCGCTCGGTCTAAACTTGGACCTTGAAGTTGGGCTGATAAAAGATGCGGGGCCTTCACCGCCACTTGGCGGAAATAAAGCTAAAGGCTCAACGGGGATTGCGTCGAATGAAAGTTCGAACAAGGAGGGTGTCCAATCATAGGATGGAGGGGTCATCCACAGAAGCGTGTGTGTAGCAGAGATGGCAGAAGAGGAGCTCTCTCCCCACTGTCATGCGAATGGAATGATGGCTGGAACTGATGGGTTTCGCCGCTTCCGAGTGAGAAGAAGGCTCCGGGCATGGTCGCTTGTGGCGCTGGATAAGGGGTTGATCGGAGGAGGCTGGTTTGGAGGTTGGAGCGGCCGACCCAAATGCCACAACAATTGGCACCATCGACGAGCGTTCGGGAGGCAGTTCGATCGTGCTCACTGCAAGGTCGCTAATGGTCGCGCGATTGCCCTCTACTGGCTCATTACTTCTGAAAGGTCAACCGGAAAAAGGCCTCGACTCTCCAACTCGGTCGTAACTTTAGCATTTATTTCTTTATTGGCAAGGTCGCACTTGCCACACAACCGTGCCCAATTTATAAATTGGGCCACAGAAAAAGGGATAGCAACCAGTTAGAATCCAAAACAAGAAAAAGGAGAACGATTTACCTAAAGGGGCAGAGATGAGGCTTAGTCTGAACACGTACAAGACTCCCTCCTGCAGTAGCCTGTGGATATAATATCGCTGATCGGCTAGTGCAGTGGCTGATTGAAGAAAGTCAGGCGCAGCTTGGTATCTACTGAGTGGAGGAGGTTTGGGCAGATCGATTTGCCACTCGGTAGGAAAGGGGGGCCGACTGATAAGTCACACGTAAAAGTAGTGCTCTTTCTAGTGCTTAATGGAAGAAGGCATTTTATCAAAAAGAACGAAGTTGGTCCAAGCTTGAAAAGGGTAGGTGCCCGAGTCGGATAGTTTGGGATAGAAAAAATGGTGGAAGATACGGGGCAAAAGTGGGATATCGTATAGATGGAAAAGGACTACTACGTCGAATAGCACCCTAAAGGAATTTGGAACCAACTGTTGAAGGGGACACAAAAATACCTACAAACTTCGGAGAAGAAGGGGTGTATAGGGAAGTGAAGGCCATCATACAGTTGGTCTAGGAGGAAAGGAAGAGAGCCCTCAGGAGGAATATGGGGGCGATCAAAGGCGCTGGGAATGAAAATTTGATGATCTGCGGGGATGTGGTAAGCCATATGCATCTGGTCAACATTGCTGCCATTGAAATCAGAAGCTGTAGATGTGTACCAAAGGTCAGGAATAATCGGCTGGGGGAGAAGGGCGCTGGCCATGGAGAAGGAAGAAAGGTTTCAGGATCGAAAGGAGAGAAGGTAGCAAGGAAAGGAGCTTACTGAAGAAAGGATCGTCGTTGAAGCTTACAAATGGAGACGAAGAAGAAGATGAGGAAATGGAATGAGAGGGTGTGTGAGGGAGAAGAGAGCTGTGGATCCCAGGGTTTAAAAACCCTGTGACGGATCACCCGAGGTTGCCTGATCCGAGGTTTGGAAAAATGAGGTTTCATCTAGACTGTGGAAGTCGAAAAGGTAGGTGTGACATCAAAACCCTAACATACGTGTGTCACATCAAGCAGGTGACGGGTGCATGGCATGACGCGTGGCACCCAGCTATAAGGTGCATTTATGATAAAGAAGCAAATATGATTACCAGGCATGGCCGAGCGTGCTCTACATTTATGGAGGGGATTTAAGCAATTTTTGAGAAATTTGATGACCTCAGCGACATTTAAAGGGCATGAAGCACCATTGCCCGATCGGCACAAAAAACCCAGGGAGGAGCGATAAAACAACCTAAGTATCAAGCGCAAGTCCCCCGAGTGGGAGCTCATGGCTGATAGCGAACAGGACTCATAACAGTTAGCTTTCAACGGTCAATCAGCAAGGAAAAAAATAAGGGAAACGAAAGGCAAAGTACACTAGTGGTCCAGTCAGTCAGGCTTGCATCCTCTTTTGACTAGACTTGAAGGAGAGACTTGTGATCCATGGAAGATAGGTCAAAGTCAGGAAGACCGGCCAATGTGGAGGAAAGATTCAAGTGAAGTAAAAAAAAATTGTGCTGATTGCACAGTATTGTAGTTGATAGGATTTTCATGCACAGTGCAATTTTATGCACAGTGCATTTTTGGAAAAAAAAAAATCAGGGACACAGGTTACATTGGAATTCCTCTTGTTGATCTGGAGCTCATGTATATATACTCATGTCGCACAGTGATATCCTCACGTACCACCTCGGACACTGCTGCATATCCTATGGAGTTTCATCTATGCAACGACTACCTTTATCGAGCCGCCGACGGAGGGCCGCGTTACCCGTGAGGACTACATGGAGATCTGGAGCTGGGTTTGAGTCTTCGGAGTGAGCTATAGTTGAGGAGACTGTGAGGGCCCCACAACTTATTTTTATGGGGTGGGGCCATTTGTGTATTATTTAGTGAGGGAGATAGTATAGTGCTGGTCATTTAGTGAGAGGGGGGACACTTTGTATTGTGAGGACCATTTTTGTGTGAGGGGGGCCATTTTGTCAGGGGCGTTGGTGAGAGGGTGGTGTGGCTATGTACACTGGGCTGAGGAGGGCTGAGGAGGAGCGATAGGGGTTAGGAAGGTGAATAGATCCACCATGATGATTTATCTAGTCCGCAGCAAACGGCTCACGGTAAGGATATGCCTAATCCGTTGATAGCTGACCACTTGCTAAAAGTGGGGCAATGATCGATTGCGGGATGATAGCTCAAGTGTGAGGGACTTGGGATCCCTCCACACTAGGGTTGGACTGCACACGGTAGCAGACAGTTGTGGACATCGCCATGGACAGGGCGGCGCATGCAGATGAGGCTGAGGATGTGATATGGGCCAGACTGTTGACACTCATGATGCGGACACTGGATGACTGATTACTACGGACAGGCAGGTGGCATATAGCGCTGAGATGCATGACAGGCAGGTTGCAGATAGCATGGAGACGCATGTTGCATAGAGCCGATGCTGATCTGACCCAGCGTATGGAGGCTGATCACTTGATATTCACAGTGCACTAGTATTCTAGCAGGCCAGTGAGACAGTGGTTTTGGATAGGTGCAGATGGTACAATGACGGTGCATGAGACTGATATGTTTGGAGGCTGGTGCAGTGAGACAGCAAGATAGGATGTGGGCTCTTACAATCCACATCCATGTGAGGACGGATGCCTTTTGAGTGGTTGGTATAGTGAGAGTACACAACATGTATACCTCCGATCGCCAGCGGGATCTGACGCTTCGTCAGACCTGACTGGACATCCTAGGACATGTAGATTGTACGCCTTTTTCTTGATGATATATAATTTACCTTTCATAAAAAAAGAAGTAGTCTGGACAGCCGAGCGGACAACGTTTAGTCGTCGAGCGGACAAGGTGCAACCGAGCAGATCATGAATAGCCGAATGGAGCAATCAGGGCTGAGCGGATCATGCATGTCCCGCCGACAATCGTACTTTAGAAGCTTCCAGGCTGTCGTGTCAGAGGATGGTTGGATTACTTAAGGAATACTGTCAAAGACACTTTTTGAAGTTATCTTTTCATAGGATATATGGGAAAGCACGCCCATACTTTGAGATGCATGCAGAGACGCTACAAGGACCTTATAACCGAGGGGGCCGCGGAGGTATGCGCAACTCATTTCTTATATACGCTCTAGCTACAATTTTTCCACTGTTCTCAGCCACATCGTCGAGAAATTGACTTAAGCATTGGAGGGACAACGCTGAGAACCCCTTCCCAGCTCAATACTGATGTTCCCCTTTGATTTCAGGGAATGTGAGGAGTTTTCTTCTGGACAGTGGATTCACTAGGAGTCTTCTTCAAGTCAAGTTGTGAGCCACATCACTAGGTCGTCCTCTCCTTAGATTTTGGACAAGATCAATCGCTATAGCACATGTGGTATGAATCACATGATACGATATTTTTCTCTTTACCAAAAAGAGCACATGTTTTTCTCAAATTTAACATCATAAAAATTTTGATCTAAATGTCTAATCCTGAATTCAACTCATGAATTCAAATCTGGCTTCTAACAGGTTCAGTAAATGGTGGGTTCATTTACTTCGATCATCATTAACACATAAATGATCTCATCTTGACACAATTATTATGGTGACCTTAACTTATGATATATCTATATTCACAACTACATAAGTTGTCTCATAAGTAATGGTTTTACCTCTATTTATACTAAACAAATGAAGATGATTTTCCATGTGAGTGGACTAATCTCAACCTGCCACATGCTTATAGAGACTTTATCCAAATGTAACAAAGATATTTACACTGAACAGATCATGACATTTTATATATCCAATTGTCTTTACAAAATGTTACATTTTATGAAGTCCCAAAGACTTCACATATCCTTGAAATGACTCTTTAGTCAATGGCTTAGTAAAAGGATCTGCAAGCATAACACGTGTAGGGACATACTCAAGAATTACCTTCCTTTAAACCACAATATTCCTCACAAAATTATACTTAATTTCTATATATTTGTCTTTACTGTGATATTTGGAATCCTTTGAGAAAGCTATTGTAGCTTGATTGTCACAGTAGACAGTTACTAGACTCCCACTGTCCTTAGCAATCTTCAAATGTTTTAGGATCCTTCTTAATCAAATTGCTTCTTGCACAGTCACTGAACATACCACATATTTAGCTTCCATAGTTGGCATGCCTACACAAGCTTATTTTTTATAGTTCCATGAGTTGGCGCCACCATTCAGCAAGAACACATAGTCTGATGTGGATTTTCTATCATCTAGGTCTCCAGTCCAATCTGCATTTGAATAACCTTTTAGACTCATATCTGATCCTTGAAAATAGAGGCAATAATCTATTGTCACCTTCATATATCTAAATATCATTTTTACTGTCTTCTAGTATCTCAGTCCTGGATTTGACTAGAAGTAACTGATTAAGCCAACAACATAGCTGATATTGGAATGTGTACACAACATATGTAAGTACCCCATGGTAGTTTTAGTATGATCAATCAGTCAACTTAGGTTCAGTTGTATTTGATCCTTGTGTGTAAATGTGTAGAAGCTTAGAAACATAAGAAGTCGAGCGAAAGATGTAGCTAGTGAGAATGATGGTATGGGAAAGGAGCCGACAAACTTGGTGCATCCGAGGGACAAGGTGCTATGGAAAAGTACACCAGTGGACGAGAAGGACGTGTGCAACATACGAGAGACGAGAAATAAAGAAGGAAGTTTGTTCGAGGAGAAGGTCGAAGTTGGGTTTGGGTGAGCTCAACTCCAATTGACCGAAGCATCACTCATGCGAAGAAGATCAATAAGGAGCTGATTTGCCTTAGGAAAGGCACCCTCAATGGCTTGGAAGGCACCTTACATGAATAATATCAAAGGTGCCTTCCAGCCTGTTAAAGGTGCCTTCAGATGACCATTGGCCGAAGATAAAGTTTTATCTTCGGCAATAAAACTTGTCTGAATAAAGGATCCTTGAACCTAATTAAAGGTGTCATCTAGCTTCGAATAAAATTTTCCAGAGGCTATAAAAAGATTCCTGGAGCTAGGAAATAGAAAACAACTTCTGTGTTCAATTTCTAGCTAATACCTGAGCTTGTCAAAGAATGTAAGAAACTTCTCCGCCTTCAACAAAGGAGATATTTTTAGTGGAGCTTTTAATTGTCTTGGGTTAACAACTGCATAGGTTGTAACCAAGTAAAAAATCTCTGCCTCTTTTATTTTATGTTAGTTATCTAATATTTATGTCCTTGCTAAGTTCCAAGAAAGAGAAATTTCTAACTCTTTTTTCAGGCTATTCACCCCCTCTAGCCAGCAACAGCGGGACCAACAAGTGATATCAGAGCGAGGATGCTTTAGAAGGACTAACCGCTGACCAAAGCAATGAAATCGATGGCTAGACCAAGCATCAACCTGCCAAAGTTCGAGGGGAAACGCCGAATGAAAGTATTTTATGAACTGATTTTGAAATTATTTTAGTAATAAAATACGGTTTTATAGCTCCTAAGGATCAACAAGGAGAAGAGAAAGAATAAAATCAATGGATGAAGAAGGAAGAACGTGACTTCGTATCCAATAGCAGAGCGGAATATCACTTACTAAGTGTATTACCGTCTCAAGAAGTCAACCGTATCTGAAGCTACTCCTCAGCCAAGAACTCTGGAAAAAATTCCTGGAGCTCCATGAAGGCACATCCAAAGTGAAGCTTGCATGACAAGACATTCTTCGGAATTAACTAATAAACACCCGTTTGGAAAAAAGTGAGAAGGTAACCCAACTACACGCGAAGAACAAGGAGTTGATCACTAGACTAGTCAACCTCGGTGAAACGGTAACCAATCGAAACTCAGTCTATTACACGCTCAACGCTTTTTCCAAAACCCCAGAATGGACTTCGATCATAGACACCTACTACATCTCTAAGGAGTTAGAGGCAAATACCTTAGAAGAATTATTTTCAACTTTAGAATTACATGAATCTAGATGTGCAAGGAAAAGTAAAGAGTCAAGCCAGAACTTAGCACTAAGAGCCAATAAGAAGGAAGAACTCGAGTCAGACTCAAATATTGATACAAAGCAAGAACCTTATGTGATAAGAAAATTTAAAAAGTTTTTTAAATCTAACAAATTTAAAGAAATGAATAACAGAAAAAATCCAAGAAACAAAAGAAAGGTTCGATGCTATTATTGCCAAAAAGGACACATAAAAGAAGATTGCCTAGAGCTCAAGAAGGAGAAAGATAAAGGGCCAAGGTGAAACAAGCATAATAATCTCAATGCCACTTGGGATGAAAGTTCGTCATTCGAGTCAAAAATAGAAGCATATGCTGGATTAGCACTGATGGCTAATCACAAAGAACAAATCAACTCAGAAGCTAGCATCAATGAAGGAAGATCCACATCAGATGAATACAGTGATGTAAGGGGAGAATCTAGCTTCAGATCCGACATGGTAAGTGAGGTATGTCTCTTACATCTTGATCAATTATATTTTGGTATAAGGTTCATGTCTAAGTCAATGTGTAAATTGAAAACTAAAATTGAAAAAGGGAAATTTAGAAATAAAAGTAATCTTAGCAAAATCATGTTTAATATAGGATTTTGACAAATTGAAAATTGAAAATTGAAAATTGAAAATGCTAAGTTGAAAGAATAAATAGAAAATTTTGAAAATAGTGCATGTTCAAATTTTGCTACTTTAAATTTTTAAAATTATCAAGAACTAAATTAGTATTATAGATTCCATAAGGATCAAATCAAAAAAGTAATAAAAATTATATTCTAAGAAATTTTTTTATTAATCCAGTAGGTAGGAAACTATATTAGGTTTCAAAATCATGCCTAGATTAAATATTTATGCATGTTTTTATTTTTTTTTTATATATTTTTAAAATTGGTCTAACTTTTTCAAATAAATTTTTTCGCATCATTTCTATTCTAAATTAATTAGATCATGTTTTTTCAAGAAAAATAATATCATTACTTATCTGTAGTAAAATTTTCAAAATTTTTTGACCAATTTATTATTTTTTATGAATTTTTTTAACAAACTATGTATTTATGAAATTAAAATTATTTTTTAGAGTTATTTTTGAATATTTTATTTTATTTTTTGACATAAAATATCATGTCCTCTGTTACAGCAAATTATTTCAAAATTTTTTTGACTATTATTAATTTTCTATAAATTTTTTACCAAACTATTAATTTTCAATATTAAAAATTTTCAAAAGTCAATATTTAAAAAATTAATTTTTATAAAATATAATTTCGATTTTACATATTGAAAAAAAGTTACAAGAATTTTTGAGCTAAAACTCTATTTTTTGTATTTCTTTTCAAAATAAATCTCTCTTTATACAATAACTTATTACTACTTAGATTAATTTTGTTAATTCTTTAAAATTTTATCACTGTTTAAGATAATTATGTTTAAAAGTTATAAAAATTTTCAAAGTTTTTTAGCGATTAAAATTCATTTTAAAATTATTTCTTCTAAAATTAGTTTTTAAATCACAAAAAATTAGTTTTTTAAAAAATAATTTCCAGATTTTTTTTTAGTGTTAGTCACTATTTTTGTAACCCTTAGAATTTTTACCTCTATTTTTAATGTGATCAAAGGGAGACATTTATAAATTAAGTCTAGGGGGAGGTAACATTTTGCACATTAATTGTTTTATTTGCATTTTGAATGCTTAAATTTACTTTACTATGTTTGTTTTTCCCTAACTTAAATTGGGTTGCTTACATTAAAAAGGAGAAGATTGTAAGTACTCCATGGTAGTTTTGGTGTGATCAATTAAGTCAAGTTAGGTTCTGTATAGGATCTTAGGAATTTGATCCTTGTGTGTAAGTGTATAGGATCTTAGGAACATAAGAAGTCAAGAGAAAGACAGCTAGTGAGAAGGATGACATGGGAAAGAAACCGATTGACTCGGTGCATCCGAGGGGCGAGGTGCTGCGGAAGAGTACACCCGTGGATGAGAAGGATGTGTGCGACGTTCAAGAGATGAGAAGTTGAGAAGGAAGTCTGCTCGAAGAGAATGTCGGAGTTAGGTTTGGGTGAGCTCAACGCCAGTTGATCGGAGCATCACCCACGTGAAGAAGATCAGTTAAGGAGCTAATCTGCTTTAGGGTACGCGCCTTCAATGGCTTGGAAGGCACCTTTCAAGAACAGTGTCGAAGGCGTCTTCAGATGACCGTTGGCCGAACATAAAGTTTTATCTTCAGCGATAAAACTTGTCTAATTGAAGGCACCTTGAACCCAATTAAAGGCACCTTCCAGTTTCGAATAAAATTTTCTAGAGGCTATAAAAATTCTCCTAGAGCTAGAAAATAGACAACAACTTCTGTATTCAATTCCTAACTAATACCTGAGTTTTTCAAAGAGTGTAAGAATCTTCTTTGCCTTCAACAAAGGAGATATTTTTAGTGGAGCTTTGCAATTGTCTTGGATTAATAACCACCTACGTTATAATCAAGTAAAACTTTCTGGCTCTTTTATTTTATGTTATTCATTTATGTTAGTTAGTTATCTAATATTTGTGTCCTTGCTAAGTTCTAAGCAAGAGAAATTTTAACTTTTTTTTTCAGGCTATTCACCCCCCTCTATCCAGCCACACAGGACCAACAACATAATATACATTAAACTACCAATAGCACTGGAATATAATTTTTTATTTATCTCAACTATTTCCTCAGGAGTTTTGAGACTCATATTATTGCTCAAAATAGTACCTTTCACAATAGGTGTATGTTCTACATTGCAATTAGACATGCTGAAATGATGTAACATCCTATTTATATAAGACTCTTGTGACGGACCTAAAAGTCTTGTTGAACGATCTCTAATGATCCTTATCCCTAAGATATACTCAGCTTCTCCCATATCCGTTGTATCAAATTGTGATGACAGCCACGTCTTAACTTCATTCATATACCCTATGTCATTTCTAGCTATCAGTATATCATCAATATATAATGATAAAATGACGTACTTTCCTTTTTCTTTTTTAGGAAAATGCAATGATCCTCATTAATCATCTCGATATCAGAAGATAAAACGACTTCGTTAAATCTTATGTTCCATTGTCTTGGCGCTTGCTTTAGCCCATATATAGATTTTTTAAGTCTACATGCTTTCTTCTCTTGACCTTCAGTAATGAAATATTTTGGTTGAACCATATAGATTTCCTTGTCAAGCTTACCATTAAGGAAAGTGATTTTTACATCCATCTGATGTAATTCTAAGTCATAATGTGTCATAAAGATCAAAATAACTCGTATTGACACAAATTTCACTATGGAAGAAAATGTCTCTTCAAAGTCAATACCCTCCAATTGGATAAACCCTTTTGCAACCAAACAAGCCTTGTATCTGTTAATCGATCCATTAGTTTTTCTCTTTATCTTGAGAATCCACTTATTCCCAATAGCCTTTCAGCCCGAAGGAAGATTAACTAAGTCCAAAACATGATGTTGATTCATAGACTCCATCTCTTCAACCATTGCCGCTTTCCACTTTTCTCTAACTCTACATCCCAATGCTTCCTTAATAGATTGAGGTTCATCATCGTCAACTGGGAATGCCATCAATGCCTCATTCTCAATATCAAACATCTTCTTACGTTTGTTTTTACGAACACTTCTTTGTAAGTTGGGTTGTTGAGGAGTCAACTCATGACTTGGCATATCACTCTTACTCGGTTAACTATACTCAGACATCCCTTTTGATACCTCTCTTGTTGATAATATCTCATCCTCCTCAAATAGAGGAACACTTTGTCAACATCACCTCTGGTTGGGAACTCTATTTTGAGAAAAGTTGCATCTCTCGAATCTATTTGGGAGATTGTTACATCTAGTTGTTTATTTATGAAAATATAATCTTTAGAGGTCTTATGATATCTAATAAAGATACATTTCTTACCCCTAGATCTTAGTTTTTTATACTTGTGAGAACTATCATGAACATAAGCAGCTGCCCCTCAGGGTCTCAGATTACTCAAATTTGGTTTTGTGTTTGTCCAACGTTCATATGGGATAGATGAAACTGACTTTGAAGATAGTTTGTTAAGTATATTGACCTCAGTAATAATGCATCTTTCTAATAGGATATCGGCAAATTAACCTGTGCCATCATAGACCTAACCATTTTAAGAAAATTCATATTTTCTTTTTTCAGTAATCCCATTTTGTTGTGAAGTTTTAGGGAGTGTTAGCTGTCTAATAATCCCTCTATCATTATATATTATCTTGAATATATCAGACAAATATTCCTCCTACGGTCAGTGCGTAAGGTCTTAATCTTACATTCCATTTGATTCTTAACTTCATTCATATAACTAATGAAACAATCTAATGCTTCATATTTTTGAGAAATCAAATATACCTGACTGAAATGAGGGAGATCATCAATAAATGTAATGAAATAGGAAGCTCAATGTCTAGTCTTCACATTCATTGGACCATAAATATCCAAATGAATTAATTGCAGTGGTGAATCAGCTCTAATAGTCTTATCAAATGATTTCCTAGTTGCTTTTCCAGCAAGACAATACTCACATATAGACAAGTAAATCTTAGCCCAAGTGCTAAATAGACCCTCTCTAGCCAACCGATTCATACGTTCTTGCCATATGTGACCTAATCTAGCATGACAAACCTCATCAGTTATACCTGTATAACTAATTAGAGTAATACTTGAAAAATAACCCTTGATAGCACAATTGATATCTGGTTGTACATCAAGAACCATAAAATCATTTGTTAAACAAAACTATATCCGATTGACACTGAGTAAATCTTAAGTTCAACACACCGACTATAAAAATTAATATAATACCCTAAATCAAGAAGACGTGCAACGGAAAGAAGATTCTGTTGAATTTTAGGAGCATACAGGATATCATGTATAAACAAATCACTACTACTACAGAGGTTGAGTTTGCAAGTGTTGACTTCTTTGACTTCAACTCTTGCATTGTTTCCTACATACATTCATTTGTTACCAACTGGTACCCGATGATACTCTACAAATGTAACTTGCTCCCGAGCTACATGGTTGATTTCTCCTGAATCTATAATCTATAAAGGATAAGAATTAGTTAATAACACTGAGCTAGCAACAAAATGCTCAAGAAAATAAGGCACACTTGGATTTACCTTTTTTGGCTCAGTTCACTCCCGAGCTAAGTGACCCTTCTTGTCGCAGTTAAAGCAAGTTAACTTACTTTTAGGTTTCATTTCAGGCTTCTTTCCTTTCTTCTTGATTGGGCCCTATCTCACAATAGCAGCTCTTGTCTTCTTTCCCTTCCCTGCTTGAACCATTTCTTTTTCTTGGATACAGATGATCCAATAAGACCGACAACTACATAGGCCATTCCAGAAATCCTTGCGGATTCTACTATTTCTTCCTCCAATTCTACATGGTGTGAGATGCTAGAGAAAACCTTGATACTGTCACTATGAATTATGATTTGCTTCATGGTCTCTCAAGAATCTAGAAGGGAACGAATAACTACTTGAACCTGTTGTTCATTAGTCAACTGATGATCAACAGTTTTAAGCTCCCGAATCATGTTTGACATCTTCCTGAGGTGTTGAACCATTAAAATATTCAGACGCTTTTTGTAATTGTCAAACTTGATCGTCAGCTGTCGAAGCTTGCTCAGACTTACTCCACTATATTTCTCCTTAAGGGCTACCCAGATTGCATGAGCCGTAAGATACGACTCATACTCAAAAGTTAGATCATTAATCATTGAACTAATCAATATACCATTTGCAATGAAGTCCTTTTTTCTTCCATGGCTTCTAAGCATCAAGATATCGTCTATTCTGTGTAGTGGAACCATCTACAGGTTCTACCATAACCTGATTTATAACCTCCAAAACTTCTTGTTCCTCAAGTACATACTATATCATGAGGTATTAGATTTTATAGTTATCTCCATTAAGTTTCTCTCCTTTATTGAGTTCAGCTATAATGTTTTTAGTTACCATGATTTAACATAAAAAAACATATTATTTAGTATTCAGTGTAATTTATATGCATACAATTATGATTGACTTAATATTAATTTGAGTTAGTTTACAAAATCAAGTAATAACAACGTTTCCACTCATCATTCATATAACCAGTCAAATCAATATTGATCAATACTATTACACACACCCTAATAAATAAACTAATCATAGAATGAATAAATCATTAATTAAACATGAACTAATCATTTTTAAGTTTGTTACCACAACATAACTTTTCATAAAATAACTCTATTCGTACATAACGATATAATTTATTACACGGCTCAATGGACTAATATTATTCATACATAACGACAGTAACAATAAAAGAACTCTAACCCACTAGGACAAACACTAATACAGTGGTCAGGTCAATCCCCTTTAACTTGAACTCATTTGAGGCAATCTCAAGTAGGAGATCTTCTAGATTCTCCTTCAGATTCACAATCGAATTCTCTTCTAGATCTTCCTAAAACTCTTCAGAATCCTCTTCAGACTCTTCAGGATTCTTTTCATCCATATAGTGAAGCAGTTCCTCACATAACTCTAAATATGTGACGCGCCTTTAATGGTGCCGCAATACATAGTCTGCTACTATCTTGGGATACACCGACAATGAACGCATCATAGCTTAGATCCTATAATTATCCAGGACTATAAACTCTTCCCGCTCCAGTTTCCAGAATAATCTATCGAGTCATTCAATGTGTCCGTCTGTTAGGATGTATACTAAAAGCCTAGCTTTTGGTATAAACATTTATCTAGAAATAAGAATCACATTGGTCAAATGTCTACATTTATGATAAATGTAGTTGTTCAATTAATTTATATTGTAGATAACATGGTGTGTGGTGTCACACACAGAGGATCATGTTATCAGTACCTTATAAATTATAAACAGTAGCTCACGACCAAGATGGAAAGGAACAAACCATTGGAAGGTCGTAGTGTAATTAGGTATTAGTTTATCTTAACTATATAATTACACTAGTACACTTAGAGTGTATTGAGTAGGACCATTAGAGGTCGTTTCTTTTATACTGACTTTTTAAAGGAACAAAGACCTCAGTTATTATGGAAGTATGTGCTCTTAATCCTAATATAATAACAAGCACATATATTTGATATTTATTTTTTTAATTTATCAATGGGTGAGATTTAGTTCAATAAATTAATAAGCCCGATAAGTTGGTAAATGATATCACTTATAGTGTGTGTTGTTGATTATAGAAGGAAACTGTGTCATAGTAATCTAGGTTGAGAATGTCCCCAAAAGGAGCTCATAAGGATTGTCATGTTAAACCCTGCAGGTGGACTTAGTCCGACATGACGATAAGGTTGAGTGGTACTACTCTTGGATTAAGATATTAATTAAACGAGTTGTCAGTAACTCACTTAATTAGTGGACATTCGACATCTTAAACACAGGGAGACTAATACACTCATAATAAGAAGGAGCCCAAAAATGTAATTTGGGATTGGTGCGGTAGTTCAATAATAGTTCTCTAGTGGAATGAATTATTATTGATAAAATTAAATTGTGTGTTCGAGGTGAACACGGGATGCTTAATTTTATCGGGAGACCAAAATCAATTCCTCCTCTCGGTCCCTATCGTAGCCTCTTAATTATAGAGTACTATACCTACCTTCTTACCCATCCTATAGGGGTCGACCAAGCTAGCTTGGAGACCAAGCTAGGGCCGACCATGGGTAGGTTCATGGGTGAATTCATATGGCCGGCCCCTAGCTTGAACTCAAGCTTAGGTGGCCTACCCTATTAAGATAAAAAGGAATTTTAATTTAAATTTTTTTTCTTATGTGGATAACATGATTTAAAAGAAAGTTTAAAAATTTAAATCTTTCCTTTTATGAGATTCTACAAAAGATTAAGAGAAGAGCTAAATCTCTTTCCTTATTTGCAGATTAAAAGGTTGATTTTAATTTTGGTAAAAACTTTCCTTTTAATCATGTTCATGATTTAAAATAAAGTTTAAAAATTAAAAATTCTCTTTTATTAGTTTCTACAAAAGATTAAGAAAAGATTTAATATCTTTTCTTATTTGTAGATTGAAAGGAGATTTTAATTTTTAGAGATAACTTCCTTTTTGGAAATTATCCACATGTTTAAAAGAAAGATTTTAATTTATAAAATTTCCTTTTTATTAACCAATCATGAAGGGATAAAAATTATTAGAGAAATTTTTATAAATTTCTGGAAACAAATTAGGAAGTTTTAATTTTTTGTTTTAATTAAAACTCTCCTTGTTTAGGGGAAAGAGGTGGCCGGCCATTGTAATTGAAAAAGAAAAAGAAAATTGTTTTAAAATAATTTTTCTTTTTGATGGCAAAGGAATTAAGGAAATTTTTATTTAAATTTCCTTATTTGCCAAGACCAAGGATTATAAAAGAGGGGGTAGAGGTGCCTTCATGGTGAACGACTCTATTCTTTTTCTTTCTCTCTTTTCTTCCTATGTGTGGCCGGCCCCTAGAGGTTCCCCTTCCCCTTCTCTCTTCTCCTTCTTGTGGCCGAGACTTCATCACCTCTTGGAGGCATAGAAGTGGTTGGATCTAGCTTGGAGAAAAGGAGAGAAAGGAGGCTTGTTTCTTGCATCCCTTGGAGCTTGGTTGGTGGAAAAAGCTCTTCATCCTTTGGAAGTGTTAGCTTGGCCGAAACTTGAAGGAAGGAAGAAGAAGGTGCCTTGGTGGTTCTCATCGCGGAAGATCATTGCCCACACAATGTTCGAGGTTAGAAGAGGAATACGGTAGAAGATCAAGAGGTCATTAAAAGTTCACAAAGAAAGGTATAACTAGTAATTGTTTTCCGCATCATACTAGTTTTATTTCTTTGTAAAAATACCAAATACAAGAGGCATGTGATTCTAGGTTTCGAATTAGTTTTCGATGTTGTGTTCTTTTGTTTTCTTTTCGAACTTGTGCTTCGATTGTTCTTTTTGGTTAACCTAGAGTTATTTAAGGAAATTAAATATTAACTTTCCTTAAGAGGCTTTGTCTAGGTGGTGGTGGTTGCTCCCATATCCAAGAAGGCCATGTGCCTCGCCATGCAGTCTTGGAAGCCAAATTTGGAAATTAATATTTAATCAACTTTGTGACCTAGGTGATTTGGATCGAACGTGTTAAGTTCCGCAGGAGATCCAAGTCTAAACCTAAAAGAACAAATAAATTAAACTTAGGATCAAACGTGTTAAGTTCCGCAGGCGATCCAAGTTTAATTTAAAAGAACACATGGTAGCTAGGAAAAGGTTCAGACCTTTGTATAAAATTTTTGTACAGTGGAACCGATAGGTTTTCCGAGTAGCAACCAACAATTGGTATCAGAGTTAGGGTTTTGCCTCTGTGTATTTGGTATTAGTTTAATTATGCACATGTCATACATAATTTAGGCAGGATAATAGTAGGATGTGCTAATTTTGTGGATGCAAGATCCAACTATTATGACTTATAGATATTGTGTGTGTGATTGGACCCTTGGACATGTCAAGGGCATTTTATTGTGTGTGCATGATTGTATTATAAAATACAGCAGGAGCTGTATTTAGTTTTATTAGGATTTTATTTTTTGATCTAGTTACATGTACATTCCTTTTATGGAATATAGGATCGTTAGATGTAAATTTTATTTTATGTTCGATCTAGTTTACATGTACATTCCTTCGAGGAATATAGGATCGAAAAATGTAAAATTCTATTTATGTCGCGGATCGAATCTTGCAAAGCGTGGAACCATTTGAGGACCAGAGGCGCAGCGGAACAAGGAGCAAGATGGATGCGACAACTACACCCGCTGGCGGTGGCCAAAGATGGCAGCAGCTAGGGTTGGCGACACACGGAGGACAGCAATAGATAAAAGCCATAATAGTTGAAAATTAATTTTTTTATTTATTACTTTTTATGCTGTGTTGTGTGTGCTTGTTAGTATACATGCTAAGTAGGCTAACATAGTCAAAATTCCTCACTTTAAATAACTAAGTGGGAGAGGGATTTATTTTTTAAATAAATTCCACGGTCTCCATTACTTGTTTATAAGTGATGCAACAAGCTTGCGCGTTGGCTCTGAGTGCCTTCCTCCATATCGGATGAGCTTGTTTGCGGATCACTAGCTTAAACTTCCATTTTGGATAACTATAGGAAGTTAATTAAGAGCGTGTGATCTTCCCCATCGGAAGGGGCACAATCTTATTAATGGACTTAGTGTCAAGTAATGGTATACACTTAGGCACGTCTAATAGTATCCTCTCCATTGGAGTCACTGCTATTATTTGTGTGACTGAAGAAAACCAACTATTAATTTGTCAAATAAATAGGTTGACAAGATAATAAAAATTAAAAACTCCTCTTACAAATGTTTGATTTTGTATACGTCCACACTATCGCGGCATACAAAATTCACAGTGTTTGAGGTAATTTTATTTTGTCATAAAAATTTATTGACAAGATAATTAATGTGTAAAACCCTCCTCTTACAAATGTTTAAATTTTGTATATGTCCACACTATCGTGGCATGCAAAATTCACGATGTTTGAGGTGTTGGTGAATTTAAATAATATTGTTTGAGGAATCAATGTTATTTTAAATTCAAAAAGTTTTGACCAAATATTTGATCAAAGACAGATCAACTATTAATTTTATTCGTCATAAAGTAAAGTTGATGAGATAATAAAATTAATGGATAAAATCTCCTCTTTGATTTTGTATACGTCCACACTATCGTGGCATACAAAATTCATGGGGATTTTAAAGAATTGATCTTGACCAAATATTTTTGTGATTCTTAGGATTTAAAATATTTGTCAATTCCCTAGTTGTTATACTATAGAAAAGACTTAGTAGTCTCAATTGTAATGATTGGAAATAGGACTTGGACATTAAGGTAGACTGTCTTCTTAGAACTAAGAACAATATAGATGTATTTAATTCATTAGTTGAAACATGTTTAGTGGTGTTATCTACCAGAACCTGGAGTGTAGATACAGATGTCATTAATCATGTCGACAATTCATTGCAGGGTTCCAGGAAACCCGACAACTAAATGAAAATAAAAACACCGTCCACATGGGCACTGCTGTAAAAGTGGCAGCTGTTGCAGTGGGAGATGTTTATCCTTTGATAAGAATAAAACATGGATTTTGAGTAATTGTCTTTACGTACCAAGTTTAGAAAGAACTAGTTTTCAGTTTCTAAACTATTCAAAAAAAAGCTTGATATTCTGCCTCTTTTAAAAAGAGGGTAGTTATCTGTTCTGGTACGTTGGTTAACAATTTATAAATCCAATAACTCTCACGATGCATCAAATGGAAATTAGTAACACATCTTCTAACTTTAAGAGAAAGCAACATTCGGAAATGAACCAATTATATCTTTGGCATCTAAGGCTAGGTTATATTAACTTGAGTAGGATTCATTGGTAGCTGATGAACTTTTGGGTTCAGTGGTAGTGGAAATCTTTCCAACCTGCGAGTCTTACTTGGAAGGAAAAATAACCGAGAAGCTTTTAAGTATAAGGGGTATGGAGCCAAAGATACATTATAATTGGTTCATTCTGATTTGTGCGATCCTATGACTATCCAGACAAGAGGTAGTATCGAATATTTCATCTATTTTATAGACAACTATTCAAGATACAAATACATTTACTTAATGTGCAGCAAGACTAAGTGATTTGATTAGTTCAAAGAGTACAAGGTTGATGCGGAGAAACGTTAAAGTAAAAGTATTAAGTCACTATGGTAAGATCGTAGTGGCAAGTATCTCTTGGGACAATTTAGGAGTCACTTATCAAAAGTAGGGATTCAATCCCAACTAACTGCACCTAGTACACCCCAACAGAATGGTGTAGTAGAAAGAAGGTATAGGACTCTTATGCAAATAATTAGATTGATGATGAGTTATTCAGAAAATTACCAAGTTCGTTTTAAGGATATACTCTGAAAAAGAAAGTGAACATAGTACCTTCCAAAGTCAGAACTCTCTACTCATATAGAATTGTTGAATACGCATAAGCCTATTTTGAAGCATATTCGGATTCGGGTAGTCCAACGCATATGCTGAAGAGAGACAATGATAAGTTGGATAGGAATTCACTTGTTTATGGGTTATCTTAGAGAAACGAAAGTAGGTTTACAGTCTTAAAAATCAGAAGGTCATTATTAGCATCAATGACTGATTTTTAGAAGAGGACTATATAATGAACCACAAGCCCATAAGTAAATTTGTTCTTAATAAAAGACACGTCTAATCTAGTACCAACTGTACAAGATGAAATATCATAAGAAACTGCAACACGTATCATAATTGGTACACAATTATAGACAGTGCATCATCGTAGTGGCAGGGTTGCCAAACAACCTAAAAGATTCATGTTTTGGAAAAATCTTTGGACTTGATCCCAAATGAACATGAGCCTGATCTCGGACATATGATGAAGCAATCCAAGACAAAGATGCAGCATCTTGGCAAAGAGCAATGAATACAGAATTAGAATATATGTATTCTAATCAAATCTGGAAGCTTGTAGAACCACCAGATGGTGTAAAATCCATTGGGTGAAAATAGGTCTACAATAGGAAAAGATGGATAGACAGGAAGGTGGAAACTTTCAAAGCAAGGCTTGATAAAAAAGAAAACTTTTTCACTAGTAGTCATGCTTAAGTCTATCTGGATTCTTTTATCTATTTGGTAAGTGGATGTCAAGACAGCATTCCTTAATGGAAGTCTTAAAGAAAGCATCCATATAAAGCAACCAGAAGGGTTCATTGCAAAGGACAAAGAGCATCTTGTGTGCAAGCTCAATCAGTCTATGGACTGAGGCAAAGCTTCAAGGTCTTGGAACATCCGGTTTATCAAAGTAATCCAGACCTATGGATTTATTTAGTAACCGGATAAGTCTTGTGTATATAAAAAGTGTGATAGAAACATGGTGGTATTTCTTATACTATACGTAGATAACATTTTTGGTAGTTGGAAACAATATCAAAGTATTGTCAGAAGTAAGGGTATGGTCGTCCAAACAATTCGATATGAAGGACTTGGGAGAATGTATATATTCTTGGGATCAAAGTAATAAGGAATCACAAGAAAAGAATATTTTACTTATCCCAAGTTTCATATATCGAAAAATTCCTTGCTCGTTTTAAGCATGCAGAACTCTAAGAAAGGTTTCTTACCTTTTGGGCTTGGAGTAGCTTTATCTAAAGAGATGTCTCCGAAGACATCAAAGGAGATAGAGGAAATGTCTTTATGCTTCGGCTGTCAGAAGCCTAATGTATACTATGCACGAGATCAGAAATCTGTTTTGCCAAGGGCATAGTTAGCAGATATCAAAGTAACCCTGGACAAGGACATTGGACTGCAGTAAAGTATATATTGAAGTACCTTAGAGGCACTAGAGATTATATGCTAGCTTACAAGGCAGTTAATTTGGTCCCTGTGGGTTGCACGGATTTTGACTTCCAATCAGATAGGGATAATAGTAAGTCAACCTCGGGGTTTTGTGTTTACTTTAGGAGGTAAAGTCATAACTATGGAAGAGTGATAAGCATAGGTGTTTTTCTGGACTCCACCATAGAAGCTGAGTATATGGCAAGCCTCTGAGGTAGTCATAAAAGCTGAATGACTCAATAACCTCAAGATAGACTTAGATATGATTTCTGGTTTGTCCAAAGATTATTACAATTTATTGTAATAATAGTGGTACAGTAGCAAACTCGAAGAAACCATGAGTCTATAAGGCAAGTAAACACAATAGAGCGCAAGTACCACCCAATACGAGAAATCGTATAAACGAGGAGAAGTTGTTGCTGCCTAAATTGTATCAGATGATGACCTATAGATCTTTTCACTAAGGCCCTTAAGACAAGAGCTTTTGATGGGCATATTGAAGGGTTGGGATTCAGATGTATGGCAGCAGATATGGTAGCTTAGTCTTTTGGTATAAGTGGGAGATTGTTAGGATGTATACTAAAAGCCTAGCTTTTGGTATAAATATTTATCTAGAAATAAGAATCACATTGGTCAAATGTCTACATTTATGATAAATGTAGTTGTTCAATTAATTTATATTGTAGATAACATGGAGTGTGGTGTCACACACAGAGAATCATGCTATCAGTACCTTATAAATTATAAACAGTAGCTCACGACCAAGATGGAAAGGAACAAACCATTGGAAGGTCGTAGTGTAATTAGGTGTTAGTTTATCTTAACTATATAATTACACTAGTACACTTAAAGTGTATTGAGTAGGACCATTAGAGGTCGTTTCTTTTATACTGACTTTTTAAAGGAACAAAGACCTCAGTTATTATGGAAGTGTGTGCTCTTAATCCTAATATAATAACAAGCACATATATATTTATTTTTTTAATTTATCAATGGGTGAGATTTAGTTCAATAAATCAATAAGCCTGATAAGTTGGTAAATGATATCACTTATAGTGTGTGTTGTTGATTATAGAAGGAAACTGTGTCCTAGTAATCTAGGTTGAGAATGTCCCCAAAAGAAGCTCATAAGGATTGTCATGTTAAACCCTGCAGGTGGACTTAGTCCGACATGACGATAAGGTTGAGTGGTACTACTCTTGGATTAAGATATTAATTAAACGAGTTGTCAGTAACTCACTTAATTAGTGGACATTCGACATCTTAAACACAGGGAGACTAATACACTCATAATAAGAAGGAGCCCAAAAATGTAATTTGGGATTGGTGCGGTAGTTCAATAATAGTTCTCTAGTGGAATGAATTATTATTGATAAAATTAAATTGTGTGTTCGAGGTGAACACGGGATGCTTAATTTTATCGGGAGACCAAAATCAATTCCTCCTCTCGGTCCCTATCGTAGCCTCTTAATTATAGAGTATTATACCCACCTATACCCACCTTCTTACCCATCCTATAGGGGCCGGCCAAGCTAGCTTGGAGACCAAGCTAGGGCCGGCCATGGGTAGGTTCATGGGTGAATTCATATGGCCGGTCCTAGCTTGAACTCAAGCTTAGGTGGCCGGCCCTATTAAAATAAAAAGGAATTTTAATTTTAAAAATTTTTATTATGTAGATAACATGATTTAAAAGAGAGTTTAAAATTTTAAATCTTTCCTTTTATGAGATTCTACAAAAGATTAAGAAAAGAGTTAAATCTCTTTCTTTATTTGTAGATTAAAAGGTTGATTTTAATTTTGGTAAAAACTTTCCTTTTAATCATGTTCATGATTTAAAATAAAGTTTAAAAATTACAAATTCTCTTTTATTAGTTTCTACAAAAGATTAAGAAAAGATTTAATATCTTTCCTTATTTGTAGATTGAAAGGAGATTTTAATTTTTAAAGATAACTTTCCTTTTTGGAAATTAACCACATGTTTAAAAGAAAGATTTTAATTTATAAAATTTCCTTTTTATTAACCAATCATGAAGGGATAAAAATTATTGAAGAAATTTTTATAAATTTCCGGAAACAAATTAGGAAGTTTTAATTTTTTGTTTTAATTAAAACTCTCCTTGTTTAAGGGAAAGAGGTGGCCGACCATTGTAATTGAAAAAGAAAAAGAAAAAGAAAATTGTTTTAAAATAATTTTTCTTTTTGATGGCAAAGGAATTAAGGAAATTTTTATTTAAATTTCCTTATTTGCCAAGACCAAGGATTATAAAAGAGGGGGTAGAGGTGCCTTCATGGTGAACGACTCTATTCTTTTTCTTCCTCTCTTTTCTTCCTATGTGTGGCCGACCCCTAGAGGTTCCCCTTCCCCTTCTCTCTTCTCCTTCTTGTGGCCGAGACTTCATCACCTCTTGGAGACATAGAAGTGGCCGGATCTAGCTTAGTGAAAAGGAGAGAAAGGAGGCTTGTTTCTTGCATCCCTTGGAGCTTGGTTGGTGGAAAAAGCTCTTCATCCTTTGGAAGTGTTAGCTTGGCCGAAACTTGAAGGAAGGAAGAAGAAGGTGCCTTGGTGGTTCTCATCTCGGAAGATCATTGCCCACACAATGTCCGAGGTTAGAAGAGGAATACGGTAGAAGATCAAGAGGTCATTAAAAGTTCACAAAGAAAGGTATAACTAGTAATTGTTTTCCGCATCATACTAGTTTTATTTCTTTGTAAAAATACCAAATACAAGAGGCATGTGATTCTAGGTTTCGAATTAGTTTTCGATGTTGTGTTCTTTTATTTTCTTTTCGAACTTGTGCTTCGATTGTTCTTTTTGGTTAATCTAGAGTTATTTAAGGAAATTAAATATTAACTTTCCTTAAGAGGCTTTGTCTAGGCGGTGGTGGTTGCTCCCATATCCAAGAAGGTCATGTGCCTCGCCATGCAGTCCTGGAAGCCAAATTTGGAAATTAATATTTTAATCAACTTTGTGACCTAGGTGATTTGGATCGAACGTGTTAAGTTCCGCAGGAGATCCAAGTCTAAACCTAAAAGAACAAATAAATTAAACTTAGGATCAAACGTATTAAGTTCCGCAGGTGATCCAAGTTTAATTTAAAAGAACACATGGTAGCTAGGAAAAGGTTCAGACCTTTGTACAAAATTTTTGTACAGTGGAACCGATAGGTTTTCCGAGTAGCAACCAACACCGTCGACTCCATAAACAGAGCTATACTCGATCTCCTAAATCTGCTCTCGTAGCTCATTCCGTCGCACTTTGTGACGAGTCAAGGTGGTAATCGGCTATGTTATCTGTAAATTAAAATTAAATAAATCAGTACAAAATCAACTAACCAGTACAAAATGGGCTTTATTCAATTTATGTAGGTATAGAACCAATATTATTAATCAAGAAAAATAAATCTTCTCGATTTTGAGGAGTCTAAGTCGACTAACCCAATTTATTCAATCCGATCTGATTAGGAAAACGAATCTTAAACTTGTCCATTGTCCTTATTAGAACTAAGCAAATTAGATAGGGATCTTTTATACCTATATTCTGTTATTGTTTAATCTAAGCTCATTTAAGTCAATCTCAGACTTATTGATTAAACTCAGGTCCATTGATCAAACCAATATCTATCGGTTTAAGCCTGACCCATTAGAATAAATCTAATCTATTTGATCAAATTACCTAATAGAATAAATCTGGTCATTTAATCATATCTGGTTTAAATCCAATTATTCAAGACAACCTAAATTGATTCTGATTTAGATCAAATTAGTTCATTTAAACTAATTAATAGATTGAACAAGATCAAAATCTAATTGAACCCAATAACTTAAATTAAATCTGGGTCTTATTGGACTGATCTGAATCAAATCCATTTGACTTGAACCAACTGGTTCAAGAGAAGAATAAAAAATAAATTTGTTGTTTATTTTTTTTTTCTTTTTTCCTTCACGTGAGAAAACACTCACGTTTTTTTTTTATAATTTTGATTTTCTAAAATCAAAAATACAATAGGAAAAAAACATTATTTATTTTTCTAAACCAGGAAACCCACTAGCGCTATGAGGGCAGATGCTTTGGACCGTATTTTACGGTCTAAAGGATGAATTATCTCATTCATTGGTCCATTTGAATGGACCCCACTTGTTAAACAGGTAGGGTCCATTCAAAAGAATCAATCATCCTTTGTGGTCCATCTTCTAGACCGCATTTTGCGGTCCAGAGGATCCCGTCTGCTAGCGTTGTTTCTTTCATCACAATTTGCACGCCACCTGAACTGTGTAACCACGACAGATATGGTCGATGACCACGACAGTCAATCTTTGGTCTATTAGGGCTGTCGCCAATCCTTTCCGGCACCGAACGCTGGTTGTCAATGGTCCGACATGATTGGCGGCACACAACGCAGCCGTCGGCACGTGATTCGATTTCTGGTTCACGTGGCAACCGTTCGCGAGCCATTCAGAAGGAAAATTGCGACATGAAGTCCTAATTTCCCGATGAAATAATACAGATTATTTTCATGCTTTCACAACTTATGCTTTGATATCAATGTAGAAACTAAAGCATGAAAATAAGAATACTGAAATTCTTAATCTATAAAAACTTACAGTGATCTTCCGAAATAAAGCGATCTCTTGAAGACGAAGAATAAATCGCTTACTTGATCGTTGTTAAAAGAGCGATCACAAAATCGAAAAATCCTTCACAAATCCACAAACCAAATTCTACAGCTTTTTGGATATTCTTCTTTTTCAGTGAAAATGAATATCACGTTCTAAACTCCTTTCTCAAATCACCCATGGGCACTCCCTTTATAATGGGAATTATCCCGGGATGAAAGAGACATTTTGTCTCAAAGAAAGTGGACACATTCTCATTTCCTACTATCAGTGTCGGCTCAAGGCAAAGACATAGGCTATTAATATCTATACCTAGGGTCCCAATAAAATTGAAGCCCCTATATATATATATATATATATATATATATTTTGTTCATCCTTAAATTTAGATCAATTTTAAATTATTCTAATTTTATTTATTTTTTATTTTTTTCAATTATATATCTTATTTTTTAAAAACACAAGTGACTCTTTCTGATCCACATTGATCTCTAAAAAATATACATGCTAGTAATTTTCAGTAATCTCATACCCTTTTATTCTCTCATTGGTGTTTTCATGTTTTTTTTTTCTATCTCACTAGGTGATCTCGTGTCTTCCTTCCTGACTAATGATCTACCTTAGATATTCTTTCTCTCTTTCAGATAAGAACATAAAGTAAGAATTTTTATTCATTCAATTTGATGTAAAACAGAATATTATTTTTTAAAATATCAAATTGATTTGGAATATTAAAAACACATTATTCAATCAAAAATGTGAATTATATATTTGTTATTAATATTAAAAATAAAAATTCAAAAAGAATTAATTGAAAATTTAAATAAAAAATCACTTAAATTTTAAGATAATACTTTAGAAAAAATATAAATGATAAATCTAAATTAAAATCAATACTTGATATATTAAAAAATATTTTTTAGTGCACGAATAACTTATAGAATACTACTAATAATATTTGTTAATATAAAGTCACCAGAAAAAAAAATTTAAAATTGAAATTAATAAAATTTTATTTATGTTCAATAATATCTCATAAAAAATAATTTAATAATTTTATTCATGAAAAAAAATTATTATCAAACTTAAATATAAAATTTTATTAGTTTTTTCCTTCTAATTAAAATTTTTTTAAAAAAATAAATTTTATATAAAATAAAATAGAAAAAAAAAAAATTTACCTAGGCCTCCGAACCGGTTGAGATGGCCCTGCCTAGCTACAATCAACCTCGCTAATCATGGGAGACAATGTGGCAGGTTATAGAGGCGACAAAGATTGTGGGGCTTAAAGAGTTGGTGAACTTGGTAAACTAGCCTTATCGATCTTCATTGTTTGGTAAAGTTTGAATAGACCATGCATTAGAACAGGACTCTAGGGACAATGAGAAGGGAGGAGGACTGATCAAACTTCCATCTTCTTGCCGTAAACGTATGTTAGCTCCCAAGGGCGTACCATAGTCAGTTCCTAGTAGATAGACTTCTTCCTTTGGGAATGAGTTCAATTTATGGGCTGAGGCCACAAAATGCCCTCTCTTGAGGGTCTATTGTCTAGTTAATTTATCTATCTATATCTTCCTATAGAGCAAATGATATTGGACACTCTAAGTGAGTCAAATCACCTTTTCTTCATCAAGATATTATATTAATAATGTACGTAATTTGCTATATATAAGGAAAATATATAATGAGAGTGAGATTTAAATTTATTTATTTTAATATGGACAAGGTCATAGCAAGAAAACATGTAATCCTGTGAAAATTTTATATAGTAATTTCTAGAGTTCAATAGGAAGGCAATTGATGAGATATACTCTTGTGATAACAACATTATCCTAAATTCTCGTAAGATAAGTACATAATGCAAAAGGGGTACAGGATAATTTCTACTATACACAAACATTTCTATTCTATGGATTCATTTTACTCTCGAATACCAGAACAAGAGACTCGATAAATAAAACAAGATCGAGTTAATATGTCGGTGAAGAAATTGATATTTGGCTCCCTAGTTAAAGTAGAGATAGACAATTTTGAGGCTAAAGTAGCATTCCATGTCTTTGAAATTGTAAAAAATATGTCAAAGCTATTAATTTTTCCATAGGAAATAACAAGGTATATTTTCAAAAATGATCAAAGTAATATAATAAAAAAAAATCTTAACTGAAAAAAAAGAGCCACAAATATATATAAGAGTGATTAATTTGTAATAAAAAAAAAGTAGATACATATGAATAGATGAAACAAAAAGGTAAATTATAAATTTTGATATTGCAAGTAAAATAAGTGGAGGCCAAGGCAAAGTTGGAAAATCATAGTTAAATCAATAATTTGTTCAATAAGACAAAGAGAATGGCAACCAATACGCGCATGCTAGCAAGGGCGGAGGCACATTCAAGCCTATCCGGGTTATAGCTCCGGCCGATGGAGTTTAGAAAGGAATAAATTCAGTTTTATAGTGTGGAAAAAGGAAAAACTGTGAGAGCAGCCCGGAGTCGAGGCGTCGGCGTCTAAGCTGATAGCCCACAGCAAGGGATCATCCCGGGTAGATCACCCAAAGACTTAGGTTGTTGATATGTTCATCAACGAGAGTAATAGTAAAAGAACATTAGATGTGGCAAACTGATCATGTCTAGTTTTCATCCAAAGAAGAGTAGTTTTTGTTGCTCAATATTTCAAAAACATTCATGAGGATGAAATTCATAAAAAGATATCCTTATCAAGAGTGATTCAGTGAACATAAAGCAAGTTTTCAATAGTAGTAATAGATAGAACATACATAAAGGATATTTATTATGTGAAAAGTTTGATTAGATGAATGAAAATATGGGTTTATATAAGGTGAGAAATGCGCAAAGCTAAATCGTTATCTACTTGTCAAATGTTGAATCAATGAAAGTGTTTTTCCATAATCTAGCATGATCATATAATAAGAAGCACTAGATGAGTGAGTCTTCGATCGATGAAGAGCAATGGCGGTAAAAAGTGCTTTGCTGGTTATCAAGATAAAGAGATTGGAGCTCAAGATAAGGATATAAATCCACCAATATTGAAATTTGGATCAAAAGTTTTGTAGTATTCATGGGCAAAGTGTTCAATACTAAAGTGGATATATATGACATCTTCCATGACTCCATACTCATCTTTATCCTCCTCTACTTCTTACTCCTTGATTGCTTCAGTCTACTCTAGGGGGTGATTTAGGATTATTGCTAAATTATGTGTAGTGAAGGAAAATAGGTTTCAAATTTCCTTCGAGATTGAGGTAGTAGAAAATGATCATTTATAGGAGTACATAATTGTGGCTCTTGAGGAAGTCATCCGAAATGAACGACGGGCTAGGTAGCACAATGCCGGTATATGGTCATGCAACCCTTGAATCAAGGATTGTGTGCGCTAGAACAACCAGTGTTGAAGAAGAAGGAGAGGAAACCATTGTTGTGAGTGGAGATGTGTTAGGATCAACACTTCAATGCTAGAAAACAACAACCATAGAAAAGAGAAATAAATTTTATTATTCCATAGTACAAAATTTATAGATTTCAACAATCATAAGTATGACATAGGACATTATATCTTTCGTAAGCTTGATAAATAATATATGTATTGTTTAATTGAATTAATCAAAATCAATCCGGCCTATTCCTATTTTACTTAGTTTGATTTTAGACTAGTTCAATCATCATCAATACTTCTCACTAAATCGCATGAAATCAAGGTCTTTCTTAGATTCAAAAGTATCAAAGGATGAAAGATTATTACTTATGTTACCATGTAAATGTACAATAAAAAAAACATTGTTTCCCTTCACATCTTCTAAATCACAGTCCAAATGTATTTCCTAATCAATTGTTTGAAGGTACCTCAAAGAACAAGGAACATATACCTCAAAGTAAGCAAAACCCTAAGTCAAATATATTGTCTTGTGAATTGAAAGATTGATATAAATTTATCTTCTCCATCAAATTGCAAGCAACAAGTTGTTTATATAATTAAATGAATTCTATTAATTAATTACAAACAGTACTGCTTTGCTTCACCTCCTTTTGTTTTGTCCTTTTTTTCTCAGAAAATGTTGAGACTTGAACAATTAATACATATCTACTTAAATAATAGAAATCAGAAAAGAAAACCAGAAAGATGAACACAATGAAGAATGAAATATGAGAGAAGTGATTAGATCTGACCTGAAGTACGTAGATATTGGTAGGCGTCCACTGTTTCATTTGCTGCTGCAGAAGAAGAAGAAGAAAGAAGAAGAAGAAGCTGAGGAAGATGAAGGCTTCTCTCTATTAATTGATTAAATACAAATTAGAAGGCAAATATGAATGAAACCAAACAAATTGTCGTTGATTATGCAAATCAGTAATGGAATGTTGGGTGTAAATTAAACAAATTATACTTACAATTAAACATATTTAAATTAATTATTACATAGATAGGACTTGAGGTTTAGTTACTACTACACATGCTTGCGTTTCTTCCTCATAAATAGAGATCCAAATCTGAGCGCTTTCGATCTTGGTTCGTCATGGCAGCCACCCCCGGCGGCGACCTCGATGGAGTTTCTTTAATAGTGGTGGACTCGGGGACGCAGTCCAAGTTGACTCCGAAGAGCCTTACTCGCTTCGGGCAGCCGGCCGACGCCACCTGTTCGCTAAAATGCCCGACAGAATTCACCCCCTGCACTTGCGCCGCCACCGGGAGTGATGGCGGCGGCAGCCCGAAGTAGCTCCACGGAGGCGGGGGGAGAGGCGGAGGGAAAGGGAAGGAGAAGCCTCGGAGGATCGGCTGGTAATTATTGTAATCATTGAGATAACAATTGTAGCTAGCACTGCGCTTCTGGCGCTTGCAGTCGATGAAGAAGAGCTGGCGGCTGCGCGCGAAGGAGACGGTGTCGCCGGCGAGGAGCCCCTTCTCCTTGACGAATCGGCTCCACCCCTTGGTGATGACGTAGCTCTGGCTGCTGCTCCAGTAGGAGTAGCGGAACCGCCAGGCGCGACCGGTGCACGCGTCCTCGAAGCTCAGCAGCACCCCCTTGGTGCTCTCGCCGGCCGACGACTCCGGCGCCGGGAAGTGCCTCTCCGCGTGCTGCTTCGGGATCACCAGCCGGTTCAGCTTTCCGACGTCGCTCGGCGTCACCACTTTCTCGAACATCAACTCCCTCGAGCTCCCGTTTTCTTCCATGCCAACAAGCCAAGAAGATTAGCAATCAGTGAGAAGAGAAGGAGAGGAGGAGCACAGAACTTAAAGGCCTGAAAGGTACGTGAGAGAGGGTGAGTGAGTGGAGGGGGTGAATGGGGGTGGTGGTGGGCCGGCAGGGACCATGAATGATGCATCTCATTGATCAAGCTCATGTGAGGGTCAACATGTTTTTAAACTCTCATCTGATCGACTCCATTGTTATCTTCTTTGATCCCGACAGAAATGTCACACACGGCGGTAGAAATTCGTCCCGCATTAAAGAACGATGTCGTCGAAGTTTTCTCTTCACTTTCTTCTCGTGACATATCCGACTCTACAAAGCATCACACGCGTCGAAGGATTAGTCAATGGGAGATATCCGACGAGGTTCTTTCGATGCCTAAATCATTATCGTTGAGATCTGTTTTTCGAGAGACTCTCTCCCCTTACCTAACTTAGGGAAAGAAGTCTGAGGGGGCGTACCTACACATCTCATGTTATTGTAACCTCTATGTCCTTTTGCGTTATACTAACTGTAGCATCTCTTCTCACGCCGAAAGATTGGTCAAGTGGCAGTTCGGGAGGTCGGACAAGCCTACTCAAACTGACTTGGCAACTCTAGGTAAAACCATGTAGCTAGGTTCATCTTGCCCCCACGAGCAAAGCGCAATTGGTACTTGTTAGATTAGGCATGAGTCGATTCTCAGGGATTTCATCATCCTATTTAGAAAACCGCTGCTTACTCTAATTTATCTACATGATCTTGCTATGCATCCTGCTGAGATGAAGCCAACTGGAGACCGACCGTATCATTCTACTAAGCTAGTTGAAAGCACATACATAAAGTAACTGTTTCATGGCAGGAAATTAAGAAGGCACTGTTAAAATGACAGTATGTGATTTGATTTTCAATGAATTATATCGATTAGGGCAGAATTCAGAAGAGAAGACTATCATGTGAGGCTGTCCTTTTTAATATCATACGGGGAATTTATATCCATGTCTCCTGTACAAAACTCTGACCCAATGCTATTATTGTCATTGGCTCGCGCCAGTCCACAGTGCGCAGACGGTGTCTCTCTGAACACTATGCGTCTGCCCCCTGCAAAGGAGAAAAACTGTCCAGTGAATCCATGCATGATGCATCTACAGTTTAACCAATAGAGCTAACACAGTGACCATGAACTCACAAACCATCCACGCTTAGCTTTCCAAACCAGAGAATAAAAGGGACAGATGATCAGGCTTCCATGGTTAAGCATGGCCAAGAGCAGGGTAGGGGCCCTCCATGCCATGTACCGTCGTCTCCTTTGCTAAGGACGTATTTTGAGTGTTAGAAAATACGTACGTCGAGCTTTAACAGAAAGTGAAAGACCGGCCGGGACCCCTCTATATGTTTATCATTATTGATCTATATATGTGTAGGATTTACTGGTGTGAGGTTTTTGCAGTCATGATCAGTAGATATCATGATGAGTGAATGGCAGAGGTTTACAGGAAGGAGGGCGATGCCACTTGGAATGTCCCCAGCCCTTTGCAAATTTTGTAAACAGTGTGTGAACTTAGCTAGGAGGAGTTGGATTTTATCTAATTAATTGCTTTCTGGCTAGTCATTCTTCTTTAACGTTGATGTTGTTCGAGAATTAATTACTTTCTCTTCTTCTTCTTCTGTTTCTGGCCATGGAAGGCAGGCGTCGCCGGAGGCTGTCAGAAGCGGCGCCGTCGCTGGGGCAGACGGCGTGCGCCATCAAAGGCGACGCCATCGCCGGAGCAGCAAATTAATCGCTATTATCTCTGCGATCGATATCTCCATGCGTGCATAGATCTGCAGCGATATTATAAATTTAGATCGTAATTATATTGTAGATTTTTGGACATCTCTCGTTGCGCTTATTCATTCTCATGGTCACGGAAACTGCGCGTTGGAAGCCTTCATCGCTGTTGGGTCGCTTTCTCGGCCTCTCTTTTTCTCTGCAGCGATTCATATAAAAAGAGAGAAAAGGACAGCGTAAAAGGAGAGATAGAAAGTAAAAGAAAATAATAATAATTTATTGTTTTAAAAAGAAAGATCTGAATTTGATTTGTTTTGTTTTGTTTTTTTTTTTTAAATATGTATTTGAAAAAAAAAAAATATGGAACCGTCACATCAATGACCCCTAGAGCCGGTCTCATGAATATGAAGGGAGGTAAATATAGGTACACAGGTAGAAAGTATATAACGGAGACGTTAACCTCAGATAATAATACCCCGGAAATCGATCCCTGAATTTTTTAATCACAAAATTATATATTTCCCATCTGTGCTACGTCTTAGGACATTAAACATGTATTTGAAGAGCATGGAACATGTTGCATTAACTTAGTTTGGAAGCATCAACAAAAAGCAGCGGGTCACACAATTAATGCACTGGATGCAAACTAATACTTTGCTTCCAATAATTGATCTGGCCAATAAAGGTTTAGGTCTTTGTCCCTTCCTCCTCATCATCTTCCCTTTTCTGTTTTTTCATCATCCTCCATCCTCCTCTATGACTATGAATAGTATGCAATCATATACTAAAAATTAATAGTTATTAATAATTTATCTTTTCTATATTAATTTAAAAATAAATTGACAAAATATTGGGGGCGAATGAATCACCTTTTTATCACCATGAATAGTATGCAATTGTCCCACTAAGTTCCCAGTTGGTTAGAGAATGGTAATTTGTTATAATAGGATAAGGAATCAATACTACAAAAGAAAGAAGGATTACCGATGAATTTTTAATTCCGTCGGTACCCTTAAATTTTACCGATGGAATCATTCATTCCGTCTGTAAACCCTATTGGTACCGACGGAAGAAAAGATTCCGTCGGCAAATCAAGGATTTTACCGATGGAATAATTCATTCCGTCGGTAAAATTAAAGGGTACCAACAGAATTAAAATTCTGTCAGTAACGCTCCCTAAAAAAACCCTAACCCCTTTGCTCGTTCCCTCACGCGCGCGGCCGACTCCTCCGTTCTCCCCGATCCTGATCGCAGGTTAGCTTTCTTTTTTTCTTTGTTTTCCTGCTATCGGCAACTGCCACAGGCCAGCGCCCACAAGCGGCGGCAGGCGACGGCCGGCTACGCTTGCCAGCGGGCTTCTGCGCCCGCAAGCGGACGACGGCGTTCGCCTGCAGCCGCCAGTGGGCTTCTACGCCCGCCAGCGGCCGGCGGCGGCCGCCTACCGCTTTCTGTGCCCGCCTGCGGCCTTCTACGCACGCCAGCGGCCGACGGAGGCCGCCTGCGGCCTTCTTTGCCCGCCAGCGGCCGGCGGCGACCGCCTGCGGCCTTATGTGGCCGCTAGCGGCCGCTAACAACCTTCTGCGGCCACCAGCGGCTGCTAGCGGCCTTCTGCGGCCACCAGCGGCCGACAGCGGCCGCCTGCGCCTGCCTGCGGCTTTGCCGGCCATCGTCGGCCACCAGCTGGTTGCTGGCGGTTGTGTTGGCCGGTAGCTGGCTGCTGGTGGCTGTGCCGGCCACCAGGCCAGCAGGTTGTGCTTGTTGCCGCGAGCAACTTGTCATTTATTTTTGTCATAATTTTTGAGCTAAATTATTTTTATTTTGTAAACATATAGCATTTGTTGCTCTTCTCCCGTTAACGTACACATCTTTAGGTAAAATTTACTAAATTATACTGTATGTCATTTAACATGGTTAAATTTAGAAATATGTTATGTTAGTATGTTAATTTATAATATAATATAGTCTGTTTGTTTGTTTTGTGTCAGTATGTTAATCTATGTTAATTTCTAGTTCTCAATATATTAGTTTTAGGTGAAAATATCTATGAACAAAGCTTGGATGTACAATCGATTAGAAAAAAGATTTATCAGAGATGATTTTATTGCTGAAGTTGAACAGTTTGTGAACTTTGCTAAAAGTCACCTTGAATGTATGAATGGTGCTGAGTTACGGTGTCCATGCAATCATAAAAAATGTTAAAATAGAGCTTTCCGTGATGAGGATACTGTAAAAATGTATATATGTAGAAATAGTTTTATGTCAAATTACTACAATTGGTACTGTCACAGGGAGCCTTATTTATATGAACCAATTGAACCTTCTGGTGGTTCGTCATCTAGGACAACTGTTACCGCTCCTGAAGCATCAACTAATATTGATATTGCAATGCAATCAATGGTTCATGATGCGATGAATGCTGCAGTTGATTATTCCAATATAGATGAAACACCAACACCTGAATATCAGCAACTATATAAAATATTAAAGGCTAGTGAAAGAGAAGTGTGGAAAGACATTCCCTCTGGTCATTCTCAATATCAACTACTATAAGGTTATTAAATATGAAAGCAGAACATCATTTTTCATAAAGATGTTACGATGACATTTGTCAGTTGATGTCAGAATTGCTTCCTGCTGATAACATAATGGCGGATATTTTTTTACAGTAAAAAAAAATTGATCAGAGGTTTAGGTTTGCATGTGGAGAAGATTGATTGTTGTATAAATAACTATATGATATTTTGGAATGAAGACAATGATCTGCGTGAATGCAAAATCTGTACACACTCTCGTTATAAGCATGGTACTGGCATACTAGGGCAGAAGAAAAAAAAATTTACTTGGAAAGTGATGTATTATTTTCCGTTAACTACTAGACTTCAACGTTTGTATGCATCTGCTGCTGCAACTTGCCATATGACGTGGCATCATGAGCATGAGCACGATGGAGGTATAATGTGTCATCCTTCTGATTCACCTGCATGGAAACATCTAGATGCTGTATTTCCTACTTTTGTAATGGAACCACGTAATGTAAGATTGGGGCTTTCTGCAGATGGATTTCAACCATTTGGACAGTCAGGGCAACAATATTCATCTTGGCCGGTTATATTGACACCGTATAATTTACCGCCATGGATGTGTATGAAAGATGAATTTATGTTCCTTACAGTACTTATTCCTGGTCCAACCAATCCCAAAAAGAATATAGATATTTTCTTACAACCTCTGATTGCCGAGTTAAATGAATTATGGAATATAGGATCGGTGATTTATGATGTTGCAAGTAAAACTAATTTTAGATTGCATGCTGTATTATTTTAGACGATCAGTGATTTTCCAGCATACTCAATGTTGTTGGGTTGGAGCACGGCTGGTAAATTAGCATATCCACACTGCATGACTGATTCTGATGCATTTTCATTACCTTACTGTGGGAAGGTGTCTTGATTTGATAATCACCATAAATTTTTACCACTTGATCACTCTCTTAGGCGAAATAAGAAAAATTTCCTAAAAAATGTTGTAGTCAGAAAACCCCCTCCACTCCATGCTTCAGGTGAACAAAACATTGAGCAAATTGATAGTTATGAGTTTCTACCAGTATCTCAATCTGGTTCTGATGAGATAAATAAATATATTGTTAGGATGTGCAAGTGTGGTTGGAAGAAAAGGAGTATTTTTTTGGAGTTACCGTATTGGAAATATCTGCTTATTCGGCATAATTTAGATGTTATGCATATTAAGAAAAATTTCTTCGATAATATCTTTAACACTGTGATGAATGTGTCTGGAAGAACTAAAGACATTGCAAAATCACGCGAGGAATTAAAAGAACTAGTCAATAGACTAGAGTTGCATCAAGATAAAATAACTAATAGATTTCCAAAGGCTTGCTATACATTGGACAAAGATGGCAAGTAAACTTTATGTAATTGGTTGAAAGAAATCAAATTTCCAAATGGTTATGCCTCAAATATGGCTCGACGCGTGGATATGAATAGATTAAAGATGTTTGGAATGAAAAGTCATGACTGTCATGTATTTATGCAAAGACTTATTCTAGTAGCTTTCCATGTCTTATTTCCTCAAAATGTTTGGCAAGCACTCACTGAATTGAGTCTATTTTTTAGAGATTTGACAGCAAGGTGTATTACGATGGATGATATGCTTCAACTAGAAACAGACATTCCTCTCATATTATGTAAATTGGAGCGTATATTTCCACCAAGTTTTTTTGATTCAATGGAATATCTACCAGTACATTTACCATACGAGGCACAAATAGCAGGTCCCATGCAGTACAGATGGATGTATCCATTTGAACGATTTTTGAGGAAATTAAAAAATAATGTTCGTAACAAAGCAAGAGTTGAAGGATCAATATGCAATGTTTATCTAGTTGAAGAAGCATATTCTTTTTGCTCCTATTATTTTGTTGATAGTGTGCAAACAAGACATCGCAAGTGTCCTAGAAATTCTAATGATGCTTGTCAGCCAATAGATCCATCGATGCTTTCTATTTTTAAGTTTTCTAGTAAGTTAATGGGTGCATCGCTTTCTAGATGGTTAACCGAGGAAGAATATCATGCTGCAAGAACATATATACTCTTAAATTGTGAAGAGGTCAAACCATACATAAAGTAAGTAAACTTCTTAAATCAAACATTTATCCTCCGTTTAATTATTTTGCTTGGTATCCCAATTTTAATATAATTAGTTTTTTTCTCAGCTTGTACGAACAACAATTATATCCACAAAACCCATCAATTAGTGCAAGTGAGGTAGCTACAAAGTTAGAGACTGAATTTGCATTGTGGTTTCAAATATATGTAAGAAAATTTGTGAAATTTTTGAGTTCATGTTTATTAAGAAGTGTACTAAGTTATATATTACTAATTTTTATAAGTGAAAGACCGTAGAATATCAAATGTGCAAGATGATAGGATAATCAATATTGCATCAGGACCTCTTCGTAAAATAAAGGTGTATTCTGGTTATTATGTTAATGGCCTTAAATTCCACGTGGCACAATGAGATTCACGGAGATTAACTTATAATTCTGGTGTTTGCGTCAAAGGATCTATGGACAACAATAACACTGAGTTTGATTACTATGGTAGACTTGACGAAATTATAGAGATTGAATATCCTGCATTACCAATAAAGAGGTGTGTGTTGTTCAAATGTTCATGGTATGATCCGACCCCAAGAATATGTACTAGAGTTCATCCAAATTATAATTTAGTTGAGGTTAATGCAAATAAAAGATTCAACAAGTTTGAGCCTTTTATTTTCGGAATACAAGCGGGTCAAGTTTTCTATCTTGAATACCCTACGAAGAGAAGAAGATCTAGTGAATGGTTGTCTGTTTGTCGAATCAAGCCTCGCTCGACCATAGAGATGTCAAATACAATCACTGCTCAAAAATCATGATGCATTTCAGAATGATGAAGTGGAGAGACATTCAGTTGATTTACAACATCAATCTACTTCTCAATTACTTGTAGATGCTAATGACATTTACGAAGAGATAGATGATGGGGAGATGTCCTACAGTGAGGATGAAGTTGAACTAAGCTCATCTAGCAATGAGGACATAGAAACTGTTAATGTTGATTAGTCAGATGTTGATGATGATTAAATATTAACATTATTATTTCCGTCGGTAAGTAATATTTTCATATTTTTTTGTATTTATATTATCAGGTTTTTAGACATTATTATGATGTGTTGTAATGTTATTTTGCAGATATCATTATGGCAGAGCAGCAGCCTGTGGCACCCCGTGGCTACAAGGTTCTTACCGTTGTCGGGGACTTGTAAGTATTTTGTACTATTAATTCAAGTTTATATATAACATTAGTTAAAATATATTTCTCATAACTTCATATTATTTTGTACGGGTTCACTCCAGATGGGCACAGAGTTGCCACATATATCACTGCAAAATCAAGGAACGAGTTAGCGCGTCTGGTACTACATGGAGGCATGTAGACCAGGAGATGAAGCTATTTTATTATAATGAATTTGTGGTAAGTAAATTTAATGTATTTCACATTCTATAATATAGTTATCATTTAAACTAAATGTTTAACTTATAATTACAGAAAAGATATACATGGGTGGATAGGTAAGAAGACCAATTTAAAGCTACATGGAAGACTTACTGTGCCAAACTCTACAGAGATCATATGTATTACTTGAGAAAGAAGGGCACTAGGCTTGCGTATGTTTCAGAGGTGATATGGAGTGCATGGACGACCACCTGGGCTGCAGAAAGGTGGCAAGCTAATGGTGAAAAGGCAAAAGAAAATAGGAATACAGAGCCAGGTGGCCCGAGCACCGGAACCGCTCGGCATACGTCAGGATCCAGATCTATTGTTGAGCATACCATGGATCTGATGAGTATAATTTAAAATTATACTTTGTAACAAATTTTATATTTATTACCAACCTTGTATTGTTGAGCATACTAATTTTTTCCCGAATTTTTTGAATGTAGGAACGTGAGCTTGCCTGACAACCTATATGTATGGAGATTTTTCTCAAGACCCACAAGAAGAAGAATGGGTCATTTGTTGATTCTCGATCTCAAACTCTACATGTAAAATTATTAACTTTATTACATTTGTTCATTTCTATCTTGATTAGTAATTAGTAATACAGATCAAATTGGATATTATATTATTTTTTATCCAGCAACAAATGACAGAAAGGGTGGCTCAGGCATCTCAACCATCAACAGAGGGTGGAGAGTCATAGTCTTTATCCATTGACGATCTAAATGAGATTTATTATGATGTTGTCGGTGGAAGGATAAAAAACTCCACCCTCTACGGCCTTGGCTCTTAGGCCAAAATTACATTTGATCGTTTGAGGAATCCAGTAGGTCATGCTAGTTCCTCTTCTTCTAGTGAGATGCAGTCTTTAAGACATGAAAATCAAGAACTGTGTTCTCAACTGAAATCAATGGATCAGAGGATCGCTGTTATGGATCAGTGGAGAGCTGATGAGGAGAAGAAGAGAGCTGAACGTGACAAGAGTAATCAAGATCTCATGGCCCAAATGCGGGCAATCGTGGTTTCTTTCACCCAGGCATCATAGGGTTCTGAGTCACAGGAGACTCAAGATCCATCAAACGGTGATCATTAGCTTTTTTGAGGTTTGTTCAACTACACTTTAGTTTTTTATTTATTATATAGAACGTGAGCCTGTTTTGATATTATAACATGTTTATTTCTAAAGGTTTTCTTACTATATGTTTCAGGAGTCACGTTCAGTCATATCAGGCACTTCACTACATCATTTTCTCATTTTTGTTCAGGTATTATCATTTCATAAAAAATTCGTTATACATATATATACAAACTGTTTATTTATACATCATTTTGTATTTGCCTTTCTACTGGATTTTCTTTATAATTTCGCGTTCTTGTATTATTTGGACTACATTTTAATTCGGTATGTATTATGTAAACTTGACTTTAGATATGGATATGTGTGGAATATATATTCTGTAGATTTGGTTAGCTATGGATTGTATGAAAAATGTTTTGTTTGGTGGATTTTATTAGTGTGTGATTGTCATATGATATATATGTGTGTGGATTATATTTGATGTAAATTATATTTGTTGTGGATTGTATTTGTTGTGTGGATTGTATGATACCATCTATTGTTATGGTTTGTTTATATATTTGGAAAATGTATATGGGAACAGCGTGTAAATGAAATGAATCTGTGAATTTTTTTTGATTTCCCGTCGGAATACTGACGGAACGGGTTCCATCGGAAAGTATCGAAACCACAGATGTCGATAGGTTACTGACGGAACTATCATTTCCGTCGGTGATTACTGACGGAAATGATAGTTCCGTCGGTCATTACCGACGAAAACTATCGTTTTGTCAGTATATTTATAGTTTCCTGATGGAACAGTCAGTTCCGTCAGGAGATTTCTGCCAATTTTGTAAACTGTTATTTTCCAACAATATCGATGGATATTTAATTCTGTCAGTATATATTGCCGACGGAATTATGTTTTCAGTTGGAAATCTTGGGGCTGTGGATATTTTATCGACGGAATTTATTCCGTTGGAAGTCTGTCGGTACGACCATGTACCGACGGATATTTCTGTCGGCAAAACTACTTTTTTTTGTAGTGCAATTTCCAACAAGCGCATGCCTTCGAGGAAAACCCCCCTCCCATTCTCTAGTCACTTGACGGTGAGCTATACCCCCGTGATTTACTTCCCTTCACATAACTTATGAATGAGCTATGAGGGACATCTGGGGTGAGCGTAATCACATTGTACTAAAATGAATAATATATAATCTCCCTATGGACGAACCAGTTGGTTCATATAAGGATGTTGTTGTCAATTGGTCCGGGTTGATTTTCACCGAGTGTGAAATGTCTCGCTAGTTGTCTCAACCCCTCTTTACATGCGCTGTTGTTGTTGGGCGAAGTTTCTCATGATTTACCTCCCTTTCAGATACTGGGGAGCCACCTTGGAGGGTCGCTAAGGTGACATATGTTGATTGGTCCTAGGAAGATCGTACCGGTTCCACTGTATAAAAATTTTGTACAAGTCCTGAACCTTTCCTAACAACCTATTGTGTTCTTTAGAAATTAAATTCGGAATCGCAAACGGAACTTAACATTATTGATTTCAAATTTAACTTATATGTTCTTAATGGTTTAGACTTGGATCGCAAACGATACTTAACATTATTGATCCAAATCCACCTACGTTATCAATTCAATTAAATATTAATTTCTATAATTGGCTTCCAGGACTGCATGGCGAGGCACTAGGCCTTCTTGGGTATGGGATCATCCACCACCGCCTAGACAAAGTCTTTTAAAAAAATCTAATATTTAATTTTCTTATATAACTCTAGGTTTAACCAAAAGGAACAATCGAATCACAAATTCGAAAAAATAAAACAAAAGAAACACAACTTCGAATATCTAATCTAAAAATATAGAATCACTAGCCTCTTGTGTTTGGAATTCATACAAAGAAAACTAGTATAATGTGGAAAATAATTACTAGTTATACCTTTCTTTGTAAGCAATAACCTCTTGATCTTCTACCGTATTCCTCTTCTTATCTCGGACGTTGTGTGGGCAACGATCTACCGAGATGAGAACCACCAAGCCTCCTTTCTTCTAGCAAGATTCGACCACCAACCAATGAGCTCCAAGGGATGCAAGAGCAAAGCCTCCTTTATCTCCTTCTTCTCCAAGCTAGAACCGGCCGCCAAGGACTCCTCTTGTGTTGATGCCGCCGACCACCAAGGAGGAAGAGAAAAGGAGAAGAGCAAGGAGCTTATGGCTGGCCACCACCAAGGAAGAGATGAGAGGAAAATAGAATAGAGTTGTGTCTCATGAATGTTGGTGCAACATCCCTCAGGTCAAGGTTGACCTGGTTGACCAAGCTGAGTCTTGGTTTGAGTTTAGATGTTTGACAATAAGATATTGATTGAAGAAGAGTCAAGTAGGTCAAGGATGACCGGATACTTGACTGGGAAGTCCTAACTGGGATGTTAGGCAGGAGGAAAATCCTGGTGAGTGAAGCCAGGTGAAAGACCTAGTGAGTGAAGCTAGGCAATTGGGAAGTCCTAGTGAGTGAAGCTAGGCAGGAGAAAAATCCTGGTGAGTGAAGCCAGGTGAAAGACCTAGTGAGTGAATCTAGGCAATTGGGAAAGTCCTGGTGAGTGAAGCCAGGCAAGAGAAATCCAGATGGGTCAAGGTTGACCAGACATCTGGTGAGAGTCCAAGTAGGTCAAAGGGATTGACCGCATACTTGGCACGAGGAAGAAAAGTCCAAGTAGGTCTTAGGGAGTGACCGGATACTTGGCAAGAAGAGAAAAGTCCAAGTGGGTCAAAGGGATTGACCGGACACTTGGTGAGAGAGTCCTAGCTGGCCAAGGGTGACCGGATGCTAGGTCTTATGTACCAACAAGTCATGGTTGACTAGATGTTGGTTTAGGGGCTTTGGGCTTGGTTTTGGGCAAAACCAAGGTTTGGATTGATCCGTGGATTGATCCAACGAGTTTGGATTGATCCGTGGATTGATCCAAGAGTTTGGATCGATCGTGGATCGATCCAGAAGATCCTGGATCGATCCGTGGATCGATCCGGTGAGTCCACACAAACCTCTCCGGATCGATCCGTGGATCGATCAGAGGTCCCAATCGATCGTGGATCGATTGGGACGCCGCTGCTTCGCAAGGCCGGATCGATCCGTGGATCGATCCGTAGGTCGATCCACAGAGGCGCCTGGATCGATCCGTGGATCGATCCAGCCTCCCAATCGATTGGGAGCAATCCAATCGATTGGGATTCGACCGCTGGCGCGTTTATAGCGTGCGATTTCTTCGAAGAGAACTTCACCGATTCATTCCAGATTCAACACGGCTCCTCCCAAGACTCTCTAAGCTCCTCACCGCCAGTTCTTGAAGGTTCTTGGAGGTTCATCCAAGTCAAGAGGCGAGTTGCAACGAGAAGAAGAAGAAGCTAGGGTTTTCTTGTTTCTTGTAAGCTTTGCTTATTCTTTACTACCCTTTCTTCTTCTTGTACGAGAGTCTTGTAGGGCTTCTCCGCCTGTAGTTACCGAAAAGGAGTGTTTTCATAGTGGAGGGTGCGTGCGTGGTGTGGATCCTTGGATTAGTCATCTCCGTTGGAGGTGGATACCAAGTAAACTCCTAGTGTTAGCGTGTTTGTGTTTGTGTTTGTTTATGTATTTTCCGCTGCGCATTCTTGAAGAAACAAGCAACACCGAGCAACGAGCACGCGACGAGCTATTCACCCCCCCCTCTAGCTACTTTTGGTCCTAACAAGTGGTATCAGAGCAAGGCCGCTCTTCACCGGAATCATCGCCGGAAGGGTCAAGCATATCAAGAAAAGCTAGAGGGTGAAGAAGTTGGAGCAAATTCTTCAAGTTCAAGACTTTATCAAGCTCAACTTCAAGATGCAATTCCAAGATGGGTTTGGATTTGACACAAGGGTGGCTCCACCATACACTTCTACGAGTTTCGATTCTTGGAAATCAAGAATCGAAAATTTTCTTATGATGGAGATAGAGCAATGATTTGCTCTAATGGAAGGCTTCAAGGCTCCAAAAAATTCAAAGGGCAAAGTTCTAAAGAAAAGCAAATGGAGCCCGGAGCAAGTCCAAAGGTGCGAGGCAAATGACAAAGTGACCAAGCTTTTGGTCAATTTATTGCCAAGCACCATCCTTTGCAAAATTGGAGAGTTTGAAGATGCAAAGGAGCTATGGAGCAAATTGGCCAAGCTTCATGAAGAGATCCCCTCCACTGTACAAGATCATGAAGAATCCAGAGAGGGTGACTCTTTGGAGCAAGACCAAGAGGAGGACTCCGAGGTTGAGAGATGCTCAACCTCCGAAGAAGAGGAAATCCAAGAAGCTTCATCCTCAAGGGAATGAAACGAAGGGAACAAGGAGGGAGCATACTCCTTGTTTCATGTTCAAGATGATGAAGCCTCCACCTCTAGGATTGAGGGGGAGCAATCCTTGGTGACGCCGGATCAAGAAGAAGGAGAAGCTTCTACATCCGGGTCAAGTGAAGAAGAAGAAGATGGTGCCACCTCCGAAATTCAAGAAATAGCAAATGGAGGAGCAAGTGCCATCCCTACACAAGAAGGTATAAATGTTTCAATTAAAAATAAAAATCATATAATATGTTTTGAGTGTAGGGAAAGTGGGCACTACAAGAGCAAGTGTCCCAACTTGGCCAAGAAGAAGGGTCAAGTGACGCAAAAGGGCAAGGAGAAGCCCGAGGAGACCATTCCCGGAACAAAGAAGAGCAAGGAGCATATCATATGCTTCTCTTGCAATCAAAAGGGGCATTACCGGAGTCAATGCCTCAAGGGGAAGAAGATGGTCAAGGCTCAAGGAGGCATTAGTCAAGGGGGAGCCTCCAAGGTAAAGAAGAAGGTAACATTTATTGAGCCTACTCCTTTACATTATGGTAAAAAGCATGATAGTTCTAAGTTTATCATTTTAATGCAATTTACCATAAGAATAGGAAGCATGAGGGCTTTAAGGAAAAGCATGTGGCCCTACATGCCAAAACTACTACACCTAAGGCTAGGAATGTAGGTAAAAGTCTAGGCAAGAACTCTAAGGATTGTAGCTACAAGCCTAGAAACAAAAATGCTCATGGACTTAATGGAAAACCAAAAACTAAGGACTTAGTGATGGAAAATCAAGTCTTGAGGTCAAGACTTGATAAAATGGAAAAGACCCTAAGAAGGATGGAAAATATCTTATTAGGCCAAAATGAGCATAGCCTAGGTCTAGGAGCACAAAGGTCATCCAATGGTCATAGAGGTTTGGGATACAAACCCAAAGCTAAAAAGGATGTGCCTAGTTATCATATGGTTCCATATAGCTATGGAACAAACCCTAAGTCTAGAGGTCAAGTCCAAGATACAAGGGAAGATATCCCTAGAAGTATTTTTGCAACCAAAGTGACTAAGACTTCTAAGAAGTCTAAGAAAGTCACTAACAAGGTCACAAGAGAGGCTATCCCTAGAGTTGACCTAGAAAATGTGACCAAGGCTTCTAAGAAGCTCAACAAGGTTACTAGGAAGGTATCTAGGAAGTTATCCTAGTGAGTACCTAGAGCATCCAAGGAGCACCAATAGGTGTTGGGTTCCTAGGAGCATCTTCTCTACCCCATAGATGGGTTAGAGAGTGTCAACTCTGATTAGAAGGGTAGTTAACCCAACTTTGAGGAAATTGACACTCAAGGAGCATTTTCAAGGTTTTTGTTAACCTTTGAAAATGAAATGGAATTATTATTTACTCCTTGAAAGAGTAAAATGTGCCTAATGGTGGAAAATTGATTTTATCTTAAAAAGGCATAAATTGGGAAAACCTAGAGAAATCCCAAGTTGGGATTTTGGTATTCTCTTATAAATTTTAAGGCACTCCAGGCCTTGATTTATGTGATTACTCTTGAGGAAAAATGGAATATGCCAACATTTGAGGATAAGCTTAATTTCAATTGGCATAAATTAATCAAGAGAATTAGAAATGCCCATTTAGGTTTTGGCACTCTCTTGAAGCACTTTGGGTAATCTAGGGTTTAAGTTTTAAGATTAGCTAAGATTAACGATACTTAGATAGGTAATCTAGGTATATTTTATTTATGCTAAACCTTGCCATGATTGTTTGCTCATAATATGCCATGACATCATATTTTATCTTATTTGTATTTTGCATTCATGACTTATCATGAAAAATACAAAAATACCATGTCATGCCATACATACATCATGTAGTTATAGGAATCTTTCTTTTGAAAGCTATTTTATTTTGATGTATGCCATAACATTATCATGCATTATGTTTATTTCCTTAAAAATTAAGGACATATGGCATTAGTTAAACAAGTGGCATTTGTTTACAACAAGTGGAATAAACAAGTGACATTTGTTTAATAAGTAAATCAACAAGTAACATCCTTTGTGGATGTCTACCTCTCAAAATGCCTAGATAGATATGCATGATCCCTAGAATAGGGCAAAACCAAAATCTTACATCTCACAAAGACCTATAAGATGACTTGTATGTGTTTCAAGTGCACATTAGATACAAGTGAGATGTTAGGATGATGAACAAAACTCAAGATGTTGATTTAGTGCATTCTTTTGAGTTTTAAGTTCATCAAAACACATAGTTATGTGTTTTCCCATCATTGGGAAAGCTAATGTACAAGTCATGTGCATTATGCCCAAGGAACATGATGGGATATTGGTTTTGAAAATGTTTTTAAAATGTTTTTGGAAAACTTTGGTGAAGGCTATCTTTTGATAGTAATCACCATTGAATAGTTAGACACAAACTTGAAGAAAACGCTAAAGTTTTGCAAGTTTTCAAGTTTGTGTCAATCTTTGAAAATATAAAGTATTTTCATAGAAAGCTATTTTTCCATGATTAAGTATGTCCTAAATAATGTCTACACGAAATTTCATGATTTTTGGATTTTGTAGAATTTTCTAGGGTTTCTGAAGACTGAAATGGAATTTCAGCAACTATCGAACTCGATCGATCCATGGATCGATTGAGTTCTGAATCGATCCGTGGATCGATTCGTAAATCGATGGGGAGGCATTGGATCGATCGGTGGATCGATCCACACCTTGAATCGATCGGTGGATCGATTCGGTTGGTTCAATCGATTGGATCCCAACTCAATCGATCCAAGTTGCTGATTTTGGGTGGGACTTCAGCATCTTTGAACCATGGTTAGTCTATGTAACCATTCCAAACCCTTAAAATACATTTGTATACATAAAAGGGTGTTTTCGTGTTGAAAACAAGGATGGAATGGTTAAGGAAGACTTCATTGAAGTTTAGGTTGAGGTTTGTTTCAAATTTTGAACATTTGAACCTCAAAACTTCTAAATCTGGGTTTCCTAAAGGTTTAGGGATTCCAAGTCATTGTTGGTGCAATGACAGAAGTTACCACCATGTCTTTAGGGGGAGGGACTCTTCAAAGGCATGAAAATTATTTTTCATGAACCTTGGAAGGTGGTTAACCTTCTTTAAAGAAAATGCTCATGGACGAGCTTTTGAACTTGAAATGGGGAGTGGATATCCTCATTATTTCAAGTGGGAACTCAAGATGTTAGAAAATGCTCAAGGTTGGGTATTTGTCTACATTGAGGAAGAAGTTAAGGATAAATGAAGGGTATGGGACCTTCATTATCATGTTGGTTCAACGAGTGAAGTTGTAACCAATGATGAGCAACTCTTCAGGGAGAGAGTTTTCAACAAATGGATTTGTTGAAGTGTGCCCAAAGAGGGGGCATAGGTTGATGTGTGCCAATAGGGGGAGAATGAAAGGACGTGTGAAAGGGAGTAAGTTAGGCTTTCATTATCTAAGAGGAAGTTTTCCCTCTTAGGGGGAGAATGAAAAGCTTAACTTATGCTTTCATTACCTAGTGGCATGAAGAATGAGGCTATGGGATTAGCCTAACTTACATGTGGCATTGTAAGTGTTATTGTGGTATTGTCAAACATCAAAAAGGGGGAGATTGTTGGTGCAACATCCCTCAGGTCAAGGTTGACCTGGTTGACCAAGCTGAGTCTTGGTTTGAGTTTAGATGTTTGACAATAAGATATTGATTGAAGAAGAGTCAAGTAGGTCAAGGATGACCGGATACTTGACTGGGAAGTCCTAACTGGGATGTTAGGCAGGAGGAAAATCCTGGTGAGTGAAGCCAGGTGAAAGACCTAGTGAGTGAAGCTAGGCAATTGGGAAGTCCTAGTGAGTGAAGCTAGGCAGGAGAAAAATCCTGGTGAGTGAAGCCAGGTGAAAGACCTAGTGAGTGAATCTAGGCAATTGGGAAAGTCCTGGTGAGTGAAGCCAGGCAAGAGAAATCCAGATGGGTCAAGGTTGACCAGACATCTGGTGAGAGTCCAAGTAGGTCAAAGGGATTGACCGGATACTTGGCACGAGGAAGAAAAGTCCAAGTAGGTCAGAGGGACTGACCGGATATTTGGCAAGAAGAGAAAAGTCCAAGTGGGTCAAAGGGATTGACCAGACACTTGGTGAGAGAGTCCTAGCTGGTCAAGGTTGACCGAATGCTAGGTCTTATGTACCAACAAGTCATGGTTGACTAGATGTTGGTTTAGGGGGCTTTAGACTTGGGTTTGGACAAAAACCAAGGTTTGGATTGATCCGTGGATTGATCCAGCAGGTTTGGATTGATCCGTGGATTGATCCAGCAGGTTTGGATTGATCCGTGGATCGATCCAGCAGATCTGGATCGATCCGTGGATCGATCCAGAAGGTTTGGATCGATCCGCCGATCGATCCGGTGAGTCCCCATGAACAGAACCCCTCTGGATCGATCCGTGGATCGATCCAGAGGTCCCAATCGATCAGTGGATCGATTGGGACGCTGCTGCTTCGCGCGATAAGCGCTGGATCGATCCGTGGATCGATCCAGGCATGTTTCCAGAGCACAGAGGCGCTCTGGATCGATCCGTGGATCGATCCAAAGCCTCCCCGATCGATTGGGAGCAATCCAATCGATTGGGATTCGACCGTTGGCGTCGTTTATAGCTGTTGGCGTGCGATTTCTTCAGTAGAACTTCACCGATTCATTCCAGATTCAACACAGCTCCTCCCCAGCACTCTCTAAGCTCCTCACCGCCAGTTCTTGAAGGTTCTTGGAGGTTCATCCAAGTCAAGAGGCGAGTTGCAACGAGAAGAAGAAGAAGCTAGGGTTTTTACTGCATTTCTTGTAAGCTTTTGCTTATTCTTTACTACCCTTTCTTCTTCTTATACTGAGAGTCTTGTAGGGCTTCTCCGCCCTCGGTAGTTACCGAAAAGGAGTGTTTTCATAGTGGAGGGTGCGTGCGTGGTGTGGATCCTTGGATTAGTCATCTCCGTTGGAGGTGGATACCAAGTAAACTCCTAGTGTTAGCGTGTTTGTGTTTGTTTATGTATTTTCCGCTGCGCATTCTTGAAGAAACAAGCAACACCGAGCAACGAGCACGCGACGAGCTATTCACCCCCCCTCTAGCTACTTTTGGTCCTAACAATGAAGGCACCCCCTCCCTCTCTTTTATAATCCTTGGTCTTGGCAAATAAGGAAAATTTAAATAAAAACTTCCTTATTTTCTTTGCCATGAAAAGAAAATTTTAATTGATTAAAAACAATTTGCTTTTCTTATATCAAGTGGCTGGCCACCTCATAGCTCCAAGCAAGGAAAATTTTAATAACACAAGAATTAAAACTTCCTAATTTGCTTCCGAAATTTTAATAAAAATTTCTCTAATAATTTTTCCCTTCATGGTTGGTTATAAAAGGAAATTTTATAAATTAAAATCTCTCTATTAAAACATGTGGATGATTTCCAAAAAGGAAAATTTTCTCTAAAATTAAAATCTTCTTTTCAATCTACAAATAAGGAAAGATATCAAATATTTTCTTAATCTTTTGTAGAAACTTATAAAAGGAAATATTTAATTTTAAAACTTTCTTTTAAATCATGAACATGGTTACAAAGAAGGAAAGTTTTATCAAAAATTAAAATCTTCTTTTTAACTACAAATAAGGAAAGATATCAAATCTTTCACTTAATCTTTTGTAGAAAGTTATAAAAGGAAAGATTTAAATTTTAAACTCTCTCTTTTAAAACCATGATATCCACATAAGAAAAGATTTAAAATAAAATCCTTTTAATTTTATTAGGGTCGGCCACAACAAGCTTGGACTCCAAGCTATGGTCGACCCCCTCAACTTGACTCAACCCTTGGCTTGGTCGGCCCAAGCTTGCTTGGCCGGCCACCTAAGGGTGGGTATGCGGTGAGTATAATTCTCTATATACAAGAGGCTACGATAGGGGCTGAGAGGAGGAATTGGTTTTAGTCTCCCGATGAAATTAAGCTTCCCGTGTTCGCCCCGAACACCCAACTTAATTTCATCAATAATAATTCGTACCACTAAAGAATTATTATTGAACTACCACATCAATCCCAAATTACATTTTGGGCTCCTTCTTATTATGAGTGTGTTAGTCTCCCTGTGTTTAAGATGTCGAATGCCCACTAATTAAATGAGTTACTGACAATTCTCTTTAATTAATATCTTAGTCCAAGAGTAGTACCACTCAATCTTATTGTCATGTCGGACTAAGTCCACCTACAGGGTTTAACATGACAAACCTTATGAGCTCCTCTTGGGGACATTATCAACCTAGATTACTAGGACACAGTTTCTTTCTATAATCAACAACACACACTATAAGTAATATCTTTTCCCAACTTATTGAGTCTTTTGATTTATCGAGCTAAATCTCACCCTTTGATAAGTTAAAGAAATAAATACTAAATATATGTGCTTGTTATTATATTAGGATTAAGAGCACACACTTCCATAATAACTAAGATCTTGTTCTTTTATTAAGTCAGCACAAAAAGGACTTACCTTAAATGGTCCTGTTCAATACATTCAGAGTGTACTAGTGTAATTTTATAGTTAAGATAAACTAATACCAAATTACACTACGACTATTCCAATGGTTTATTCCTATCCATCTTAGTTGATCCTGTCCGAATCGCTGAACCAAGGGACGCTGGGCACGCAGCACGCTCCCAATCGTTGGAGTGAACTTCCGGCTAGTCGAACGAAGCTCCGGCGATCCTGCACAAAAGTCTAGCCGGGAAGGGTTCCCGGCGACGACCCTCCGACGCTCAAGTCAGGTAAGTGGTGGAGAAAGTGGCTGCCAAATTTGTATTATGCGTACCTTCGGCGAAGTAATAGCCTCTTTATATAGGATGGAGAAGGACCTGATGCACGTCTACCGAGGCGCGTACGTGTCAGCAGCCCATACCATGGTATGCACCGGTCAGAGAGCTTACCTGACACCATGCTGCCACAGTCGAGCATGTTCTTTGATGTGACGGCAGGACCACCTGTTGTCAGACTAGAAGTATGGCATAGCCATACGACTTGACGGCTGTCAGCAGATATCCCCGTCTTTTACCCACTGTCTGACTGGGATGCCCGGCCCGCCGAGCGGGCGATGAACGTCGTCCGGACGAGCTTGATTCTTTGCGCCGTCCAGGCGGCACTTCCTTCCGCTCGGTCCTTACGCACTGTTTTATTTGAGCGTCGGAACCCTGGTCCCTACCAGGGTGCCTTTTACTATCAGATTTCCCTTTCTTCTGAGTCCGGTCGGCTTGCCCTTTTCCGGCGAACCACTAGATCCTTTGACCTACCCTCAGCGTTGACTCCTTATGGGATTCCGGATTTTTACTACCGGATCACTTGCCTTCCTATCGAGTCTAGTCGAAGGAGGCAATGTCCGACTGACTGGACCGCCGATCTGTCGAACAATGATCATTGCCTTAGGCCGCTCGGCCATGCATAAGGATGCTCCTCCGAGCGGCGATATCTGTCCGTTCGGCGATACTTTGTCCGTGCCTTGTATTTTCTTGGAATCGATGTCCGTTGTTCTCCCACACTACCCATCACGTGCTCTGCGCACGGTAAGAGAAGCTCATTAAATGCGGCTAGTAACCGGTGACACGCGGCGACCGTGCATTTGTCGAGTATGGCGGTTGCGTCACTTCCGATGGGACAGCCGCCGTTTGAAACGGACGATCCGATGACAACCTCGATATCGACGACCTGGATCGGACGGTGGAGATCGTTTCCGGGCGGCGATATAAGACCCTTGACTCCGTTTCCGCCGCATTTCGTCTTCTTCGTTTCCAGATTCCTGTCACTCCTCCCTTCGCCGGCGACTTCGTGCTCAGATTTTCCGACGATCGCTCGGCAACTTCCGATCATCTCCCGCGTTTGTAAGATCCTTTTTCTCGCTCCAGACGCATTCCTCTTTCTGTTAATCATCCTTGTCAGTCGGTTTTCTCCCATCGCTTGAACCATTTTCTTCTATCCCGCATTCTGGCCTTTCGATCATGACCAGTACCTCGCAGTCAACCGGCGGTGTTCCGGGTCTTTGGTACTCGAACATGGAAAGTCGGTTCGACGAGGAAGACGCCATGCGACTTACTCGAGCATATGACCTACCGACCGACCACGAAATAGTGTTAGCCACGCCTTCCGATCGGCCTAATGATCCTCCATCCGGCACTGTTGTCTTCTTCCGTGATCAATTCCTGGCCGGACTACGTTTTCCTCCTCACAAATTTTTCTTAGAAGTTTGCAACTATTTCCGCATTCCGCTCGGCCAAGTAGTTCCCAATTCTATTAGATTGCTGAGCGGAGTGGTAGTTTTGTTCAAACTGAACGGCATTCCCTTAACCCCAAAAATCTTCCACTACTTCTACTATCCCAAGCAAGCCGAGTGGGGCACCTTTGTTTTCCAATCTAGGATAGGCTTCGTCCTTTTCGATAATATGCCGAGCTCCAACAAACCTTTCTTCATACGCTTTCCTGAGCGGCCCACTTGCCTGCGCAACTGGAGCTCGGCAAGTTTAGAGGTGACGCAGACTATCTCCACGCAGCCGAACAGCTAGTCGGTCAGCGCTATCACATTGACAAGATGCTTCTCCCAGGAGTAATGCATATATTCGGCTTGTCTTCTACACCAGCCGATCTGCCTTGTAGCATGAGTAAGCTTCCCTATCTCCCCCTTTATTTTGTTCTAACTGATTTATTCTCTGCTTCTGCAGCTGAGGTCATGTGGAAGGCCAGAGCCACCGAGAAGCTCAAACTGAAGGCCGCTCGGATTGAGGCGGTGACGAGCAAGGAGGCCGCCGAACGGGGTCTTGCTCCGGCTGATCCGGCCGGCGAAGAAGGTGAGGGGACGCCAACGGTCCCAGAAGCCCCGGACGCCCCCGCCCCTCCTGATGAGGCCATGGGCAATACAGAACCTGTGAGTGAAGCTGAAGTAGAGGGCCGTTCGGCCGATGATGCGCACTCGGAAACGCCGGCGACCGGAATCCGCACCTGCCTCTACACTTGATGAGCCGCAACCTGAGCAGGGTGTAGATGCGCAGGTGCTGTCCGGAACAGTTTCCGTCGAGAGTACCCCTACCCCTCAGGATTCTCCGAAGGCCAGCTTGGAAGTTCCGCCGTCCGGCCCTTCGATGACTCGACGACGTCTCAGGCGTTTAGGCGAGCTACCCACCTCTTCTGCTGGCGGGCCATCTCAGAGCGGGCCGAGCGGCCAGAATCTACTTATGAGCAGATGATCACCCTGACGGGTCCTCTCGCGCAAGCTTGGATAGATGCTCGGAGTCGTATAGCCAAGTTGACTCCCGGGCAGCTCGGCGACAGCAACCTTCAATCAGCTACTGGGGTATGGCCCCTCCCCTTCCTTTCTCTCATATTTGAAGTTTTTAACCTGCTCGTGTTTGCTAGCAGAACTGGGTGGAGCAGATCGCCATTAGCGATCGGTTGGCCGAGCTGGAGGAGGAACTGAAGAAACAAAAAACGGCGGGGGATGCCAGGCAGTCGACGGCCGCTCTGGAGAAGGCCAAGAAATCGCTAGAAGCCGAACGAAAACGAGCTGCTGATCTGGCGAGCAAGGTCGTTCGGCTCGAAGCAATGATTAAACAACGAGACAAGGAGATCCGGACGGTGACCACTCGGAAGCAACAGGCCATCAACGATATGGACCACATGAAGGTGGAGATCCGGGGGCTGGAGCAACGCATCAAGGACCTCGACGCTCTGCTGGCCACCGAAAAAGAGAGCCGCTCGGCTGACCTCCAAAGATTCGATGGGGACTTGAAGGATCTCCAAGCTGCTAGCGACGCTGCCCACGCCGCGCTCAAAGAATATCAAGAGGGGGAGTCGGCCCGCTCGGACGAAGTGAGGAAGGCGTTCCTCCGCTCAGAAGACTTCGGAGAGAAGTTTACCGACAAGATATCCCTCACGTTCGAGGAGGCCATTAAGGCGGCGGTGGGCTATCTGAAGACCAAAGGTCATCTGCCTGCCGAGCTGACCATCCCCGACGAGGACCTGGCGAGCGTGATGGACAACATCCCCGACGCTCTTTTTGATTTTGATGTGTGAGGAGCGTTTCTGTTTAACTTCTTTTTGAATTCCCGCCGTTCGGCCCCGATTATCTGTGTAATGACCTTTTCGGCTTGCATATTAGACAATCTTCGGTTCCTTACTATTTTAGCGAGAAATTTTTCCCTCGTCCCAACTTTCAAGTGTTTCTTAAAACTCTTCCGCTCGGCACCATTGATGGCGCTCGTTCACTTGTTCGCCTTTTTTAATTCTGATTACCCTCGGACATTTATAGACGTCGGCTCGTCTTCCGATCTTTATCGTCGGAGCTCGACGGTATTACGGCGCGGCTCTCGATTTTTAACGGGGCTCGTCGACACGTCCGCTCGGATTATTTACGCCAGCTCGTCTCTCGATATTTATCGTCGGAGCTCGCCGGTTTTCCGCTCGGTCGTTTCTCGATTTTAACGACGGGGCTCGTCGACGCGTCCGCTCGGATTATTGACGCCCGCTCGTCTCTCGATATTTATCGTCGGAGCTCGGCGGTTTTCGTCGGCGCGCTCTCGATTTTTAACGACGGGCTCGTCGACCGTCCGCTCGGATTATTTATAGACGCCGGCTCGTCTCGATATTTATCGTCGGAGCTCGTCGCGGTTTTATAGCCGGTCGGCGCGGTCTTTTGCTCGGCGGGTTTATAGACGCCGCCTCGTCTCTCGATATTTATCGTCGGAGCTCGGCGGTTTTTAGCTCGCCGGCACGGCTCTCGATTTTTAACGACGGGCTCATCGACGCGTCCGCTCGGATTATTTATAGGCCGGCTCATCTCTCGATATTTATCGCCGGAGCTCGACGCGGTTTTATAGCCGGTCGGTAGCGGTTTCGATTTTAACGACGGCTCGTCGACGCCGTCCTTCGGATTATTTATAGACGCGGCTCGTCTCGATATTTATCGTCGGAGCTCGACGGCGCGGTTTTTAAGGTCGGCGCGGCTCTCGATTTTAACGACGGGGCTCGTCGGCGTCGTGAGACTACACACGGCGAGACGGCTCGGGCCTTCGTGCAATAACCTCCCGCTATCACCCTGATCAGCGCAGGGTTTTGATTTTTCTTTCTGCCACCCTAGTATGCAACCCGGCCGAATAGCTCGGGGTCTTCAAGTTCGAACGATGCTTATATTCTATACGCAGCCCGGCCGAGCGGCCTGGGGTCTTCGAGTCCAAGCTCCCGGCTCGGATATGGACCTTACGGCCGAACGGTGAACCGTTCATCAGAGAATGCTCAATGTATTTTTATCTTTTTGCTTCCTGCATCGCAAGCACATAGGCGACGAAAAAGTATATACATTTATATTTAGCGCACCTGTCACCCAGCGCGGAGAACGTACTCCCGACCGAACGGCTCATGGTCTATTTCGTCGAGCATTTTGGCTCAGATAATTTACCTCCGTTCGAACGGTACGGGGCCCCCGATTTCGAGCGCTTGGCTCGACCCATATACCTCCGGCCGAGCGGCATGGGGCCTTCGTTTTTTGATGATAATGCCTTATTTTCGCTCTTTTGACTTTTCATTTCTGCATTTTCAGTAATCAGTCGAAAAATGTACACATGGTGATTTATAGTGATACACCTTTCACCCCGCCCGGTAAGGCTGGAGGTGGTTCGCACTCCACGGTCTATCTAACTGCCGACCGTCTTCATCCTCCAGATAATACGCGCCCGAGCGGAGCTTTTCGATGATTTTGAAAGGACCTGCCCATGGAGCTTCAAGCTTGCCGACGTCACCGACCGGCTTGATCTTCTTCCACACAAGATCGCCGACCTGGAATGATCGGGGAATGACGCGCCGGTTGTAGTTTTGCTTCATCCGCTGACGGTATGCCATCAGCCGAACGGACGCCTTCGCCCTCTCCTCTTCTACCAAGTCCAGCTCCATGTTTCTTCGTTCGGCGTTGTCATCATCGTAGCTCTGGATCCGGGTTGACTCAACTCCAACTTCGACCGGAATGACGGCCTCACCGCCATATACCAAATGGAACGGTGTGACTCCTGTTCCTTCTTTTGGCGTCGTTCGGATGGCCCACAGGACGCTCGGCACTTCATCCGCCAACTTCCTCCCAAATGGTCGAGCCGAGCGCGCAAAATACTGAGAATTTCCCGGTTGGCGACTTCGGCTTGACCGTTGCTCTGATGTTAGGCCAGGGATGTGAGATGTTGCTCAATGCCGTAGCTCTTGCACCAATCCTCTAACATCTTCCCTGTGAATTGCCGCCCGTTGTCGGACACTAGTCGGCGAGGGATGCCGAACCGGCAAATGATGTGTTGCCAGATGAATTTTTTAACCATTTGTTCAGTAATCTTTGTGAGTGGCTCGGCCTCCACCCACTTGGAGAAGTAATCCACCGCCACTAGTAAGAATTTCCTCTGCCCGGTCGCCATCGGAAATGGACCCACAATATCCATTCCCCATTGATCGAACGGACATGAGATGGTTGATGCCTTCATCTCCTCTGCCGGTCGGTGAGAGAAGTTGTGATACTTCTGGCATGAAAGGCAAGTAGATACTATCCGAGCGGCATCTGTTTGTAAAGTTGGCCAAAAGTATCCGGCTAAGAGGATCTTTTTGGCTAACGAGCGTCCTCCCGGATGACCTCCGCATGATCCTTGATGTACTTCCTGGAGGATGTAAGCTGAGTCCTCCGAGCTTACACATTTCAGCAGAGGACGCGAGAAAGCTTTCTTGTAAAGCTGATCTCCGATGAGTGTAAATCGACCGGCTCTTCTTCTGAGGAGCCGGGCTGCATATTCATCGGATGGTGTGGTGCCCGAACTGAGAAATTCTATAATAGGTGTCCTCCAGTCTCTTGGAAATGTGAGGCCTTGCATCCGGTCGACATGCGCCACCAGCAGCATTTTTTCAATTGGTTGCTGAATGGCGACCGGTGTTATTGAGCTCGCGAGTTTGGCTAACTCATCGGCCGCCTGGTTCTCCGTTCGGGGAATCTTCTGAATAAGCACCTCTCGAAAAGTAGCTTTGAGTTTTTCAAAGGCCTCCGCGTAGAGCTTAAGCCGAACACAGTTGATTTCAAAGGTGCCGGAGAGTTGCTGAGCGGCTAACAGTGAATCCGAATAAAGTGTCACCCGACCGGCCCCCACATGCCGAGCGGCCTGCAATCCGGCTATAATGGCCTCGTACTCGGCTTCATTGTTAGTCGCTTTGTAATCTAGCCGGATGGACAAGTGCATCTTTTCCTCCTGAGGTGAGAGTAGTAATATTCCGATCCCACTTCCGAGCCGGGTGGAGGATCCATCTACATATATTCTCCACATAGCCTCCGGCTCTGGTCTTTGCACTTCGGTCACAAAATCAGCCAAGGATTGGGCTTTAATCGCCGAGCGGGGCTGATATTGGATGTCAAATTCACTTAATTCTGTCGTCCACTTGATAAGCCGTCCGGATGCTTCTGGATTCAACAGCACCCTTCCGAGTGGACTGTTCGTTCGGACAATGATGGTGTGAGCCAAGAAATACGGTCGAAGGCGCCGAGCGGCTAGAACCAAAGCTAAGGCCAACTTCTCGAGCCCAGTGTAACGAGATTCAGCGTCTTTTAAAATGTGGCTTAGAAAGTACACCGGCTGCTCCTCGCCGCTCGCCCTCACAAGTGCTGAGCCTACAGCATGCTCAGTTGACGACAGATACATATACAGTGACTCACCCACGATCGGCTTGGCCAGCACAGGCAGAGAATTTAGATATGTCTTCAACTCTTCAAATGCTTGGTCACACTCTTCATCCCACTGGAACTTAGTAGCCTTGCGCAGGATCTTGAAGAATGGCAGGCTCCGGTCGGCGGTTCTGGAGATGAATCTGGATAAAGCAATTATCCGACCGGTCAACCTTTGCACTTCTCTTGTATTTCTTGGGGGCGGCATGTCTTGCAGTGCTTTCACCTTGCTGGGATTTGCTTCGATTCCCCGCTCGGTCACTATATACCCCAAGAAACGCCCTCCTTTAGCTCCGAACAGGCACTTCTGGGGATTTAGCTTGACTCCATATTTGCGCAGCGTTCGGAAGGTTTCTTCTATATCCTTGAAAAGATCGGCCGCTCGGACGGATTTGATAAGAATGTCGTCCACATAAACTTCCAGATTCCGCCCGATTTGCTCCTTGAACACCTTGTTCATCAAGCGTTGATAGGTGGCCCCGGCATTCTTCAATCCGAACGGCATCACTTTGTAGCAATATGTGCCGTCGGCCGTTACGAAGCTTACTTTTTCTTGATCCTCCCAGGCGAGCGGCACTTGATGATACCCTTGGTAGGCGTCAAGCATGCAAATTAATTCGCAGCCGGCCGTAGAGTCCACCAGCTGGTCTATCCGGGGCAGAGGATAAAAGTCCTTGGGGCATGCTTTGTTTAGGTCTCGAAAGTCGATGCAGACCCTCCACTTGCCGCCCGGCTTGGAGACCAATACTACGTTGGCCAGCCAGCTCGGGAACTGCACCTCGCGTATGTGGCCGGCCTTCAGAAGTTTTTCTACTTCCGCTCGGATGATGGCATTTTGTTCGGCACTGAAGTCCCTTTTTCTCTGCTTCACTGGCCGAGCGTCCGGTCGGACATGCAACTCATGCTGCGTCAGGCTTGGCGAAATTCCGGGCAACTCATGTGTCGACCAGACAAAGACATCATGATTTCGCTGGAGGCATTGGATCAGCTTCTCCTTCTGCTCTTCCTCCAGATCCGAGGCGATAAAAGTCGTGGCCTCCGGTTGGGTCGGATGGATCTGAACTTCCTCCTTTTCATCATAAATTAAAGCAGGAGGTTTCTCGGTTATGGCATTTACCTCGATTCGGGGTGCCTTCCGAGCGGAGCAAGCTTCTGCTCGGATCATCTCTATATAGCACCGCCGAGCTGCTAGCTGATCTCCACTCACTTCTCCTACTTTGTCCTCCACGGGGAACTTTATCTTCTGGTGGAAGGTTGAGACAACCGCTCGGAATTCGCCGAGCGCCGGTCGTCCCAAAATGACGTTGTAGGATGATGGAGAGTCGACCACCACGAAGTTTATTGTCCTGGTCCTCCTGAGCGGCTCCTCTCCCAGTGAGGTGGCTAGCCGGATCTGTCCGACCGGCTGAACTTCGTTGCCAGTAAACCCGTAGACTCAGCTCGATCAATTTGCACTGATCGAACGCCTTCTTGAATATGATGTTGACCGAGCTCCCCGTGTCAACAAATATGCGGTGAATGGTATAATTTGCTACTACCGCTTTAATGAGCAGAGCGTCGTGAGGCACTTCTACTCCTTCCAAGTCCTCGGGTCCGAAAGTGATTTTGGTCCACTTGCCCGCTCTTGGCTACTGACCGACCGCGTGGATCTGCGGTATCGGACGCCGCCTTCGCTCGATTGAGTCTCCTCCGGTCGGTCCGGCAATAACGATTTCGCAGAAGTATTGTTCGGTTTCCTCTTCCCGGCGGACGGTCGTGATTCTCTGGACGCCCGCGATTCTCCCGCCTTGAGATCGGTGCCGCCTCAGTGTCTGCTGATGTCGTCTCTTGGTGCGGGTCCGGTCCGTTTCATGGGTCCTATGTCTCCTGTCGATGGGAGGAGATCGTCGTTCGGCTTTCCTGGGAACAGGATTGGATACAAAGGGAAGGCTTCGGCAATCCCTCGTGTTGTGCGTATCCGTCTGATGGAGGGTGCAGAACATAGGGGTCCACCTCTTCTTTGGCTTGGGCCGAGCGGCAGCCACCTCTTGTACGTGAGATCTGGCATGGGGGGATCGGATTGCATCGGCCCTCGGTCCTCTAGGGGGCTGCTGAGCGGTGTGCTGTTTCCGCTCGGCATGAGTAGATGCCCGCTCGGCTGGAGCTTCCTTTTTCCGAGCGGCTTGCGCTTCTTCCACATTTATATATTCGTTGGCTCGATGTAGCATGTGATCATAATCTCGGGGCGGCTTTCGGATGAGCGACCGGAAGAAGTCCCCATCCGCAAGGCCTTGTGTGAAGGCGTTCATCATCGTCTCCGAAGTGGCCGTTGGGATGTCCATCGCCACTTGGTTGAATCGCTGAATGTAAGCTCGAAGCGATTCTCTCGGCTCTTGCTTGATGGCGAACAAGCTGACACTTGTCTTTTGATACCGCCGACTACTGGCGAAGTGGTGGAGGAAGGCCGTTCGGAATTCCTTGAAGCTCGTGATGGATCCGTCCGGCAACCTCCGGAACCACCGTTGAGCCGATCCCGAGAGAGTGGTAAGAAAGACGCGGCATTTCACTCCATCGGTGTATTGATGGAGCGTGGCTGTGTTGTCAAACTTACCCAGATGGTCATCCGGGTCCGTTGTTCCATTGTACTCGCCTATCGTCGGAGGCACGTAGTGCTTGGGTAGAGGGTCTCGTAGAATAGCCTCCGAGAATTGGCGATTGGTCCGCTCGGGAGATGAATCCGCCCGGTGAGCTTTCCCTTTTCTGTCATCTCGCCTTGGCATTTCATCCGAAGAAGAGTCTCTATCTCTCGAGCTGGTCCGGCTTCAGGGTGCGAAATAAGGCTCGGTGGAATGCGACGGTGGTCGGAGGTGCTTCCGCTCGGCCACCCGACGCAGATGTTGCTTGCTGCTCCGGCCGCTCGGCTGTGGCTTTCTGTTTTTGCTCCACAAGCTTGGCGGCCCTCATCTCGATCAAGGCGTCGAGTTCCTCCGTCGAAAGCGTCACCGTGTGTTGTCGTCCAGCCTCGTCCATTATTTTCGTTCGGATACAGGAGCGTTCCCACAGACGGCGCCAAATTGATCCTGTCCGAATCGCTGAACCAAGGGACACTGGGCACGCGGCACGCTCCCAATCGTGGAGCTTCTGCTGGTGTCGAGAGCTCCGGCGATCCTGCAACAAAAGTCTAGCCGGGAAGGGTTCCCCGGCGACGACCCTCCGACGCTCAAGTCAGGTAAGTGGTGGAGAAAGTGGCTGCCAAATTTGTATTATGCGTACCTTCGGCGAAGTAATAGCCTCTTTATATAGGATGGAGAAGGACCTGATGCACGTCTACCGAGGCACGTACGTGTCAGCAGCCCATACCATGGTATGCACCGGTCAGAGAGCTTACCTGACACCATGCTGCCACAGTCGAGCATGTTCTTTGATGTGACGGCAGGACCACCTGTTGTCAGACTAGAAGTATGGCATAGCCATACGACTTGACGGCTGTCAGCAGATATCCCCGTCTTTTACCCACTGTTTGACTGGGGTGCCCGGCCCGCCGAGCGGGCGATGAACGTCGTCCGGATGAGCTTGATTCTTTGCGCCGTCCAGGCGGCACTTCCTTCCGCTCGGTCCTTACGCACTGTTTTATTTGAACGTCGGAACCCTGGTCCCTACCAGGGTGCCTTTTACTATCAGATTTCCCTTTCTTCTGAGTCCGGTCGGCTTGCCCTTTTCCGGCGAACCACTAGATCCTTTGACCCACCCTCAGCGTTGACTCCTTATGGGATTCTGAATTTTTACTACCGGATCATTAGTCATGAGCTATTGTTTATAATTTATAAAGAACTGATAACATGATCTTCTGTGTGTGACACTACACAGCATGTTATGTACAATATAAATTAATTAAACAACTACACTTACTATGTAGACATTTTTGACCAATGTGATTCTTTATTTCAAAATAAATGTTTATAAAAGTTAGGCTTTTAGTATACACTCTAACAACATATTCATCTTTTGCTGTCAATGAATAGAATGCAATCGCCTCCATAGGCTGGCGTAGTTGGTTCATATAAGAGTGTTGCTGTCAATAGGCCTTGGATTGATTGCTAGCAGGTGTTGGGGACAATCCTGGAGGGGTCGCAGAGGTAATGGTTTTACCTTTTGCTGCCAATGAATAATATGCAATCACTTCCACAGATTGGCACAGTTGATTCATAAAATAGTGTTGTTGTAAATAAGCCCGGGGTCGATTCCTAGTGGATGTGAAATGCTTCGTTATTTACCTCAATCACTCCTTACATGCACTGTTGTTACTGGATGAAGCCCCCCCGGGGTGATTTACCTCCCTTCCAATGAATAGAATGCAATTTCCCCCATGGGCTGACACAAATGGTTCGTGTAGTACTGGTGTTGCCATAGATAAGCCTAAGGTCAATTCAGAGTGGGTGCGGAAGCCCCGTAAGTTACCTCACCCTTGCATGTGCTACCGTTGCTAGGCAAAGCCCTCTATAATTTACCTATCTATATCTAGTTGGGGGAGCTGGTGATATTAGGTCTCTTGGGTTAACGTTATCACCTTTTGCCATAGATGAATAGTATACAATTGCCAGGTGATAGCCATAGATGAATAGTATACAATTGCCTCTATGGATTGGTGCAATTGGTATCTGCATGTGAGCTTGCTCCAATATATCATGGGGTCAATTCCCAGTGGGTACAAAATATCTCATTAGATGCATGACCTACCTCATGCAAAGGGTTGTTAAGCTAGGAAAAAAAATACCCCCGTGATTTACCTACATGTATCTAACCTTGGGGTCGATGATACTGAGGCACTTTAAGTGAGCGATATCACTTTTTGGTCCAATAAAAATATGCAATTGACATAGATGAATAGCATGTTCATACAATCAATCTCTAGGATTTTGATATTTGATAATATATTTAAGTCTGATTAGTTTAACTAAGGGTTAATCTAAACATGACCTGATATTTGAATGTGAGTGAAGTCTAGTCAAGACCATATGACTAGTAAGGGAAGTTCTAATTGGAGGTTATGAAATAGAAAGTCCTAATTTAATGTTAGACAGGTGAGAAGTCTATCAAGTGACTAGTCCTAACTGGAGGTTAGACAAGAAAGTCATGGTCTGAAGGAGGCAAGGAAGTTCTCGTCAGAAGGATTGGGTAAGGAATCATTGGTCAAAAGGAATGGGAAAGAAAGTCCTGGTTAAAAAGATTGGGCAGGTGAGAAGTCTAACAAATGACTAGTTCTAACTGTAGGCTAGACAAGTATAAGTCCAAGCAGGGCTAGAAGATTAGATGTTTAGGAAAGTGAAATCCTAAGGAGTAGACCTTTTTGGAGCAATCTTGAGGGCCTGGTGTGACCATTAGTTTTGATATTTGAGCAAAGAGTTTAAGTTAGGTTTACCTTTGTATTTGATATGTGTATTTGAGTTGTGCAGATTTGTAGGATACATATATGACTTAGCTTGATGGATTCGGGTCTAGTAAAGGATGGAGCATCCGAGAGACTGTGGACAAGGCGACAAGGACGAGTTGAGGTAAGCGCATTTCGAGGCATAAGTGGAGGATGACATTGGGAGAAGTTGTGGGCTTGAATACATCTGAAGGAGGAGAGCCAAAGGAAGTAGATTTGAAAGCAAGAGGTCAAGGCTACGAAAAAGAGTCAAGTGAGTCGTAAGGGTCCGAGTGCTGAGAGATTGTACCCGGGGTAAAACCTAAGTTTAGGATTTTTACCAGTTGACTGGTTTAGTTGACTGTGTAGTCTACTAGAAGCGAATAGAATGCTTATGTTCGCTGAGCCAATGTTGAGCAGTCGACTAGTAAAGTCATCAGTCGACTGGTATTGAGCCGTTGGGGTATAACAGTCAAATTTTCACAAAGGGCAGTCAACTAGCATATATACTTACCAATCGACTTGTAGGCGGGATTTTCCAACTCGTGGACTATATAACCAAGGCTTTGGAGCTTGGTTAAGGTTGATGAAATTAGTGGTAGTTAACTTTAATTAGTAGCCAACAAGTTCTTAAGTGCTCTTTGTGATCCAAGAGGTCTTGGTTAGTGCTGTGGTGAGGTTTCTCCACCCATAACGAGATTTGAGGTAGTCAGAGTTTGCTAGGGGATAATCGATTGATAAATAGGAATCATCCACCTTATGGATAATTATGAAGTAGGAGCAAGTTATCTCTGAACCATGTAAATTAATGTGTATTAGTTTGTATTTATTCTATTGTCTTTAGTTTTCATATTCGTATTTATATTATTTGTATTCTGTTGTGCTAACGAATACGTAGGAAAGTGATTTGCGATAACGAGCTATTCAAACCTTCTAGCCGACCGCCGATCCCCAACAAGTGATATTAGACCAAACTCACACTTCAATGGACTAACCACTGAGAAGAGCAACTTTCAAAGATGATTGGCTTGATTGAACCTCCAAAGTATGGAGGAGGAAGTCTATGGGACATCACATTTTGAATGATGAAAATGAAAAAAATCTTCAAGATGGATTGGGACACCATGGTAGTTGTCGAGGAGATGTTTGAAGTCCCAAGAGACAAGAAAGGGAAGTGATCCGACCACGTTATTAGACGGAAGAGCAAGCCTCACGATCAAAGGTAAATTCAAAAGTAATAACAATTATAATTGATATTTTATCTAATGACGTGATGAGTATTGTAGGTGAATACGAGAATGCCTATGAGTTGTGGAGCAAGGTAAAGATGGTTCTAAGCGAAGAACCTAAGCCTATACAAGAGGAAGAAAAATTTGAAAAAAAAGGATGAAGTTGTTCAAGTGGAGGTGGAGCAACTGGAAGTTAACCCATGTTCAACATCCACATCTGAGGAGGAGAAGGATGAGGAAATGCCATCCATAAGTGTGGATAAGGAAACATCATCAAAATTTGAAGAAGCCAAGATGGATGAAGAAGAGGTCTTAGAAGTAGTCAACCTAGCTAGCATCTCCACCGAAGTGAAGTCAAAAGACCACCTCATATGCTTCGGTTGCGATGAGAAGGGACACTATAAGAGTAGGTGTCTAATGGGTAAGAAGAAGATAATTCCTAAATCCAATCAAGTTATTTTAAATACAAACATGGGTTGTAGGAATCAAGAAATCCTAAGGAGGAGAATGCACATTGTATGCTTTACGTGCGGGGAGAAGGGCCACTAACACACCAAATGACATAAGAAGAGGAAAATCAAGGAGCTTGCACATTTGAAGAAATGAGAAAAAAAAAAAAAAGCTCAAGTCAAAGGGGAGCTTCAAGGGTAAGGGAGGTATATCCTAATTTAAAATATAATTTAAATTGTTGTTTTCCCATGCATATTAGGAGAAATGATTTTGTTAATCATAGTATATCCATGCATAATTTTGGCTTTAAGTATCATGATAGAAGAAGGGTAAATTTTAGAATTGACCCTAAGATACCTATGCATGATAAACCTAGATATGTTAGATTCTCGTTACCTAAGGGAAAAGAATGTAATGGAGAACCTAGGCAAAAATTCCAAGAAGGGAAGACATATGCCTAGAAAAATGGATAGGCCTAGGAATGTCCAAGGTGGAAGAGTCAATTATAGAATTAGGAGTCTAGAAAAGGAGAATCAAACCTTGAAGGCAAAGTTTGATAATTTAGAGAAAACCCTAGAGAGATTCAATGTTGGATCTAAGGGGTTAGGTATGGTGTTGGGTAGCTAAAAATCCAACAATGATAGATCGGGTTTGGGATACCGATCTAATTGTTCCTCCAAGCTAAGGAAAAATCATATGCTAGGATAACAAATGATAATAGTAAGGGAGAGTCATCCAAGGCTAATGAGAAGAAATATGCTAGGGTTGCATATAATTATGGTAAGGATAAAGTGTCCAAGTTTAAGGATAAGAAAAAATTAATTAATGATAAAGTGTCTAAGGTTAATAAAGTCAAATTTGTAGGTCAATTAGTGTCACTCGAGGTGCACCGAAGTAGCCTAGCCATAGTGGATGAGCCACTTAGGGTAGTGGCTAAGGTTAAGAGCTCTAGGGGAGCTCAAGGAGTCAATTTGGGACCCATGGCCAATGAATTTCAAGTGGATATTACTTCAGAGTCTAGTTTGGTCATGAAATACGCCAAAGTAGTTTGGAGATGGACTTGAGTTTCAAACCTAGGGAATTGACATAATTGGGTTATGTTTTATGCATGAAAATATGAATTGTGTTCATATTACATGAAAATTAATTTTAGATGTATAGATGTCATATAAACTAATGCTAGAGATGCATTATGATTTAGTATAGGTAGATATATCAAGAGAAAGCCAAAACTAGGACTTTAAGTCAAGGTCAAATTGAATCATTTAGATAGTTTTGGATTTTATGTCAATCTTGAGATCCGAGAAATATATATTTAGATAGTTTTTACAAAATTTGGGAATTTTACATGTCTATGAAATTTTTAATGCATTTTTGAAGTTAGGTCAGAAATATTGTTTGGGCTGAAAACAGGGTGCTAGTCGACTGATGTAGATATCAGTCGATCGGTAACAGTATTTATTGAACACAGAATGGTTCTGTGGGTTTATTTCGATAGGGGCAGTCGATTGATACAAGTCTGAAATTTATTTTTAGCATTGAGTTTAACCGAGACAACTCGTATAGATGTATGAGATCCTTAGGGGATAAATACATGAGTTTAGGATCAGTTTGAATGATCAAGTTTCAATAATTGGGATATTATTGGAAGTTGTTGATAGTAGGCAAAGGGGGAGAAGTAAGGTTTAAGTGAAAAACATTAAATACCTTTGCGGTGAAGAAATTCCTACTCAATGGGGAGCTTAGGTGTAGGGGAGCCTTGGGATAGATCCTTAAATATCTTTGGTGAGAAAATCCTAGCTTAATGAGGAGCTTAGGTGTAGGGGAGCCTTGTGATAGATTCTTAAATATCTTTGGTGAGAAATTCCTAACTCAATGGGGAGCTTAGGTGTAGGAGGAGCCTTGTGACAAGTTCCAATGTATGTTGCATGTTTTATTAGCTTATTTATTTACTATTATGTTTTTCCTAACTTAAACATATTATCAAATATCAAAAAGAGGAAGATTGTTAGAGCAATCTTGAGGATCCGATGTGACCATAAGTTTTAATTTTTGAGCAAAGGGTTTAAGTTAGATTTATCTTTGTATTTGATATGTGTATTTGAGTTGTACAAGTTTGCAAGATACACATATGACTTAGCTTGATGACTTTATATCCGGTGAAGGATGGAATATTCGAGGATCCTGGACAAGGTAGCAAGGACGAGCAGAGGGAAGCACACTTTGAACCTTCGAGGTATACGTGAAGGATGACATTAGGACAAGCCGCGGGCTTGAATGCATCTAATGAACGAGAGCCAAAGGAAGTAGGCTTGAAAGCAAGAGGTCAAGGCTGCGAGGAAGAGTTAAGTGAGTTGTGAGGGTCCAAGTGCTGAGAGATTGTACTCGGGGTAGGTTTAGAGTTTACTAATTAACTGGTAACTTTGCCAGTCGACTGGTTCAGTCAACTATGCAGTCGACTAGGAGCTAACAGAATACTTTTGTTCTCTCAGCCAATATGGAGCAGTTGACCGGTAAAGTCACCAGTTGACTGGTATCGAGCCGTTAGGGGTGTAACTTTTGAATTTTCAAAGAGGGCAGTCGATTGGTATACTTACCAGTCGACTGATAGGCAGGATTTTCTAACCTGTGGCCTATATAACCAAGCCTTTAGAGCTTGGTTAAGGTTGATGAAATTAGTGGTGGTTAACCCTAATTAGTAGTTAACAAATTCTCAAGTGCTCTTTGTAATACAAGAAGTCTTGGTTGGTGTTGTGGTGATATTTCTCCATCCACAAGGAGACTTGAGGTACCCAGAGTTTGTCGAGGGCTAATCCACCAACGGATAGGGATCATCCACCTTACGGACAGTCATGGAGTAGGAGCAAGTTATCTTCGAACCACGTAAATCAACATATATTGGTTTTCATTTCTTCTCTTGTCTTTAACATTCATATTCATATTTGTATTGTTTATATTCCGCTGTGCTAATGAATATGTAGGAAAGTGATTTGGGGTAACGATCTATTCAACCTTCCTTTTAGCCGGCCACCGATCCCCAACAGACCTTAGGTGATAAAGTCTTGGAGGAATTGACCCCAAGCTGAAGGTAAGCCTAGTAGGTCAGGTAGACTTATAAAGTAAGAACATCCACATCAGATTCCTAAATAAAATTTTACCTTAAATTTTACATTTTACATAAAATAAACCTTTGCATCAACTACTCTACCCATTCCCTAAATTTAAATTTTATAAGCAGTACTTTAAATTTGAGGAATGAAATTTATTCCCTACATATTAAAATATTATTTTCTCTAATTCTCACTTTCCATTTTCACGTTTGTCATTTTATAAATGATAATAAAAAAACATAGAGAAGAAAGAAAAAATAGTAAAAAAAATAAAGATATGATAAATTATAGGGAAGCTGATGTATTTTATAGTGAAAAGTGGATATCCAAATTTAATAAAATTATTCTTCTACCTTAAATTTTAAATTTTGGATAGGGAATCTGATTTGGATGCTCTAGGTTGTATGTTTGTTGTTATATACTTATTTTGTAGGAACCTAGAGCTAAAAGCAAGAGTGGAAGAGAGACAGACGCAAAACCAGACTCAGCCAACAACCTAGATAGGTCCAGACGTCCTAGATAGTTCTAGGTGTCTCAGAGAGCTCCAGGCAACCTAGATAGATCTGGGCGCACCGGATAGGTCCCAACACCCCGAAGATCCGAGCACCTAGAGCAACTCTAGGTGCCTAGAATGGGATAAAGTCGATAGTGGATAAGCGTAACTAATTCAGATCAGATGAGATCAAATGTAGGTGCTTGGAAGGTTTTCTAGGCGCTCGAAGATGTCTTTATAAGAAACGACGAGTAGAGCCTTTGAACATCACTTCATCTTCTACTCTCCATCTTTGTGATCAGATGAACATACTGTGAAGCTCTACAATTGAGGAGGCCCCAAGAAAGGTACGCTACACTCAGAATTTCCGCATCGACCGCTAAATTTTGTTTGTATTTAATTTACAAGTTGTGCTTATTTCCATATCTTATTTGTACTTGTACTATCGAACTGTAAGACAGGTTTCTCCACCTTCGGAAAGGAGACTGCTAGTAGACTCGCGCTAAGTGCATAGACCTTGGACGTACAGATCTTGAGGATTAGGAACCAAGTAAAAATCCTCCATGTCTTTCTGCTTTGTTTTAGTTTATATTTCCATTGCGTACTAACTCTGATATAAAGATGAATGAACACGATAAAAGATGAACCAATCAATATTCATCCCCCCTTTACTGCATTGATCCTACAATTAATATTAGAGAAGGAGGCTCTGATCGAACTAACTGCTGAAGGAGTAACAAGCCAAAAATTAAAGGGGGCAAAGTAAAATTTAATTATGATTTTTAAATTTTATATAATTTATTTTTAAGTACAGGGAGGGGAGAGAGGGTACTAAAAAATAATTACCCTACTTGTAAGATTACACTAAGGTGATAAAGGAGAAATCGATACTAGAAACTTAGAGGAGCAAAACACATATCAAGTGCTTCAAATACCCGGAGTGCAGTTCGGATATGACAAAAACAAATACTCTGAAGAGAAAAATGGTAGAAAAAGCTTACTCAATTAGGAGTTATAAAAAAGGTTAGTGCAATTATTTATAACAATACCCTTATAATTTTGCATGATAAAGTAACGGTAAATTAGAGAAAAATCTCCAATCACAATGTTAACTTTGCATGTAATTCCCATATCCAAAAAATTTTGTTTCCAATCCCTGCATGCAAAGTATTACTTGTTTCAACTCCCTCATGTAAATATTGTTACCTAAATTGCCCCTCAGATTTTTTAGGTTAAAAAAGTTCAAAATTGAATACAAAAAGTCCAAAAACGAGTATAATTCTTCTTAAAGTCAGCACTTTATATTAAAATCGAGTATATTTTCTATCAAAATTGTCCCTCTTATTTTTTAGGTATAAAAAAAATCTAAAAACAAGTATAATTACTGTTAAATTCATCACTTTACACTAGAATCCAACACTCTATACTAGGATCGAGTATATTTTCTATCGAAATTAATCCTCATATTTTTCGATACAAATAGTCTAAAAATGAGTATAATTCCTATTAAATTCAGCACATTAAACTAAAATCGAGTATATTTTGGGGTAAAAAAAATCATACTCAATTTAATAGAAAATATACTAGATTCTAAGTCAATATACTCAATTTAAGAGGATTTATACTGATTTTTAGACTTTTTGTACCTAAAAATATCATGAACAATTAGGTAAATATGTTTGATTAGGAAGTGAAAATAAAGATTTTCATGGATAGAAACTGCATGTAAAAATTTATTTATCAATAGAGACTACATGCAAAATTACCCTAACGTCTTCATGTGATATACATGAAAGTAGATGATATTTGCTATGATAAATTAGAAAATTTGCACGATAGATCGGATGAAAATCGATCTGAATTTAATTTAAATCATAATAATTTAATTAAAACAATCTAATTCTGATTAAGTTAAATAATAAAAACTTCAACTTAAATAAATCTAAAATTAAAGAATAATAAAGACTTAAATTTAAATAAATCTGGAAATTTAAATTTAAATAATTTTGAAACTCTAAATATTAATATAAATTCGAAATTAATTAATATTGAAAATCTGAATGTTAAATCATATTTAAATATTTTAATTAATAATTTATTTAATTATAATAATTTGAAATTAATTAAAAATATTAAGATACATTCATAAATAATTAATAATGAATTTAATATAAAAAATACCAAGATAATCTAGATCTACATAAAATTAATCATAATCTTAATAAGATTTTTAAATTTTTTAATCAAAATAAACCTGGATAAATCAACTCTAGTAAATTCAAAATTAATTAATAATTCAAATAATGAAGATAATTCTAAAACTAAAAATTCAATTACTTCAAAATTAATTAAATCTCAAAAGAAATCAAAATTAAATCATTCATAAATATTAATAAAAATTAATTAATATTGAAAATCTGAATGTTAAATCATATTTAAATATCTTAATTAATAATTTATTTAATTATAATAATTTGAAATTAATTAAAAGTATTAAGATAAATTCATAAATAATTAATAATGAATTTAATCTAAAAAATACCAAGATAATCTAGATCTATATAAAATTAATCATAATCTTAATAAGATTTTTAAATTGTTTAATCAAAATAAACCTAGTTTGTATAAATCAACTCTAGTAAATTCAAATAATGAAGATAATTCTAAAACTAAAAATTCAATTACTTCAAAATTAATTAAATCTCAAAATAAATCCAAATTAAATAATTCAAATTTAGATAATTTAATTAATTCAAAATTAATTAATAATCTAGATAAATCTAACCACTCAAATTCTTATCTTAAAAATTTGAATATTTCAATATTAAATAATAAATTAATTATTACAATCCTAAAAATAATTTAAAAATTTTAAATTCTATTCATAATAATATAAATCTTAAAAATTTAAAATTAAATATAACCAGCTCAATTTTTTTTAATAATACTAATTCAATTTAAATAATAAAAATTCAAAACTAATATTAAAATTAGTTCTAATAAAGTACCCTTTAATTAAGAAACAATGAATAATTTTAAAAATTTAAAATTAAATCTAAAAAATAATAAATTAAATACCTAAAATCAGGAAAATAAAACCAAAAATTTTAACAAGTTAAATCCAAACTTAAGAAATCAGAAATTAAAAGATTATCATCAACTTCCATTTAATTATAGAACAAAAATCAATTAAAATCTAAATCCAAAAATTAAATCTCAAAATTTTGAAATTAATTACCATAATTCAAGAAAATAAATTTACAAATTTTAATAAGTCAAATCCAAATTTAAAACATACAAAATTAAAAGATGATGATGATTTGGGCCTACCAAAGAAGAAATCAATAATAGAAGGCTCAGCTAATAACACGGGTGTGGAGATTCTAGCAATGGTCGTGCGATAGCCCGTCATTTACCATGAGTTACATTATCTAGAATGCTCAGGCGCTTGGGAACCAATGAGCATTCCAAGAATTTGAAGGATTAATTATAGAAAAGAAGGCCTCCCTTATTTTTTGTATTGAAAACAAAACTAAGGGATTATCAAAGCAAAAATTGAAAACATTTACTTGTATTTGATGGATGTTTTATAGTAGATTGTAATGGAAAAAGTGGCGGCCTCTTACTCATGTGGAAAAACCCTTTGAAATTGGGCGTGATGTCTCTCTCAAAGGGCCATATAGATTGCTCAATTGAAGAAGGAGATGAACAATGGAGATTTACTGGGTTCTATAGACACCCGGAGGCATCACACGAACGGGAATCATGGACTCTATTAAGAAGATTATACATAATGGATATTCTTAATGGATATTCTTAGCAGGCTGCCTTGTTTTGTGGGAGGAGATTTTAATGAGGTGTGCTATGATAGTAAAAAGAGGGTGGAAATCAGAGAGCAACATCACATATATATTAGTGCTTTTTGAGAGGTGTTGGATGAATGCATCTTACAAGATCTACATTGTGAAGGAGAATTTTTTATATGGTCTAACATAAGAGGGGGCGATAACCTTGTTCTTGAGCGCCTCAACAGATTCATAGATATCTTTAATTAGAGAATGTTATATCCTTCAACAGATTAAATCCCTTGAATTTTATCATTCTGATCATCGACCGATACTACTTGAGTTGAGAAGGCCAAATGAGGAAGCTCCAGAGAGATTGCATCGCGTATCCAGGAGATTCTGATTTGAACCAATGTGGGTATTAGAGGATGAGTGCAAGATGGTAGTGAATGAAGGATGGAATGCAGTACCTCAGGGGGCTACAATCCATGAAAGGATTACAACATGCAGTGAGAGACGAGCAAATATTTTGCGAGTTGCCAAAGAGAATTAAAGTTGAAAGAACTTCTCTGAATTATCTAAAAATGGGCAAGTATTGGATGGGTTTTGAGGTCATACGGAACAAAGAACAAGAAATTGAAAAATTATGTTTATAGGAAGAATTATATTGGAAACAACACGGCAATATTCCAAATTCTTCCACACTCAGGCAAACCAAAGGTGAGCTACAAATGTGATTCATGGCTTAATATCCTCTCATGATGACCTATGTGTAGGTCTAGGTTGGCCAACTAAAAGAAGATGAATAGTCCTACAATATAAATTAAAATTCTCTTCCTATGCAACTTAGAAAGGATACACATGTTAGATCGAGATGCACATGAGAGGGAGGGGTGAATCACGTGTCTTAAAAACTTTTCAAAAAATAAGTACGTAGTGGAAAAATAAAGCTGAATGAGAACACAAGAAAACATGGGAGGTTTTACTTAGTTCGGAGCCTTCGACGACTCCTACTCCAAGACCCAGGTCTCGCAGATCTATCGATGGGTAATCCACTAAAAACCTGTTGTGGTGCCTCCGGAAGAGGGAATCGAGTACAAAGAAGATCGGTGAAGTTCAACAAATTGCACTTCCCATTTGCAAAATTTAAGTATAATAAAAATGTTACCGACACTTAGGATCGAAGTGACTTGTTCGTGTATCAATGTCGGTCTACCGACCGTGATAAAAAATCCTCGAAACAGTCGTAGGGTGCAACAACTTCTCAGCAGAGTCGTAGCAGGAGCCCAGAACAGTCGGAACTTCAAATGGACGTGTATTAACTTGTATAAGTGTTGTGTCTTGAATCATGCACAAACATGGCTTATATAGGCTGTGGAAGGCACTTTCAACCTCCTCCAAGGCGCCTCCACAAGCAAATATTATCCCCTATCTTTGATGATGATAAAATCTGCAAACTGCAAGTTTTATCCACTAGAAGACGCCTTCAAAGTACTTCAAGTCGCCTTCAAAGCAAGCTCAAGGCGCATTCCACTACTTGAAGGCGCCTCCAATTGCTGGTCATACACAACAATCTTCCGAAAGTCATAACTTTTGACTCCGAACTCGGAATCAAGCTCTGTAAGTTGCTACGCGTACAGAATTCGAAGGTCTACATTTTTCTCTACAACATAGAGTTAGAAAAATATACTCATGAATATTTTATAAAGATTTATGAGTTAGATCCTATCTTCCCAAGACCAGAATCTAGTCAGAGTCTCAATTTAGATTTTCGAACTGCACCTAAATTGAACTGACACCTACTGTCCCCTCAAACGGGGCACATCCTCACCGAGTCACTCTCCTCTAGTAACTTACCTTTACTTACCAATTTACCAGTTGTCTAGTCTGTAGACCCAACTGGACTTCCTATCAGATATCTGGTCAGCCTATCGACCTATCTGTACTTTTTGCCAGATATCTGGTCGGCCTGTCGACCTATCTGGACTTCTTGCCAAATATCTGGTTGGCATGTTAACCTATTTGGACTTCGCACCAACTATCCAATCCCGCAGACCTAGTTGAATTTTAGCCTGGTGTTCGATCCTTTAGACTCGTCAATTCCTGCACACTCGGTACAACAATTAGACAAACACTACATCTAACTTTAATCTATTTATCATACATCAAAACTAGATTATTAGTGCAACATGCACCAATAATCTATTCCTTTTTTATTTAATAACAACCTGGGTTAAAGTGAGAAAAACAAATACAAATAAGCATTAAGAATGAAATGTTTAAAGTGAGTTAATTTTCTAACCTAACCCACTATCCTCCCCCTATCTGGACTTCTTGCCAAATATCTGGTTAGTCTGTCAACCTATTTGGACTTCACACCAACTATCCGATCTTGCGGACCTAGTTGAATTTTAGCCTGGTGTTCGATCCTTTAGACTCATCAATTCCTGCACACTCGGTACAACAATTAGACAAACACCACATCTAACTTTAATCTATTTATCATACATCAAAACTAGATTATTAGTGCAACATGCACCAACAATCTATTCCTTTTTGATTTAATAACAACCTGGGTTAAAGTGAGAAAAACAAATACAAATAAGCATTAAGCATGAAATGTTTAAAGTGAGTTGATTTTCTAACCTAACCCACTATCCTCCCCTTTTGACATACATCAAAAAGAATGCACAAAGCATAATTAAATAAATAAAGGTTTAGCAAATAAGATTTTGCAAACTTTGTTCTTTAAGCAAGTTTCAAACAATTATGTCAAGTATTTCAAGAATTTTTGAAGTAAGGTTTTAAAAACTAACTACTTTTGCAAGCAATGTTTTTAAATAAAACTTTACAAAGGTAAAAACTCAGGTTCATTTTAGAGAAGAATACATGTTTTTAAGAAAACATTTTGAATACCAAATTTATTTAAATAATAGTTCTAACTTTGAAAAGAGACTTTTACAAATAATTGTCAAAAGTTAAAATTTAAAAAATATTTTACAAAGATAATTTCAAAGATTTTTTTAAAAATTTTCAAAGTAACTTTAAAGAAGAAATTTTTAAGAAAGATTTCCAAGGTACTTTTAATGAAATAACTTTTTTTAAGACCAACTTTCAAAGTACTTTTAAAAAAAAAATATCGAAGAAATATTTTCAAAGTAATTTAAAGAAAAATTTGAAGTAAGAAAAATAGTTTCACAAATTTTTATGTAAACATTTTCCAAACAAAGATAATTTTTCAAAATATTCTAAAAATATTTTTCAAAGAGATTTTTAAAATATTTTCAAGGAAACTTTCAAAAAAAAATTTTAAGGCAAAAAATTTTAAAAATTTTGAAATATGATTTTGAAAATAGACTTTTTTAGATGATGTATTTTCAAAATATTTTTCAAGGCGATTGTTCAAAAATTTCTAAGTAATTTTTTTAAAATTTTCAAAGTAAGTTTGAAGAGAATTTTTCTAAGAAAGATTATCAAAATAATTTAAAGAAAAAATTTCTATGTAAGATTTTCAAAGTAATTTTTAAGAAAAATTTTTTCAATAAAAAATTTTAAAGGAAATTTTTTTTCCAACAATAATTTTTTGGTGTACCATTTTACAACAAAAGATTAGTAAATGTTTTAAAAAGGATTTTATGTAGGAAATATTTTCAAAAAGTATATATATATATATAGTTTGTTTTTATAATATTGATTCAAAATAATTTCTAACTTTTCAAAAAAAAAAAGTCTAATTATTCAAAGACTTTCAAAGTTGTGTATTCTTATTTTAAACAATATTTGAAAAATATTCTAAGTTGTCCAAGCAAATTCTTCCCCTTAAGTTAACACTTTCTCTTAATTTAACACTCACCCTTAAATTATACTAGGGTTTGAGTATGTTAAATTTCAAGTTAGATGTGACAAAGTGAATAATTAACACATTCTGATTATTTTGTTAGCTATAAGAAGTTCTACCTCAGTGTTTAGAGGATTTACTATTCCGAACACTAATGTCCATCAAATATATTATTTTACACCTTATTTTGATTGTAAGCTTATATTTGATTAATCATTAATCAATTATTGTAAAAATAATTAACCTTAGGTATATTAAGTTTTAGGTTAAATGAAATAATTTGTCAATAATTCAATAACAATCAATTATTATTAATGATTTATTGATTATCTTTTACTCGACTCAATTCAATACTTATTTGATTAAAATAACTTATAACTTACATTTCATATTAACTGATTAAGTTAGTTGACTAGTGAAAGTATTAATTTTAATTTTAAGTGTTGATTAAGTTTAACTTAAATAAATTATTGGTTAAAGTTGAGTTAGGTTTAACTAAGTTGTAAGTCTGAGTTAAATTTATTAAAGTTATTAAATAGAGTTAAGTAAAGTTAAGTTGAATTAAGGTTAAGATTTTGAGTTAAGATTTTGATCAATGTTGAAATTATAGTTGATTAAGTTAAATTAAGATTAAGTTTTAATTCACTTTTTAATGTAAAGTCAAATTTAAAGTGAATTAGAATAAAGTTAATGTTTTAATTAAAGTAAAGTTAAGTTTAGATTAATATTTTGAGTTTTTAATTCAATTAATTTTTAATTAATTATTTAATTTAGTTTAAAGTTTAAGTTAATTAAATTTAAATTGATTTAATTATTTGTTAAATAAGGTTTAAGTTTTAAATTATGTGTCTAAGGTTTTTTATTTTTAAAATTATTTTAAAATAATTTTTAAAATGATTTAAATAATTTTTAAAATGATTTAAAAATAAATACATGATTTTTAAAAGGATTTTTTTTAAATAATTTTAAAAAGGATTTTTAAAATGATTTAAATAATTTTTAAAATGATTTAAAAATAAATACATGATTTTTAAAAGGATTTTTTTAAAATAATTTTTAAAAGGATTTTTTTAATAATTTTTAAAAGATACTTTAAAATAATTTTTATAAGATTTTTTAAATAATTTTTTTAAAACCCAATTTTTAAATTAATTTAATTTAATTTAATTTAATTTTAATTTGATTTAATTTAATTTAATTTTAATTTGATTTAATTTTAATATGATTTAATTTTAATTTGATTTAATTTTAATTTTAAATATTTTGCCTTAGTCATCTCACCCAATCTATATTTTTAATCAGGGAATTATATGATTTTGTGAGATGAATTAAATTCAGGGTTGAGTTTAACTTTATGTTAGATTCAAGTTTAGTTTTGGGTTCAATAAATAGACATTTTTTGGATAAATTTCTGGATCATAGTGAGTCACTTGGACATCATTAAAGTAACCATACCTTCGAGGTTTTCCAAATAGTCCTATCCACTGAGCTTAGTATAAAATCTTGGTCTAACTAGTTAGGATCTGTAAAGGGTAGCTTCAGTTTGTTCTACTAAGCCAAATGTACCAGGTCGAAGTCATATCTTCCTAGACATGCACAGACAGAATTTCCCTAACTTACTATCATCCAAAACTTAAGCAACACCGTTAGTCAAGTTAAACTTTTGTCTCTTTTTAAACTAGTCATAATTATCCTGTCAGGTAAATTATTATTTGGAGGTGCCAACTAGTTTGGTACCTCTCCTAAATTATTGAATTTTTGTTTTGTTTAATTAAGGGTAATCAAATTTTTAGTTAAGGTTTAATTGTAATGTAAATTCAAGTTTTAAATTAATTAAGTTTGCTAAATTATCTTTCCTTAAAAGATTATCTTTAATATTTAACTTTTTATTAATTTTGAATTTTAAATTTTTTTAAACGGTTAAGTTATCTTTGTTTAAAAGATTATTTAAGTTTTTATTAATTTTTAATTTCAAATTTGTTAAATTAATTGAATTATCTTAGATTTAAATTTTTATTAATTAACTTGTCTTAATTTTGAATTGAATTTGTCTTGATATTATTTAGATTATTAAATATATTATTAAGAAATTTATTAATTTTATCTAGATGAATATTAACTCTGTCATTATTATTATTTAAATTTTCATATTTTTTTAAGTTTAAATTTGAATTTTTAAGATTAATATTTAACTTTTATGAATTTGTTAATTTGTTTGAATTATTTTTGTGTAAAGCTATATTTTTAGTATTATTAGTTGATTTTTTCTGAGGAGTAGAGTTACTCAAATTGATTTTATCTATATTATTAAACGTTGTGTTAAGAAATATGTTGATTTTGTCTATATTGATTTGGTCATTATTTGAATTTTTATGGTTATTAATTATTTCTAAATTTTCTAAATTTTCTAAATTAATTAGATTTATTTTATCAGATAATATCCTAGGGGTATTTTTGGTAGTATTGTCAAATACAGTATTTCATGTACATTTTTAGAAATATCTAAATTAACATACATATTTTTTAAATTAATACTAATAAGGGTATTTTGGTAAATATTACTAACCTTAAGCGTAACCCCTAATTTTGTAATCTTCTCCGTTGGGTTTAACTCGAGTCTGGATTCACTTTTGACTTGCTCCTCTAACTTCAATGACTCCTCGTGAAGCTTGATCAATTGGGTCCAAAGCTCGTATGCATTCTCGAACATTTTTAATCTGCATAAAATATTGTTAGATAAAATAATACAAATTGACTTAGTTACCTTTTTATTCAACTCTGAGTCCCGAGAAGCCCTTTTTAATATCAACAAGTAGTCAATATTTTTGCTTCCCAAGAAGCACTCCATTCCTTATCTTCAGTAGTTGAAATCTTGATCATATGTTGGTGGTTCATTGACGTTTCGTCCGAGCATCTCTTTGTGATCTATTTTTCTTGTAAAAAAAATCAGAAGCAATGCCCCAAGACTAGGTCTTAGATTAGTAGAGTTTGAAGTAAAAAATAAATATCGATGACTCAAGTTGTGTTGTACCAACTTTGAGTAAAAACCAAACGAGAAAGAATTGTTTAGAGAGGTAAACTTTACCAATTCAAATAAAATATGAAAAACTGAAATACGAAAAGAAAATAAAATAATTCCCCCTAACTTGATTAGTGATTGCACCAATTCAGAGTAGAACCTGCTCTGATATCACTTGTTGGATTGAAATGCATGTGAGAGGGGGGGGGGAGGGGGGTGAGGGGTGAATAAGAGTGTAAATGAAACAAGCTGTTCATGAGCTATTTGTAACGACCACCCTTCTTACTACTACTACTCTCTAAGGATGACCGTTACTTAACTACTAACTCTACTTAACCGGTATGATTAAAAATCACATGGAAACCCTACCAAAAAATTTCGACAAAATCTCCCCTGTACCGGTGACCATATTCAACAATACATGCAATATATACTCAGCCACAAGCGGCTGGAACACATATCAATCAACCACGCAGTATAATAAATCCAAAATAAAGAAAACAATACCACAACTCATCACACCATATCACAATTCATCTACTATGTCCTAATCACATCAAAATATCATGTACTATCTCAAATACTTCTAACATAGCAAAAGACAATAAAAACTATAAGAAACTTCTTTCTTAGTCCCAAGGCTTCCATAGTCCTGGCATCACACATCCTTCAACCACCTCCTTGTCGCCTTCCTTTCTATATCTTTTCCTTTCCTGTATCTGCAGTAAGAGGAAATGCAGTCTATAAGCAAAATTTGCTTAGTGAGCACTATCTAACTCAGAAAAACACGAATATGCATGTATACAGAAAGAACTAGAAACTATATGCTTTAAAAGAAAGTAAAGCATAAACATAACTGCTCATGTCAAACTAAAAGCAAAGAGAAGCTAAAGAAATCTACTCATGTAATTCTAATAGCTAATCATGTTATACAAAGACAAAACTGCATGCTAAAAGATAAAGCTAATCATGCTAAATATTAAATCAGGAAACAAACAAAACTAATACTGCATGCTAGAATTCAAATGAATTAAACTTACTGATTCTAAGCATAAATGAAACTTATTTCATTTGTCTCAAAACTTATACTTTATTACTTTAAAATAATAATCAACTTCTCTTGGGCCCGGCATTGTACCAATTTGCGCGCATCCTTAATATGAGTCGAGGTAGCTAATCCCGAAACTACTAAGGTACTTCTAGGCGATCTTGTGCCTAGGGGCGATCTAGGAGCCCACCCAATGGACCTTGTGTCCGATACATGTCATTAAAAAGTAAAATACTTATTTTCTTTTAAACTATAACTTCCTTATACTTGTTATTCTTTAATTCTCTTATAATAAAATGTCTTGGCATTTATTCAAACACTTAGTGTGCTTTTAATCCTAAACTTCTGGAATTTATGATCAATTAAAGACCTTGGTCTTTTTCTTTCTTTTCTTTATCTTTCTTATACTTTTCTTAAACCCAAAATACTGTTAGGGTATTTTTCCATATGCATCTATAAGTGAAATCAACTAGGTAACACACAATCATGCATATTTAAGGAAAATCTAAAGCCTTGTTCTATAATGCTATCCATAAACTATCTATTAGCAAATCTGCTCTACTAAAGAAACTAAATTCTTAAAACAAACCTACACTACAATGCTTAACAAAATTCTATACTGCAATGCAATAGAAATCTGCATTTCAATGTTAACTAAAAATCTGCACACTAATGCTTAATAAAAATCTGCACACTAATGCTTAATAAAAATCTGCACTAAAATTCTCACATGGCAATTATAAACCTAGAATTTCAGATTCTAGTAACCGGCTGAGACCAAATGGAATCCTTGATATTGCCACATCCAAATACTTTAATTCTGAACATCAATTATGCCATTAAACTTATGGTCAGAAAGGAATCCTCAGTATAAAATCTATATTGATCAACATATAAATCCCTTTAATTTATCTTCTAATATCTAAACTAAACTTCTACTCTGAACTTACTACTTGCATAACTAAATTACTCACATATTTCTCACCTGTTAAATTCATTTACATCAATTCAAATCATCTTCAGTCTTAATACATGATACTCACCAAAACAACATATTACATATGCTCCTCTTCACTCTTTCATTCACCCTTCTGCACTAAAGATATTATTCTATCCACTTCATCATAAAATAAACCAAAATCATCGCCAGATCATCCTCCAATTAGCCTAATAAACTAATACCTAATCCAAGCCATTCTATGTTCATTGCCTAATAACAGAACCAAGGGAAACTAAAAAACTTAAAGATAATTCTAACTATATATATATATATATATATATATATATATACTTGGAATAAAAGGCAGTTCGGGTTTTGTACAGCAACAAAGAAAACTAACTTGAAACTGAATTTGCACTTGCTTAACCTGCAAATTGAAAGGGTTGTTTTAAACTTCAAGTAAAGTTGTTCAGGCCCGCAGAAATACAAAGAAAGAAAGGCTATTCTAAGCTCTAAATAGAGCTGTTCATGCTTGCTGTAAACACGAATTCTGCACTATACTACTAATACCTAACTGAAGACTAGCATAATGTGTACATAGTATGGAAAGAATATTTTTCCCCTCAAGTTAGAAAAACCTGTCCAGCCTAGGATAGCTAAACTAACGATTTTGTTGTCATCATAATTAATTTGATATGTAAACAGCTTCTTTGCTTGAGGATTCTTGACCATTGTTCAAACACTAAAATTGTCTTGTCACAATACATAACAACATAGTTGCTGGACAAAAAGATGAAGACTCCAAACATAGCATTCTTCTAAATCCTTTTCAGTCTAAGAGGGAAACATTAAAACCCTATCTAACCTCTTCCACATTCTTCTATTTGACTATGATGGTCAGCATCTTTATGACATTTACAAATACTTTATGTTAGCTAACTGTGATTACTACTATTATGACTTATTGTTCCACTTGCTAATTGATACATAGAACCAGATTGAAAATTAAACCTTATTTAAAGATTAAAACTAAATGCTTGTTGTAGCTTTTCATATAAGTGCTCTACACTTCAATGAACTTGAATGATGGCCAGATCACATTAAAGCTTAAAACCCATCACCACATATGTTCATGCCCATCCAATTAGTCACATAAATATCATAACCCATCTACTTCATGCTTGGATTGAAAGCACATGGCATTTACTCTGTAACCATACAGATTCACAGTATCCTTTCTATTTACAATTCATGCTTAGCACTAGAATATCAAGAGCCTAAATCGGGCATAAAGAATTAATAAACATAACACAAGAATTAAACTATCAGGAGCCTAATAATGCATAATGAATTAACGATCATATAATCTTCTACCCAGCAGCTCTAATGCATGGACATGAGCTCCCTCAGGATTACATTTGATATAATACCATTAATATTGTTATCAAACCAACCCACAACTGATAAAACTTGTAAAGGAAACATGAGCATTCTGATCACAGTATTACCCTCTCATCAACATCTTTTTAACTCTGATTAAGGCTTCCTACATTTGGTATACAACAATTTAACCAGATCATCATCATCAATGATATTAAACCATGCTTATCATAGCTATTTGGACTCAGCTATATAGATTTTATTCCTCCATTAAGCCCATTGAGTCGTATGAGACTATACCGCTAGTAATATTAACATCAACCGAATTTAATCCCTTTTGGCAACAATTCATCTAGATAGGAATCAGGATTCATCAACACAGAAATAAACCAAACTACATGCTCCAAATTTATCTAAAGCCTCTTCTCATCTCCCTGATGAACTCCACGGCAGGAACAAAAAAAAGAATTGCTACTGGAAACTCGTGCAAAGCTTCGGAAACAAGAAGAAAAACAACGAATGAATCTCGGAGCTATCCTACTGCAGGTGAGTAGCGACTTACCTTGCGTTCTTAGACCCTCTACCGAAGGAGGAAAGGCTTCTAGGGTTGCTGAGATGCTTGAGTTCCTAACCTCTTCTTGTGCCTATGCGTCCACCTCGCCGAGAGGATCGTGAAGAAGCGAAAAGCTCTCGGATTGGACCCTTGCCGGCCGCCGGAAACGCCCCAGCTTCCTGCTGCGGTTTCGCCCGAGAGAGATCGACGCCATCGCGAGAAGAGAAGAGGTGAGAAAAAAATTTGGTCTCGGGAAGAAAAAAATAAGCTCTCTTTTATAAAGTTTTTTTTTTTATTAAATACTATACCTTAAATATTTGTCGCTGCATATCTGATCATCATCGACCACTGGCGCAGTTGGTTCGTTGGGTTTTGCTCGAAGCCACAGGTCTAGGCTTCGATTCTCAACTTATTTCCAATTTCGCTCCATATATGATTAACAAAACATCCATAGACCAGATGGTTGGGCTGAGTTCGTTAAGACAACAAAACATCCATAGACCAGATGGTTGGGCTGAGTTCGTTAAGACTTGGGTTCGGGTACGTGATCTTGGGTTTAAAACTCGGCTTCAACATATATTATTATTATTTTTTTACTTCTTCCTCTTAGTAAAAATACCAAACGAATTCCAAAAATTACGTAAAAATACTCTAAAAATTTCTAAAAATCTCTAGAATTTTTCTATAGCATTTTTAAATATTTTTGAATTACTTTTGGGCTCAAAATGAGAAAATTTGGGTCGTTACACTATTTGAAGCTCGTTTGAACTTATTTAATGAGGCTTGTTAAGATAAACAAATCAAGCTCAAGCTTTACAATATTCTGCTCGTTAGCTTGTGAACATGTTTGTTAAGCTTATGAATCAACTTTTAAATAAAAAAATTATAGTTTTGATATTAAATTTATAGATTTTACACTCTACTCATGAAATATATAGACAAATATATTAAATTTATTTATTAAAATAAAATTATAAATTTCTTTCTTATTATAATTTTCTCTAAATATATAATTTAGTTTTAATAAATATTTAAATTTATAATTTATATTTATTAAGCTCGTTTAGGCTCAATAAAAGCTCAAATAAGCTCGTGAGTCATGAATATATTTGTTAACTAAAGCTTGAGCTCGGCTCAATTATAAACGAGCCAAACTCAAATATTCAAAAGTTCGAGTCGGCTCGGCTCAATTACACCCTTAGGGGTGAATCACGTGTCTTAAAAACTTTTCAAAAATTAAGTACGTAGCGAAAAATTAAAGTGGAATGAGAACACAAGAAAACACGGGAGGTTTTACTTGGTTTAGAGCCTTCGGCAATTCCTACTCCAAGACCCAAGTCCCGCGGACCTATTGATGGGTAATCCACTAAAACCTCTTCTGGTGCCTCCGGAAGAGGGAATCAAGTACAAAGAAGATCGGTGAAGTGCAACAGACTGCACTTCCCGTTTACAAAATTTAAGTACAATAAAAATGTTACCGACACTTAGGATTGAAGTGACTTGTTCGTGTATCGATGTCGGTCTATCGGTCGTGATCAGAAGTCCTCGGAACAGTTGTAGGGTGCAGAAGTTTCTCAGTAGAGTCGTAGCAGGAGCCCGGAGCAGTCAGAACTTCAAATGGACACATATTAGCTTGTATAAGTGTTGTGTATTGAATCATGCACAAACAAGGCTTATATAGGCTGTGGAATGCGCCTTCAACCTCCTCCAAGGCTCCTCCACAAGCAAATATTATCCCCTATCTTTGATGATGATAAAATCTACAAACTGCAAGTTTTATCCATTGGAAGGCGCCTTCAAATCACTTCAAGGCGCCTTCAAAGCGCCTTCAAAGCAAGCTCAAGGCGCCTTCCACTACTTGAAGGCGCCTCCAACTGCAGATCCGACACAGTAATCTTTCGAATGTCATAACTTTTGACTCTAAACTTGGAATCAAGCTCTGTAAGTTGCTACGCTTGTAGAATTCAAAGGTCTACATTTTTCTCTACAACATAGAGTTAAAAAAAATATATTCATGAATATTTTATAAAGATTTATGAGTTAGATCCTGTCTTCCCGTGATAGAATATAATCAGGGTCTCAATTTAGGTTTCCAAAATAGACCTAAATTGGACTGACGCTTACTGTCCCCTCAAATGGGGTGCGTCCTCACCGAGTCACTCTTCTCTAGTGACTTACCTTTACTTATCAGTTTGCCAATTGTCCAGTCCGTAGACCCAACTAGACTTCCTACCAGATATCCGGTCATCCTGTCGACCTATCTAGACTTCTTGCCAGAATCCGGTCGACCCGTCAACCTATCTGGACTTTTTGCTAGATATCCGGTTGGCTCGTCAACCTATCTGGACTTCACACCAGCTATTTGTCCCGCGGACCTAGCTGGATTTCAGCCTGGTGTCCGATCCTTTGGACTCATAAATTCCTGCACACTCGGTAAAATAATTAGACAAACACCACATCTAACTTTAATCTATTTGTCATACATCAAAACTAGATTATTAGTGAAACCTGCACAAATAACACAAACATTAATTTAACAAAAAAAGATAATTAACATAAACAAAAAGTAAAGTAAGAAGAGACTCCAAATTTACTTGGTTTGTAATCAGGGAGGTTATTAATCGAAGACGATGAATGCTCCACTAAAAGATCTCTTTTGAAGAAGGTGTAATAGCCTCTTATAATCATTGAAAGCATAGACTTAAAAATAGAAAAGGAATTTAGGTACAGAGTATGTTGTATCTAACTTTGAGCACTAGAGCTTTATTTATAGCCCATTAGTCGAAGCTAGTCGTTGGCTAATGTGGCACCTCCTGGGTGTTTGGACCCGATCCGAGCTCTTGGACTTGGTTGATTCGATCCACTATCCAATGGCTTCTTTCCAACGAATCTTTGCTTCTTGGGTGCCTGGACCCGATCCAGGCGCCTGGAGTCGACTGGCGTGGACTCTATACTAATCCTCTTCATGACAATGACTCGCTGACATGGTGAAATAGTTTAGGTACCTGGAACTGGCATGGGTGCTTGGAGTATGGTCGGCTAGACCTAGTCCAGGTGCCTGGACACTGTCACCTCAGAGTTGACCGTTTTCTCGTCTGATTGTTTGAATGATACTCATGTCGTCCAGAGTTGAGCTCACCAGAATCTAACTCCAACTTTCTCCTCGACCAGACTTCTTTCTCGGATTCTCATCCCTCGGAAGTGTCATGTGCGTCCTTCTCATACATCGATGTACTCTTTCATAGTTCCTCGTCCCTTAGATATACTGAGCCTATCGACTAACTTCTCATATCATCCTTCTTGATTATTGTGTCTTCCGCTAGACCTCTTGTGTTCCTAAGTTCTTGTACAATTAGACACAATTGATCAAAATCGTAGAGTCTAACTTAACTCGGTTGACCATATCAAAACTATCCCAGAGTATTTACACTATAGCAAAGATCATAATGGATTACTTTGGCATGTTATTCACTACTACCAAGCCTACTACAAGTGATTTAGAGATCGTTTTGAATACTATAGAGATGAGGATAAGTCAGCCTATGAATGATCTACTATGCACTCTGTTTTCAAGGCTAAAGTGAAAAAGATACTTTTTAATATGCATTTGAATAAAACAACGGATCCTAATGGTATATCGACTCTCTTTTATCAGATGTTTTGGGACATAGTCGATCGAGACATTACGGCTACAATTCTTGTGTATTGAATAAAGGGATTCACTTGTGAAATGGAATGATACAATTGTTACACGCATACCAAAAGTAATGAATCCTTTGATGATGAAAGAATTCTGGCCTATTAGCTTATGCAAGGTATGCTACAAGGTTATCACTCGAGCCATCACTAATAGACTTCGGCCCATATTACATAATGTTATTAATGAGTCTCAAATTGCCTTTGTCTCCAACCACCTTATTACTAATAATATTTTACTAGGGTTTGAATGTGTTCACTGGATGAGAAGTCACAAAAAAGGGAAGTGGGATTATATGACATTAAAACTAGACATGAGCAAAGCTTATATCGCATCAAATGATCATTTTCGAATGTGATAATGGCTAAATTGGGGTTTGTTGATGCTTGGATTAGTAAGATTATTAATTATGTGACCAATGTGCAGTATAACTTTGTATTAAATCAGAAAGTGTTTGGATCGATTCAACCACAGAGAGGGCTATGACAGGGGGATCCCTTATCCCCTATTTATTTGTGATATGCGCACAGGGCTTGCCATCATTGCTCACAACTTTAGAGTCCTGTCAGATCTTCTAGGGAACATAAATTACTAGCTCCTGCCCAACCATGTCCCATCTATTCTTCGCTGATGATAGCTTAATTTTTTTTCAAAGAGAAAGCAAACGACAATGCCAATATTTGGGACTATTTGCACCAGTATGAGAGTGCTTTGGCATAGTTAATCAATTTTGAGAAGTATACACTATCTTTTAGTCCAAATACTCTATCGGTAGATATCGACAGGGGTGGTTTGGTACGGTATACCGAACCACCAACTCCCATACCGTTACCGTACCAAAAAATATGGTATAAATTTTTTTTTTACCGATACCGTACCAAAATTTCGGTATATTGAATTTCTAGTATTCATACCATTTAGAGTAAATTTTTGATATCGGTATAGTATATCGAATATTTCACTAAAAATCATATACCGATACCGAAAATTTCGGTACAATATTTTATCGTACCGAAATCGAAATTTCAGTATTTTTTCCCACCCCTAGATATCGAGGCAATTAAAGGGATTTTTCCATACCAATGGTCCAAGGCAATGAGGTGTACTTAGGACTCCTGACTTTTTTGATGCGTAACAAGAAACTACAATTTTCCTATATAAAGGAGAGGGTGCTCAAATGAGTATAGCATAGTTTGTAGAATCGCGATCCTACGCAGGATCGATTTAGGGTCAGGATCGGATCGGTCAGGATCGGACCGTAGAATCGTACGATTCTACCAAAAACCTTTAAAATTTTATCATACATGATTAATAATTAGAAAAAAATACCTAAAAAACTCATTTACATATAAATAAATAACTAATTTTGTATATATATGCAATTATTTACACTCAACACATCAAATTACATTACTATACAAATTTAAATTAACTTGTAATTCAACTATCATTCTCGCATAGTAATAATATTTATATTTTCATATCATAAAATGAAAGAATATAAAATATCTATTAACACAATAATAATAACACATACAATGTCAAAAATATTTCCTTGATTTATAAGATAATTCAATTTAAATGTCAACAAAGCATATAACGTATATAACAGAAGCTATTGAATCCTTTGATTCAAATATGAATGTCGGAAATAATCTTCTAAATACTGGTTGATGACACACAATACTAGACAATAGACATCCAAAAACTTATTATTTTGAGAAAAATAAATGACAGAATATTATTGATAAAAAACTAACTCAAAAATAATTAAACATATATTTAAATAATTTAAAACTCTAATAAGATGAAAAAAAGATAATGGTTAAGGATAAACTTTGAAATTTATTAAAGATCTCTGAACGAGCTTTAATTTGATATATTATAGGCCCCGTGGTTCAATCCGAGTCAAAAGTTATGACCTCTCAAAGCTTCCACCGATCCTACTCCGATTCTGCTCCGATCCTGCTCCGATTCTACCTATTCTGCTCCGATCCTACCGATCCTGCTGCGATCCTACTGCAAAAACGATTCTGCACGATCCTGGATCGATTTTGGGTTTCTAGATCGTAGGATCGTACGATCCTACGATCCGGATCGCGATTTTGCAAACTATGGAGTATAGAGTTGGGGGCACAAAATATATTTTGTGGGAGGTAAAGAAGTGTTCATTAAATCAGTATTACAAGCTATTCCTTCTTATGCTATATCTTGCTTCCGAATATCAACATCAATATGTGACGAGATTGAAATGGAGTGTGCGAGCTTTTGGTAGGGGATGATTGATGGCAAAAAGCAAATGCATTGGAAAAAGTGGGCATCTATTAAAATGGAAGGGGAGGTATGAGATTATGGAGATTAAGTCCCTTTAACTAATCACTATTGGTGAGGCAAGTATGGAGGATCATTCGATACCTACAAGCATTGTTATCTCGTGTTCTAAATGCAAGCTACTTTAAACACACAGATATAATGCATGCTCCTATTGGACATAAGTCGTCCTATGCATAGCGCTCGATTTTGCGGGGAAGAAATCTCTTGGAACAAGGAGTATGTTGGAGAGTCACGAATGGGAGGAAAATCAGGATATACAAAGATAGGTGGCTGCCAAAAAACCACAACATCTTAAAACCCCAATCTCATGTACAACTGAAGGTTTGCAATCTACTAAGGGAAGGTAGCTAGAATGAAGCACAAATTACTAATGAGTTTTCTCCTTACATAGTAGATCAAATTTTGAAAATCCCACTAATTTCAAGTGACATGGATGATGAGAGATTTTGGAAGTTTGATAGGAAGGGGAAATATGTTGTACGGAGTGGATACCATTTAGCGTGTAGAATGCTAGATCCTCTAGAAAACTAGTTAGTAGTCTCATGTGGCAAGTGGTGGAAATTCATATGGAATTTAGACATTCCTCCCAAAATTTGAACATTCTGGTGGAGATTATCACTTGATATCATCCCTACATCAGCTAATCTCCATCACCATCGGGTTCGATGCTTGAAATCTTACTTGTTGTGTGACTTTCATTTTGACAGTTCCATACATGCTATGTTCCTATGTCTTGTAGTGTGGACTATTTAGAAAGAAACAATACTCTGGGGTGTTATTTCAAAGGTACGAGACATGGAAATGTTGGATGCCTATATGTAGTTAAAAACTAAGTACAACCAAATACAATTCAAGAGCTTGGTCATATGTATGTGGGGGCTATGGAAAATGCTCATGAAAGCTACTTATGGGAAAGAGTTTGGAGCACTAATACATAGCCTGAAATGGTATGATAATCTGTTCCAGGATTTTCAAAGACGTGTAGCAGAATTGAGACCTCAGTCCATCGAATCAAGTTGCAGAAGAGCCACAGAATAGATGGATTCGCTACAAGGAACATTAAAGATGGAGGTTGACGCTTACATCAACAAGAATTTGAACCATTATGGAGTTGGTGGAGTGATACGAGATCATTATAAAAGGAAAATATATGGATTGGGAGGCACACATAAGCACTACACTCAATTACATAAGGTGATCTCAATGCAATTCACGAAGGACTAGTGTTCGTTAATGCGGGGGACTTAAGAAGACTTTTAGTTGTTTCTAACTTGTTAACATCTGTGCATGCAGTCATGGATGGTGATAAGAATTTACATTACACATAAGCTTGAATTTTGCAAATTTGCAAGCTTATGGAGAAAATGTACAATATTGCTCTTGTACATATTAGGTGCACGACAAACTCTACTGCCCACCATATAACTCATTTTGTTTATTCTTCCCCTTCCCCACTTGTTTGGGAGAATGGGAATTTCCCAGCTCGGTTGGAAAACTTATAATATGACATTATTTTGATGAGAACTATGAGTTTTCGGGTAAAAAAGAACATCTAAAATTAAATTATCTAACTAATTATAATAATGTACCTTATATTTATGGAACTCGTTATAAAAATTATACCCAATGAAATAATAAAATCAACAAAAATCAAAATATGTCAAAGTGGGTTGACACATTCACGATTCAAGTGAAATAAATTAAATCAAGAATTTGATACATTATTAAAATTAATTAATAATTATTTAACTTTATTGACACATGTATAATTGTCATACTCATGCATATTTTAATATTTTGTTTTTGTTTATATGTCATGTCATCATGCTAACCTTAGTTCATTACTTAATTTAGAACATATAGATATGAAAAATATTATTTGACACTTGCCCAATATAGTACATGTTGATTGGTAAGAGGGGGAGTAAATTGCTTTGAAAAGAAATTAGCCAAAATCTCTTGCTAGAAACTTGGCAAGGATACAAGATTAATAGAAGTGATTAACATAAAAAAATAACAACTTAATGAAAAAGTAAGAAGGCTAAGTTTTTTATTTAGTTACAACCTAAGTGGTTATTAATCTAAGACGATTAAAAAAACTCTATTAAAATGACTCCTTCATTAAAGGTGGAGTAACCTCTTATATTCTTTGAAAGTCAGAAAAAGAGTAGGAATGAATTACAGAAGTTGTTGTTCAAGTTATGTTTAATTCCTAGCATCAGGGGCTTTTTATAGCCTCCTGGGATGAACTAGCTATTGCTTTTCGTCGCTCGGAGGTGCCTCCAAGGAGGTCCTAGGAGCCTCCAAGAAAATAAACTTTATCCTCTAAAGATAAAGCTTTATCTTCTTCCAACGGCAGCCTAATGGCTATTGAAAGCGCCTTCAATAGGCTTGAGGGTGTCTTCCATGAAGGCTCGAGGGCGCCTTCTATATCTTTAAAAGCGCCTTCCATGATCAGACATTGAAGGTGTCTTCCATCTACTTGAAGGTACCTCCAGCAGTTGCTGGAAGATTCTAAAGTCAACCTTGAAGTTGACTTTTCTTCGCATGGGTGATACTCCGGCCCATCCAGAGTTGAGGTCACCCGAAACCAACTCCGACTTTCTCCTCGAGCAGACTTCCTCCCCGACTTCTAGTCCTTTAGATACGCCATGATGTACTCTTCCGCAACTTTTCATCCTTCTGATAGACTGAGCCCGTCGACTCTCTTTCCATGTCATCCATTTCGTCCGTTGCATCTTTCGCTCAACTTCTTGTGTTCTTAAGTTCCTGCACATTTAGACACAAGGATCAAACACAACATGATTTAACTTGACTTGGTTGATCATATCAAAATCAGTTTGGTGTACTTACAATCTCTCCCTTTCTAATATGAATCAACCCAAGTTAAAGTTAGAATAAAATAAATATGGAATTTATTTGAAAAATAAATTGACAATTTAAAACATGAATTTCACAATTAAGTCCTAAATTTAACCCTTAATTTCTCCCTCTTTGATCACATTAAAAAAACAAGGGTTAATTTTTGAAAAAAAATCTAAAATTTTTTCTAAGGGTGATCAAACAAAATCCAAATTTTGAGAAAATTTTTCAAGAATTTATTTTTGAATCGCCAAATTTCTAAGAATTAAAGATCAAATTTATCAAGAATAATTTGAAAATTATTTTTAAGTTTCAAAAAATACAAAAAAAATTTCTCATGGTCAAATAGAAACTAAAAGATTAGAATAAAAATTTTGATAACAAATAAATATTTATTTTTGTTGGTGCAATATCCTTTTGGTCAAGGTTGACCTGGTTGACCAAGCTTGAGTTGACTCAAGCTTGAGTCTTGATGTTTGGGTTTCAATGTTTGACAATACATGGAGATTACAGATGCAATCGTCCATTTAGAGAGATTGTTGATATAATTCCCCTCTGGTCAAGGTTGACCAGTTAGATGTGAAGAAAAGTCAAGTAGGTCAAAGGGTTGACTGGATACTTGACTAGGAAAAGTCCTAACTCGAGGTTAGGCAGTTGGAAATCCTGATGAATGAAGCCAGATGAAAGACCTAGTGAGTGAAGCTAGGCAGTTGGAAAGTCCTGGTGAGTGAAGCCAGACAGGTGAAAGTCCCGGTGAGTGAAGTCGGGTTGTGGGAAAGTCCCGGTGAGTAAAGCCGGGCAGAGGGAAAGTCCTGGTGAGTGAAGCCAGGTGAAAACCCTAGTGAGTGAAGCTAGGTGAAAGTCCTGGTGAGTGAAGCCAGGTAGGTGAAAGTCCCGGTGAGTGAAAACGGGTAGTGGGAAAGTCCTGGTAAATGAAGCCAGGCAGATGAAAATCCTGGTGAGTGAAGCCAGGTGAAAATCCTAATGAGTGAAGCTAAGTGAAAGTCCTGGTGAGTGAAGCCAGACAGATGAGAAGTCCTAGTGAGTGAAGCTAGGCAGATGGAAAGACCTGGTGAGTGAAGCCAAGCACGTGGAAATCCAAGTGGGTCAAGGTTGACCGGACATCTGGTGTTGGAAAGTCCAAGTGGGTCATAGAGGACTGAACACTTGGCACAAGACGGTAAGTCCAAGTGTGTCAAGATCGACCGGACACTTAACACAAGGAGAAAACTCCAAATGGGTCAAAGGGATTGACCGGACATTCGGTGAAGGAGTCCTAGCAGGTCAAGGTTGACCGGATGCTAGGTATGATATTCCAACAGGTCACGATTGACCAGATGTTGGAACTGAGGATCCTAGACTTGGTTTAGGCAAGTCAAAGGTGGTTCAATCTGTAACGACCACCCTTCTTACTACTACTACACTCTAAGGATAACCGTTACTTAACTACTAACTCTACTTAACCGGTGTGATCGAAACCACAAGGAATCCCTACCGAAAAATTTTGACAGAGTCTCCCCTGTACCGGTGAGATACAAACACTATATACATCAGCCACAGGCGGCTGGAACATATATCAAACAACTCACGTAGTAATTTTAAAACAACTAGTGTAGTAAGCTGTACTTAATGTTTCTAGAAAACTTAAAATTTCGGTAGAGTATCTGCTGTTCAGCGGACTAAAATCCAATACATACATCACATGCATTTATAACATAACTATACTAACAGAAATATATCAAAACTATAACTCAAGAAAGCATCAAAGTACTAACTTACTAACAATTACATCAAAGCATGCAATCTAGAACCAAAGATAATCTCATGGACCTAGAATAAATGATACAGTCTCAGATGTTTTCACCAAAACTCAAATAACTTAATAATGTTCCCAGATCTCTCCCACAGTCCATCATCACACACCATCCATCACACATCTCCTTGTCGCCTTCCTCTTTATACTTTAGCTTTTCCTTTATCTGCAGTAGGAGGAAAAATAAATCTATAAGCGAAACGCTTAGTAAGTACTAAACTATCTCACAAAAACTCGAAGTGCATAAGATGCAAAGGATGCTCAAACTGAAATGCTAAAAAGAAAAGCTAAACATGCTCATCTATAGCAAAGCACTAAAATAATTTGCATACTCATGATATAAGAATAAATCTGCATACTCATGATATAAGAATAAATCTGCATACTCATAATATAAGAATAAATCTGTCTACTCATGATATAAGAATAAATCTGCATGCTAGAAATAAAGTTAATCATGCTCAATAAACTCATAAGGAAAGCAAATGAAAACTAATACGGTATGCTTAGAATTAAAAGAGCTAATCTTTGCTAGTTCTAAACATAGGTGATACTTGTTTCATTTACTTATAGCCTTATACTTGAAATTAAGATTTAACTTTCTTCTTTTCTTTCTTGGGCCCAGGCTTAGTACCATCTTATGCGCGCTCTCTAATAGTAACTGAGGTAGCGAGCCTCCAGTCCTTTGAGGATAAAGGTCTCGGTCTTACCAGGGCCAAGACCTCGGAATTGGTCACCTGGATTTGTTTAACGACAACCTCGGAAGTCGGGTACTAGCCTCTTACTTTAATTTACTTGTTATCTTTTCTAACTAGACCTTGGTCTTTTTCTTACTTGTAGTTACCCATAATCCTCAAAAGGTTTAATAGGGCACATAATTATTCCACTAAAATACATGCCTATTCATCTTATTAAAATAGCAAAAACAACTAACTATATGCTTCAGATTAAAGATCTATTAAAAGCTATCTAGCACATATATGTATATGTATCAAAACAAGAAACTAAATTATAATTCAATACTGCTCATGCTATTCAAATACTGCAAGTGTATCTAACAAGTAGAGAATTGCAACTAACTGAGCATGCTATAAAAAATAAAGCAAGCAAACCAAACTACAAGATAAGCTTAATAGTTGTTCATGTTCAAGAAATTCAAGAAACTAACACTACATACTTTAAATGAAGACTATTCTTGCCTTTCTGAATAGCAAGGAAAATGCTAAACCCATTCTAACTACATAAAAGGTTGTTCTTGCCCTTCTGAGTAGCAAGGAAAATGCTAAACTCATTCTAACTAAATAAAAGGAAAACAAGTCTGAACTCTCTAAGCATGCTATAAAATAAAGCAAAGCTGTGAAATTCTAAAACTGAATTGCATGTTGAAATGCAAAGGAAACTAAACAATTGAAATGCATAGAACCCAACCAACCTTTCAAGCTATACAATTCCCAACCTTCACAGAACTATAGAACCAAATAAAATCATTAACATAATTGGAAATAAGCACCTTTCATAGAAACCGAAATATAAGAAGGTTACTGCTGCTATCAAGCATCTACACGTGATATAAAGCATGCATCACTAAATCTACCCATGTTAAATCATTTCCAACTATGCAAAGTGTAAGAAAAAGTTGCTTCTACTTGTTGGGATCCTTCGTACGGCTAGAGAGGGGGTGTGAATAGCCGACCCCAAATCTCTCGCGTTTCTTCCTACAATTCGTTAGCGCAGCGGAAAATACAAAGAAACGAAAGAGAAGAAAACCAAACCTTAACACGAGGATGTAACGAGGTTCGGAGATTAGGGCTCCTACTCCTCGGCGTGTCCGTAAGGTGGACGAGTCCAGTCAATCCGTCGGTGGATGAGTCCCCGGAGAACCGGCTAATACAATATACTCCTTGTGGGTGGAGAAACCTCGCCACAAACGTTTGCAACAGCAAACAAAGAGTACAAGAACAAAGAGTAAGCAAGAAATACAATAAGAATACACAAGCACTCTACCAATCTTGCTTTCTCGTCGACTCGAGTCCGGATGAAGCAGCAGCTTCAAAACTCTAACACAGCAGAAATCCAGCTGGGGAAGCTCACGCGAAGCTTGGATGAGCTCAACAAAACTCAGCATAAACAACAAGCAACAGGAAGGAGGAAGAAGAGTTGTTACCCTGCAGAAGCCCTCCTTGCGATAGCAAGAAGAAACAAAGAGAACTAGCCAGCGCGTCGCAACGGTTAACTCGATCGGCCGCAGACCGATCGCCCAGGCGCAAGAGTTTCGTTGACACCGATCGGTCCCCACCGATCGTGTCGCGATCAACTCGATCGGCCCGGACCGATCGAGCTCATTCGATCGGTCCCCGCACCGATCCCGCCTCCCGCGCATGAGAATCGCTTTTCGCCTCCCGATGGCCGCGGGCCGATCGAGATACACCGATCGGTCCCGGACCGATCGAGAGCTTTTCTCCGCTCGATTGTTGCTCGATCGGCCTGGACCGATCAGTAATCCACAAGATGCCATCGGTGGAATCGATCGGTCACCGCACCGATCAGAAACATCGAGATCACCGATCGGTCCGAGACCGATCGAGCTGGTTTTGCCCAAACCAAGTCCACCAATATCCGGTCAACCTCGACCTATTGGTTCATCACGCTAGCATCCGTCACTCGACTGCAAGACTCCCCAAGTGTCCGCCAACTTTCACCTACTTGACTTTTCCACACCGACGTCCGATCATCCCCCGATCCATCCGGATTTTCCTCTTCGTGCCAAGTATCCGATCACCCTCGACCTACTTGACTTTCCAACACCAGAGTCCGATCATCCCCGATCCATCCGGATTTTCCAACACCGTAGTCCGATCATCCCCGATCCATCTGGATTTTCCCTTGCCTTGGTTTCACTCACCAGACTTTCCAACCGCCTAACATCCCTGCCAGACTTTCCCACCGCCTGCCCACTCACTGTGACTTTCCACACCGCCTAACATCCCAGTTAGGACTTTCCCGCCAAGCTCCTGCTTGGACTTTTCCAGCCAAGTCTCCATACTTGGACTTTTCCAGCCAAGTCTCCATACTTGGACTTTTCCAATGCCAGCTCCCTGCTTGTCGTTGCCAAGTCTCTATACCTGGACTTTTTCCCGAATCAGTCAACCAGTCAACCTTGACCTACGGTTGCACCTACAATCTCTCAAACATCTATTCTTGTCTCACATCAAGAATAATCTCTCACGAGTGTCAACATCAACACGCAACTCAACTAGGTCAACCTCGACCTAAAGTCGCATCAACAATCTTCCCAAGTCAAACATCAAAATACAACTCGAGTCAAGTCAACTCGAGTCAAGTCAACCAGTCAACCTGACCTAAGGTCGCACCAACAATCTCCCCTTTGATGTTCGACAAAATCATAATCAAGTTAGGTACCCGATAACCTAACTTAGGTTTTCCAACCATCTTCCAATGTCCAATGTCCTTTCCTTGAACATTCTCTGGACATTCTTCCCTTAGGTTAACCCGATAACCCAACTTGGGTTCTCCAATAATTCCTCTTCGACACACATCAAAAGAATTCCAATGTTCTTCCTGAACATTCCTCGACATTCTTCCCCTAGCTTAGGTTAATAACCCAACTTGGGTTCTCCAATAATTCTCCAACGAACACTCTCCCTTTTGACACACATCAAAAGAAAAGGAGGATATCAAGGTCAAGAGTTTCCCCAATGAAAGTCCCATACCTTCATTGAAACTCTTAATTTCCTCCTCGATACTAAACTCAACAATCAACTTAGTGATAATCCCATATAACTAATCCTCAAAAGTCTTAAGGAGTAAAAACTCCCCTAAGAGTCAACCCCCTTGACAATTAGGTAAAACTCCCCAAAGGTCAACTCCCCGACAATTAGGTAAACTCCCCTAAAGGTCAACTCTCCTCGACCGTTCGCACCAACAATGTCTCGAGAGTTTCAAACCTTTAGAAATCCAAAACCCAACCTTCCAGCTTATTTTTTCATCTAAAATCATCGAATCGAGCTGAGCTCGAGCTCATATTCGAAAACTTGCTCGAGCTCAAGTCGACCCAAGCTCGAGTTTGGATCGACTCATTCCTAATGCTCCGGCAGCTCCCATCATTTGAACTGGATTTAACATCCAATTATGAAACCGATAGCTACTTCCCGAAATTCAAACTCCTAGAAAATTCCAGAAAATTCAAAAATTGTGAAATTTTGAGGATACATTCCTCATATCATACACTATCAAGGAAAAATAGTTTTCTATGAAAATAGTTTCCATTTTTCAATCTTGATACAAAGTTCAAAACTTTGAAATAGTTCAAGCTTAACTCAACTTTGTATCACAATTTTCAATGATGAATGCTATCACTCGGAAAGCTTCATCAAGGTTTTTCAAATCAATTTTAAAATGCTTTTAAAACCATTTGAATTTAGGACCATAATCTTAGGGCTAAATGTACATGACTTGTACACAAGCTTTCCCTATGATCCTCCATTTCTTGAATTAGGCTCATCTAGGTACAAGAACTATGCACCTTGATCCTAACTCATGATCCTAATATCTCACACACATCTAAGGTGTATCAAACCACATTCAAGTCAATTTGATGTGAGATATGGGTTTAGGTATCTTAGACTAAGGTCTCATGCATTTTCTAAACACAAATTTGATCTCAATATCAAAATGTGTTTTTCATCCTTAAATCAATTCAATTGATTATTAATGCAAGAGATGATGACATGGCATAAAATGGTATCATAAATGAAAACATGTGCCAATGTCATGATGTCATGGCATAAAGTTTGAAACTTAAATAAACATGACATAAAAACTAGCCTAAGCATTATCATGACATTTCAAATGATCATAAATTAAATATGATGTCATGACATGGCAAATGGCAAACAACCATGGTAAGTTAACACAAATAAAATACCTAGATTACCTATCTAAGTATCCTTAATCACTTAGCTAACTTAAATTCTAATCCTAGATTGCCCAAAGTGCTCCAAGAAAATGTCAAAACCCAAATTGGCATTTCTTGATCTCTTGTTTGATTTATACCATTTAAAATTTTACAAGAGTAGCACTTCTAAATTAAGGCCCGGATTGCCTTGATTACCTAAGAGAATATCAAAATCCCAATTTGATATTTTTCTAGGTTTTTCCAAATTGTGCCAATTGAGATTAAAAATGAGATTTCCAATCTTTAGGCACATTTAACTCTTCAAAGGAGTAAATGATAATTCATTTCATTTTCAAAGGTTCACAAAACCTTGAAAATGCTCCTTGAGTGTCAATTTCCTCAAAGTTGGGTTAACTACCCTTCTTATTGGAGTTGACACTCTCTAACCCATTTATGGGGTAGAGAAGATGCTCCTAGGAACCCAATACCTATTAGAGCTCATTGGGTTCACTAAATATTCACTAGGGATGACTTCCCTAGCAACCCTCCTAACGACCTCCTGGGCTTTCAAGCCTTGGTCATTTGGGTCTCATCAAGGTCAACTATAGGGGTGACTCAGTAACCTTGGTAATGGTCTTCCTAGCTCTAGGTTTTGTTCCATAATCGAATGGAACATTGTGATAAGTGGGCTTGACCATTTGGGACTTAGGTTGTGACCCAAACCCTCTTTGTCCTTGGCATTGGTTTTGACCCTTAAACCCTAGAGATGACTTCTCCATGTTTTTAAGAGCCTTTTCTAAATTATCAAGTCTTGACCTCAAGACTTGATTTTTCCTCTCTAATACCTCAAGTTTTAATTTATCATTTTCTCTTGAGATATTCCTAGGCATGTGTCTAGTCTTCTTGGGATTTCTACCTAGGTTTTCCTTAATTTTAGAAGCGCTAAACCTAGGGTTGGTATTTCTAGTGTTATCCTTACCTAGGCTAACATGTTTAGCACCTAAGCACATGTGTTGATTTCTAGTGTTAACATGCTCATCATTATTTGCAATAGCAATAAAACTACTAGCATGTTTCTTATTTGAATTGCAATAGTGTGCCTTAAAGGTACCTTAGGGTTTGCCTTAGCCCCCATCGATGTGCATCCCTTGTCCTCGTGAGGTTGCCTCCCCCTCGACACACCGATAATGTCCCCTTTCTGCATTGGAAGCATACCACGTGCTCCTTGCCCTTGTGGGACTCCGGCTCCCTTGACTTTTGGTGCCGGTGGAGTCTTCCTAACCCTCCTTGGACACTTACTCTTGTAGTGCCCATGTTTCCTACACTCAAAACACATTATGTGTAATTTGCTGAAATCACAAAGGTTTGAGTTACCTAGGGTGTGGATGGAGATGAGCTTTCTTCAACCTTCCCGAGGTGGAAACTTCCTCTCTTGCTCCGAACTTGAGCAAGAGGAACTCTCCTCCTCTTCTTCCTCGGATGTTGAGCCCTCAACTCCATCGCTCCTCCACGATGTGAGCTATTTTGCTCACTAGGCTCCTCTTCATGGCTCAAGTGGAGCTCTCCTCATGGTACTTGGCCAAGTTATCCAATTCCTTGGCATTGTTGTATTTACCTATCTTACACAAAATATTAGTAGGTAATGAAAATTCAATTGTTTTAGTTACCTCATTGTTGATCGTGGATTGGTGGACTTGTTCCTTCGTCCACTTGTTCTTCTCTAGAGGCTCTCCTTCTTTATCCATTGGAGGAGAAAACCTTCTTGTACACAAAACCAGTTCAACATATTAGTCCTAAGAAAATACATCATCCTTACCTTCCAATATGTGAATTTGTCGTTGTAGAAGGGTGGAATCGTGATGTCTTCTCCGAATTGATCCATCTCTAGCTTTGCTCCCATGGGTGTTGATCCGATGAAGAGCAACCTGCTCGATACCACTTGTTGGGATCCTTCAGACGGCCAGAGAGGGGTGTGAATAATGACCCCAAATCTCTCGCTTCTTCCTACAATTGGCAATGAAAATACAAAGAAACGAAGAGAAGAAAACCAAACCTTAACACGAGGATGTAACGAGGTTCGGAGATTAGGGTCCTACTCCTCGGCGTGTCCGTAAGGTGGACGAGTCCACGGTCAATCCGTCGGTGGATGAGTCCCTGAGAACCCTAATACAATATACTCCTGGGTGGAGAAATCACACAAACGTTAGCAACAGCAAACAAAGAGTACAAGAACAAAGAGTAAGCAAGAAATACAATAAGAATACACAAGCACTCTACCAATCTTGCTTTCTCGTCGACTGAGTCCGGATGAAACAGCAGCAGCTGTTCCAATCGGGAAGCTCACGCGAAGCTTTGGATGAGCTCAACAAAACTCAAGCACAAAGCACTTAGCAACAGGAAGGAGGAAGAAGAGTTGTTACCGCAGAAGCCCTCACCCCTTTATACCGCCAAGAAGAAACAGTAGAGAACTGGCCGTTGCGTCCGCAACGGTTAGAACTCGATCGGCCCCGCAGACCGACCCCAGGCGCAAGAGTTCGCTCGACACCGATCGGTCCCCGCATCGATCGTGTCGCGATCGATCTCGATCGGTCGGACCGATCAGTCATCCTCGATCGGTCCCGGACCGATCCCTCCCGCCTCACGCATGAGAATCGATTGCCTCTCGATCGGTCGTGCGATCAGTATACACCGATCGGTCCTCGACCGATCGGAGCTTTTCTCCGCTTCGATGCTCGACGGTGCGGACCGATCAAGAACTCCACAAGATGCCATCGAGTGGAATCGATCGGTCACCGACCGATCAGAAACATCGAGACACCGGATCGGTCCGAGACCGATCCGCAGCGATTTTGCCAAACCAAGTCCAAACCAATATCCGGTCAACCTCGACCTATTGGTTCATCATGCTTAGCATCCGTCACTCGACCGCTAAGACTCCCCACCAGTGTCCGCCAATCCTTCGACCTACTTGACTTTTCCACACCGGACGTCCGATCATCCCCGATCCATCCGGATTTTCCTCTTCGTGCCAAGTATCCGATCACCCTCGACCTACTTGGACTTTCCAACACCGAAGTCCGATCATCCCCGATCCATCTGGATTTTCCAACACCGGAAGTCCGATCATCCCCGATCCATCTGGATTTTCCTCGCCTGTTTCACTCACCAGAACTTTCCAACCGCCTAACATCCCGTTAGGACTTTCCCACCGCCTGGCTCCACTCACCGGGACTTTCCACACCGCCTAACATCCGGTTAGGACTTTCCCACGTGCAAGCTCCCTCGCTGACTTTTCCAAAGCAAGTCTCCATACTTGATTTTCCAAGCAAGTCTCCATACTTGGACTTTTCCAGGGCTCCCCGCTTGACTTTTCCACAAGTCTCTATACTTGGACTTTTTCCGAATCAGTCAACCAGTCAACTTGACCTACTGCACCTCTAATCCCCAAACATCTATTCTTGTCTCACATCAAGAATAGAACTCTCTCACGAGTGTCAAACATCAACATGCAACTCAACTAGGTCAACCTTGACCTAAAGTTGCATCAACAATCTTCCCAAGTCAAACATCAAAATACAACTCGAGTCAAGTCAACTCGAGTCGGGTCAACCAGGTCAACCTTGACCTAAGGTTGCACCAACACTACTGACAGTAAAGGGAAATTCTGCACATGCTCACATAACCACAGATCACAAACTGCTCATGTTTATAAAATAACCAAGCAAACTAAATTTGCAATGCTATTAAAAAAAACAGAACTAAATCATAAACAAATCTGCACTTGCTAATAGGAAAAAGGCATAACCCGGTTCTGCACTTGCTAATAGGAAAAAGGCATAACCCGGTTCTGCACTTGCTAATAGGAAAGGGCAACTAAATCAAATCCAGCAATACAAATAGCATGTGCAACCTCTAATTTCTCTAGCAATTAAAAGAAAGACTCCTATTAAACTCTTAACAACCTTACTATCCTTTCAAATTCCCTAAACCCAGCATGAATCGTGCATTCCCTTCTAAAACAGATCCGATGTCTAGCAACAGCAACAGAAAACAAGCTAAAATAAATTACAACACTTATACTTTTATAGAGCAACAGGATCTTACATCTTGCTACAATAGAACTTAAGAGGAAGAAAGCCAAGAACGAATGCTACCCTTAAACTTGTAGCTATCCCAATTCTGTACACTATAATCCGAAAGCAAAGAAAACAAATCGAAGCTCGGAGCAACTCCTACCACAGGTGAGTAGTACTTACAACCAAGAGGGAGATCTAGGGTTCGGATGATCCCCCAACCGAAGGAGGAAGGAGGTTCTAGGGTTTGGAAACTTGCAACTTTCAGCCTCTTCTTGTGCCTGCGCACTCTCCTTGCTGAGAGAAGCTCGGATTTGTGAAGAATCTGCGGAGGAGGGAGCTCGCCGGCCGCCGAAGTCACCTAGGTGCGTGCTGCGGTTTTCGCCCGAGAAAGGGAGACGCTGTCGCGAGGGAGAAGGGAAGGAAAATTTAGGTTTTGGCTAAAACCTAAGTTCTCCTTTTAATACCTAAAATTTCTGTCACCAACTACTACTTAAATATATTTGGTTCCCTTCTTAATCATAAAACAACCGCGGAACAGTTGGTTGGCTGGATTTTCACCGAGCCAAAGGTCTAGGCTTCGATCCTCAGCCACGCCTCTTTTTATGTCAATTTATTTTAAATGTTCCAACTATAGCTTAAATACCATTTGGTTTGGGTTTTACTAAGAAACCTGCGACTGGTCTGTTGGTTAAGCGAATCTCTACTTAACCCGAGGTTTCCGGTTCAAACCTTGGCTTGGATATTTTTTTGTCAAAAATCTCTTTCGTTTTGTAAAAATACCAAACGACTTCCAAAAATTACATCAAAATACTCTAAAAATTTCTAAAAATCTCTAGAATATTTTAAAAGCATTTCCCCTTATTTTTAAGGACATTTACAACTCGAAATAGGGAAAGTTGGGTCGTTACAATCCCCATACATTATAAAAAGTTCGTCCTCGAACTTAGAATAGTTCTAGATACTTCTGTCTCATACTGTCCTCATGCTCCCAAGTGACTTCCTCGTGCTTCTGGTTCTGCCAGATGACCTTCACTAGTGGCACTTCTTTGTTTCTTAGTCTCTTGACTGCTCTGTCCACTATCTGTGTAGGTCTGCTCTCATAGCTAAGATCCTCCTGAATCTGCACTGACTGAGGCTCAATCACTTGGCTAGGGTCGTGGAGACACTTCTTTAGCATGGAGACATGAAATACATCATGTATCACGACATGTCTGTGGTAAGTCCAAGATGTAAGCTACTTTCCCAAACCTCTCTATGATCGTGTAAGGTCCTACATACGGGGACTTAATTTGCCCTTCTTGCAAATCTCATCACTCCCTTCATAGAGCAACTTGAGAAAGACCAATCCCTACTTGAATTCAAGTAGCCAGTGTCAAGATAACTCTTCCGCCTACTCCGCGCCTCAATCCTCTGTCTGATCTTCTGGATAGCCTGAGTGGTTTCTTCTATCAGCTCTGTCTGGATGCCCAGTTCCACTTCCATTTCTTTTCTTTCACTTGCTTCTTGCCAGCAAATGGGTGATCTGCACTTCCTTCCATACAACGCCTCATAAGGTGTCATCTTGATGGTGGCCTGATAGCTATTGTTGTAGGCAAACTCAGCTAAGCATAGATACTTGCACCAACTTCCCTTGAAATCTAGCGCACAAGCTCTAAGCATATCTTCTAAAATCTGATTTACTCGCTCTGTCTGTCCATCAGTCTGAGGATGGAAAGGCTGTGCTGAACTTGAGTTTAGTGACTAGTGCAGTTTGAACACACTCCCAAAAGTGTGAGGTAAAGCGCTCATCTCTATCAGACACAATAGATTTAGGAACTCCATGAAGTATGATCACCTCCTTAACGTATAGTTGTGCCAACTGCTCTATAGAGTGGGACACCTTAATGGCTAGAAAATGAGCAGACTTAGTCAATCTGTCCACTACTATCGATATTGCGTCATATCCATTTGTAGTTCTTGGAAGACCTGTTATGAAGTCCATGGATATGCCTTCCCACTTCCACTCTGGTATTGGAAGAGGCTGTAGAACTCCTCCTGGTCTCTGGTGTTTTACTTTGACCCTCTGACATGTCAGGCAGGTGCTAACATATTTAGCAACATCTCTTTTGAGTCCAGACCACCAGAATCTCTGTTTCACGTCTTGGTACATCTTGGTAGAACCAGGATGCATAGAGTAAGGTGTACTATGAGCTTCTTCTAAAATTTTCTTTCTTAGTTCTTCATCATTGGGAACACAAAGACGATTCCCCTGATAAAGAACTCCGTTGTCTGATACTCGAAACTCTGAATTGTCTTCTTCTTGTATCCCTTGCTTGATCTTTTGGATATCTGGATCTTCACTTTGCTTTCTCTATATATCTTCAAGGAAGGTAGACTCTATGGTCAATGCAGAGAGTTGCCCATAAATAATTTCCATACCAAAGTCTGACAACTCCTTCTGCAGTGGTAGGGCTAATGATGACAAAGACATCAGGGATGCACTGAATTTTCGACTTAGTGCATCTGCCACTTTGTTAGCTTTACCTGGGTGGTAGAGGATTTCACAGTCATAGTCTTTGACCAACTCTAGCCACCTGTGCTGTCTCATGTTTAAGTCTTTCTGGGTGAAGAAATACTTCAAACTCTGATGGTCTTTGAAAATTATGCACTGGACTCCATACAAATAGTGTCGCCAGAGTTTCAGTGCAAACACCACAGCTGCCAGCTCAAGATCATGAGTGGGGTAGTTCTTGTTGGTTGCTACTCGGAAAACCTAATGGTTCCACTGTACAAAAATTTTGTACAAAGGTCTGAACCTTTTTCCTAGCTACCATGTGTTCTTTTAAATTAAACTTGGATCGCCTGCGGAACTTAACACGTTTGATCCAAATTTAATCTATTTGTTCTTTTAGGTTTTGACTTGGATCTCCTGCGGAATTTAACACGTTTGATCCAAATCACCTAGGTTATTAATTCCATTAAATATTAATTTCCATAATTGGTTCCCAATACTGACGTGGCGAGGCACATGACCTTCTTGGATATGGGAGCAACCACCACCGACTAGACAAAACCTTTTAAGGAAAGCTAATATTTAATTTCCTAAAATAACTTTAGGTCAACCGAAAAGAACAATCAAATCACAAGGAAAAGAAAAACAAAAGAACATTATATCGAAAATAAATTCGAAATACTAGAATCGTAAGCCTCTTGTATTTGGTATTATTTCCAAAAATAACTAGTATGATGCGGAAAGGAAAAATTACTAGTTATACCTTTTAGAAAGACCTCTTGATCTTCTACCGTATTCCTCTTCTAACCTCAGACGTTGTGTGGGCAACGATCTTCTGAGATGAGAAACCACCAAAGCACCTTCTTCTCCTCCTTGCTAGGTTCGGCCAAAACAAAAGCTTCACCAAGGATGAAGAAAAACACCAACCAAGCTCCAAAGGATGCAAGCTTTCTCTCCTTCTTCTTCTTCTTCTCCAAGTAGTATCTGGCCACCACAAGAGCTCCAAGCAAGAGAAAGGTTTCGGCCACCACAAAGAGGAAGAGAGGGAGGGAGGATGGCCGGCCACAACACCAAGGAAAAGAGGGAGAAAATAATAGAGGTTGTCCCCTATTGAAGGCACCCCAACCCCCTCTTTTATATTCCTTAGCCTTGGTAAATAAGGAAATTTAATTACAATAAAATTTCCTTAACTTTCCTTGACAACAATTAATTAAGAAAAATTAAATAAAATTTCCTAATTAATTGTATGTGGTCGGCCACCTCATGTAGAACAAATAAGATAATTTTTAATCAACAATTAAAACTTCCTTATTTGTCTTTAGAAATTTTTAAAAATAAAATTTCCCTTTAAAATCCATTCATGGTTGATAAAAAGAAATTTCTATAATTTTAATTTTTCAACACGTGAATAATTTTCAAAGAGAAAAAATAAAATATCTTTCCAATCTACAAATAAGGAAAGAGATCTAATCTCTTTCTTTAATCTTTTATAGATTCTTTTAAGAGAGATATTTTAATTTTAATTCTCTTTAATAAATTATATCTTCCACATAATAAAAAATTAAAAATTAAAATTCTTTTTAATTTTCAGTTTAATTGCCTCTAAGTTTATGTTAGTTTACCCCACCTTAACTTGGGTTGCTCACATCAAAAAGGGGTAGATTGTTGGTATAGGTAGTATTAATGTATAAATAAGTTAAGATAAGGCCAGGAGAAATTGGTTTTGGTCTCCCGATAAAATTAAGCATCCCGTGTTCGCCCCGAACACACAACTTAATTTTATCAATAATAATTCATTCCACTAGAGAACTATTATTGAATTATCGCACCAATCCCAAATTACATTTTTGGGCTCCTTCTTATTATGAGTGTGTTAGTCTCCCTGTGTTTAAGATATCGAATGTCCACTAATTAAGTAAGTTACTGACAACTCATTTAATTAATATCTTAGTCCAAGAGTAGTACCACTCAACCTTATCATCATGTCGGACTAAGTCTACCTGCAGGGTTTAACATAACAATCCTTATAAGCTCCTCTTGGGGACATTATCAACCTAGTATCTCTACGACACAGTTTCCTTCTATAATCAACAACACAAACTATAAGTGATATCATTTCCCAACTTATCGAGCTTATTGATTTATCGAACTAAATCTCACCCATTGATAAATTAAAGAAATAAATATCAAATATATGTGCTTGTTATTATATTAGGATTAAGAGCACACACTTCCATAATAACTGAGGTCTTTGTTCCTTTATAAAGTGAGTATAAAAGAAACGACCTCAATTGGTCCTACTCAATACACTCTAAGTGTACTAGTGTAATTATATAGTCAAGATAAACTAATACCTAATTACACTACGACCTTCTAATGGTTCGTTCCTTTCCATTTTTGTCGTGAGCTACTGTTTATAATTTATAAGGTACTGATAACATTATCTTCTGTATGTGACACCACATACTATGTTATCTACAATATAAATTAATTGAACAACTACAAACAAATGTAGATAATTTGACCAAATGTGATTCTTTATTCAAAATAAATGTTTACAAAAGTTTAGGCTTTCAGTATACACTCCAACAGTTCTTCTCATAATCTTTGAGTTGCCTGGAAGCATAAGCTATAACTTTTCCTTCTTGCATAAGTACAGCTCCTAGGCCCATCTTGGAAGCATCACTATAGATGTCAAAACTCTTGTAACTTTCTGGAACTGTCAGGACGGGAGCACTGGTCAGTCTCTTCTTCAGCTCTTGGAAACTCTGCTCACATTTGTCTGACCACTCAAACTTTTATTCTTCCTGGTTAAGGCCGTTAGTGGAGAGGCTATCCTGGAAAAGTCCTCCACGAATTTCCTATAGTACCCAGCTAAACCAAGGAAACTCCTAATCTCCCTGGAGTTCTTGGGTCTCTTCTAGTTGTTGACCGCTTCTATTTTGGCTGGATCTACTTGAATACCTTCTTTAGAAATTATGTGACCTAGAAACGCCACCTGGTCTAACCAGAACTCGCACTTTGAGAATTTAGTATACAGCTGCTTTTGCTGAAGGGTCTGTAATACTATCCTCAAGTGCGTGTCATGCTCCTCTGGGTTCTTGAATAGACTAGAATGTCGTCGATGAATACGATGACAAATTTGTCAAGGTATTCTCTAAACACTCTGTTCATTAAGTCCATGAAGACCGCAGGTGCATTAGTCACACCAAAAGGCATGACTACAAATTTGTAGTGTTCATATCTGGTCCTAGAAACTGTTCTGGGTGTATCACTTTCTTTCACTTCCAACTGATGGTACCCAGAGCGCAGGTCTATTTTAGAGAACACTATTGCCCTCTTTAGCTGATCAAATAGATCATCTATTCTGGGAAGAGGGTACTTGTCCTTAACTGTTTCTCTGTTCAGCGTTCTAAAATCCATGCACATTAGCATAGATCCGTCTTTCTTCTTAACGAACAACTCTGGAGCTCCCCGGGGTGAATGACTAGGGCGGATGAAACCCTTGTCAAGTAGCTCCTGAAATTGTTCTTGTAACTCTTTTAACTCTGCTAGAGAAATTCGGTACGAAACTTTTGAAATTGGGCTGGTGTCAGGAACCAATTCAATTTCAAACTCCACTTCTCTGTTGGGAGGTAGTTCAGGTAACTCTTCTGGGAATACCTCTGGATATTCACAGACTACCCGAACTTCCTCCTGCTAGGGACTTTCTTGTTATCATTGTCCTTCTAGTTCTAATTACTTGACTGGGGTCTCTGTTTCCCCACTGTCTTGTCTTCTATCTCGTTTATTGTGCCTGGATGTTGTTCAGATAGTGCTCACTAATGCCCTGCTGACCAGCTCTTCACCAATCTGTGGTCAGTGAGTTTCACTACTCACATTAAGTGTTATTTCTGGTCTCAGCATTCGGAGCATCAGTCTGACTCGTTCTTTCACTGTACTTACTAAATCTAGGCAAAGACAAGCTAGCATGTTGAATCTTTTGACCGCTTCTTCTACTGGTAGGTCACCTTATTTGAATTCTATAAGCTCTTCATAATGTTTATTGGTGATCTGTTGACGGAAGAATTCTTCGTAAAACTCTATCTCGAAGTCAACCCAGCTCATCTGGTTGACTGCTCTCTTACTCTTAACTCGCTCCCACCACATACAAGCATCTCCAGATAGGCAGAAAGAGGCACACTTAACCTTTTCGACTTCTGGCCAGTCAAGAAGCTCCATTGTGCTCTCAAGTGTCTTGAACCAAGCCTAGGCATCCGGTCGTCGTGCGAGAAACTTTCGGCTTGCCCACCGTGATCGTACGCTTCTTGTCTCCTAGGTCTTGTGGCGACTTCGAGCGGTGATGGGACTTGACCACCACCGGGTCTCAGCGTTGATGGTTGGGGAAGTGGGAGGAACTGGCTGATGATTGGTCATCGAGTTGGCAATCACTTGTTCTTGCTCTACATTTCTGTTGCAGTGAACTTCAGAGAGATTGGGCTCAATTGATCTAAGCTCTTCGTTCTCCTAATCTTGGTTCTCAGTACGAACGGTACGGGGACGTCCTTTTCTTGACATCTAATTATGCAAAGAAAAAGACTTGGTATCTTCTCTATCCTTTCTAAACATACTTATGTATATGAATAAAAGAGAAACAAACTTCTATCTTACTAAAGCATATATATATATATATATATATATATAATCAATTACTCTCTACTGCAAATATTAAAGAAAGCATAAAAGGAAAAAACTTAAATACTTTCTTACTTGAAGACGGCAAGGATGATGCTGATGTGTGTGTGATGTTGGAGAATGGGAACTGCTCTGATACCAACTGTAACGATAACCGTTACTTAACTACTAACTCTATTTAACCAGTGTGATCGAAATCACCAGGAATCCCTACCGAAAAATTTCGACAGAGTCTCCCCTGTATCGGTGACCTTAAACTGAAATACAAACACTATATACATAAGCCACAGGCGGTTAGAACATATATCAAACAACTCATGCAGTAATTTTAAAACAACTAGTGTAGTAAGCTGTACTTAATGTTTCTAGAAAACTTAAAATTTCGGCAGAGTATCTACTGTTCAGCGGACTAAAATCCAATACATACATCACATGCATTTATAACATAACTATACTAACAGAAACATATCAAAACTATAACTCAAGAAAGCATCAAAGTACTAACTTACTAACAATTACATCAAAGAATGCAATCTAGAACCAAAGATAATCTCATGGACCTAGAATAAATGATACAGTCTCAGATGTTTTCACCAAAACTCAAATAACTTAATAATGTTCCCAGATCTCTCCCACAGTCCAACATCACACACCATCCATCACGCATCTCCTTGTCGCTTTCCTCTTTATACTTTAGCTTTTCCTTTATCTGCAGTAGGAGGAAAAATAAATCTATAAGCGAAACGCTTAGTAAGTACTAAACTATCTCACAAAAACTCGAAGTGCATAAAATGCAAAGGATGCTCAAACTGAAATGCTAAAAAGAAAAACTAAACATGCTCATATATAGCAAAGCACTAAAATAATCTGCATACTCATGATATAAGAATAAATCTGCCTACTCATGATATAAGAATAAATCTGCATGATAGAAATAAAGTTAATCATGCTCAATAAACTCATAAGGAAAGCAAATGAAAACTAATACGGTATGCTTAGAATTAAAAGAGCTAATCTTTGCTAGTTCTAAACATAGGTGATACTTGTTTCATTTACTTATAGCCTTATACTTGAAATTAAGATTTAACTTTCTTCTTTTCTTTCTTGGGCCCAGACTTAGTACCATCTTATGCGCGCTCTCTAATAGTGACTGAGATAGCGAGCCTCCAGTCCTATGAGGATAAAGACCTCGGTCTTACCAGGGCCAAGACCTCGGAATTGGTCTCCTGGATTTGTTTAACGACAACCTCGGAAGTCGAGTACTAGCCTCTTACTTTAATTTACTTGTTATCTTTTCTAACTAGACCTTGGTCTTTTTCTTACTTGTAGTTACCCATAATCCTCAAAAGGTTTAATAGGGCACATAATTATTCCACTAAAATACATGGCTATTCATCTTATTAAAATAGCAAAAATAACTAACTATATGCTTCAGATTAAAGAGCTATTAAAAGCTATTTAGCACATATATGTATATGTATCAAAACAAGAAACTAGAAACTAAATTATAATTCAATACTGCTCATGCTATTCAAATACTGCAAGTGTATCTAACAAGTAGAGAATTACAACTAACTGAGCATGCTATAAAAAATAAAGCAAACAAACCAAACTACAAGATAAGCTTAATAGTTATTCATGTTCAAGAAATTCAAGAAACTAACACTACATACTTTAAATGAAGACTATTCTTGTCTTTCTGAGTAGCAAGGAAAATGCTAAACCCATTCTAACTAAATAAAGGGTTGTTCTTGCCCTTCTGAGTAGCAAGGAAAATGCTAAACTCATTCTAACTAAATAAAAGGAAAACAAGTTTGAACTCTCTAAGCATGCTATAAAATAAAGCAAAGCTGTGAAATTCTAAAACTGAATTGCATGTTGAAATGCAAAGGAAACTAAATAACTGAAATGCAAAGAACCCAACCAACCTTTCAAGATATACAATTCCCAACCTTCACAGAACTATAGAACCAAATAAAATCATTAACATAATTGGAAATAAGCACCTTTCATGGAAACCGAAATATAAGAAGGTTGCTACTGCTATCAAGCATCTACACGTGATATAAAGCATGCATCACTAAATCTACCCATGTTGAATCATTTCCAACTATGCAAAGTGTAAGAAAAAGTTGCTTCTACTGACAGTAAAGGGAAATTCTGCACATGCTCACATAACCACAGATCACAAACTGCTCATGTTTATAAAATAACCAAGCAAACTAAATTTGCAATGCTATTAAAAAAAATAGAACTAAATCATAAACAAATCTGCACTTGCTTAAAGAATCTAGACTAAATTTGCACTTGCTAATAGGAAAAAGGCATAACCCGGTTCTGCACTTGCTAATAGGAAAGGGTAACTAAATCAAATCCAACAATACAAATAGCATGTGCAACCTCTAATTTCTCTTACAATTAAAAGAAAGACTCCTATTAAACTCTTAACAACCTTACTATCCTTTCAAATTCCCTAAACCCAGCATGAATCGTGCATTCCCTTCTAAAACAGATCCGATGTCTAGCAATAGCAACAGAAAACAAGCTAAAATAAACTACAACACTTATACTTTTATAGAGCAACAGGATCTTACATCTTGCTACAATAGAACTTAAGAGGAAGAAAGCCAAGAACGCATGCTACCCTTAAACTTCTAGCTATCCCAATTATGTACACTATAATCCGAAAGCAAAGAAAACAAATCGAAGCTCGGAGCAACTCCTACCACAGGTGAGTAGTACTTACAACCAAGAGGGAGATCTAGGGTTCGGATGAGCCCCCAACCGAAGGAGGAAGGAGGTTCTAGGGTTTGGAAACTTGCAACTTTCGGCCTCTTCTTGTGACCGCGCGCTCTCTTTACCGAGAGAAGCTCGGATTTGTGAAGAATCCGTGGAGGAGGGAGCTCGCTGGCCGCCAGAGTCGCCTAGGTGCGTGTTGCGGTTTTCGCCCAAGAAAGGGAGACGCCGTCGCGAGGGAGAAGGGAAGGAAAATTTAGGTTTCGGCTAAAACCTAAGTTCTCCTTTTAATACCTAAAATTTCTGTCACCAACTACTACTTAAATATATTCGCTTCCCTTCTTAATCACAAAACAACCGCGGAACTGTTGGTTGGCTGGTTTTGACCGAGCCAATGGTCTAGGCTTCGATCCTCAGCCGCGCCTTTTTTTATGTCAATTTATTTTAAATGTTCCAACTATAGCTTAAATACCATTTGGTTCAAGTTTTACTAAGAAACCCGCGACTGGTCTGTTGGTTAAGCGAATCTTTGCTTAACCCGAGGTTTCTGGTTCAAACCTCGGCTTGGACATTTTTTTGTCAAAAATTTCTTTCGTTTTTTAAAAATACCAAACGACCTCCAAAAATTACATCAAAATACTCTAAAATTTTTTAAAAATCTCTAGAATATTTTAAAAGCATTTTCCAATATTTTTAAGGACATTTAGAACTCGAAATAGGGAAAGTTGGGTCGTTACACAATCGATCAACCGATCGATTGAACTGAAGTCCAATCGATCAGTTGATCGATTGGATGTGCGCCGCGAAGAAAGATGGCCCAATCGATCGGTCGATCGATTGGGAGCTTATATCGTGCGCACAGAAGCATTCCCAATCTATCAGTCGATCGATTGGGAGCTTATATCGTGCGCACAGAAGCTTCTAAAATCTCCCTTTTTTTAAATTTTTCATTTGTTGTTTCTTGTTTACATGAATTTCTAGAAAGCATTTTGATAAATTTATATAATTTATCGAGAGGTAGAGAATGTATCTCACTTACAAGGTCAATCTTATTATTCGATGTTCCCCTTCATCATTGCTTTCTTCTATAGTGTCTCCCCCTTCGTCGATGCTCATTTTTTATTAAGTCTTGTTGTCTTCTTGGTGACTTGCCATTAGCGTAAGTCCGACGTACTGCTCCATCTCAGATTCGAATGACGTCTCTTCCCAAGTCACCCTCAGATTTTTATGCTTAGTCTGTCTTGATCCTTTGTCCTTGTTTTTTTCTTTGGTCTTTAGCTTCGGTCAGTTGTTTTTAATGTGTCATTCTTCTTGACAGTTATAGCTCCGAACTTTTCATTTGCTTCGTAGAAGTTTCTTAGTATGCGACTTGTTAAACTTGTTAGTCTTGAGGAACTTACTAAATGTTCTTACCATAAAGGTTGCTTTGTCTTCGTCAAGTGATGTGTTGGAATTCGGGTCATCTTTCTGGTGGGCTTTCAGTGCTAAGTTTTGAATTGCCTCCTTTTTCCCTTTTTAGAACTATGCATCTCAACTCGTATAATTCGAAAGTGGAAAATAAATTTTCTAATGTGCATACCTCGAGGTCTTTAGAAATATAGAAAGAGTCTACTATCGACGCCCACTCGGGTGTTCTTGGAAAAATATTTAAAACTTACCTTAGTGAATCTAAATTTGTTACTATTTCTCAAAAATATATGAGTCTGGTGATTAGTTCCTTAATTCTTCCAAGTAGATGAGAGACTATTTCTTCTTTTTCTATCCGGAGGTTGCTAAGTTGGTTCTGGAGCAGATCTCGCCTTGCGAGTTTAGCCTCCAAGATCCCTTTGTGGAACTCCAAGAATTTCATCTAGAGCTCTTTGGCTGACTCATAGACTCTGATCTGGTTGACTGCTTATGGTGGTAGAATGATCAGCAGATGGAATTCTGCTTTGCTATTTGCCACAAAGTTGACTTACTCCTTTTTGGTCTACAGGTATTCTTTTTATCGATTTCTTGTTGATCTTTAGGTGCTACAAAACTATATTTCATTATTAATAACAAATAAAAATCTATTTTGAAAAATACCTCCATTTTCTTTTGTCATGTAGCAAACTCCCCCTCAAACTTTGACGGGTAAATACTTGGTCCGGCCATTATCTCATTGCTTCAGTTGGCGGTTAATCTTTCTGAGACGGTTGAGCTCTAATATCAATTGTTAGTCCGCGTAGGCCATCAAGAGGAGGGTGAATTGCCCTGAAAAGAAGTTAGCCAAAATCTCTTGCTAGGAACTTGACAAGGATACAAGATTAATAAAAGCAATTGATTAACATAAAAAAATAACATTTAATGAAAAAGTAAGAAAGCTAAGTTTTTTACTTGGTTACAACTTAGTTGGTTGTTAATCCAAGGAGGTTGAAAAAGCTCCACTAGAATGACTCCTTCGTTGAAGGAGAAGTAGCCTCTTACCCTTTTTGAAAACTCAGAAAAAGAGTAGGAATAAATTACAGAAGTTGTTGCTTAAGTTATGTTTAATTCCTAGCATCATGGGACTTTTTATAGACTCCTAAAAGTGTGGAACCGCCACATCAGCGACCCCCTAGAGCCGGTCCCACAGATATGGAGGGAGGTAAATGCAGGTACACAGCTGAAAGCACATAGTCGGGACGCTAACCCCAGGCAATGACACCCCGAGGATCGAACCTTGGACCTTTCGACTACGAAACCATGCGCCCCCAGCTGTGCTACGCCCTGGGGACAGACTCCTAGGATGAACTAGCCGTTGCTTTTCATTGCTCGAAGGTACCTCCAAGGAGGTTCAAGGCACCTCTAAGAAGATAAAATTTATCTTCTAAAGATAAAGTTTTATCTTCTTCCAACGACAACCTAACGACTATTGAAGGCACCTCCAACAGGCTTAAGGGCGCCTTCCATGAAGGCTCGAGGGTGCATTTCATTAAGGCTTGAGGGCGCCTTCTATATCCTTGAAGGCGGCTTCCATAATTAGACGTTGAAGGTGCCTTCCATCTCCTTGAAGGCACCTCCAGTAGTTGTTGGCAGATCCTAAAGTCAACCTCAGAGTTGACTTTTCTTCACATGGGTGATACTCCAGCCATTCGGAGTTGAGCTCACCCGAACCCAACTCTGATCTTCTTCTTTAGCAGACTTCCTCCTTGGTTTCTCGTTCCTAGGATACATCGTCGAGATACCCTTCCATAGCTTCTCCTCCATCGAATGCACTAAGTCTGTCAACTCTCTTCCCGTGTCATCTTTCTCATCCGCTGCATCTTTTGCTCGACTTCTTATGTTTCTAAGTTCCTACACACTTAGACACAAGGATCAAATATAACCGGAACTAACGTGACTTGGTTGACTACATCAAAGCCAACTCAGTGTACTTAGTACCAAGGTGGGGGCCAGATGATAGTACGTTAGGGAAATAACTGAAGTTACCTCTCCACATCCTAGATTAGTTAAACCAATGTTTTTCAATAAGTAAGTTAAAAATATAATTTCTTAAAAAGACTTTGTTGAAGAAAGTGATCATTGTTCTAATATCCAAAAAGGCCTCTATACCATGCCACGACCTAAAAATCAATTTTTAGAAATGTATATTTAACTAACTGGCGGTTAAACTTAAATCTAACACAAGATCAAATAATATATAAAATTCAAAATAAATCAAGTAAAATTAACTATGAATCTCACAAAACTCATAAAGATTTCACATTCATTGTCCTGATACACCTAGAACTAGATAGATGATAAGGACACTTAAATTGAAAATACTTTGAAAAAGTTTTCAAAATGTATAAATTATTTTTAAAATAGCGATTCAATATATTCATATTTTAAAATAGATATTTTTTTCAAAAATTTATATATCTTTAAAAATTGTTTGGCCAACACTTAGACACATAATCTCGAGGTCAACATTAGAATCAAGTTTCCTAAACACTTAGGTATAATTTTTTATGGGTAACAAGGATAATCAAAATATATTAAATTATGGGGAGGTAATTTTTAAAATTATTCAAATGTTTATTAAAATTATTCAAATGTTTTTGAAAAGGAAAGTTTCTTTTAAAAATATGCTTTGAAAAATCTAGAAACTTTTTGAAAAAAAATTAAAAAGTCTTGAAAATAATTTTGAAAAGTCTTTGAAAATAATCTTGAAAATGTTTTAAAAAATGTACTTTAATTATTCTTTTGATTTGGATCAACTCTTAAGATACATATGTAGTTTTCCTTATGGTTAATAAAGATTCTTAAGGATGTGCCATGTTGAGGAGAATTTCTGATTAAACGATCAAAATTCTTTGAAAAAATAATATTGAAAAAACATATACTTAAAAATTCTTTAAAAAAAATTCTTAGAAAATGATTTAAAACTTTTTGAAAAATATTTTGAAAATACTTGTGAAACTCTTGAAAATATTTGAAACTTGATTTTGAAAATTCTTTGAATTTTTTTTAAAACATTTTGAAAAATTTTAGTACTTAGCACTTATTTTAGAAAATACTTGAAGTACTTAAAAAATAATCTTATTTCAAAAATAGCTTTTGAAAACAAATACTGTAGCTAAAATTATTCTACGTGTTTTCAAAAATAAAAACTCATTGTTGGTGCAACGCCTAAGGCCGATCTTAGGTGATTTACATTTTTTATGAGTATCAAAGGGAGAGAGTAAATCTTAAGTTAGAAATATTTAAAATCTCCTAGCTTTGTATAGAACTTGAAAGACCACACTACAAGAAAAAAATTGAATGATAACACTTTTTATACGTTGTTTATGTGATTGAAAAAATATTCTTAAAAGTATTGTTGTTAAAAGTCCACTAAAAAAACAATGCTTAAAAACCATTGTTAAAAACGTTGTCATTTTTTTTTGCAAAGCTTAAAAGGTGTTATCATTTTTTTTTATAAAGATAACACTTTTGTAACGCTTAAAAAATGTTATCATTTTTTGCAAAGACCATCCTTTTGTAACGCATAAAAAATGTCGTTTATTTTATTTACACCATAAATTGCTTAATTAAACCCTTATAAAAAAACAACTAAAATACTATGAAGGTAGAACTGATCAATCTTCTTACTATTAAATCAAAAATGTATCATACAATTCAAATAAAAAATATGAAGACATAATCCATAAACTTTGGATTCATGTTAAGTCTATATAAAAGTAAAAAAAAAAAAAACCCTACATATATACTAGACATGTATATTAGTTCCAACATATCTTACTTCTTGGATTGAATCTTTCTAGTAATATTGCATCTTCTCGGAAATATATGAGTACCCTGCATGACAAAATAAAAATCCCACTTCAATTTCTTTCACATTCATTTATGAGAAAAAAATTATTACATTAGAATTAAGATGAAGCAGTCACATAACCAATACATTAAATTATTACATTATGATTAAGATGAAGCAGCTCACATAATCAATATATTAAATCCAATGAACATATTTGACAAAGACAATAAACTAACAATAGATGTAATATTTATATATTAAACTCAAGACAATAAAAAAAACTCCCATAATTAATCAAAGTGAATCTCTCTGGACAGTTTCAACTTCTTTAATAATTTGTCTCATAAATTTCATCATATAATAAGTGCATTATTTCGCATCTTGTTACCGAGGAGCTGATGATAATTAGAGACGAACTGTTAATGACAAATATACATATTAAAATATATGTTAAACATAATTACACATACTAGAACTACTTCCCACTTAGTTTTTTTCTACCTTTCTTTTCCTTGTTTTAATTAAACAATCTTAAGGTCCTTCATATGTTAATAATATTTGATAATATGCATGTTTCAAATGTTTTTAAGACTGCTACATGTATAAAAGTTAGCTCTATGTGACATAGTACCAGTGCAAGTTGGCTCTGCATAAACTTCTTGTCCAGTTGAGCTTGCATCAGATTCTTCTTCAGTTCACTTGACACGCGTTCATCTTTAAAAAAAAAAAAAAGATATAATAGGTAAGAAAATCTTTGTAATAAGCAGGTGGTAGAAAATTTAGTTGCTTGTGGCATGATCATTGTGTATTCTCAATGGAAAGGAACAGAAAAACTGATAATAACAGCAAGTAACTGATATCCATTATTTTTATTCCACTGAATGATATCAACAAGAGAGATGAAAAACTGATATTGATGCATGGCAAGTAATTAGGGTCAAGATCATTAACATAACCACTTTCCTTCTTGTTACTTTGATATATTAGAAGTAAATACATTTAGGAAGGAATCTTTAATTTGTTCCTTTGATGTAAGACACACTAGCTGGAATCAAACAAGCAACCAATGTGACCATGCACCAAGTTGTAGCATTCAAGGACCAAAATATTCCAATAGTTCAAGTTCTTGTAGAGTTGTGTGTTCTATTACCAGGGACTTGAACTTTATTAATTGACAACATAAATTAAAGGGAAAAAGATGTTTGATATCAGTTCTTAGTTTTAGTTACTTGTAGAGTTGTGTTCAGTTCCGACCCCCTCTTGAAAATGATTCAATGGCATTTTATTGTGTAAACAGCAAGTAGAACAATCCAAAAATGCTAATGTATGATCATTTTAAGAAGAAGAGCTGTCTACAAACTACAAAGGAATCAACACAATCAAATGTATCATAGCTTAGGATCATATCCCTTATGCTTCAGCCATAGGATCTATCATGTACGTCATGTTATGTACTCGTCCTGATGTCTCGTATGTTTTGAGCATGATGAGCAGATACCAGTCAGATCTAGGTGAAAGTCACTGGATAGCGGTCAAGAATATTCTTAAGTACTTGTAAAGGACTAAAGAATATTTCTTGATTTATGGAGGCGATGACGAACTAGTTGTAAAGGGTTACAGTGATGCTAGCTTTCAAACTGACCAGGATGATTATCGATCGCAGTCTGGGTTCGTGTTTTGCATAAATGGTGGTGATGTAAGCTGGAAGAGTTCGAAGCAGGACACAGTTGCTGATTCTACAACAAAAGCCGAGTATATTACTGTATCAAAAGCGGCAAAGGAGGCAGTTTAGATCCGCAAGTTCATTACTGAGCTTGGGGTGGTTCCTAGCATAGCTGATCCGATTGAGCTCTATTGTGACAACAATGGAGCAATTGCACAGGCTAAGGAACCTCGCTCACACCAGCGGACCAAACACATACTAAGGCGCTTTCATCTCATTCGAGAGATTATCGATAGAGGAGATGTGAAGATTTGCAAAGTACCCACTGAGGCTAACATCGCAGATCCCTTGACCAAGGCTTTGGCACAGAGAAAGCATGATGATTATTTCTTGATATATGGAGGCGATGACGAGCTAGCTGTAAAGGGTTACAATAACGCTAGCTTCCAAACTGACCAGGATGATTATCGATCGCAGTCTGGGTTCGTGTTTTGCATAAATGGTGGTGCTGTGAGCTGGAAGAGTTCGAAGCAGGACACAGTTGCTGATTTTACAACAGAAGCCGAGTATATTGCTGCATCAGAAGCGACAAAGGAGGCAATTTGGATCCGCAAGTTCATTACTGAGCTTGGGGTGGTTCCTAGCATAGTTGATCCGATTGAGCTCTATTGTGACAACAATGGAGCAATTGCACAGGCTAAGGAACCTCGCTCACACTAGCGGACCAAACACATACTACGGCGCTTCCATCTCATTCGAGATATTATCGATAGAGGAGATGTGAAGATTTGTAAAGTACCCACTGAGGCTAACATCGCAGATCCCTTGACCAAGGCTTTGGCACAGAGAAAGCATGATGGTCACACTAGGTCATTAGGCCTTAGAGCCTATACTGATTGGCACTAGTGCTAGTGGGAGATTGTTAGTTAGAGCCCTAGAGCCAATCATTTGATAATTATTGTATGGACTCATTGTACCATATTTCTTATATATATAAAGGCATTTGTTTATGGTTGTTATGCTTACTTGTATTGGTGCCAAATAACTAAGTATAATAGCGTCCTTGAGTAGAAGGTTCTTATCTATATCAATTGATTGGTTGAATCGATAGTGAGATGATATATGGAACACTACTCTTAATCATTCCTAATCAAGCATTAACATTTAGGGACAATGTTAATGCAACGAGACTAGCATGTAGGTCAACTCGATGACTTGATCTCACAAGTCATGGATATGGAGATATCAAGTTGACACAAGGGTATGCATTGGAGAATGTATACTGAATGACCCGCCATGAGAAAGTATCACGGATCGTTATATGAGTGGCATATACTTTCTCATGTGGCTATTAGTATGACTATTAGTCCTTGGACCTGAAGTCACCATGGTTCCCTACATAAGGAGTCACATACTTTGGCTTCGTCAAAAGTCACCCGTAATTGGGTGGACTATAAAGGCGATTACTGGGTATGTAACGAATTATGCGGAGGGATGTGAGTGATGTAGATGAGATCTATCCCTCCTATATGACGGGAGTGACATCATTATTCTTGATAGAGTGAGACCACTAAGTGCATGGCCATGCCCAAATGAGTCAATATGAGATGTTGAGCTCATTTGATTGAGTGAGTCTACTTGGAGTTCAAGATTTAGATTGATTAGAGGATGACATGGTCTATACCTCACATTGATCAATCTAAATGTCTAGGATAGAAGGACATTGTCATATATTATGAAGAGTTACAATTAGTAGTCACAAGGTGATATTGGATCTCAACATTCTTGTAACTTGGGTAGTAATGATGTGTTGCTAGATACCGCTCATTACTTATGCTTCTAAAAGGGTTTAGGAGCATTGCCAACGTTACAGAACCTATAGGGTCACACACAAAGGGTAATTAGATGGAGATTAGATTCATTTGATGAACCAAGAGGATTAGGTTCATGTGATGAACCAAATTGGATTAAGAGTAATCCAAAGTAAACTAATTGGGTTGGACTCAATTTGGTTCATGTGTTAAATGAGTCTAATTTGGACTTAGACTCATTGAGCCAATTTAATTCAATGAATAGAGATTCATTAAATTAAAATTAACTTGAACCAATGGTTATATTTTATCAACCATGGGAGAGAAGTGGTCAAGTTTGACTTGACTTGAGAGGAAGATGAAAGGTCAAGTTTGACTTGACCATTGTCACCTCATTTGTGAGTTGGCATTAAGTGGGCTAATGATGATGTTCCACATCATCAAGGTTGGCTTATGTGTGTGCCACATCATGAGGGAGATCAAGAGTTGTGACTCTTGATATCCCATGGAGGTATATAACCTTATTTCAATGTGGACGTACACTTTATGTCATTGTGGGAGTTTCATTTTGTGTGTGTAACCTCCTTCTTCTTCCTCTCTACCTTTCTTCTCTCCCTCTCCTCCACCATTGTTGATCCTCTAAGGTTGCTAGCACATCTTTAGAGGTTCTCTCCATCGACTTGTTCGTGTGGATACACATAGAGGGTTGTACACTTGACAACCTTGAGATCCGGCGAACCTTGGACGAGCGGGATACGCAAGGGCTTTGCTACAAAGGTATAAGTCTCTTCCTTGTAGATCTAGTGTAGATCTAGGCTAGAAAACATATACACGAAGTTTTTACGAAATTTTATAACTTCGTACGGATCCGGTGTCATGTGATTCGGGGTTTCTGCAATGCAAAAAGCGGTTTTTGCGGCCCGAAAAACCCAACTGTGGTATCAGAGCCACATGCGAAGCGTGTACGTGTTTTATTTGTATTTTTATGAAAAATATCAGTTCTGTAACTTTCTGAAAATTTATGATTTTTATGTATTTTATGGGTATTTTTCTCGTAGAAACGAAGCAACAAGTGTTTGAACACTTGTAGGCTTCGACTACCGAGAAACACCTTCCGAATCGGCAAGGTCTCGCCCAAAATGATTTGGGACAGCGGGCTAAGATGCTGTAGGATCACTTAGGAACACTTACGATGGTTATATCGCAAGTAGGGGTGCTGCCCCTAACCCCGCAAGGGGCTTCATTCAGTGATTGCGCCCGAAAATCGCTATTTGGGACCGCCGAGAAGTTGCGATTCATAAAATTGTAAAAATATTAGAAAAATTGTAGAAATTTATGGAAAACACATAATTTAGAATTATGTATTATTTTGTGATGGTCATGGCCCAAAGAACCCAATTTGATTGGAAATATGTGTTGTAATTCATAATATGGTTTGCACGCCATTTTGTGTGTTTGTGCGTGTTGTACTTGATTCGCGACCTGCGCGTCGTGCCCTTCTATTTATATTCCTGTTGTAAAATAGTTTTTAGACTCGAATGCAACTCAAGTTTCACCTTTTGTAATGTACAAAATTGGAGCGGTGGAAGGTCCACTCGAGACGGAGTTACAAGGAGGATGCGAGCAACACATAACGGTCAAAGGGAGGAGCTTGAGGAAGCTATTGACCCTAGGTTGACCAACCGATCTTCTCATTGGCTTGAGAAGATCGTAGTAGGGCCATGACTAATCACAAAATTTAATTAATTATTTGTGTGTGTGTATGTGATGCATGCTAGATTAGTAATTAATTAGTATCTTAACGATTAGATTAGATCTAAATCGCGCACATGGTGCACCTCCACGATTAGATTAGATGTAAATCGCGTATATGATACACATCGTTGATTAGATTAGATCTAAATCGCGTCAACTCGAAATGCCTACCATGTCGTGATACCCATCACTACCTCGATTACATGTTGTTGTTGAATCTGCCAAAGCAGAGCAACGCATATTATCTTGGTAGGGTGCGGAGAGACAATCTTGGTCCCGCCTATCAATGCATGGGTGAGTATGACTCAATTAGATTGAGTAACTAGTTAACTCAATTGGATTGAGTTTAACTATAGGCATTTTCCAATGGTTGGTAGATAGGTCAAAATCACATTTATATTAATTCTTGGGCGATTTAGCCAAAGCTAACTCAAGTTTTAATATATATGTGGATCTTGATCCTATAAGCAAGAGTTGCATAGAGATGTAATTGGTAATTAGTTACCTACCGATCATACTAAGTCTTGGGCGATTTAGTCAAAGCTAACTCAAGGCGTAGTACGATGTGGATCTTGTCCCACTTTAATTATAGAATTCAGTGGGAGCATCATTTAATTAAAGGTCTAATTAGATGATTAATTGGAATATGATATTTATTTTTCTGTATTTTTCTGTTGTAGATTATCATGTCGTCAAACACGAACTCTTTCTCCCTGCGTTCTGTCCTCGATAAGGACAAGCTCAATGGAGCTAACTTCCTAGACTGGTACAGAAATCTGAGAATAGTTTTCACTCAGGAAAGAAAACTGTACATCCTGGAGCAGCCCATTCCCGAGGCACCACCTGCCACTACCACGCGAGCTGATCGAGATGCTTACAAGAAGCATCAAGATGACGCATTAGATGTGTCATGTCTTATGCTCGCGACCATGAACTCTGAGCTTCAGAAGCAACACGAGTTGATGGGCGCTTATGATATGGTTGAACATCTTCGTCAACTATATCAAGGACAAGCGAGGCACGAGAGATTCGAGATCTCTAAGGCACTATTTCAGTGAAAGATGCAAGATGGGACTCCCGTAGGCCCATATGTACTCAAAATGATTGGGTACATAGAAAACCTACAAAGGTTGGGATTCCCGCTTGGCCAAGAGCTGGCCACTGACCTGATCTTGCAATCCTTGCCAGATAGCTATAGTCAATTCATTCTAAATTATAACATGAACGAAATTGACAAGCCACTGCCCGAGCTACTTAGCATGTTGAGAACTATTGAGCTCAACCTTAAGAAGGTTAAGCCCAACTCTATTCTGATGGTTCAGAAACACAAGGGCAAGGGCAAGCCCAAAGGTAAGGGAAAATCCCAAGCCAAGGGTAAAGGCAAGGCACTGAAACCCAAAGGAGGGGTTGCCAAGGATGCTACCTTCTTCCACTGTGGTCAAACCGGGCACTGGAAGAGGAACTGCAAAGTGTACCTAGAAGATCTTAAGAAGAAGAGAAGTGAGACTTCCACTTCAGGTATATATGTTATAGAAGTCAATCTATCTATTTCTTCATCATGGGTATTAGATACCGGATGTACTTCTCACATTTGTACTAATGTGCAGGCGCTGAGAAATAGCAGGGCATTGACGAAGGGCGAGGTGGACCTACGCATGGGCAATGGAGCACGGGTTGCTACTGTTGCTGTAGGAACTTATTCTCTATCTCTGCTGATCTTGTCTGAGCGCTGAGTCGATGGACACTGGGGGCGTGGCGCTCTCCGCTGTCTCCGACTGGTGATGTGGATCTCTGATGAACCTGCAAAGAAGCCGAGCCAGGAAGAGGTTCCCGGTGACGGCCCTCCGACGCTCAAGTTAGGCAACAAGGAAGAAAGGAGGCAGAGTAACTGTGGCTACAGTGATGAGAATTCTGCATACCTCCGTCTAAGTTTGGGGGTCCTTATATAGGACCCCGGGGAGGCGCGGGCATGCTTCTCGATGCGTGCACCCTTCCCCAAACATACCTCCAATTGGGTGTGTCAGAAAAGCATGTCTGACGTCATTCCGCAATCGTCCGAGCATATTCCTAACGTGACGGTGGAAACTTCCACCGTACGATACTCTGTCCGGTCCGGCCACCGACCATGCTGTTTGTCGGCGGCAGGCGTCTCGAAGATGATGTTACCAGCTGTCCCTTTCGTCTTTTTGCATCTCTTATCGGTTCCAGGGCCAAGAGGTCCGGCCGCTCGGCGCTCCCAGCACTCGGGTACATGTATGTATTGGACCGAGCGAGAAGATCCTCGGTCCTGTGCTCGGATGGGATCGCACCTCAGTGATCTGTGCTTCGACCAAGTGGCCTGTCCGCTCGACCCATAAGCTCCTTTACCTTAAGCGTCGGAAGCTCGACTTGTGGTCGAGCTATATTCCGATCGGCCTTGAGGACATCCAGCCGACCGGTCAAATGTTCTGTCTACTCGGTAGGACCTTGGGGCCGCCCCTATTAACCTTTGACCTCCACGTGTCGTTTACTGCCACCGACGTGGGGCCCCGTCCTAACCACTGGATCATCTGCCATCTGGGCTTGTACTAGAATTGGATGATTGTTGTTATGTGTCTGCTTTGACTAAGAACATTATATCAATTTCTTGTTTAGACAAGAAAGGCTTTTCATTTATAATAAAGAACAAATATTGTTCAGTTTATTTAAATGATATGTTCTATTGTAGTGCACCTCTGATGAACGGACTCTACATTCTAGACTTTGAAAACCCTATCTATAACATAAGTACTAAGAGGTTCAAGTCAAATGACATGAACAAAACCTATATCTGGCACTGTCGCTTAGGTTATATAAATGACAAACGCTTATCCCAGCTTCATAAAGATGGTTTGCTGGACTCATTTGATTTTGAATCTTATGAGATATGCGAGTCATGCCTGCTGGGCAAGATGACCAAGACTCCCATTAATGGACACAGCGAGAGAGCGACTGACTTGTTAAGACTTATACATAGTGATGTATGTGGACCTTTCAATGTCGTTGCTAGGGGTGGTTATAGGTACTTCCTTACATTTACTGATGATTTCAGTAGATATGGTTATGTGTATATGATGACACATAAGTCAGAATCCTTTGAAAAGTTCAAGGAATTCAAGAATGAAGTACAAAACCAGCTTGACAAGAGTATTAAGATACTTCGATCAGATCGAGGTGGAGAATACCTTAGCCATGAGTTTCATGACTATCTAGCTAAGTGTGGGATCCTATCCAAACTCACTCCTCCTGGAACACCACAGTGGAATGGTGTATCCGAAAGGAGAAATCGTACCTTATTAGATATGGTACGACCTATGATGAGTCACACAAATCTTCCTATGTATCTTTGGGGCTATGCTCTAGACACAGCAGCCTTCATTCTCAACCGAGTTCCATCTAAGGCTGTAATAAAGACATTGATGGATCGAAAGCGCTAGAGGGGGGGGGGGGGTGAATAGCGCTCGTGGCTATTTCATTTTTCGAAATCGTAAAAGCTTGTTCAGAAATAACGCAGCGGAAAGTAAATAAAGTGGACACGAAGGATTTACTTCGTTCGGAGCCTGTGACGACTCCTACTCGAAGGCCCGCGATCCTTGATCGCTTCCGGTGGGCAACAACTATAATTCGTAAAAGCTATTACAAGCTAAGTACAATTTAAGCAGAAAAGAATATTGTACCGACAATAAAAAGACTAAAATTGAAGCTCCGGGTTGTCGTTGCAGCACTTCTGAGTCGAGACGTTAGCAGCTTGTCGCACGGAGAATGCTTAGAAGATTGTATATTTAAAGCTGCACCTCAACCCTCCTTTTATATGAGGTTCCGGGCGCCTGGGACCTTTCCGAGCGCCTGGAGTGTGACGTGGTCAGCCAACCAGGTTGCTCCACGTCGCGAAGTCGCGCAGGGGATAAAAGTTGGTCCCAAGTGCCCGGACCTCCTTTTTCCAAGAGCCGCTTCTCCTGCAAAACAAGATTAGTCCGAGCAATTGCATACCCTGCAAGACAATGTTAGAATCTGATAATTCATAAGTGAAAAAGAGCTGACAGTCTTCGGACTGTCCGAGTCTGACTTCGGATTTACAACCGGAAACCCTAGGTCGACCCGACGCCTACTGTTCCCTCTACGGGGAACGCGTCCTCACCTACTCCACTTAGGGTTACCCCCCGAAGGACCTAGGGTTACCGCCCCCTAGGGTTTTTCTCCACCTAGGGTTACCGCCCCATAGGACCTAAGGTTACCGCCCCTTAGGGTTTTCCTCCACCTAGGGTTACCGCCCCCTAGGACCTAAGGTTACCACCCCTTAGGGTTTTTCACCTGCCTAACCGCAGCTAGGACTTTCCTGAAACACTCATTCAAACATGTTAGATCACACACTAACTTAACTTTGAATCCTTTGCCATTATCAAAACTAAGGTTCGATCGTCGGATGCTTCCCGCACCAACAATCTCCCCCTTTTTGATAATGGCAACCGAAATTCAATGTTAAGTAAAAAATATGCAGTTATGCATAAGCACAAGAAACAAGATAAGCGTGATAGCAAAAATATTTTCTAAATAGCCATAGCTCCCCCTTAATACAAGCTCCCTTTAAAATATTTTCTTTGAATTTCTCTACTCTCCCCCTTTGCCATATATCAAAAATGAGCTAGTTTTGAAAAACTTAACTTTTCAAGACAGAATTTAGCAGAAAACATTTTAACTTAGGCAAGGAGCAAGTGAAAGGCAACACCTTAGAATTGATTTTGCTTAAAGAGATATAGCAAAAAGGAGCTCTTTTTAACTTAGTGTATTTTGAGGAGTTTCCAAAAATTTTCACAGAAAAATTTTCAAAACACAATTTTCAACTTCAGAAATTTTCCGGAAAAATATTCAGGTTTTTTAAGGAAAATTTCCAAGGAAAATTTTCAACTTAAAGAAGTTAATTGCAGCTTAACAAAATTTTTCAAACTTTAAAGAATTTTCTAACTTAAGAAAAAAAATTTAACTTAACGAATTTTTGAAAAAGTTTCAGCTTAAATAATTTTCTAACAAAATTCCAAAAAAAATTTCAAAATAGAGGACACTTGAAAGTTTTAAATTTGGAGAAGTTTTTGAAAAGTTGTTTAAGGCATGTTTTTGAAATGAATTTCAAGAATACTTAAGGCAAAGGAGAAGCGATAACCTTAATGTTTAATAGCTTGCCATTTTCTTTTAGTAAGGTATCAGAGCCCTAAAGACCAAGCATGAGTCAATATTTGTTTTGATCAGGTATCAGATCCCTTAAGTACAGACATGCTTAAACTTATTATTTCCTTCACCAACTGTCTAACCGTTTAGCTACTTGCTGATTGCCTAGAGGGCAACAGTGTTCACTTGGTTAGTTAAGTCAAGTCAAGTCAATTGATCCAGTTAGATTTGACTAAGGCTGGAAGACTTGATTTGATTACTGTTAATCACGTATTTAACGCCCAGACTCATATTGATGCACAGAGATAAGCATTCTTGAGTCCAGGTTGTACCCTATGCATCTCACATCATTCTATGTTTTACAATCACAATCAAGGTAGACCTAGGTGTTTGTGAGATGCTCTGGCTGAGTCCTGGGGGAACATGATTTCTAGGGGAAAAGCCTAGGCTAAGTCCAAATTTAGAAAGTCTAGTAAAGTAGGGATTTTGAAAAATCAAAAGTTTGCCTAGAAGTTATAAAAATGTAAAAAAACATTAAAAGGACTGAATTGAAAGTATCTATTCTACCCAGCACATTCCTATTTGTCTTCTAAGTGTACTGAACTCAAGTTCAGGTAAGGGTTTTGTAAAGATGTCAGCTAGGTTTGATTTGGACTCAACATAGTTGAGTACAATATCACCCTTAGCTACATGATCCCTTACAAAGTGGTGTTTCACTTCTATATATTTAGTCCTTGAGTGATGAATTGGGTTTTTTGTTAGATTTATTGTACTTATGTTATCAATTGAGATTTTTGTTTTTTGATATTCAAGTTGATAGTCTTTAAGGGTATGCATCATCCATAGTAATTGAGATGTGCATTCACCTAGTGCTATATATTCAGCTTCAGTGGTAGATAAGGCAACACAGTGTTGCTTTCTACTTGACCAACTTACTAGGCAGTGCCCTAAAAATTGACAACTGCCACTTGTGCTTTTTCTATCTAGCTTGCACCCGGCATAGTCAGAGTCAGAGTAGCCGGTTAGATCAAGGGTGCAGGATCTAGGGTACCAAAGTCCTACGTTTAGGGTTCCCTTAACATACCTAAGGATTCTTTTTACTAGTGTTAAGTGAGACTCTTTTGCACAAGATTGATATCTTGCACACATACCTACTGCGAAGATGATGTCTGGTCGACTTGCAGTTAGGTACAGTAGACTTCCTATCATACTTCGATAGTATTTCAAGTCTACTGGTTTTCCTTCTAAGTCTGAGTCAATTTTAACATTAGTAGCCATTGGTGTATTAATGATTTTTGAATTTTCCATTCCAAATTTACTAATTAATTCCTTAGTATATTTGGTTTGATAAATATAAATTCCATCTTTGGTTTGCTTAATTTGTAAACCTAAAAAGAAATTGAGTTCACCTACTAGACTCATTTCAAATTCATTTTCCATTAGTTTGGTAAATTCTTTTAGAAACTTTGAGTTGGTTGATCCAAAAATAATATCGTCGACGTAAATTTGGGCTATAAAGATGTCGTTTTCAAAGGTTTTTACAAAGAGGGTTGGGTCTATTTGACCTTGGTTGAACCCTTTTGATATTTGATAGTTGGATAGTCGTTCATACCAAGCCCTAGGTGCTTGTTTTAGTCCGTACAGGGCTTTTTTTAATCTGAAGACATAATTTGGATGTTCTATGTCCTCAAATCCTGGGGGTTGGCCTACGTATACTTCTTCTTTTATAAATTCGTTTAAGAATGCGGATTTTACATCCATTTGAAATAGCTTGAATCCTTTGTGTGCTGCATAGGCCAACAGCATCCTGATGGATTCAAGTCTTGCTACAGGAGCATAGGTCTCATCATAGTCTAGCCCTTCTATTTGATTGAACCCTTTGGCTACTAATCTGGCTTTATTTCTTACTATTTCACCTTGATCATTTAATTTGTTTCTAAAAACCCATTTAGTGTCAATTATGGTTTTGTTAATGGGTTTAGACACTAATTCCCATACCTGATTTCTTTCAAATTGAGCCAATTCTTCTTGCATTGCTATAGTCCAATCTGGGTATGTTAGGGCTTCTTCTATGGTTTTGGGTTCAATTTTTGAAATTAGGGCTATTTGACTCTGGTTTCTATAGGATGACCTAGTTCTTACTCCTACAGTTGGATCACCCAAGATTTGGTCAGATGGGTGATTTATGCTTGTTCTGGTTGGTCGTATGTCATTTGAATTAGTGATTTGTTCTTCAGATTCAATAGGTTCAGATTGAATTTCGTCATCTTCTCTGTTTATTGGATTAGCATTTTCTATATCTTCAGTTTCATCTATAGTATCTTCATCAAATTTTATGTTTGTTGTTTCTTCTACTTTTAGGGTATCCTTGTTATATACTCTATATGCTCTACTAGTGGTTGGGTATCCTAAAAATATTCCTGGGGTTGTTTTTGATGTAAATTTTCCTAAGTAGTCTTTAATGTTTAAAATAAAAACTTTACACCCAAATACTTTTAAATAGTTTAAGTTAGGAATTTTATTATAATAAATTTCGTAGGGGGTTTTATTTTGAAATTTGTTAATTAAGATCCTATTTTGAATGTAGTATGCTGTACTAACTGCTTCAGCCCAGAATTGATTAGATAGATTATATTTGTTTAACATGGTTCTAGCAGCTTCTTGTAAGGTTCTGTTTTTACGTTCTACTAAACCATTTTGTTGGGGGGTTCTAGGGCAGGAGTATTCATGTTTGTACCCATTTATCTCACAAAATTCAGTGAAGTTGTGATTCTCAAATTCTCCTCCATGATCACTCCTTATCCTTTTAATTTTAGTATCTTTTTCATTTTCTGTTAATTTGCAAAAGTTACTAAATTTTTCAAAGGTTTCATCTTTTGTTTTTAGAAATTTTACCCAGGTGAACCTGGAGTAGTCATCAATTATAACTAAGCAATACTGGTTCTTGCTTAGTGACTTGGCTCCATGTGAATCAAATAGATCTAGGTGAAGGAGCTCAAGTAGATAGGTAGTTCTAACCGTATTGGTTGACTTGTGGGTGGACTTGGTTTGTTTTCCTTGTTGACATGCATTACAGATTGAGTATTCAATAACTTTTAATTTGGTCAACCCTCTAACTAGTCCATTTTGACTCATTTTTGAAATGAGTCTTGTGTGAGTGTGACCGAGTCTTCTGTGCCATAACTCAGTTTCCTCTTGTTGTGTTAGAAAACACTTTATTGAGGATGATGGTAGATAAATGGTGTAGACATTATCTTTCATAGTGCCCTTAAGTATGATTTTTTGGATTATCGACATGTTTGACTATACATTCAGACTTGGTAAAATTGACTGAATAACCAGTATCGCATAGTTGACTTATACTTAATAAATTAAAATTAAAATTTTCAACTAACAGTACTTTTTGAATAATAAAATCAGAATTAAGTTCGATATTACCTTTTCCGATTACTTCCAGTTTTCCATCGTTGTCGAATGCAACTGATCCTAGGTTCTTTAGTTTTAGCTTAGTGAACTTCAACCTATCTCCAGTCATATGTCTGGAGCATCCACTGTCCAACATCCATTGATCCAATTCCTACACATAAAGTAGTTGATGGATCAAAAGACAGTTTGATTGAAGTAAGTCCCTAATTTAGCATCTTACCTAATCTGAGTTAATTCTATGGGGGTTTGTTTGGTGATTTGATGTTTAATTGAGAAATATTTAAATTAATTTAATTTTGAAAATGTTTAAGTTGATTTAATTTGAAGATGTTTAATTTAATTTAATTTTAAAAATGTTTAAGTTAATTTATTAAACAATGTTTAAGTTGATTTGATTAAAAAAAATGTTTAAGTTAATTTAATTTTGAAAATATTTAACTTAACTTAAGTAACATTTAAAATTTAGTTTGCTTAGTCATCTCACCCGATTTATGTTTTTAATCAGGGGATCCTATTATTCTGTGAGATGAATTAGTTCAATTTTTAGGGCTTGGTTTAACTTTATGTTAGATTTGGGTTTAGCTTTGGGTTAAACAAGTAAGCATTCTTTGGATAAACTTCTGGGCTATGGTGAGTCACAAGGAGCTCATTAAAGTAACCAAGCCTTTGAGGTTTTCCAAATAGTCCTACCCATTGAACTTAATACTAAACCTTGGTCTAACTAGTTATGATCCATTTAAGGATAGCTTCGGTTAGTTCCACTTGGCCAAATGCAACAGGTCGAGGCCATATCTTCCTAGACATGCGATGCCCAAGCTTCCCTAACGTACTATCATCCAAAAACTTCACCAGTACTGTGGGTCAAGTTAAACCTCACCCTTTTAATCTATCCTTACTTATCCTGTCGGGTAATTTACTCTTGTTTACCCATTTCGGGTAGATAGGTTTCGGAGTTGCCAGCTATTCTGGACCCTCCTTCTATTTTGAATTAATTTTGAATAATTGATTTTGAATTATGAATTTTGAGTTTTAATAATTTTGAATTTTAATAATTTCAAATTTTTGAATTTTGAATTTTAGTAATTAATTTCGAATTTTAAATTTTGAGTTTTAAATTAATTTCGAATTTTGAATTTTGAGTTTTAGTAATTAATTTCGAATTTTGAATTTTAAGTTTTAAATTAATTTTGAATTTTGAGTTTTAAATTAATTTCGAATTTTGAATTTTGAGTTTGAATTTTAAATTTTAATTACGAATTTTGAACTTGAATTTTAAATTACGAATTTTGAAATTTAAATTTAATTATTAATTTTAATTGTTTTTCTGCTAGCTCCCCCTGGATCATAGCCTTGATAAGGTTTATCGAGGTAATGTATTTGATCCTTAGGAACCCAATAATGTCCAAGTCTTACTTGATTGATCAGATTGGACTTGGCAACCCAAGCTTGGACCGATTTACTATTTGGTTTGTTTATTAAGGATAGGTAAGATTTATATTTCTTTTTATATCCTAGTCCAGTTCGATTATAGATTGCCCTTTGTGTTCCAAGAATCAAGTCAAGATTCTTGGATCCCAAGGAAAATCGTTCTAGGGTTGTTTTCAAATCCTTTACCTGACTTTTCAGATTGGAATTCTCTTCCTCAAGTTTTTGAACTTGAGTTGAGGTTCCAGTCTGAACTTGATCAGTTAAGGATTCGTTGTTAGGCGTTTCTTTAAGGAGTGTTACCTCCTTTAGAAGCGATTTGATTCGAATCTTGGACTTAGCTACTTTATGCATTAAATAATTAATTAAGCTATATAAACGATTTTTACTTACAGAGGGGTTCGGTCCTTCGGAAACGGATGCGGATCCGTGGCTTCTCTCGGACTCGGCTTCCGATTCGTCCTCACTTCCGGATCCGTTGGTGTAGTCCCGGGCTGTCAAGGCGAGAAAGTTCGTCTGTTCTAGTTCTTCGTCGTCGGATTCCTCGGAAGAAGACTCGTCCCATGTTGCCTTCAATGCCTTCTTTCTTTTGGGTTTCTTTGGATCCTTCTGGTTCGGGCAATTTGCCTTGATGTGACCCTTCTGATTGCACCCGTAGCTGGTCACTTCGAATTTAACCTTCGAGCTTGGTTGGGCTTCTTTAGACTGGATGGCTTTTCTGAGATCCTTTTTGTTGAAGCCCTTCTTTTTGCAGAGCTTCTTTACTAAGTTGACTATCTCGGTTGTAAGTTCATCGTCGTCTTCCGAATCTGGTTCTTCTTCTGACTCAGGTTCGGTTCTCCGCTTGATTTTTGACTCACACGATCTCCCTGTTCCTGCAACCAAAGCCAACCCTTTCTCGGTCGGGCGTGCATTAGTCTGTTCGTGAAGTTCGAGTTCTGCAAAAAGTTCATCTAGTTTAATGGTAGATAAGTCCTTGGAGACCTTGTAGGCATCTACCATGGATGCCCACAAGGTGTTCCTTGGAAAGACGTTTAGAGAATACCTTATAATGTCCCGGTTGTCTACCTTCTGTCCAATTGCATGAAGACCATTGAGCAAATCTTGAATCCGGGCATGGAGTTGGGCAGCTGTTTCACCTTCCTGCAATTTGATGTTAAATAATTTATTAAAAATTAGGTCTCTTTTACTTACTTTGGTGTCGGATGTCCCTTCGTGAAGTTCAATTAGCTTCTCCCACAACTCTTTGGCACTGTTGAAGGGGCCGACGCGGTTGAGTTCTTCTTTTGATAGGTCACACTGGAGGGTGCAGGTTGCCTTGGCATTAGCTTCCACCTTCTTGATCAAAGATGCATCCCAGTCCTCGTATGGTAGTGGTTTGCCGGCGCTATCAGATGGTAATTGGAATCCGGTTTTGACAATCATCCAGACTTCAAAGTGAGTCTGGAGATATGCCTCATCCGACCCTTCCAGTACCCGAAGTCGTCTCCGGTGAATAGCGGAGGGCGGGCTATACTGTAGCCTTCTTGAAGGGCCATTTCAGATTAACCTAAAACGAAAAACAACCAACAAAATGTCCCAGGACTTGGTCCTGGCTTAGTAGTGCGGAAGGAAAAAAAAATGGATCACGAACTTGGGTGGTGTTGCACCAATTCCGAGAAAAACCGATTCGAGGGAAAAAGAATTAGAATATAGCTATGAGGCTAAATTCTAATCGACTCTGAAAATCTAAAAAATACCACGAAAAAATATTTTGAATGGTGGTTGCACCGATTCAAAATGACCCCGCTCTGATACCAATTGATGGATCGAAAGCACTAGAGGGGGGGTGAATAGCGCTCGTGGCTATTTCGTTTTTCGAAATCGTAAAAGCTTGTTCAGAAATAACGCAGCGGAAAGTAAATAAAGTGGACACGAAGGATTTACTTCGTTTGGAGCCTGTGACGACTCCTACTCGAAGGCCCGCGATCCTTGATCGCTTCCGGTGGGCAACAACTATAATTCGTAAAAGCTATTACAAGCTAAGTACAATTTAAGCAGAAAAGAATATTGTACCGACAATAAAAAGACTAAAACTGAAGCTCCGGGTTGTCGTTGCAGCACTTCTGAGTCGAGGCGTTAGCAGCTTGTCGCACGGAGAATGCTTAGAAGATTGTATATTTAAAGTTGCACCTCAACCCTCCTTTTATATGAGGTTCCGGGCGCCTGGGACCTTTCCGGGTGCCTGGAGTGTGATGTGGTTAGCCAACCAGGTTGCTCCAAGTCGCGAAGTCGCGCAAGGGATAAAAGTTGGTCTCGAGCGCCCGGACCTCCTTTTTCCAGGAGCCGCTTCTCCTGCAAAACAAGGTTAGTCCGAGTAATTGCATACCCTGCAAGACAATGTTAGAATCTGATAATTCATAAGTGAAAAAGAGCTGACAGTCTTCGGACTGTCCGAGTCTGACTTCGGATTTCCAACCGGAAACCCTAGGTCGACCCGACGCCTACTGTTCCGTCTACGGGGAACGCGTCCTCACCTACTCCACTCAGGAGATTTACCTGATGCCAGTCCGGTCCTCCAGACCGACTGGACTTTTCGCCTAGGGTTACCCCCCCTAGGACCTAGGGTTACCGCCCCTTAGGGTTTTTCTCCACCTAGGGTTACCGCCCCCTAGGACCTAAGGTTACCGCCCCTTAGGGTTTTCCTCCACCTAGGGTTACCGCCCCCTAGGACCTAAGGTTACCACCCCTTAGGGTTTTCACCTGCCTAACCGCAGCTAGGACTTTCCTGAAACACTCATTCAAACATGTTAGATCACACACTAACTTAACTTTGAATCCTTTGCCATTATCAAAACTAGGGTTCGATCGTCGGATGCTTCTCGCACCAACATACATCATATAGGATATGGACTGGGAGAGATGCCCAGGTATCTTTTATGATGATTTGGGGTTGTGAGGCTTACGTTCGACATCAAGTCTCAAACAAATTGGGACCCAAATCCGATAAGTGCTATTTTATTGGATATCCCAAGGAAACAAAGGGATATTACTTCTACATTCCCAGTCAACACAAGAGAGTTATAGCTAAGACTGGGGTATTTCTAGAAAGAGATTTTGTTCCTAGAAAAACTAGTGGGAGTACGTTCAATCTTGAAGAAGTTCAAGATGTGAACCATAGCACTGAAGCCTCGATGGAAGTTGAACTGGAACCACAAAGTGTTGTGGATGATGTTGTTCCACAAGGAGTTGAGGAACAACAACCAGTTCAAGTAGACCTACCTCTTCGTAGGTCTGATAGGGTACATCGTTAGCCTGAGAGATATTCATTTCTCTTGTCTGACCATGATGACGTTGTGCTCACTGAGTATGAGCCTACCTCCTATCAGGAAGCTGTGATGAGACCAGATTCCGAGAAATGGCTAGAGGTCATGAGATCCGAGATGGAATCCATGTACACTAACCAAGTATGAACTTTGGTTGTTCCACCTGAAGGGGTCAAACCCATTGGGTGTAAGTGGGTCTTTAAGAGAAAGACTGACATGGATGGACTTATTTATAAGGGTTGCTTGGTAGCTAAAGGTTTCAAGAAAATTCATGGTATTGACTATGATGAAACCTTTTCTCCAGTAGCGATGTTTAAATCTATTCGGATCATGCTTGTTATTGCAGCGTACCACGATTATGAGATCTGGCATATGGATGTCAAAATCATATTTCTGAATGGAAACCTGCTCGAGGATGTGTACATGACACAACCTGAGGGTTTTGTAGATCCACAGCATACTGGCAGAATATGCAAGCTGCATAGGTCCATTTATGGACTAAAGCAAGCTTCTCGGAGCTAGAATCTTCGATTCGATGATGTAATCAAACAGTTTAGTTTCATCAAGAATGAAGATGAACCTTGTGTCTACAAGAAGGTTGTTGGGAGCACAGTTGTCTTCCTTATATTGTATGTGGATAACATACTACTCATTGGGAAAGACATCCCTTTGCTTTAGTCTGTCAAGACTTGGCTAGGGACTTGTTTCTCAATAAAGGACTTAGGTGAAGCATTCCGCATTCTAGGCATAAAGATCTATAGAGATAGATCTAAGAGATTGTTTGGCCTAAGTCAGAGTACATACATTGACAAGATACTACTACGGTTTGCCATGTAGAACTCCAAGAAGGGATTTCTGCCGATGTCACATGGTGTGAGTCTTTCGAAGACTCAAGGTCCCTCTTCTAGAGAGGAGAGAGACCGCATGGATCAGATCCCTTATGCTTCAGCCATAGGATCTATCATGTACGCCATATTATGTACTCGTCCTGATGTCACGTATGCTTTGAGCATGACGAGCAGATACCAGTCAGATCCAGGTGAAAGTCACTGGATAGCGGTCAAGAATACTCTTAAGTACTTGAGAAGGACTAAATAATATTTCTTGATATATGGAGGCGATGACGAGCTAGCTGTAAAGGGTTACAATAACGCTAGCTTCCAAACTGACCAGGATGATTATCGATCGCAGTCTGGGTTCGTGTTTTGCATAAATGGTGGTGCTGTGAGCTGGAAGAGTTCGAAGCAGGACACAGTTGCTGATTTTACAACAGAAGCCGAGTATATTGCTGCATCAGAAGCGACAAAGGAGGCAATTTGGATCCGCAAGTTCATTACTGAGCTTGGGGTGGTTCCTAGCATAGTTGATCCGATTGAGCTCTATTGTGACAACAATGGAGCAATTGCACAGGCTAAGGAACCTCGCTCACACTAGCGGACCAAACACATACTACGGCGCTTCCATCTCATTCGAGATATTATCGATAGAGGAGATGTGAAGATTTGTAAAGTACCCACTGAGGCTAACATCGCAGATCCCTTGACCAAGGCTTTGGCACAGAGAAAGCATGATGGTCACACTAGGTCATTAGGCCTTAGAGCCTATACTGATTGGCACTAGTGCTAGTGGGAGATTGTTAGTTAGAGCCCTAGAGCCAATCATTTGATAATTATTGTATGGACTCATTGTACCATATTTCTTATATATATAAAGGCATTTGTTTATGGTTGTTATGCTTACTTGTATTGGTGCCAAATAACTAAGTATAATAGCGTCCTTGAGTAGAAGGTTCTTATCTATATCAATTGATTGGTTGAATCGATAGTGAGATGATATATGGAACACTACTCTTAATCATTCCTAATCAAGCATTAACATTTAGGGACAATGTTAATGCAACGAGACTAGCATGTAGGTCAACTCGATGACTTGATCTCACAAGTCATGGATATGGAGATATCAAGTTGACACAAGGGTATGCATTGGAGAATGTATACTGAATGACCCGCCATGAGAAAGTATCACGGATCGTTATATGAGTGGCATATACTTTCTCATGTGGCTATTAGTATGACTATTAGTCCTTGGACCTGAAGTCACCATGGTTCCCTACATAAGGAGTCACATACTTTGGCTTCGTCAAAAGTCACCCGTAATTGGGTGGACTATAAAGGCGATTACTGGGTATGTAACGAATTATGCGGAGGGATGTGAGTGATGTAGATGAGATCTATCCCTCCTATATGACGGGAGTGACATCATTATTCTTGATAGAGTGAGACCACTAAGTGCATGGCCATGCCCAAATGAGTCAATATGAGATGTTGAGCTCATTTGATTGAGTGAGTCTACTTGGAGTTCAAGATTTAGATTGATTAGAGGATGACATGGTCTATACCTCACATTGATCAATCTAAATGTCTAGGATAGAAGGACATTGTCATATATTATGAAGAGTTACAATTAGTAGTCACAAGGTGATATTGGATCTCAACATTCTTGTAACTTGGGTAGTAATGATGTGTTGCTAGATACCGCTCATTACTTATGCTTCTAAAAGGGTTTAGGAGCATTGCCAACGTTACAGAACCTATAGGGTCACACACAAAGGGTAATTAGATGGAGATTAGATTCATTTGATGAACCAAGAGGATTAGGTTCATGTGATGAACCAAATTGGATTAAGAGTAATCCAAAGTAAACTAATTGGGTTGGACTCAATTTGGTTCATGTGTTAAATGAGTCTAATTTGGACTTCGACTCATTGAGCCAATTTAATTCAATGAATAGAGATTCATTAAATTTAAATTGACTTGAACCAATGGTTAGATTTGATCAACCATGGGAGAGAAGTGGTCAAGTTTGACTTGACTTGAGAAGAAGATGAAAGGCCAAGTTTGACTTGACCATTGCCACCTCATTTGTGTGTTGACATTAAGTGGGCCAATGATGATGTTTCCACATCATCAAGGTTGGCTTATGTGTGTGCCACATCATGAGGGAGATCAAGAGTTGTGACTCTTGATATCCCATGGAGGTATATAACCTTATTTTAATGTGGTCGGCCACTTTATGTCATTGTGGGAGTTTCATTTTGTGTGTGTAACCTCCTTCTTCTTCCTCTCTACCTTTCTTCTCTCCCTCTCCTCCACCATTGTTGATCCTCTAAGGTTGCTAGCACATCTTTAGAGGTTCTCTCCATCGACTTGTTCGTGTGGATACACATAGAGGGTTGTACACTTGACAACCTTGAGATCCGGTGAACCTTGGACGAGCGGGATACGCGAAGGGCTTCGCTACAAAGGTATAAGTCTCTTCCTTGTAGATCTAGTGTAGAACTAGGCTAGAAAACATGTACACGAAGTTTTTACGAAATTTTATAACTTCGCACGGATCCGGTGGCATGGGATTCACGGTTTCTGCAACGTAAAAAGCAGTTTTTACGGCCCGAAAAACTCAACAGTGGTATCAGAGCCACATGCGAAGCGTGTACGTATTTTATTTGTATTTTTATGAAAAATATCAGTTCTGTAATTTTCTGAAAATTTATGATTTTTATGTATTTTATGGCTATTTTTCTCGTAGAAACAAAGCAACAAGTGTTTGAACACTTGTAGGCTTCGACTACCGAGAAGCACCTTCCGAATCGGCAAGGTCTCGCCCAAAATGATTTGGGACAGCAGGCTAAGGCGCTGTAGGATCGCTTAGGAACACTTGCGATGGTTATATCGCAAGTAGGGGTGCTGCCCCTAATCCCGCAAGGGGCTTCGTTCCGTGATTGCGCCTGAAAATCGCTAATTGGGACCGCCGGGAAGTTGCGATTCATAAAATCGTAAAAATATTAGAAAAATTACAGAAATTTATGGAAATCATATAATTTAGAATTATGTATCATTTTGTGATGGTCATGGCCCAAAGAACCCAATTTGATTGAAAATATGTGTTGTAATTCATAATATGGCCTGCGCGCCATTTTGTGTGTTTGTGCGTGTTGTACTTGATTCGCGACCTACGCGTCGTGCCCTTCTATTTATATTCCTGTTGTAAAGAGTTTTTAGACTCGAATGTAACTCGAGTTTCACCTTTTGTAATGTACAAAATTGGAGCGGTGGAAGGTCTACTCGAGACGGAGTTACGAGGAGGGTGCGAGCAACACATGACTGTCAAAGGGAAGAGCTTGAGGAAGTTATTGACCCTAGGTTGACCAACCGATCTTCTCATTGGCTTGAGAAGATCGTAGTAGGGTCATGACTAATCACAAAATTTAATTAATTGCTTGTGTGTGTATGTGATGCATGCTAGATTATTAATTAATTAGTGCTTGTAACGCCCCGGCCCGAGCGGGCTCCACCCAGACCGAACCGGGAACATTACCATAATTGCCTATCGGGTTGACGACTAGCTCCACAGACCACCGGAGGTCCTTTCAATGTGCTTCGTCTTCACTCGCACGCACCTTGGAAAACTTCCCAAGAGGTCACACATCCTCAGATTTATCCAAGCCAAGCACGTTTAACTTTGGAGTTCTTAAATTTGAGCTTCCGAAAAGGAAGGTGCACCTTGATGTTATGGATAGTAGTACCATCTAACCTTTTAAGCCATATTTAACCAGAATCTCAGAACCGGGATATTACAATCACCCCCATTTAACGACACAACGTCCTCGTTGTGTAACCATGAATCACACCACAGACAAATCCCAGAATCTCCCTCGCTAGGTGGTGCCCTGGGTGCTCCTGCCACAGGCGCACTCACGGTCGCAAGGTCTCTCTGATACCATTTTTAACGCCCCGGCCCGGGCGGGCCCCACACGGACCGAACCGGGAACGTCACCATAATTGCCTATCGGATTGACGACTAGCTCAACAAACCACCGGAGGTCCTTTCAGCGTGCTTTGTCCTCACTCGTACATATCCTGGAAAACTTCCCAGGAGGTCACCCATCCTCAGATTTCTCCAAGCCAAACATGCTTAACTTTGAAGTTCTTAAATTTGGGCTTCCAAAAAGGAAGATGCACCTTGGTGATATGGATAGTACCATCTAACTTTTTAAGCCATACTTAATCAGAATCTCAGAATCGGGGTATTACAATGCTAACTTCTAACCGGGAACATATTATGGCATATAATCTACGGAAAGAAATTGAGAAAGAAAATAGTTTTTCACTCAAAAGAAGAAGAATACTGAAGGCTCTCAAACAAATAGTTAGAAGAATTAAGACCAGCAGTGTATATTGGTAGAGAAGATTCTTCGAGAGGACTACAAATACACCGACAAGACTATTGAGCATAAGCTGCATAGAAATTTCTAGAACAGAGAATATGTTGGCTTCGTGATACGATTAGATAGAAAACTAAGAACTAATTATGTTGTAAAAAATTGACACAACAAAACGTCAATCGACTATTGTACAAAGATTTTTCGAACAAATAGATAACAGAGGAGTAGGATCGAGAAGTAGGAAGTTGCAATTAACCGTTCATCAGATATTACAAAATTTTATTATCTTTTATAATATAGATTACATTACATTAAAATTTTAAAATTATACCAAATAAGGATGATTACCCCTCATTAAAAGTAACCTTAGGGCGAGCGTTTCTTTTATTATGTAGAAAAAATTAATTCTCTATATATATATATATATATATATATATAACACTAATAGATAACAGTTATTTAAAAATACATTATTTTTGATAAGAAAAAAATAACATTGACAACGATTTTCACTAAAAGTATTGAAAAAAAAAAAGAAAAGATAACACTTTTTATAAAAAGCATTGTATTTTAAATGTTGTGTATGAACTTTTTTTCTTGTAGTGTCAATACCTAACTTAAGAAAAATATCAAATATCAAAAGGGGAAAAATTGTTGGTGCAATCAGCCTCTAAAGTTTTGATATTTGACAATATACCTAAGTCTGGTAAATTTGACTAAGAGTTGATCTAAACATGACTTGATATTTAGATATAAGTGAAGTCTAGCCAAGACCAGATGACTAGCAAGGGAAGTCCTAATTGGAGGTTAGGCAATCGGGTCTTAACTGGACAATACGTGAAAAGTCTATCCAGTAACTAGTCTTAATTGAAGGTTAATCAAGGAAGTCTTGGTCAGAAGGATTGAGTAAGCTAGTCAAAGGGATTGAATAAAGAAGTCTTGATTGGAAGGATTGGGCAACGAAGCCTTGGTCGGAAGGATTGGGCATGGAGAAGTCTACCAAGTGACTTGTTGGTCCCGTGTGGTTGACAAGAGGAGGATGAATTGCCCTGAAATAAAATAAAACACTTTTTTTTACTTTATATTTAGCAAAGACAAATACACATTAGTTAATAAAAAATAATGACATCAAAAGTAAGAGAAGACTCCGAGTTTACTTGGTTTGCAACAAGGAAGATTGCTAATCCAAGACAATTAAAGCTCCAGTAGAAAGTTCTCCTTTGTTGAATGTATAGAAGCCTCTTACAGCGTTGAGAGTACACAAGTTTGAAATAATAAAGATTACAAAGTGTGTTATACAAAACTAACTGAACTTGGGCTCTATTTATAGTGCTTTGGTGAAATTTATCCATTGCTGACGTCGAGCGGTCTGGGAGCCCCCAAGGTGTCAAATGTTATCTCCACGCAACGACTTCACGCAACGGTTGGAAGATAGACATTTTGATCTCCGGGCTCTTGGACCATGTCCAAATGCCTGGACCGGTGCTGACGTGGACCCAAACGCGATCTACAGCGACTAGACACCCTTTCAACCCCATAGAGGTTCGGGTTGTAAGGAACTAGGACGTTAAACACGAGAAAACCCAGCTGAAAACATCTAGTTTCTTCAGGAGATCCATAACTTATACTAAGTTGCATGATAGTGGTTATACCTTTGATGCATGCTCACGGACTCCAGACAGTTTGGATCTCAGCACGATCTCATGTTCGCGCCTCTACGGTATCCACACAAACAAGTCTTGCCTTCGTTTGTCTCACAAACTCACAAGATAGAGAAGGAAATCACCTAAGGTTGTGCTAGCAACCACAAGAAGGGGTTTCGGCCAAGAGAGGGAAGGAGGAAGAAAAAGAAGACTAAAGGTTTTTTTTTCATTTCATGAAAATATCATCCAAAATGATATATATATATATATATATATATATATATATATATATATATATATATATATATATATATATATATATATATATATATATATATATATCCATCTTATGAATACCAAAGGGTTTTACCCTTTCATCTTCCAATCCAATGGCTCAAAATATATATATATATATATATATCCATCTTATGAATACCAAAGGGTTTTACCCTTTCATCTTCCAATCCAATGGCTCAAAATTGACCATTCAATCCAATGGTTCAATTTTGACCATTCAACTTCCTTGGTGAACTCAAGTTCACCCAATGAGTCTAACTCATTGATTCTTATGCAATTTTGAATTCAATGAATCACCATTCCAATCATTCGAATTGATTCAATGAGTCTAGTTTGAATTGAACTTAATCCAATAATTAGATCCAATTGAGTCTTACTCAATAAGTCTAATTCGGATTAGACTTAATCCAATGATTCATTATATGAACCCATCTCCATATCTACTTATTCTTTGTGTGTAACCCAATAGGTTCTCGTAACGTTGGCAATGTACCCAAATCAACATTTAGATACATAAGCAATGAGTGGCATATAGCAAGGCATCATTGCTACCCAAGTGACGAGAAAGTCGAGATTCTACCTAACATATCCGTGGCTATTATCTTGTATGACTTGGTCCCTCTATCCTTGATATCTAGATTAATCAATGAGGCTTAGACCGTATCATCCTCTTATCAACCTTTGTGTTTCTTGATCTCTAAGTAGGCACACTCAATCAAATAAGCTCAATATCTCATATTGACTCATTTGCGTATACCTATGCTTTCTCGTGCCCTACTAATCAAGGGGCTCACAGATATCGCTTCCGTTATATGGAAGGGATAGATCTCATCTACATCACTCACAACCCTCAGCATAATTCATTGCATACCCAGTGATCCACTTTATTGTCCACCTTGTTACAGGTGATGTTTGCCGATACCAAAGTACACAACTCCTTATGTAGGGAACCGTAGTGACTTTAGGTCTAAGGACTATTCATACCAATAGTCACATGAGAATGTTTATGACACTCATTTAACAATCCATGAAATATTTTCATGGCAGGTCATTCAGTATAGATTCTCTAATATATACCCATGTGTCAACCTGATATCTCATATCCATGACTTGTGAGATTAAGTCATTCGTTGACCTACATGCTAGTCTCAACGCATTAATATTGTCCTTGTATATTAATGTTTGACTAGGAATAGTTAAGAGTAGTGTTCCATGTATATCTATAATGTCTCACTATCAATTCAACCAATTGATATGTTGTAGATAAGAACCTACTACCCAATGACATTATTATACTTATTCAATCGACACTCAACTGAAATAAATATAATAACCAACTTTGCCTTTTATTAATAATGAAATATGATATAAAATGAGCTCTTTACAATAATCTTATAATTGGTACTAGGGCTAATACTAACACGGGCTCATGCTTACTATCCGGTGCCTTCTCCGGTCACTGGCTTCGTCTCCGATCGCTTGGGTGATGCTCCAACCTTCTAGAGTTGAGCTCACCCGAACCTAACTTCGACCTTCTCCTCAAGCAGACTTCCTCCACGCTTCTCATCCCTCAAATGTCGTGCACATCCTTGTCATCTGCTAGTGTACTCTTCCGCAGCACCTCGTCCCTTGGAAACACTGAGCTTGTTTGCTCCCTTCTTATACCATCATTCTCGCTAGCTGTTTCTTTCACTCGACTTTTTGTATTCCTAAGCTCGTATACACTTAGCCACAAGGATAAAATACACAGGACATATCTTAACTTGGTTGACCACATTAAAATTTACTAGGGGTATTTACAATCTCTCCTTTTTTGATGTCCTTAAACCCAAGTTAGGGTTAACCCAAACTAAAATAATTTGTACTAAGTAAGTGAATTTGTTATAACAAGAATTTACAATTAAGTACAAAAAAAACTTTCCCTTAACATATTTCTCATTCTCCCCCTTTGATCACATTAAAAAATAGGAAAAAAAATATGAAACATAGTTATAAAAATTTAGAAAAAATTTCTAAGGGTCTATGAACAGAATTAACAGTAAACTAATATTTTTTAAAAAATAATTTTCAAAACTTTCTAATTTTACTAGTTAATTCTCTGTTTTGGCAAAAATAATTTAAATTTATTTTATTTTATCAAGCTCAATCATAAGTAGTTAGATTAATACAAAAGTTTTCAAAAAAAATATTTTTTATTTTAACAAAAATAGATTATTTCATGACGGAACCTAATTTTAAGAGAAATAATTTTAAACATAGATTTTCATATCTATAAATTCTCTTAATATTTCTGACTATGTAAGCTAGTATGTATAATGGTAGAAAAATTAAATTTTTAAGATTTTTTTTTTGAGAATTTAAATATTAAAAATTAACATTTTGATAAAAAATCATAGAATATTATTTAACGGTCAAAAAATTTTTTGAAAGAGAACATAATATTTGATCATAGAAAAATAATTTTTTTTCAAAAATAAATCTGTAAAATTATTTTAATTTTAAAAAAGTTAATTTTTCTTGAGAAATTCATAAAATTAATATAGCAATAAAAAAATTCTTTTAGTAGATTATATTCCCATTTTGCATAGATAAAATTTTGAGCAGAAGATATAACAAGAAAGTTAAAGAAATAATTACCAAAAAGAGTAAATCAAGCAAATTAAAGTATAGAAATTAATTTATTGAGCTAAGTATGATTTTGATATCCAAAATAAGTTATTTCCTACCGGATTAGTCAAATATTTTCTAAAAATTAATTTTCTATCTATTTTTTAATTTAGCCCTTATGGTATCTAAAATACCAACTAAGGTTACCATAATTCTTAAATTTTAAATTTCGAAGAATATTCGAGCATGCATAATCTTTTTTTAATTTGTCTATTTGTGCTTTCAATTTTTTTTTTTTATTTTTTTTTTTAAATTATCAAAAATCTTCTAATCTACATACATTTGCTAAGGTTAATTTTAATTTTGAGCTTTCTTTTTCTAAATTAACCATAATTTTAGAAAGTATTTTAATATAATGAACTCAAATAATTCTTCAGGAGATTGAAAACGTACGTTATTTACCGTTATGATTTCATTGTCCGATGCTCTCCCTTTACCACTGCTTTCTTCCAAAGACTCTCCCCCTTCATCGATTCTCGTCTCGGATGAACTTTGTTTATATTCAGGTAGGTATTCGGCTGTATATGTTGTTCCGACAATTTTCTTGGTCTTAGATTCTTCTGATGACGACTTGATGACGACTCGATATCTATCAAAGAGTTGGATTCAACATGTTTGGTTCTTTACAGAGCTTCAAGAACTTTTTTCAAAGTTCTTTTGCACATTTGTAGGTGCCAATTCTATCAAGTTCCTGAGCAGACAGAATACTCAAAAAGTGGAACTCAGCCTTACCATTAGCCATGAAATCATTGCGCTGCTTTTTAGTCTATTGATGCTCCTCAACTTTTCCTTCTTCGCTTTTAGGCATTTCAAAACCATACTTAATCATTAGTAAAATATCGAAATTGGTTTTAAAGTATACCTTCATTCGACGTTTCCAAAATGTGAACTCCCTCTCGAACATTGGTGGATAGATGCTAGCCCCGGTCATCTTGTTGCTTCAGTTGGCAGTTAGTCATTTTGAGGAAGTTGAACTCTGATACCAATTATTGGTCTCATGTGGCTGGCAAGAGGAGGGTGAATTATCCTGAAATAAAATAAAACACTTTCTTTTGCTTTCTATTTACCAAAGACAAACACACATTAGTTAATAAAAAATAATGACATAAAAAGTAAGAGAAAACTCTGAGTTTACTTGGTTTGCAACCGAGCGCTTGGACCATGTCCAGGTGCTCGGACTGGTACTGATGTGGACCCAAACGTGATCTACAGTGACTAGGCACCCTTTCATCACATTGGAGGTTCGAGTGCCCTAATAATCTTGTCCAAGAGCCTGGACAGTCCGAGTGCCCGGATCGGTCATCCTCGTGCTTACTGTTTGGCGCCTTCTCCGGTCACTGGCTTCGTCTCCGGTCTCTTGGGTGATACTCTGACCTTCTAGAGTTGAGCTCACTTGAACCTAACTTTGGCCTTCTCCTCGAGCAGGCTTCCTCCCGTCTTCTCATCCCTCTAATGTTGTGCACATCCTTCTCGTCCGCTAGTGTACTCTTCGACAGTACCTCGTCCCTCATATGCACCGAGCCCGTCGACTCCCTTCTTGTGCCATCCTTCTTACTAGCTATATTTTTCACTCGACTTCTTGTGTTTCTAACTTTATGCACACTTAGACACGGATTAAATACATATGATCTATCTTAACTTGGTTGATCACATCAAAACTAACTCGGGATACTTACATAACTAATTCTTGTAGGATCATAAAGCGCTAGAGGGGGGTGAATAATGCTCGTGGCTAATTCGTTCATTTAGAAAAATTCAAAGTAAATATGCAGCGGAAAAGTAAAGGCACAGAAGCAATGCTAACACTGTTTCTTTTACTTTGTTCGGAGCCTGTGTCGACTCCTACTCCAAGGCCCGCGATCGTTGATCGCTTTCGTTGGGCAATCACTAATCAATCATAAAATGTTTACAAATTACAAAAAATATATAATTTAAGTGTAGAAAAAGTATACCAACAACTAAGAATAAGAAAATCTAGGCTTTAAGTTGTCGGAGCAGTGCTATGGCTTCTTTGGATCATTTTTAGAGTAGTGCACGGAAGAAGGATCACCATTTTGAGTTATCATGCATCAATTCATGACTTGCTTAGATAGGGTCATTGAAGGCACCTTCAAGCTCCTTGGAAGGCGCCTTCCATCAGCTATCCAAGGTGCCTTCTGTCTTGCTTCCTGCGCAGCTATAGCCAAGGTGCCTGAGGCATCTCCAACAGCCCCAGAGGCACCTTGGACACTGTTCATCTGAGTATATCCTTATGCAACTTCATTCCTGCAAGGCATATTAGTCCACAAACAAAGTATACTCCGCAAAACCAAGTTAACACAATAAAGACATGAATAATAAAGCATTTGACAGTCTTCAGATTGTCCGGTTCTGACTTTGAGTTTCTCAGAAACTCTAGGTCAAACTGACACCTACTGTTCCCTCATCGGGGAATGTGGCCTCACCTACTCCTCTCAAGAGAGTTTACCTGTTGCCAGATTAATTCTCCAGACCAACTGGACTTTTGCTCAGCGTCCGAAGCTTCAACTCTTCATGTCGAACGTTCACTCCATGACCCGTCCAGACTTCCACTTGGTTTGCGACACCAGGATTTCAACCTAGAGTCCCCGACTCTCGGATTTTGCCCGAAGCTCTCGACCCGCCAAGACTTTCCGCCTAGAGTTATCACCCCCTAAGGTTTTCTATTTTCCTAACAGCAGCTAGGACTTTTCCTCACATAGGGTTACCACCCCCTAGGACCTAGGGTTACCACCCCCTATGATTTTCCACTTGCCTAACCGCAGCTAGGACTTTTGCCTAAGAACACTTAGGACTTTCCTGTAATCTTATTCAAACTTGTCATACAACAAATAACCTTAACTTTGAATCCTTTGACATAATCAAAACACATGTTTGATCGTCTGGTGATTTCCGCACCAACAATCTCCCCCTTTTGATTATGACAACGTAGTTCAAAGTTAAGTAAAATATAACAATAATTAAGGAATTTTAGCATGAGCATAAATACAATAATTTGTAAAAAAAACTTCCTTATGCTCCCCCTTTCACAAAAATTATGTTTCACTTAACTTTAACCTCTCTCTCCCCCTTTGACATATATCAAAAATAAAATAAGTAGAGATAAGGTTGTTTAATATATAAAGATAGTAAAAAAAAAATTACTCTTTTTAACTTTAAGCTCCCCCCTGAAAGATAGCAAAAATAAACTTAGCTAATTTTTAAGAATTAAAAATGACTTAGCTTAAACATAGTTTTTTTTTTAAATAATTGCTTTGAAAAACACTTAGCTAAATTAGAAATGCTTTGAAAATATTTAGTTTTTTCAAAAAAAAAAAAAACTTTGTCAAGTACTTAGGTTTTTGAAAAACTTTTGATAAAAACTTAGCTTTAAAAAGATTTTGATAAAGCATTTAACTTTAAAACAAATTTCTTGTAAAAAATTTTTTGATAAAAACTTAGTTTTAAAAAATTTGATTAAAACTTAGTTAAGTACTTAGCTTAAAAATATGTGGATAAAAGCTCAGTTAAGTACTTAGATTAAAAAAGAATTTTCATAAAAAGTTTAGTTAAGTACTTAGTTAAAAAAAAATTGATAAAAAGCTTAGTTAAGTACTTAGCTTTAAAAAAAAAATTGATAAAAAACTTAGTTAAGTACTTAGCTTAAAAATGATTTGATAAGAAGCTTAGTTAAAAACTTATTTTTCTAGATGCAAAAATATTTAAACTTACTTTTTCAAAAAAAAATATTTAAGGATTATTTTTTAAAAAATGGTTAAACAAGAAAATTGAATTTCCAAAAAGAAAATTTTAACTTTAAAATTTTGAAAAAGAATACTTTAACTTTTCAAAATAAAAAAAATAACTTAACTTGACTCCCTTCACTCACCTTAATGAATACCTTAAAATATTTTGAGGATCCTGGAGTCCAAGCATGTATAAGATAAAAGAAATTTTCTAATTTTCTAATTTTCTAATTTTCCAAGGTAGTTTTCTATTTTCCTGATTTTCCATCTCACCCTTTTCTAAGTTATCAAACATGTAAAACTTATAAATTTGTATGAGACGGAGTTAAGTTTATTTTAATTTTATCAATATTTAAAAATATTGAGATTTTAAAATATAAGTTTGAATTTTTAATAAGTTTACTTAGATTTAAATAACTAACATTTTGAAGATTTGAAAATATATTAAAAATTAATTGTAATTATAAACTTACATATTAATTATGATTTAAAAATTAATAATAAAATAATAAATATTTTTGAAATTCATTATGATTAATTTTGAGATTAATTACAATTTTGAAATTAAGTAAGATTTTGAAATAATTATGATTTTGAAATTAATTTTGAAATTAAGTAAGATTTTGAAATTAATTATGATTTTATAAATAATTATAATTATGATTTTGTAAATAATTATGATTTTGAAATTATTTTTTTGAAATTAATTAAGTTAACTTAATTGAATTAATTTTAATTAATTTTGGATTTGGTTAACTATTTTAAACCTAGGTCCATTTCATCCTTTTCTAGATTTTCAATCAGGGAACCTTAATAGTTTTGTGAGATGGTTAATTTAATCTTCAATTTAAATTCCAATCTATGGATTGATTTACAATTCAGTTAGACTAAGATTTTATAGTTAGTCAATTAAATAGTTATTTCAATGATTGGCTTCCAAGCTGTGGCGAGGCACTAGGCCTTCTTGGGTATGAGATCATCCACCACTTCTAGACAAAGCCTTTCAAAGAAATTGGATATTTAATTTCCTTTCTGAAACTCCTCGGTCTAACTAGTCAAGTGTGAATCAAGTCTAGGTCCTTATCTATCCAAGTCTCAGCATAAATAATAAAAAGTAGTAAATCAAACATCAGACAATTCTATTTTATGATAAAAATGGTCATTTTATTGGTTTCCCCAGGATCATAGCCTTGATAAGGTCTATCAAGGTAATGAATTTGATCCTTGGGGATCCAATATTGATCAAGTCCAACTTAATTAATCAAGTTTGACTTGGGGACCCATGCTTGGACTAAGTTTCTATTTGAGCGTTTTACTAGAGACAAATAAGATCTAAATTTATATTTAGCCTTAAATCCAAGTCTGGATCAGTTGTAAATGGCTTTTTGTTTTCCAAGAATCAGATCAAGATTCTTGGAACCCAAGGTGAACCGTTCCAACGTGTCCTTAAGTTCTTTAACTTGAGTTTTTGAATTGAAATTTTCTTTCTCAAGTTGTTGGACTTGAGTTGAACTTCTATTTTGAACTGGCTCAGTCAAAGGACTTAGTTTAGTCTCCTCCTTAAGGATTGTTACCTCCTTTTGGAGTGACTTGACCCGGACGTTGGATTTGGCCAATTTCTTTAATGAATATGAAATTAAATTTTGTAAATCATCTACATTAGTACTAGAAATTAGAGAGCTTACAATGTGATTAGGTCCTTCGGAAACGGATATGAATCCGTGGCTTCTCTTGGACTCAGTTTCTAATTTGCTCTCGATATCAGACTCAGCTTTGGCAACGTACGCTTGTACCGGTAGAGCAAGGTAGCTTGCTTGCTTATGTTCTTCTTCATCGGAATCATCAGAGGACTCGTACCACGTTGCTTTCAAGGGCTTCCTTCTTCATTGCTTCTGGTTCGGACAATCTGGCTTGTAGTGTCCCTTCTAGTTGCAGTCATAGCATATAACTCCATACTTGACCTTCGTATTCGATTGAGTCACCTTCTTCTTTTTGCACATTTTCTGTACCAATTTTACGAGCTCGGTAGAAATTTCATCATCTTCTGAGTTCGATTCATCTTCAGACTCAGGTTCGGTTTTGCACTTTGCTTTTGGTTCCCGCGTTCAGCTTGTTCCTACAATTAAAGCAATACCTTTCTCGACCGGAGTAGTATTAGATTGTTCATGAAGCTTGAATTCAGAAAATAATTCATCTAATTAGATTAATGACAAATCCTTAGACACTTTGTAAGCATCTACCATGGATGCCCACAAGGTGTTCTTCGGAAATGCATTTAATGCATACTTGATGATGTCGTGATTTTCAACCTCCTGTCCGATCGCATAGAGTCTGTTCAGTAGATCTTGTATGCGAGCATGAAGTTGGCTCGCTGACTCATCTTCCTACATTTATTATATAGTTTATTCAAAATTAAGTCTCGTTTGCTTACCTTTGTGTCGAAATTGCCCTCGTGCAGCTCGATCAATTTTTTCCACAACTCCTTTGCATTATTGAAGGGACCAACCCGGTTCAGCTCTTCTTTGCTTAGGCCACATTGGAGAGTGCAGGTTGCTTTTGCATTGGCTTCAATCTTCTTGCAGGTTGGTGCATCCTGTCACGCCCCGAGGAAGTCCTTGTCCGAAGAAATTTCGGCAGCACCTCCCCTGTATGGGTGACAATCTGAAACATTTCTACAGACACATAATATATCAGCCACAGGCGGCTGGAATATATACACAATCACGTAGTTATATATGCAGCCTACTTGGCTGATACCACAAAAATACAACCACGCAGTTATATATAAATCTAACAGCCCACTCGGCTGTACCAAAACCAAACACAGCGGAAATCCAATAGACAACACATACAACTATAAACAAAGACTGCTAGCCGGCTAGACTTACACCACACAACCACACAACACTCCGGAAACAAAACTGGAACACAAAGCCAAATACACACATATCATATACCAAGATAAAAATAAACAAAAATACGGAGACTGGTCTTCTAACGTGACGTGGGGACTAGCAGGTAGGATACTCCAAGCGACTCCATAAACAACCTGGTACCTGAAAAAGATAGTGTCCACGAGGGTGAGTTCAACAATTCAGCAGATACCAGTTGACATGTATAGTATGATATAACAGACAATAATAACTATGGAGTACAGACTCCTGGACAAAAGCTGGAAATGCACAATAGAATAGGCTGAAGAGAACTGTACTCACCAGGGCCTCCTATCAGAATAGTCAGGTCGTCAGATCGAGAGTATCATAAATCCTGTATGCATGTCAAACATATGCATCCATCCAAATGCAACATATAAGTGCAACAAACACAATCAGTATATGCATCAATACATATGATGCTAATGACATTGTCACCTTTGACGTCAGTCAGTCATCTCACACACAATGGTGAGACCGAGTGGGTAGGGATGTGATAACCGTGCACTCTGACATCACTACTCCTGATGAATGACCGAGTGGACGGGATGTTGTCGGAGTACACCTATCCTCCTACCCCAAATCATAAGTGGGGTAGCACAATACTCTCATCTCCCGGTACACGATGGCGGGGAGGGATCCCGGCGTGCTACCACGCTGCAGTACACTACCCATGAGTGTCCCAGCGGAGCACCACCGAGCAAACTGACGTGCTACCACGCTGCGTCACGCTACCCATGAGCGAACCAACGGAGCACCGACAGTGATGAACTGGCGATGTGCTCAACAATAATGGAGCAGACTATTGCGCAACATGCAATCATGCGAATGATGCATGACACTAAGCATGACAATATCCTGAACCAATCCACATATATATAAAATGTGTACCCTAGTATCAATAAGTCATATCTGAAGATCTAAGGTACACAAGACAAGTATGGTATAAATAAAAACCTGGGTCCTGAACATAATAAGGCATGGTATGTCACTACCTCTATGAGCATATATATAATCATGTGGGTACTAACATAAAATGTATAACAGGTGAGCAAACAAGCATGTAACAGGTATCCGGTAGTGACATATCGAAACAAGAACGAACATAATTATTACTAAAGGATATAACCTACTAAACATATCAACGTGACATTATCAAAGATAAGTCAAGGTACCCGCCTCAAAAGAAGATCGTGTTGGAGTGTATACTAAAAGCCTAAGCTTTGTAAACATTCATTATGAATAAAGAATCACATTTGGTCAAATTGTCTACATTTAGTTGTAGTTGTTCAATTAATTTATACTGTAGATAACATAGTATCTGGTGCCACATGCAAAAGATGATGTTATCAGTACCTTATAAATTATAAACAGTAGCTCACGACTAAAATGGAAAGGAACAAACCATTAGAAGGTCGTAGTGTAATTAGGTATCAGTTTATCTTGACTGTATAATTACACTAGTACACTCAGAGTGTATTGAGTAGGACCATTTGAGGTCGTTTCTTTTATATTGACTTTATAAAGGAGCAAAGACCTCAATTGTTATGGAAATGTGTGCTCTTAATCCTAATATAATAACAAGCACATATATTTGATATTTATTTTTTTAATTTATCAATGGGTGAGATTTAGTTCGATGAATCAATAAGCCCGATAAGTTGGGAAATGGTATCACTTATAGTATGTGTTGTTGATTATAGAAGGAAACTGTGTCCTAGAGATACTAGGTTGATAATGTCCTTAAGAGGAGCTCATAAGGATTGTCATGTTAAACCCTGCAGGTGGACTTAGTCTGACATGATGATAAGGTTGAGTGGTACTACTCTTGGACTAAGATATTAATTAAATGAGTTGTCAGTAACTCACTTAATTAGTGGACATTCGATATCTTAAACACAGGGAGACTAACACACTCATAATAAGAAGGAGCCCATAAATGTAATTTGAGATTGGTGCGGTAGTTCAATAATAGTTCTCTAGTAGAATGAATTATTATTGATAAAATTAAGTTGTGTGTTCGGGGCGAACACGGGATGCTTAATTTTATCGGGAGACCAAAACCAATTCCTCCTCTCGGTCCCTATCGTAGCCTCTTATTTATAGAGTACTATACCCACCTATACCCACCTTCTATACCCACATAAAGGGGGTCGGCCAAGCTAGCTTGGGAACCAAGCTAGGGCCGGCCTAAGTATAAATTGGGGTGGCCGGCCCTAGCTTGAACCCAAACTAGTGGGGGCCGGCCAAATTAAATTAAAAAAGAATTTTAATTTTATTTTTTATTATGTGGAAGAAATAATTTATTAAAGAGAATTAAAATTAAAATATCTCTCTTGTAAAAGATTTACAAAAGATTAAAGAAAGAGATTAGATCTCTTTCCTTATTTGTAGATTGGTGAGATATTTTATTTTCTCTTTAAAATTATCCACATGTTGATAAAATTAAAATTATAGAAATTTCTTTTTATCAACCATGAAGAGATTTTTAAAGAGAAATTTCAATTTTTAAAATTTCCGGAAATAAATTAGGAAGTTTTAATTGTTGATTAAAACTTGTCTAATTTATCTCTTTTGATGTGGCCGGCTATTAGAGATTAATTGGGGAAATTTTATTTTATTTTTCTCAATTAAATCATGTCAAGGGAATTAAGGAAATTTTATTGTAATTAAATTTCCTAATTTGCTTAGGCCAAGGAATATAAAAGAAGGGGTGAGGGTGCCTTCATGAGACATAACCTCTATTATTTTCTCTCCCTCTTTTATTCCTTGGAGCGGACGGCCATCCTCTTCCTCTCTTCCTCTTTGTGGTGGCCGAAACTCTCAAAGGCTTGGAACTCTTGTGGCGGCCGGATACTACTTGGAGAAGAAGAAGAAGAAGAAAGAGAGAAAGTTAGCATCTCTTCGAGCTTGGTTGGTGTTTTGTTCTTCATCCTTGGTAAAGCTTTTTGTGGCCGAACCTAGTTAGGAGGAGAAGAAGGTGGTTGGTGGTTTCTCATCTCGGAAGATCGTTGACCACACAACGTCCGAGGTTAGAAGAGGAATACGGTAGAAGATCAAGAGGTCTTTCTAAAAGGTATAACTAGTAGTTTTTCCTTTTCCGCATCATACTAGTTATTTATGGAAATAATACCAAATACAAGAGGATTACATTCTAGTATTTCGAATATGTTTTTCGAACTTGTGTTCTTTTGTTTTATTTTTCCTTGTGATTTGATTGTTCTTTTCGGTTAACCTAAAGTTATTTTAGGAAATTAAATATTAGATTTCTATAAAAGGTTTTGTCAAGTCGGTGGTGGTTGCTCCCATATCCAAGAAGGCCATGTGCCTCGCCACGTCAGTACTGGGAACCAATTATGGAAATTAATATTTAATGGAATTAATAACTTAAGGTGATTTGGATCGAACGTGTTAAGTTCCGCAGGAGATCCAAGTCAAAACCTAAAAGAACAAATAGATTAAGTTTTGGATCAAACGTGTTAAGTTCCGCAGGCGATCCAAAATTTAATTTAAAAGAACACATGGTAGCTAGGAAAAGGTTCAGACCTTTGTACAAAATTTTTGTACAGTGGAACCTTTAGGCTTTCTGAGTAGCAAACAACAATTGGTATTAGAGCTAGGGTTTTGCCTATGTGTATTTGGTATTAGTTTAATTATGCACATGTCATACATAATTTAGGCAGGTTAATAGTAGGATGTGCTAACTTTGTGGATGCAGGATCCAACTATTATGGCTTATAGTTATTATGTGTGTGATTGAACCCTTGGACATGTCAAGGGCATTTTATTGTGTGTGCATGATTGTATTATAAAATACAGCAGGAACTGTATTTAGTTTTATTAGGATTTTATTTTTGATCTAGTTACATGTACATTCCTTTTATGGAATATAGGATCGATGGATGTAAATTTTATTTTATGTTCGATCTAGTTTACATGTACATTCCTTCGAGGAATATAGGATCAAAATGTAAAATTCTATTTATGTCGCGGATCGAATCTTGCAAAGCGTGGAACCTTCTAAGGACCAGAGGCGCAGCGGAACTAGGAGCAAGATGCTAGACCCGGTGGAAGTGGCTAAATATGGCAGCAACTTGGGATGACAACACACGGAGGACAACAAGAGATAAAAGCCATAATAGTTGAAAATTAGATTTTCTATTTATTGCTTTTATATTGTCTGTGTGCATGTTAGTTTACATATTTAGTAGGCTAGCATAGTTAAAATTCCTCATTTATAAATAACTAAGTGGGAGAGGATTTTTAAGTAAATCCCATGGTCTCCATTCTTGGTTTGTAAGTGATGCAAACAAGCTTGCGTTGGCTCGAGTGCCTTCCTCCATGATGGATGAGCTTGTTTGTGGATCACTAGAACAGACTTCCATTTTTGGATGACTATAGGAAGTTAATTAAGAGCGTGTGATCTTCCCCAACGGAAGGGGCATAATCTTATTAATGGACTTAGTGTCACGTAATGGTATACACTTAGACACATCTAATAGTATCCTCCCCATAGGAGTCACTGCTATTATTTGTGTGACCAAATGATACCAACTATTAATTTTATTTGTCAAAAAGTTAGGTTGACAAGATAATAAAATTAATGGGTTAAAACCCTCCTTTTACAAATGTTGAATTTGTATACGTCCACACTAACGTGGCATGCAAAATTCATGGTGTTTGAGGTGTTGGTGAATTTAAATAATATTGTTTGAGGAATCAATATTTTTTTTAAAATTCAAAAGTTTTTGACCAAATATTTGATCAAAGACAGATCAACTATTAATTTTATTCATCATAAAGTAAAGTTGACGAGATAATAAAATTAATGAATAAAATCTCCTCTTCGATTTTGTATACGTCCACACTATCGTGGCATACAAAATTCATGGGGATTTTTAAGGAGTTGATCTTGACCAAGTATTTTTTGTGATTCTTAGGATTTAAAATGTTTGTCAATCCCCTAGTAGTCATACTATAAGAAAGACTTAGTAATCTCAATTGTAATGATTGGAAATAGGACTTGGACATTAAGGTAGACTGTCTTCTTAGAACTAAGAACAATATAGGTGTATTTAATTCATTAGTTGAAACATGTTTAGTGGTGTTATCTACCAGAACCTGGAGTGTAGATACAGATGCCATTAATCATGTCCGCAATTCATTGCAGGGTTCCAGGAAACCCGGCAACTAAATGAAAATTAAAATACCGTCTACATGGGCACTACTGTAAAAATGGTAGCTGTTGCAGTGGGAGATGTTTATCTTTTGATAAGAATAAAATATGGATTTTTGAGTAATTGTCTTTACGCACCAAGTTTAGAAAGAACTAGTTTTCAGTTTCTAAACTATTCAAATAACTTGATATTCTGCCTCTTTTAAATAACAAAGTTGTTATTAAGAAAAAAGAGGGAAGTTATCTGTTCTGGTACGTTGGTTGGCAATTTATAAATCCAATAACTCTCACGATGCAACAAATGAAAATTAGTAACACATCTTCTAACTTTAAGAGAAAGTAACCTTTGAAAATGAACCAATTATATCTTTGGCTTCTAAGGCTAGGTTATATTAACTTGAGTAGGATTCATTGGTAGTTGATGAACTTTTGGGTTCATTAGTAGTGGAAATCTTTCCAACCTGCGAGTCTTACTTGGAAGGAAAAATAACCAAGAAGCTTTTAAGTCTAAGGGGTAAGGAGTCAAAGATATATTGGAATTGGTTCATTCTGATTTGTGTGATCCTATGAGCATCCAGGAAAGAGGTTGTTTCAAATATTTCATCTATTTTATAGACAACTATTTGAGATACGGATATATTTACTTGATGTGCCGCAAGTCTAAGTGCTTTGATTAGTTCAAAGAATACGAGGCTGATGTGGAGAAACGACAAAGTAAAAGTATCAAGACATTACGGTAAGATCGTAGTGGCAAGTACCTCTTGGGAGAATTTAGGAGTCATTTATCAGAAGTAGGGATTCAATCCCAACTAACTGCACCTGGTACACCCCAACAGAATGGTGTAGGAAAAGGAAGGTATAGGACTCTTATGGAAATAAGTAGATTGATGAGTTATTAAGAATATTATCAAAATCATTTTAAGGATATACTCTGGAAACAGGAGTGAATATAGTACCTTCTAAAGTCAGAACTCTCTACTCATATAGAATTGCTGAATAGGCGTAAGCCTATTTCGAAACATATTCGGATTCGGGTAGTCCAGCACATATGCAGAAGAGAGACAATGATAAGTTGGACAGGAGTTCACTTGTTTGTGAGTTATCCTAGTGAAATGAAAGTAGGTTTATAGTCTTAAAAATCAGAAGGTCATTGTTAGCATCAATGACCGATTTTTAGAAAAGGACTATGTAATAAACCATGTGCCCATAAGAAAATTTGTTCTTAAAGAAGTAATAAAAGGCATGTCTAATCTAGTACCAACTATACAAGATGAGATACCACAAGGAAACTACAACACGTATCACAAATGATACACAATTGCAGAAAATGCCTTGTCATAGTGGGAGGGTTGTTAGGCAACCTAAAAAGATTCATGTTTTGGGAGAGTTTTTGGACTCGATCCCTGGAGGACATGAACCTGATCTCCGGACATATGACGAAACACTCCAAGATAAAGATGCAACATCTTGGCAAAGAGTAATGAATAACAGAATTAGAATATATGTATTCTAATAAAATATGGAAGCTTGTAGAACCACCAAATGGTGTAAAAGCCTTTGGGTGTAAAAAGGTCAATAATAGGAAAAGAGGGATAGAAAGGAAGGTAGTAACTTTCAAAGCAAGGCTTGATGAAAAAGGAAACTTTTTCACTGCTAGTCATGCTTAAGTCTATCCGGATTCTTTTATCTATTTGGCAAGTGGATGTCAAGACAGCATTCTTTAATGGAAGTCTTGATGAAAGCATCCATATAAAGCAACTAGAAGGGTTCATTGCAAAGGGCTAAGAGCATCTTGTGTGCAAACTCAATCAGTCTATGGACTGAGGTAAAGCTTCAAGGTCTTGGAACATCCGGTTTATCAAAGTAATCCAGACCTATGGATTTATTGAGTAAACGGATAAGTCTTGTGTATACAAAAGGTGTGATGGAAACGTGGTGGTATTTCTTGTACTATACGTAGATAACATTTTTGGTAGTTGGAAACAATATCAAAATGTTGTCAGAAGTAAGGGTATGGTTGTCCAAATAATTCGATATAAAGGACTTGGGAGAATGTATATATTTTTGAGATCAAAGTAATAAGGGATCGGAAGAAAAATATATTTTACTTATCCCAAGCTTGATACATCGGAAAATCCTTGCTCGTTTTAAGCATGCAAAACTCCTCGACAGGTTTCTTACCTTTTAAGCATGGAGTGTCTTTATCTAAAGAGATGTCTCCGATGACATCAAAGGAGATTGAGGACATGTAGGCAGTTCTTTATGCTTCGGCAGTTAGACAACCTAATGTATGCTATGCACGAGATCAGAAATCTGTTTTGCCAAGGACATAGTTAGCAGATATCAAAGTAACCCTAGACAAAGACATTGGACTGCAGTAAAGCATATATTAAAGTACCTTAGAGGCGCTAGAGATTAGATGCTAGCTTACAAGGCAATTAATTTGGTCCCTGTGGGTTACACGGATTTTGACTTCCAATCGGATAGGGACAATAATAAGTCAACCTCGGGGTTTTGTGTTTACTTTAGGAGGTAAAGTCATAACTATGGAAAAGTGATAAGCATAGGTGTTTTTCTGGACTCCACCATAGAAGCTTAGTATATGGCAAGCCTCTGAGGTAGCCATAAAAGCTGAATGACTCAATGACCTCAAGATAGACTTAGATATGATTTCTGGTTTGTCCAAAGATTATTACAATTTATTGTAATAATGTTGGTGCAGTAGCAAACTCAAAGAAACCATAAGTCTATAAGGCAAGTAAACACAATAGAGCGCAAGTACCACCCAATACGAGAAATCGTATAAACGAGGAGAAGTTGTTGCCGCCTACATTGCATCAAGTGATGACCTATAGATCCTTTCACTAAGGTCCTTAAGGCAAGAGCTTTTGATGGGCATGTTGAAGGGTTGGGAATCAGATGTATGGCAGCAGATATGGCAGCTTAGTCTTTTAGTATAAGTGGGAGATTGTTGGAGTGTATACTGAAAGCCTAAGCTTTGTAAACATTCATTATGAATAAAGAATCACATTTGGTCAAATTGTCTACATTTAGTTGTAGTTGTTCAATTAATTTATACTGTAGATAACATAGTATGTGGTGCCACATGCAGAAGATGATGTTATCAGTACCTTATAAATTATAAACAGTAGCTCACGACTAAAATGGAAAGGAACAAACCATTAGAAGGTCGTAGTGTAATTAGGTATCAGTTTATCTTGACTGTATAATTACACTAGTACACTCAGAGTGTATTGAGTAGGACCATTTGAGGTCGTTTCTTTTATACTGACTTTATAAAGGAACAAAGACCTCAGTTGTTATGGAAGTGTGTGCTCTTAATCCTAATATAATAACAAGCACATATATTTGATATTTATTTTTTTAATTTATCAATGGGTGAGATTTAGTTCGATGAATCAATAAGCCCGATAAGTTGGGAAATGGTATCACTTATAGTGTGTGTTGTTGATTATAGAAGGAAACTGTGTCCTAGAGATACTAGGTTGATAATGTCCTCAAGAGGAGCTCATAAGGATTGTCATGTTAAACCCTGCAGGTGGACTTAGTCCGACATGATGATAAGGTTGAGTGGTACTACTCTTGGACTAAGATATTAATTAAATGAGTTGTCAGTAACTCACTTAATTAGTGGACATTCGATATCTTAAACACAGGGAGACTAACACACTCATAATAAGAAGGAGCCCAAAAATGTAATTTGGGATTGGTGCGGTAGTTTAATAATAGTTCTCTAGTGGAATGAATTATTATTGATAAAATTAAGTTGTGTGTTCGGGGCGAACACGGGATGCTTAATTTTATCGGGAGACCAAAACCAATTCCTCCTCTCGGTCCCTATCGTAGCCTCTTATTTATAGAGTACTATACCCACCTATACCCACCTTCTATACCCACATAAAGGGGGTCGGCCAAGCTAGCTTGGGAACCAAGCTAGGGCCGGCCTAAGTATAAATTGGGGTGGCCGACCCTAGCTTGAACCCAAGCTAGTGGGGGCCGGCCAAATTAAATTAAAAAAGAATTTTAATTTTTATTATGTGGAAGAAATAATTTATTAAAAAGAATTAAAATTAAAATATCTATCTTGTAAAAGATTTACAAAAGATTAAAGAAAGAGATTAGATCTCTTTCCTTATTTGTAGATTGGTGAGATATTTTATTTTCTCTTTAAAATTATCCACATGTTGATAAAATTAAAATTATAGAAATATCTTTTTATCAACCATGAAGAGATTTTTAAAGAGAAATTTTAATTTTTAAAATTTCCGGAAACAAATTCGGAAGTTTTAATTGTTGATTAAAACTTGTCTAATTTATCTCTTTTGATGTGGCCGGCTATTAGAGATTAATTGGGGAAATTTTATTTTATTTTTCTCAATTAAATCATGTCAAGGGAATTAAGGAAATTTTATTGTAATTAAATTTCCTAATTTGCCTAGGCCAAGGAATATAAAAGAAGGGGTGAGGGTGCCTTCATGAGACATAACCTCTATTATTTTCTCTCCCTCTTTTATTCCTTGGAGTGGCCGGCCATCCTCTTCCTCTCTTCCTCTTTGTGGTGGCCGAAACTCTCAAAGGCTTGGAGCTCTTGTGGCAGCCGGATACTACTTGGAGAAGAAGAAGAAGAAGAAAGAGAGAAAGCTAGCATCTCTTGGAGCTTGGTTGGTGTTTTGTTCTTCATCCTTGGAAAAACTTTTTGTGGCCGAACCTAGCTAGGAGGAGAAGAAGGTGGTTGGTGGTTTCTCATCTCGGAAGATCGTTGCCCACACAACGTCCGAGGTTAGAAAAGGAATACGGTAGAAGATCAAGAGGTCTTTCTAAAAGGTATAACTAGTAGTTTTTCCTTTTCCGCATCATACTAGTTATTTATGGAAATAATACCAAATACAAGAGGCTTACGTTCTAGTATTTCAAATATGTTTTTCGAAGTTGTGTTCTTTTATTTTATTTTTCCTTGTGATTTGATTGTTCTTTTCGGTTAACCTAAACTTATTTTAGGAAATTAAATATTAGATTTCTATAAAAGGTTTTGTCAAGTCGGTGGTGGTTGCTCCCATATCCAAGAAGGCCATGTGTCTCGCCACGTCAGTACTGGGAACCAATTATGGAAATTAATATTTAATGGAATTAATAACTTAAGGTGATTTGGATCGAACGTGTTAAGTTCCGCAGGAGATCCAAGTCAAAACCTAAAAGAATAAATAGATTAAGTTTTGGATCAAACGTGTTAAGTTCCGCAGGCGATCCAAAATTTAATTTAAAAGAACACATGGTAGCTAGGAAAAGGTTCAGACCTTTGTACAAAATTTTTGTACAGTGGAACCTCTAGGCTTTCCGAGTAGCAACCAACAGATCGTATCCAGAAATCCTACGTCGAGGCGCCCGTCTCGAATCAAAATCCTGTATATCTAACGTATAATTAGCTATACCAACACGTATCTAATAGCTAACCCAAATTCCTAATTCAATTAGGAAACTTCATTTATCTTCACTCAATCCATCCATTATCTCTTAACACCTAAATTTATTAAGCATCATGAATCATTTACCAAATCCAAAGCAGAGATAAAATCAACTCTAAAACTCACCCAATTCCAGTGCACCCTGATGTTGCCTCACTAACGGAGCATCCTCACATCAGTAACAGTGGTCGAGACCAAGCGAAGCTCCAATGTGATCGTCGGTAGCAGGATACTCCACTGATGACTCATAACCAGAAAAACCTACTGCTGGGAACTTTGTCTGAAGGTTCTTACTGTTGATAATGATAGCCGGAGAGGGCGAAATCATTGTCCCTTCAAATCAACACCTTAATCCACAATTAATACACCCATAAATCTCCAAATTCACATTCAACTTGCTTAAATCATCTGCATGAAATAACTTAGATAGGGCAAAGTCGTTACCCCTAATCTCCTGTTGGTGGTAGTTCTTCGGCGATGGAAGAAGGCTGGTGTTGACCCCAACAACGATGTAATCAGCATACACATTCGTGTGCATTGTGCGCCGAGAACAAAAGGTACAACTAGGACCCAACCACAGCAGTAGTCGACGGCTTGATAGCTTTCGTTGGACAATCACTAAGCAATCGTAAAATCTTTACAAATTACAACATATATATAATTTAAATGCAGAAAAAGTATACCAACAACTAAGAATAAGAAAATCTGAGCTTCAAATTGTCGAAGCAGTGGTACGACTTTTTTAGATCATTTTTGGAGCAACACACAAAAGAAGGATTGCAATTTTGTGTTATCATGCATCAATTTGTGATCTGCTTATATAGGGTCGTTGAAGGCACCTTCAAGCTCCTTGGAAGGCGCCTTCAGCAAACTCTTATCCCCCAAATCTCGGTCGTCGATAAGCTTCGCTGTGGTCGCTAATTATCCACCCAAAGGCACCTTCAGCGTCCTTGGAAGGTACATTCCATCAGCTGTCCAAGGCGCCTTCAGCATCCTTGGAAGGTGTCTTCTGCCTTACTTCCTACGCAGCTGCAGCCAAGGCGCCCGAGGTGCCTCCAACAGCCCCGGAGATGCCTCGGACACTGTTCATCTGAGCATATCCTTGTGCAACTTCATTCTTGCAAGGAATATTAGTCCACCAACAAAGTATACTCTACAAAACCAAGTTAGAACAATAAAGACATGAATAATATAGCATTTGACAATCTTCGGACTGTCCGGTTCTGACTTTGAGTTTCTCGGAAACTCTAGGTCAAACCGACGTCTACTGTTCCTTCACTAAGGAACACATCCTCATCTACTCCTCTCAGGAGAGTTTACCTGTTGACGGATTGATCCTCTAGATCAACTAGACTTTTGCTCAGCGTCTGAAGCTTCCGACCTTTATGCTGGGCGTTCGTTCCATGACTCATCTAGACTTTCACCCGGTTCGCGACACCAGGATTTCAACTTAGAGTCCCTGACTCTAGGATTTTGCCCGAAGCTCTCGACCCGCCAATACTTTCCGCCTAGGGTTACCACCCTCTAGGACCTAGGGTTACCACCCCCTAGGACCTAGGGTTACCACCCCTAGGACCTAGGGTTACCACCCCCAAGGTTTTCCATTTGCCTAATCGTAGCTAGGACTTTTCCTCACCTAGGGTTACCACCCCCTAGGGTTTTCCACTTGCCTAACTGCAGCTAGGACTTTTACCTAAGAATATTTAAGACTTTCCTGCAATCTCATTCAAACTTGTCAGACAACAAATAATCTTAACTTTGAATCCTTTGACATAATCAAAACACAAGTTTGATCATCTGGTGCTTTCCGCACCAACAATTCTAACTGGAGATTAGGCAAGTGTAAGTCCAAGTAGGTCTGGAGGACTGGAGATTTGGCAAAGTGAAATATTACGGAGTAGATCTTAAGTGATAAAGTCTTTGAGGAGTTGACCCCAAGCTAAAGGTAAACCTAGTAGGTCAGGTAGACTTACAAGTAAGCTTAGGTTACTTTTTTGTTATTGTATGCTTATTTTGCAAGAACCTAGAGTTGGAAGCAAGATTGGGAGAGCAGACATATTCAAACTAGACACAATCATCAACCCGGACAGGTCCAAACATCCTGGATAATTTCGAGCAACCCGGAATAGATCTAGATACCTCGGTGGTCCTAGCATGCCCCAGTGGGCCTAGTGTCTTGGACAACTTCGGGGGCCTCGGTGGTCCGGGTGCCCTAGATAAGTTCAGGTGCCCTAGAGGTCCAAGCACCCGGAACAACTCCGAGAGCCTGGAATGGGATAAAGTTGACAACAGATAAGCATGACTAATTCGGATTGAAAGATGTCTTTATAAACAGCAACAAGCAAAGTCTTTGAACATCACTTCCTTCATCTTCTACTCTCTGTCTTTACGATCAGACAAACATGCTATGAAACTCTGTGACAAGGGAATCTCCAAGAAGGATGCGCTGAGATTAGGACTTCTGAATCGGCCATTACATTTTGTTTGTATTTAATGTACAAGTTGTGCTTATTTCCATATCTTATTTTTTCTTGTAATATTGAATTGTAATACAAGTTTCTCCGCCTTAAGAAAGGATGTCACTAGTGGACTCATGTTGAGTGAATAGCCCTTAGATATACTGACCCTAGGGGTTAGGAACCAAACAAAATTCTCACGTGTCTTTCTGTTATGTTTTAATTTATATTTCCATTGCATACTAACATTAATAGAAAGACGAACAAATATGACAAGAAGATGAAAAACAAACTGATCAAGATTCACTCTCCCTCTCTCTCGATCGTATCGGTCATATACGTAGTATGCAATTAGATTTCTTAAGATTTAAATTTCATTTTTAGATGGTAAGCGAAGTCCAAACGTAATTCTATTGGACTTTCAAAAGACAGATTAGTATCCAACCAATCAAAATATTTATATTTTTTTAGTTTGAAAGTAAAATATCCCTTTGAAAGTAAAATATCCCTTTTATATTAGTTAACAAAGTCCAACTTATGAATCTCATTTTCTCAACATTTAGATATTTCATGATGAGATCAAGAAATACAAATATTATAAGCTTGTCACTTTCAATTGTTATTACAAACTTTGGTAGGATCCAAAATTGAAAAGGATGCCTAGCGGCCAAATGCCAAATGAAACTCTTGTCATTTCATTTGGTCATTGTTCCATTCAATCCACTCCTTGGAATAATTGTAGTTGAACACACACACTTCCTTTTCCAAACAACATGACAACAATGGTGCGATATTTCTAAGATTTATCTTCTCAAAAAATCTTTTTTTTTTGTTGTTGTTTTATCAAAAAAATCACAATTTTACTTCAAAAAAAGAAAAGAAAAAATAATTATTAATTTTTGTTCTTTCCCCACCAGAGCGGATACACGTCACAACGGGCTGGTTGTTGGGACCCACTCTTTTTCCCAATAACAGTGCGGGTGCTATTGCGGGTCCTCATCAACTTCCCGCGTTAAAATTCTCTCCTGGCAAATCCAGTGCCCGTTCGATAGATTCTGTATATAAGGAGGAGCCTTATCCCTGGGTTTCTGCCTGAACAAATTGAGGTCGATTTTCGTAGCTTTCGCCGCCGACCGCGAGCAGCAGCAGAAAAGGAAGAGAGAGGGAGAGGCGGAAATGATACTCGTTGCGATGATGGCGGCGGTGCTGGAGGAGTACACGGCGGCGGCCGCCGGCGTGATGGAGGAGGCTATGCTCCGAGTCCCCATCCCCCGGCGGGTGTGCATCCTCATCCTTCGCTGCCTGCCTTTCGCCGGTCCCCCGCCGCTTCCTCCTCCGCCGCCCTACTCCATCGGACGAGCCGCCCCCCTCGCCGCCGGCGCCCGATAACCCAGATTCTGTTTGCCGCCTCGAAGGATGCTCAAAGTTGGGTCTTTTAGCGTTTACTTGTGATGATTCTGGCTCCGTGTTCTGCTTATCTTTTGAAATCGCAACTTTGTTTCTCTAATTTTGTTAAAAAAAAGCTTCGATTGTCGTCAGATGATGTGTGATGTTTACTTTTTTTACTCTGTTTTTGTCGATCTTTTCCTCGAATGATGTTGAAAAGAGGAAGAGTGAAAAATATCTAAACCAGGGAGACTTTGGTTCTGTTTACTGCGGCGAAAGAAAGAGAAAGGGAACAGACAGAATTAGGAGGGAGTGGAAAGAGAGGGGAGGACTAGAATTTGGATTACCCATGCACTACGTTTGCTAGATGGACCTAGTGCACATGAATAGAGCCGGGTGCATTTAGAATCGGCTCGAAAGAAATATTTAATTTATATTTAGAATTCTTAAATTCGAGTCCAACTTGATATTTTTTTCTAATTGAATTTAAATTTATAATATTTTATTTAATTATTCACTATTAGTTATTCGTAAGTTAAACTTGAATTGAATTCTGATTAATTTTATGTAATTTTAATTTAAATATATTTAAATTTAAATATGCTTAAATTAATGTTTGGATAATTCAAATTCCATTCAAATAAACAAATTAAATCGAACTCAACTTCAAATTTTATTTCGAATAGCTTGAGCCAAATTTAGTTATATTTTTAGTTTCAAATTGAATTTGAATATATAATATATTTTTTGAGTTCAAATTTGAATATTAATATTTTTAATATTATTTAATTTAATTCGATTGTACTCTCATGAACCTATAATTATTAGATATATGTGAATAAAAAAAGATGAAGAGAAAAGAGACTTGATTGTGAATAAAATTTTAGTCTCATATTAAAAATTCTAAGGTAATTTTTTATTTATACTACAAGTATGTATATTGTGAATAAATACATGAGGAGAGACTATCTTTCTCTCATGCGTGGATGCATAGGGGGGCAAATCTAGGGACCAGAATTCCCTCAACTATATTGACTTGTGTGCGAGCAACCAAACAACGTGAGGAGGACAAATAAAAAATGTAGATCCGCCACATCAGCAGCCCCTTAGAACTGGTCTCACGGATATGGAGGGAGGTAAGTACAGGTACACAATTGAAAGCATATGACAAAGACGTTAACCTCAGGCTGTGACATCCCGAGGATCAAACTCTAAGGATGAGTCTGTTTTAATGAAATTACATCAAGTAGGCCTTGACAATTCTTTCTTCTAGCTCGGTCTCAACACTTGGCGGGCCTTGACAATTCTTTCTTCTAGCTCGGTCTCAATACTTGGCAGTTCATCCTTAGCCACTCGAACTCAGCTGACTCAAGGGTACTTCGACTCAGCTCGGTAACTTGACCAACTCTGCTATTCGACCAACTCAGTAGCTTGTCAAACTCTATGACTCATCATCGCTCTCCTACTCGAGCTTGAGAGCACTCGGCGGACTCTGTAATGATAGAGAGCGATAGAGGGGGGGGGGGGGGGGGGGGAATATCGCTTGTTTTAAAACTCTTTTTATCTTTTAAGATCAGAATTAAGCAACGGAAAATAACAAGAGAGACAAAAGCGTTTACTTCGTTCGGAGCCTAGCTCGACTCCTACTCGAAGGCCCGCGGTCCTTGACCGCACCGATGGGCAAACCACTATAACACTTCTTTCCGAAACCTTCGGAAAGAAGTGGATCGTACAGGTACAAAGATGTAAGATAGTAACACTCTACTATCTTATAAAATTAAGTGCAGTAAAAATGAAATATACCGACAATAGAAATTTAAAGTCGAAGCCCGGTCGAATGGAGTAGCTTTGCAAGACTGATGAAAATTCGTAGCACGAGCAGCTTGCAGAGGGAAACTTGAATGGATCAGAAAGTCATATCTGCCTCATACTTCGAGCTTTGTTTTATAGGTGTACTGAAGGTTCGGTCGACCGATCCCACTGTTCGGTCGACCGAACCCGTTCCCTTCCTTCCTGGCTGGAGTCTGAGGCGGGCTCGATCTTCTGCATTAATTGCCTTTTAATGGTTTGGTCAACCAAACCATCTTTTCGGTCGACTGAACAAGTCTTTTCCTTGTTCGTTGAAATCTGCCGAGATCTTCTTTTAAATGCAGTATTAATGCTGATAGGATCGGTCGACCGATCCTCCGGTTCGGTCGACCGATCATCCTTTTTCCTTTTCCTGCTGATCGGTGCTTAATGAGCTGACCAGTGCTGAGTTATCATGAATCAGTCGACCGATCTTACTATTCGGTCGACCGATCAAACTTTGATCGGACTCTGATCTGTTCTGGTCTAATCCGAATGTTGTTCTGATTTTGCCTGGTTCAGTCGACCGATCAAGTGGTTCGGTCGACCGATCTGGTAGAACCTGCAAAATAGTGTTAAGCAAAATACCCTGCAAAATCGAGATTAGTACAGTAATATAACATGCATGAGTAATATGAAAGACAGTAGAACTGTCTTGATCTCAATTTGGAAACCTTCCCGATTTTTTTCAGTTGGATCAGCGACCTAAGGTTGTTTCCTTCGGGAACCCGACCTCACTGTCGCTCCTCCAGTTTGTTTACCTCAACCTACCTGCCAAACTTTGATCCTCCAGATCTAGTTTGGACTTTTCACTCAGCCTTGATCGGCTCCCCAGGACTTTTCTCTTGATGTTCGGTCCTCCATACCTCTCGATCACACTGCCAAGTTTCGGGTCCCCTCGACCCACTTGGACTTTCACCTGCGTTCCACGATCTGTTAAGATTTCTTCTGCCTAGCCTTCAACTAGGTCTTTCCCGATTGAGTTAACATCCTGCACACTCAGTCAACTTGTTAGATCATAACAAGACTTAACTTGAACCTTTGACAACATCAAAACTCAGGTTTGATTCTGGTACAACTTGCACCAACATGTGACTCGACTTCACTTGAGAGCTCTATGTTGACTTAGCCTTGGGTAGCTCAGCTTGGCCTCGGCTCAGCACAAACTTGGATAGCTCAACTAAGCCTCAAACCAGCTCAGCTAGGTCAAGTCTTCCAAGCAACCTAGCTTTCCAAATATTTTTTTTCTTCTTATTTGATAGTATGAAATTATCAGCTCAGATTATTTCAACAGATATAAAGTTGAATTTTAAGTATATTTCAATTTAGCAACGTAACTCTTCCTGTAATCTTTAACAAACAATTTTCATTGTGAAAGATTGTTCAATAACAACATTTAGCTACTAAAATTTATCTTTTTAGAGATATTCAACACTCTCATTTTTTATTATTTGAAAGGCTAAATAGATCTAAATTCATCCATTTTTTTTTAAAATAACATATCTATTATGCTCTAGTAATCAATTGAAGTCATTTTATACTCATGTTTTGTTATTTGAGTTATATAAGATTATATAGAGGTTTTGAGCAAAATTGTTAGATGAATAAACTCTTTGTTGTGCCATTAGAGCCTTTGGAGTTATTTTATACTCCCATTTATATCTTTTGAAGTCCAAAATGACATTTATAATTTTAAAAATAAGTCCTCTTTTATTTTGTATAGAAATTTTAGAGTGATTATATGCTCTCTTTTTATTGTTTGCGTTCTACGAGGATGGATATCTTATAATTTGTACTACATTCGTTAAATAGATCTAAATTAGTTAAATTTAAAAAATATTATTTCTAAAAATAAAATGACAAAAAAATTATATGATGTATTTGAAGATTTGAAAACTCAAGATGCTTATATAAAAATGATAAACTGCGGGGGTTGAAATGAAATTTTACCAACTCGACCGGGCAAGGCCTGCGATTTGATTTCGCGTGTAGCGGCGTATAAAACGGGAATAGCGATCGCCCAAATAGACGATTAATCCCGATCTCATTCGAGATCTCTGTTTCCTCTCGCCGCTCTCAGATCCCCAACTCTCTCGATCTCCTCCAGATCCTTCGTTCGATCTCTCTGAAGCATCTCCATGGCCCCGGTCTCGGCGCTTGCCAAGTACAAACTGGTGTTCCTGGGCGATCAGTCAGTGGGGAAGACTAGCATCATCACCCGATTCATGTACGACAAGTTCGACAACACCTACCAGGTCGATTTCTGTTCCATTCCATTCTACTTTTGATTATGGGAGCCAGATCACGCTTTCGTATGCTTGATTTATGCAATTTTGTCGGCGATCGTTTGGTTAAGGTTTTTGATTGTACTGCACCTAGATAGATCCATTGCATAGTTGTCTTCTTCTTAGAGATCTGTCGCAATATAGACGGTTATGGAAGGAGGATGTCACTCTTGAATTTTATGTTCTTGAGAATCTAAGAATGGTATGCAGATTAAAGGATTGCGACGATAGAGGTGATAGGATGGTTTTAGCAGAAACGTGATGAGAGAGAACTCTGATTCAAGCTGGTTACTTGACCATGCCACTTCTTGTAATCAGTTCAATCAATCTCTATTTAATTCTCTATATTTTAATAATATGTTAGTGAACTGAATTTAATTTTGAATTGTTGATAACAGAACATGCCACTACTGAATGTGCACTTGAATGAGATACTGACCAAGCGCTTTTGAAAACAACAAACATAGTTGGGAAAAATACTAAGTATATGCATTTGCTACTGAATTTTATGCTCACATATCAGTGACATATGTTCAGAGAGAATTATCGCAAGGTATGCATCAGAAAAGAGGGTTTATTCAATAGGAGTCCACTTTTCCTAGTCATCTGTTTTTCACAGGCACAAACACACGCACACAAAATACTCCCTCACATTACCTTGGCACAAGAGCATATCTGCAACCATAAAGGCTAGGAGTACATTGCATTATGTAATGGTGATACTTGTTTTTGCAATTTGAAGAAGTCAATTACCCAACAAAGGCATTTCTAATTCCTGATATTCTCTTAATTGATTATAAACTGATTAGTTTGTTTTCTCTAGAAGAAATTATTTACCATCTAGACTTTGCTAAATCCAATTCAAGGTAGTATCTGTATCCCCCTTTTTATTATTGATCTAACATCTTGAAGTTAACATGATGAACAGGCTACAATTGGTATAGATTTTCTCTCAAAAACTATGTACCTTGAAGATCGAACAGTCAGACTACAACTTTGGTAGGTTTATTGCCTTCCCTACTTACAGTTGAATTTTATGAAAGTTATCTCCATGTATGGGAATAGTTGACACTTAATGTTAGATAATTTTTTTGCTTTGAATCCTAATTCTCTTTCTTGATATGGTGAATCGATTCAATTCTAATTTGGGCACAATTGGAACAAAATTGTACCTGGTTCAATTGAGAGTTAATAATAAAATTGACTCTGGCATTTAAGATTGATTGGCCATTGGCATTAAAAGGCAATTTTAATTTAGTCTCTGGAATTCTTAGCAGAGATGAATCATATCTGGGCATGTCTGAACTCACTAGAAAGATCGGTCAATATAATGTTGAAGTCCTTGAGGGCTTGCTACATGTATAATATGGAAAATCCCAGATGTCATGATACTTAACGTGTAGGACCGAATATAATATGCCTAAGTATTTTATGTTGGTGGGTGTTGATTTTGATACAAATCCATGAGCTGTCTATCAACCATATCAGCATATTTATTATGATATTGAAGAGCATTGATGGCTGCTACGACCATTTATTTATTAAAAAGTTGCAAACTCTGTCAGTGTCAAACTTTTTTAGAGTATTCTATTATGGGTGGCACCATTCAAATATCCAGTTGCTGTGATTCATGACGGTATCACTGCTCTGTGAGTCCTACAGGTCAAGATCGTACATGTAGGTATATATTCTTTTTATGGCCGAATGTTCTGAGAGTTCATGTAATGTTTGTCTAATAATTAGAAGCATGGATATTCGTTATCTTACCTGATATGTTTTCATGTTGTTTAGGTAAATTATATGAACACCAGTGAGCATTAACATAAACCTATTTGTCATATAAACTTGAGGTTGGAATTTGGAATTGTTGATGCCAAATCAGCTTGCTTCCTCTTGCTGGCATTGAAGCTGCTCTAACACCACCTGTTAGTGATGACATTACTGATAAATCATGATGGTAGATATCTTCATGTATCAACTCGAATCATCCTCTGCAGAATGGCACTCACCTAGAATTTGAATATCACCACACCATGAAACTACATGCAAAATCTTCATTTCCCATGGTATATCCTATAAATCGACCTTGTTTGTGAAAATAACCTCATCCAACACAAGAAGACGACAATAATATATGACATAATAAAGGAATAACATGAGTCATACCTAAGTCTACAATTTCTTAGAGACTCTAAATGTATATAATATTAGATCAAAATTACAGAGATACTTGGATACTTTGACAAGCTGTGCTCATACCATCTACAATAAAGCTCACACCTCTACTTTCCACTTTCAACTCCAATGGAAAAAAATACAGACAAAATATCACTTAACACTCCTAGATTCCAAGAACTTTCCTTGAGAATATAACTCTATATACAAGTTCCCTGGTCTCCAACATTTGTGGCACGTGTTAATGCGCTGTTCCAACTTTAAAGGCAAAATAAAATAAAATATAGTACCTAAAATCTAGGTCAAAGAATGTTTATACATGCTCATGGCAATTCGGGCGCTACATTGCACTTGGTCACACATAGAATAGGGCTCTAGGTCATGACTCGCCTCGCACTCTGTAGGTTGTCCGTGCTCTGTACAGGTGTCGTGCTCATTTCAACTGCATGGTTGTCCACTCAAGCCAGCAGCCAGAGAGAAATGTCAAGCAATTCTCAATAGGAAAGATTCTAAGTGGAAAGTTCCTTGAATGTGCTTGCATGGATCTATTATAATTGCATAATTTGTTCAGAATTAATAGTTCATGATTTTTTATATCTCAAAGTATTCTTTTATTTGAAGAGTAGCACTAGCTTTTATATCCAAAATGTTCTGTTTCAATGCTTTTCTGAATTCAATCACTTTTAGGGACACTGCTGGACAAGAGAGATTTAGGAGTCTCATTCCAAGTTATATTCGTGACTCATCAGTTGCAGTTATTGCTTTTGATGTTGCAAGTATGCTTCTTTGGTAAACCTTGTGTAGTATTTGACAGAAATAATAGTCCTTTGTTTTTTTGCTTGACTTTCTTCTGCTTGGTTAGGCACTTAATCAATGTTTTTTTTCCCGAAAAAAAAATTAAGTAAACTTTCAGTTTTATTTCCTGTATTGGATATAGTAAACTTATTAGCTACTTTGTATTTGATGTAGATCGTCAATCTTTCTTAAATACTTCAAAGTGGATTGAAGAGGTTCGAACAGAGAGGGGAAGTGATGTTATAATTGTTCTTGTTGGGAACAAAACTGACTTGGTCGACAAGAGGTGATTGATGTCCCTAAACTCTTATTTAATATAGTTTAGTTCGAAACTCTGCAATGCTTAGGAAACTCAATTACCAAAGAATAAGCAGTATGGATTTTGATGTTTTATTTATATCTTCACTTATCACCATATTCAATACTTTGAGTTTGTTTATATATTAGACTCGATCCCGTGAAATTGACCACGGACGAGAGCGTCCATTATGTTTATACATTAGAAGGGTGTTGTTCTTCAAGTGGCTAGTGATTTCAACATTGAGCTCTGCGAGAACTCAACACTCAGTATTACAAAATTGGTCATAGTGAGTCATCAAGAACATATCATCAATCAGTATAAATTCAGTTGCAGTTTACAATTTTGATCCAATGATACAAGTATTGATTGAGTTTTTAGGGATAAAAAAGAAATCCATCATGAGTACTCAAACCCTTTGTAGAGATCACTACTCTTTACAGGAAAAGATCTTTCACTTAGCTGCTTTGTGATCATCGCATGCCAACTTCTTTTCCCAAGTTTTTGCTTGAGGCTGAGCTAGCATTATTCTTTTTCTTTTTATTTAACAGGCAAGTCTCAATAGAAGAAGGAGAAGGTAAAGCACAAGAGCTCGGTGTCATGTTCATTGAAACAAGTGCAAAAGCTGGCTTCAATATTAAGGTAGCTATCATGCTTCAAACTCACTCCATGTTTATCCACTACAAATTACCAATGCATTTATATGCTCGACCACATCTGAAACAGACAAATACATGGACTGTAAACATCTCGAGCCGCACCAATTACGTTGTCATGAAGAACCTTAAACATATGATGTGTACTTGATAAATGGTTTCCTCTTTACATGTCTAGTATACTGAGGCCCCGACAAAGTGCGTATATAGTCACATCCTAATTTAATCACACAAGGGCTCCTAAGGGGAATTAGCTAATGCATACAATTTATACCAATGTAATTTACCTGGGCATGCATATTGCAGTGGCCTAATAAGTTAATAGATCATTCTTCCATCAAAACCATCTATTTACTATTTATTGATCTAAAAGAGAAAAATATAACACCGGATTTCAGATTTTACACAGATTTTGTGGTTAAGAACTAACTGCTTCCTCAATCTCTTCAGGCTCTCTTTCGTAAGATTGCTGCTGCCTTGCCAGGGATGGAAAACCTCTCATCGGAAAAGCAGGACGACATGGTCGACGTTAACCTGAAGGGAACAAATGCACACTCGTATCAGTCGCAGTCACAATCTGGAGGTTGTGCCTGTTAATCTCATCCTTCTCAGTTTTGTGTTGTACCTACTGCATATTAGCCAACTGAAGAAGCCAGCCATGGTTCTTGAGATGAGGGCCCTTTTCCTCTCAACAAGGTCAGATTATTTTTGGTTGTAGAGATCGATTATGCATTTTATTTAATTTTAAAATTGGATTGTTCAGTGGAACAAAACTAAGGTTAGTACTTCGTTTTCGTTTAAAATTATCAAAAGATGTGGCTGCTTTTATTACCTTAACGTGTGCTTATTTTTCCTCATCGTACAATAAATATGAATGCCGCATACAAAATATATATTTTTTTAATTTAACTAAAAACTTTATATTTATCTAATATTTCTTCAAAAATGTATAAATTCTAATTTTATAGATTTTGTAAAATTTTAGAACATCAAAAGTTAGATTTTGTACTGATCGGTTATGGTTTTGTAAAAAAATTTGTATTGAAAATTTTGAATTTCATATTATGTCTTTTACTATTTTGAGTTCAAATTTTGATTTAATTTTTTTTTATTATAAATAGATAGCATACAATAAGAATAGGAGTCTCTTTTTAAAGATTTTTTTTTAAAAAAATAATATGTTCCATAAAAGAATTTCAATAAAATGCTCAATAATAAACACATAAAATGATGAGACCCATAAAAAATAAATAGTGGACCATAAATTTATATGCTTATCTTTGAACATTTCATTAAAATTTTTTCTTGAACGTATCATAACTCTTTTTAAAAATACTTCTTTGATATAATATCAAATTTAAAGTATCTTTTTAGTAGTTGATATAATATCTTTTTTAGTAGTTTATTATTTCACAACTAAGACTAAGTAAGGCAAATGGGAATCTTAATTAAAGTTGATAGATTCTAAATTTATTAAAAAATAAAAAAACGTGGAATGATAAAATATTTTGTCTGATTTTCAAAATGGATAAAATATCAAAATTAAATACTTAATTTTTTTTAATCATTTTAATATTGTTTTATCATCACTCACTCCCAATGCACTGTCGAAGTCAACAAAATGTTAAATTATGGGAGTCAAATTAGCAAAATAAAATTACTATTTTTCATCCGGCGAAGGCGGCTGCAATACAACGCTCCGCTCTTCTCTATATAACGCAAGTCCCCGTTCAAACCAATCCAGATCACTCTTAGCCACAGAAAAAGAACACCAAGAAGAAGAAGACGACGACGACAAACAGGGAGAAGGAATCCCAAATTACCGATCGACGGCGAGCTTAGCAGCTTTACATGGCTGGTATTCCTTCCCCACTTTTCTCTTTCTTTTCCCCTTTCGTCGTTTTGATTCCTTCCTGACCTTTTTGAATGTTTCGCAACATGCTCTGCGATGTGCTTTGTATTTTTCTTCCGAACGACACTATTTTTGTTTGCTGAGATTGTGGAGTTGTTGTTTCTTTTTCCCTTTCCTTTAATCGCCAATAAAATTTGTTCTTCTTTTGCTCCAGGGAAAAGCTACCTCTTTCGATTTTTTCAATGTGACAAGATTTTTCTAGTTTTTTTTTCCTTTTTTTTTGGGGTGGGTAGGTGGGACAAATTTCCGATCTGACTTTTAAAGATGTACTTTGTAGAGTTCGATTAGGAGCCGGAGGATGTTGTTTGGTAGATTCACTGTGCTAAACTAGAAGATAAAAAAAAAGAGATGATTGATTAGTGTCATACCCTGTCTCATAGTCATCGAGTCATAGAGGAGGGCTAACTATGAGTGAAAGCTTCATTCTTTGAACAAACTACTGTGCAATAATGATCAAATTTAGCAAAAGATAGGGCACAGAAAGGTTGTGAATTCCTTGTTATTATCATCAATAAAGCTGTGTAAATCCCAATTATTTATTGTTGGCTACATGGATCTTATCCTTCCATGTTCTTAGGGTTAGCCAATTTTGATGCTAATTGTCAAAAGCCCTCATTTCTTTCCAACCTGAATCGAGTTTTTTTTTTTCAGAATCGTTCCACTTTTCTTTTTAACCAAAAGAACATCCTACTTTATCTTTTTAATAGAAAAGGGCGTCCTTATCACCATCAGTGTGTATATTTACCTTCTTACTTTTCTCGCTTAAATTTCCCGTCTCAATTTGAATAGGTTAGACCCACTGTAGCAGTTAAAGTTTTGTAACGGCTTCCTATATTACAGCAGCTACAATTTCTATGAAACATACTTAACATGTTAAAATATTTATATTGTAGGAGCTATATATTATAGCAGTTATAATTATTGAGAAAATTTAGATGAGAGACAATAATGAGAAGGGCATAAGTGTTAATGTACAAGGTTGAATAATGGGGACATCTTTTTGATTAAAAAGGATGATGCCTATTTGATGATTTAGAGGAAAAAAAAAGGATGATGCCTTTTTTTTTGCAAATTATTAGCCACAACTGAGAAAAGTAGAACAATCATCATCATGAAGCATTAAAGTGTCCATATTCCTAATTTGAATCGAAGCTATCTTGATGAATTATTTGATTCTTCCAGTAGATCAAGCACTGTCAGTGTCACGAACTACTACAACAACATCAACGATCAAAAAAAGATGGCAACGGTGGCTCTTGGTGTTCCTCAATATCTTCTTCCTCCTCACCGGCCAAACGGTCGCGACCCTTCTCGGAAGATTCTACTACAACCAAGGAGGCAACAGCAAATGGATGGCCACACTCGTCCAAAGCGCAGGCTTCCCTATTCTCTTCATCCCTCTTCTCCTTTTCCCCTCAAACCGACAACCTCCTTCGCCAGCTGCAGCAGCCACACCTCCTGCTCTTCGCCTGAAGATTGCCTTAATATACCTCGGTCTGGGCATCATCATCGGCGTCGATAACTTGATGTATTCCTACGGTCTTTTATATGTTCCGGTCTCGACTTACTCTCTGATTTGTGCCACTCAACTGGCATTCAATGCCGTCTTTTCCTACTATCTGAATTCCCAGAAGTTCACTTCTTGCATACTGAACTCTGTCGTCCTCTTGACACTCTCCGCTGCCATACTCGGCTTCAATGAAGCCGCCGAAACCTCCGGAGGCGTTCCGAAGGGGAAGTACGTGCTCGGGTTCATGCTGACATTAGGAGCGTCAGCTACGTACTCGCTCATCCTCTCCCTGATGCAGCTCTCGTTTCAGAAGGTGATCCGAAAGGAGACTTTCACAGTCGTGTTGGAGATGCAGATCTACACCTCTCTCGTGGCGAACTGCGTCGCGGTCGTGGGCTTGTTCGCGAGCGGGGAGTGGAAGGGCTTGAAGGGCGAGATGGAGGGGTTCGAGAAGGGGAAGGTGTCCTACGTGATGACTCTGGTTTGGACTGCCCTCTCGTGGCAGTTGGCGTCGGTCGGCATCGTGGGGCTAATCTTCGTGGTGTCTTCTCTCTTCTCCAACGTGATCAGCACCCTCGCGCTGCCAGTTGTGCCGGTGTTTGCTGTGATCTTCTTTCGTGAGAAGATGGACGGGATCAAGGTTGTGGCGATGCTGCTTGCCATTTGGGGTTTTGCTTCTTACATGTATCAGGATTACCTAGATTACCGCAGAGCTAAGAAAGCTTCGGAGCATGTTGAGCGTCTCTCTGATCACGGCGGCGGCGGCGGCGCCTGAAGTTCATGACCATTTTCGGATCACTGTATTGTATGAATAAGTGAAGATTTTCCTTCTAGAATATAATTAAGAAGCAGTGTATTACAAAGCGAGGTGATGATGCATGGGCCGGAGCAGCAACAAGTGGCATAGTAAGCGATATGAGCGAGGCGAGGGATTTAAAGCTAAATCTGAAATCCCTGCAGTGTTATTTGAACATGTTTTTTATTTTACAGGCTTGAATTCAAAGACACGGTAACAAAATTCAAATAGTTTAAATTTCACTGGTTTATGTCCCAATGGTTTATGTAAGGTCATGTCGTTACAATGAACATATTTAGAGAAGGTTGAATATTTCATAGCTGACAAATTAAATATGTTTTAAGTTGAGGACATCGTCAGCTGCCAACAGAACAAAGGAAGCAGTGAGAGGTTAAAATTTTTGACCTTGGGTTTTCTTAGATAAAAGGTACCAAACTAGTTTTTACCTGACAATAAATCATACGTCCGAGAAAGGAGGAACAAGAATTGCAAGATCCACCCATTTCTAAAGAACTCTTTTATAAAATTAGTTAGATTAGCTAGTGTGATCTTGTTGGATCGAATTGCACGTGAGGAGGAGGAGGTGAATCACATGATTTTGAAAACTTATTTCTTTTTAAAATTTAAAAGACAAGTGCCCAACGGAAAATTAAGAAGAAAAAGAACACAAGAAAATATGGTCGGTTTTATTTAGTTCGGAATCTTCGGCGACTCTTACTCCAAGATCCAGGTCCCACGGACTTATCGATGAGTAATCCACTAAAATACCTTTTCCAATACCTCCGGAAGAAGGAATCGAGTACAAAGAATGTAGACGAAGTGTAACACGCTACACTTCCCTTTTTCAGTAATTAAGTATAAAAAAAAATTATTACCAACACATAGGGATCAATGTGAGAGCATTCTTATGTCGGTGTCAGTCTGCCAGTCGTGATCGAAAGTCCTCGGAGCAGTCATCGGGCGTAGCAGTTTTGCAGCAGAGTCATAGCAGGAAGTCGGAGCAGTTAGAACATCAAATGGACGCATAGTAGCTTGTATATCAGTTGTTGTTAGAAGCTTGGTCGAGTCTGCCTTATATAGGGCATGGAGGGCACCTTCCATAGGCGTTGAAGGCACCTCTAATGGGTTAAATTTGATCCCGAAGTTTGCTGAAGCTTATCGCTGAATCTGTCAATTTTTATCCTCTTCAAGCCATTGAAGGCGTCTTCCATGAACAGTGCAAATGCGTCTTCTAATAGTTAAAGGCGCCTTCAGGTACTGTTCATCTGAAGGCTTTTTGCTCATTTTACCCTACAAGTTATGTTAGTTCAAACCTAAAACATCTAACCCACAAAACAAAGTTAGTACAGTGAAAATAAGAAGTAGTAATTAGCTCATGTCCTTCTAGGACCAGGAACTAGTCAAACTCTTAGATTAGGGATCCAAAATGGACCTAATCTGGGCCGACACCTACTGTCCCTCAACCGGGATGCATCCTCACAAAGTCACTCTCCTCCATTGACTTACCTTTACTTGCCAACTTGTAGTCAGTTGACTAGTCTTCTGACCCACCAGGTTTTCATGCCAATTGTTTGGTCTGTAGACCCAACTAGACTTCTGTCGGTTGTCCGGTCCCGCGGATCAACCAGACTTCTTGCTAGATATCTGGTCGGCTCATTGACCTATCTGGACTTCACACTAGCTATTCAGTCCCGCGGACTAGCTGGATTTTAGCCTAGTGTCTGGTCCTTTGGACTCGTCAATTCCTGTATAGTCGGTAAAGCAATTAGATCACAAAACACCTAACTTAACATACTTGTCATTAATCAAAACCTGAGTTAGACTGTTAGTGCAAACTGCATTAACAATCTCCTCCTTTTTGGTGTAATGACAACTTGGGTTAAATTAGGAAAAATATATGATAAATACACAAAATTATTCTAAGAGAAGCAATACACAAAAAATGAGATAGTTAGTTTCGTTCTCTTTATTATTTTTGGAGTTAAGTTATTCTGATTTTCGTTTGTTTTTTAACTTACCTCTAACTCTCCCCCTTTGACATTCATAAAAAAAACATGAGTAGATAACAGAAAAATATGTGATAAGTAATCAGTGAGAATAATAAAATTTTTCAACAAAAGAAATTTTCAAGATTATTGGGGAAAGGAGTTGAAAGAGTTTTATAAACCTTAAAAAACTTTCATCAAAATACTTGTATTTTATAAAAAATATCAGAATTTTGTGGAAGGAAAGTTTAGAATTTGTATACTGCATTTTGAAAGATAACTTTTATAAAACTAACTATAAAGTTTAAAGTTTAAATTATTTTGCAGAAACTTTTAAGGTAATTGTCAAAAATAGCATAATAGCGGTTTTGAAAAGTACTTTAGTATTCAAAAAAATTGAAATGAGTTTTGAAGATTTTTTTAATAAGGAATTTTAAAGTATCTTAAACAAGAATTTGAAAACATTTACATAATCTCTTCAAGATATTTTAATATAAATTGTATTATATTTCTCAACCTACTTGCAAAATGTAGTCAACATGATCTGAAACGTAATTTTTTAAAAATATTTTTGAAAAGTTTGAGTGTGTTTTCAAAAATATGTTTCAAAGTATATATAAAGTAGTTTTCAATGACACTTTGTATTTAAAATTATTTTAAAAATCATTTTAAATATCCTCCTCCTGAATCTTATATTAAAACTAATCTAAACACCTAGAAAGTGTCATTCCATATGGAACTAGTAGTTACTAACTAATCAGAATATAACGGTGTTCATTTGGTTAGTCAAGTTAAGTATATGCATCCAGTTAGTATTTAACTAAGATGAATTACTTAACTTGATCATTGTAATTTGGTATTTCTCGCCCAGACTTCTGTTGATGCACAAATATAAGTATCTTAAGTCTAGGTAAAGGGCCTACACATCTCATGCCGTTCTAAGTTTTGGAATACACAATCAAGGGAGTCCTAGTGTGTTTATGAGATGCTCAAGTCCTAGATCTATAGGAACATGCTTTCTATGGATATGATCTAGACTAAGGCTAAAATCAATTTTGAAAGTCTAAGGAAATGGGAATTTTAAGAAAATAAAATATTTTTCCTAGAATTTACAAATTGGTTGGAAAATGTTTGGAAAGCAGAACACCTAATCTATGAAGTACATTCCTAGTTGTCATCGTAAGTTGCTAAATTCACTTTAAGAGATTGGCTTGGTGAAGATGTTAGCTAAGTTGGACTTAGATTCAATATAATTGAGTTCAATATCTCTTTTAGCGACATGATCTCTTATAAAGTGGTGTTTTATTTCAATGTGTTTAGTTCTTGAATAATGCACTAAATTTTTTGTAAAGTTGATTGAACAAATATTATCAATTAACACTTTTATGTGTTTAAAATTTAGATTGTAGTCTTTTAAGGTGTGCATCATCCATAATAGTTGTGCAACGCATTCTCCTATTGCAATATACTCTGCCTCAGTAGTAGATAAAGCAACATAATGCTGCTTTCTACTAACCAGCTGACAATTGATGATCAAAGTAGTTGACAACCACTACTTGTAATTTTTCGATCGAGTTTATAGCCAACATAATCAGAGTCAGAGTATCTAAGAGTTTAAAATTGCCTATTCAAGGGTACCACATTCCTACGTTAGACGTACCTTTTAAGTATCTAAAAATTCTTTTAACACTAGCCAAGTGTGATTCCTTGGCACAAGTCTGGTACCTGGTACACATATTAACTGCAAATAAGATATCTGGTCGATTTGCAGTTAGGTACAGTAGACTTCCTATGACACTTCTATAATATTTGAGGTTTATAGGTTTTCCACTTGGGTCACTATCTAGGGTTGTATTGGTAGCCATTGGAGTTTTAATATTTTTTGAGTTTTCCATTCCAAATTTCTTAAGTAATTCAAGTGTATACTTTTGTTGATAAACATAGTTACTTTCATTTGTTTGTTTGATTTGTAGACCTAGGAAGAATATTAGTTGTCCTACTAGACTCATTTCAAACTCCTGTTCCATTAGTGTTATGAATTCTTATAATAGTTTTAAGTTAGTTGATCTAAATATTATATCGTCCACATAGACTTGAGCTATAAATTGATTTTGATTAATTGATTTTACAAAAAGGGTTGAGTTTATTTGACCTTGTTTGAAGGTTTTTGAGATTAAGTACGTGGTTAGCCTTTCATACCAAGCTCTAGGGGTCTGTTTTAAGCCATACAAGGCATTTTTTTAATTTAAACACATGATTGGGGTATTCTAAGTTTTCAAACCTAGGGAGTTGACCTACAAACACCTCTTCCTTAATCAATCCATTTAGAAAGGCTGACTTAGCATCCATTTGATAAAATTTGAATCCCATATGAGTTGCATAACTCAGTAACATTCTAATTGATTTGAGTCTAGCAACTGATACATAGGTTTCATCGTAGTCAAGTCCCTCAACTTGGCTGAATCCTTTTGCTATTAATCTGGCCTTGTTTCTAACAACTTTCCCTTTTTCGTTTAGTTTGTTTCTAAAGACCCATTTTGTTTCGAATATCCTTTTATTTTCTAGTAATGGAACTAAATCTCATACTTCATTTCTTTCAAATTGGGCTAGTTTCTCTTGCATGGCTAAAATCCAATCTGGATTACTTAATGATTCTTCTATTATTTTGGGTTTAATGTTAAAGATTAAAGCTATTTGACTTAAGTTTCTAAGAGCTGATCTAGTTTTGACTCTTAGGTCTGGGCCACCAATTACTTGATCAAGTGGATGGTTTAGGTTAACCCTTATGGTTCTAGTTTGTTGTTCTTGAGGTTGATGTTCTTCTTCGTCACTTGCTCCCCCTAGATTAGTGTTACCTAAAACAAAGTCAATTGGTTGAATATGAGTTTGTTCTAGATTTAGATTGGATTCATCAAATTTTACATTTATGGTTTCTTCGATTCTTAGTGTATTCTTGTTATATACTCTGTACCCCCTACTGCTTAATGAGTAACCCACAAAAATTCTATTTTCTACTTTTGAGGTAAATTATCATGAGTGTTCTCTTGTATTTAATATATAAATTGGACATCTGAATACTTTAAAATATTTAATATTAGGTTGTCTATTATAATAGAGTTCAAATGAGGCCTTATTATAAGTTTTATTTATTGTGTTTCTATTTTGTACATAGCAAGCAATGCTAACAACTTCTGCCCAAAACTATTTTGGAAGTTTATACTCATTTAGCATTGTCCTGGAGGCTTCAAGTAGGGTTCGATTCTTTCTTTCTACTACTCCATTTTGTTGGGGTGTTTTAGGACATGAAAATTCATGATGATAACCATTTTCAAGGCAAAATAGATTAAAGTTGTGATTCTGAAACTCACCTCCATTATCACTTCTGATTCTTTTGATTTTTTTCATTTTTAGTTTGTTTGTAGAATTTACTGAATACATTAAACATTTTATCTTTATTTTTTAAAGAATTTTACCTAGGTAAATCTTGAGTAATCATCTATTATTACTAGGCAATAGAGACTCCCATTTATGGATTTAATTTCACGGGAGTCAAATAGGTCCAAGTGCAATAATTCTAGTATTGAATTGGTTTGATTTTGATTAGTTGATTTGTGGGTTGATTTGGTTTACTTTCCTTGTTAACAAGCATTACAAATTGTTGAATCTAAGTTGAGTAATTTTGGTAAGTCTCTAACTAAACCATTTAATTTTGTTAAGTTTCTAAAGTTTGTGTGGGGCATTCTTCTATGCTATAACCATGTTTCTTCTTTTTGTGTCAAGTAATACTTAAATGAAGAGATAGTTAGGTTGATTACATAGATGTTGTCCTTCCTGAATCCTTTTAGGTTTATATTAGAGTTATCTAAGTGCTTGATTAAGAATTCAGAAGATAAGAACCTAACCTTATATCTAGAATCACACAGTTGACTGATGCTAAGTAGATTATATTTGAAGTTATCAACCAATAACACTTTTTTTAACAAAAAGTCAGTTTTGAGTTCGATATCACCTATCCCAATTACCTTGAGTTTGTCGTTGTTTTTGTTCCTAAGCTTTTGTATGTTAGTTGAGTGAACTTGGTGTAATCTCCAGTCATGTGTTTAGAACAACTCCAATATCCACTTGGTTTCCTAAAAAAGGTAGGAGTCACTTATTAACTAAATCGAGGATTAAGTTTGTTTTAATTTTAACTTGAATTTGAGTTTAATTTAATTTAATTTAATTTTAAGTTAATTTGATTTAATTTTAAGTTAATTTGATTTAATTTTAATTCAATTTTATTTAATTTTAATTCAATTTTATTTAATTTTAATTTAATTTAATTTAATTTAATTTTAAGTTAATTTTATTTAATTTTAACTCAATTTTATTTAATTTTAATTTGATTTAATTTAATTTTAAGTTAATTTGATTTAATTTTAATTCAGTTTAATTTTAATTTAATTTAATTTATGATCCTTAGTCATCTCACCTGATATATGTTTTCAGTCAGGGTATCATATAATTTTGTGAGATGAGTTTAGATGGAATTTTTAGGGTTGAGTTAAACTTTATGTTAGATTCAAGTTTAGCTTTGAGTTCAATAAATAGACATTCTTCTGATAAACTTCTGGGTTATGGTGAGTCACTTGGACATCATTAGAATAACCATGCCTTCAAGGTTTTCAAAATAGTCTTATCCACTGAACTTAGTACAAAATTTTGATCTAACTAGTTAGGATTCGTAAGGGGTAGCTTCAGTTATTTCTACTAAGACAAATGCACCAGGTCAAAGCCATATCTTCCTAGACATGCATAGACAGAGTTTCCTTAACCTACTATCATCCAAAACTTTACCAGTACTGTTGATCAAGTTAAACTTTTTGTCCCTTTTGACTAATGCTAATTACCCAGCCGAGTAAACTATTATTTTGGAGGTGTCAGCTAATTTGGAGCCTCCCCATGAATTATTTGGCTAGGTTTAAGTTTTGGATTTGTGTGGATTACTTTTATAATTATAATAGACTTAATGGTAATTTGAGTTAGTTTTGTAGTTTATTTGATTTAAGTTTATTTGAATTTGCATTGTTTGATTCTATCTTATTTTTTAGTTTGGAATTTAGTTTTGAAAGTTTATTTTGATTTGGTTTAGAATTATTAGATTTAAGTGGATTAGATTTTAAATAATGAATTTTATTTTTAGGTATATAAAAATGATTGAGTCCTTGCGTGGTTAAGCACGCTTTCGGAACCCAGGTTTTAGTTAGTTTCTTATTTTGACTTATTAGTGATACAAACATTTTGTTAGTCGAGCTGAACTTGTATTCGAGTCCGAATTTATTGTATACAGTTCTTTGTAATCCAAGTATCATGTCAAGGTACTTGGATCTAGTTGTTCAACTACTTTACCTTTCAATCTGGAATTATTTTTTTCAAGATTTGCAACTTGAATTGAGATTTCAGCTTGACTTGGCTCAGTTGTTGAATCTGAATTTAGTTGATTATTAAGTATTTTATTTTCTTTGATTAGTTTATGTTGGATCAAAAAGCACTAGAGGGGGGGTGAATAGTGCTCGTGGCTTTCACTCGTTTCGGATTCGTAAAAACAACGAGTAACACAGCGGAAATAAGAAACAAACACAGAAGACCCAAGTGGTTTTACTTGGTTCAGAGCCTTGGGCGACTCCTACTCCAAGGCCCACGCTCGTTGAGCGTTTACTTTGGGCAATCACTAAAATATCATGAATGAGTACAAGTAGGAATAAGTACAACTGAAATTGAAACAATACCAACAACAGAGTAATAGTAAATGAAGCTTCGGGTCGTAGGGACTGTAACAACACTTTAGCGTCGACTCTTGAGCAGCAGATTAGTGAGAGATAGCTTCTGAATTGATGATTGAAAGGTGCTGCTCGAACCCCCTTTTATAACCTACTGGAGGCGCCTCCAACACCATCCAAGGCGCCTCCAAGCCTCCCGAGTCAGCCGCGTGGATCAACATCGAACTGGTCGCACCTCATCCACTTGAAGGCGCCTCCAAGTCACTCCAAGGCGCCTCCATATTCTGGTCCGAGGTGCCTCCAGCTACGTCCAAGGCGCCACCAGCCCTCCTTCGCAGCCAGCTCCTGCTTTGCACCCGAGGCGCCTCTAAGCTCCATGGAGGCGCTTCGGACACTGTTCATCCGAGGCTTACCTTGCTCATTTGTCCTTGCAAAGCATGTTAGTTCACCCAACATACACATACTCTGCAAGACAAAGTTAGCACGCATAAAATATGACAAATTAAGTGATTTGACAGTCATCGGACTGTCCAGGTCTGACTTCGGATTTCCGACCGAAAACCCTAGGTCGACCCGACGCCTACTGTTCCCTCTGCGGGGAACGCGCCCTCACCTACTCCTTTCAGGAGATTTACCTGATGTCAGTCCGGTCCTCCAGACCGACTGGACTTTGCGCCTAGGGTTACCACCCCCTAGGACCTAGGGTTACCGCTCCCTAGGGTTTTTCTCCACCTAGGGTTACCGCCTCCTAGGACCTAAGGTTGCCGCCCTTTAGGGTTTTTTTCCACCTAGGGTTACCACCCCCTAAGACCTAAGGTTACCCCCCCTTAGGATTTCTCCTCCACCTAGGGTTACCACCCCCTAGGACCTAGGGTTACCACCCCCTAGGATTTTTCCTCAACCTAGGATTACCACCCCCTATGACCTAAGGTTACCGCCCCTTAGGATTTTCTACTTGCCTAACCGCAGTTAGGACTTTCCTGCACACTTGTTTAAGCTCATTAGATAACAAAACAACTTAACTTGAACCCTTTGACATAATCAAAACACCGGTTCGATCGTCGGATGCTTCCCGCACCAACAATCTCCCCCTTTTTGATTATGGCAACACGATTCAAAGTTAAGTAAAAATATGGCAAAATTTAAATATGAAATTATTAAGAAATTTAAACATGAGAAAATTTTTGTAAAACTTATGCTCCTCTTTATGTTTAAATTCTTAATTCTTAATTTTCTTTAACTTTGACTTTTCTCTCCCCCTTTGACATAAATCAAAAAGAATATCAGGAAGAGAAAAGAATAATTAGTTTAAACTCTCCCTGAAGAGTAGCACTTTATCTAATGTCTTAGTGTTTCAAAAAGAATTGTTTTACTTAAATTAGGAAATGCCTTGGAAAATATTTAGTGTTTTCACCAAAAACTTAGCAAAATTTAGCATTTGAAAATAATTGCTTTGGTAAGCAATTAGCTATATTTGAAAAGCCTTTTAAAAGATTTTGACAAACCCTTAAAAGTATTGATAAATACTTAACTTCTTAAAAGGATTTTCTTTTAGTTTGAGTACTTAAAAAACATTTATACTTTCATCAGAGACTTAGCTAAATTTTGAAAATAAATGTCTTGTCAAGTACTTAGCTTTCAAAACTTAACTTAAAAATACTTTGATAAATTTAGTACTTAGCTTTAAAATATGATGAAAACAAATTTTAATAAACTTAAGGTTTGAATCTTTATTTTTCACAACTTAGCTAAAATTTTGCTTTGAAAATACTTTTATCAAAAGACTTAGCTAAATTTTTTTTTTTAACTTTGAAAAAGTTCTGCTTAAATACTTAACTTCAAAAGGATTTTCATAAAAGCTTATCTTAAGTACTTAGCTTTGAGAGACAGTTTCTTGCAAGAAAAACTTAGTTTTGAAAAATGATTAACTAAAAATCCAAGCGTTTAAAAATAATGTTAATTCAATATTAAGCTTAATATCATATCTATTTTAAAGCTGAGTTAAAACATAATTTTTAATTTTAAGTCAAGTCAAAAATAATTTTTATTTTAAAGAAAAACTAACTTGATAGAAAAAAAAATCCACTCCCCCTTAATTAATGCCTTAATAAAATCTTAGGGTCCTATAGTCCAAGCATGTATTTCAAAAGAATAAAGTTTATTGTATTCCTAATTTTCCATCTCACTCATTCTAGATTATCAAGTATGTTCAGCTTATGAGTGAGTGTGAGATGGAGTTGCCTTTATTTTAAAAAATATTGATATTTAAAATAAGTTTTAGTTTGATTTTCAAATGAGTAAACATTTATAATTTTGATGGATATATTAAAAATTAATACCTTGATTGAAATTAATTAGCCTTTAAAAATTAATTATGATTTGAACTTAATAATTAAAGAATTAAATAATATTTTTGAAATGATATAGAATTAAATAAGATTTATGATTTTAAAATTAATTATAGAATTAAAAAGATTTAAAATAATTTAAAATTATTTTCAAATAATTTTTAAATGGTTTTCAAATAATTTTCAAAAAGATTTTTAAATAATTTTTGAAATAAATTTTGAAATGATTTTCAAATGGATCACCATAGCCCAGATATTTTTAAAATATTTTTTAAAGGATTTTTTAAAATAATTTTTAAAAGATTTTAAAAGATTTTTTAAAGGATTTTTAAAATAATTTTTAAACGATTTTTAAAAGAATTTTAAAAGATTTTTCAAAAGATTTTTAAAAGATTTTTTAAAAATCAATTTCTGAAAAGATTTTTAAAAGAATTTTAAAATATTTTTAAAAGATTTTTTAAAGGATTTTAAAAATATTTTTAAAATAATTTTTTAAAAGATTTTTAAAAGAATTTTAAAATGATTTTTAAAAATATTTTTAAAAGAATTTTAAAATGATTTTTTAAATAATTTTAAAAGAATTTTAAAAGATTATTAATTAATTATTTAATTTAATTTGATTTAATTTTAATCCTTACTCATCTCACCTGATCTAAATTTCAAATCAGGGAATCCTATAATTTTGTGAGATGAGTTAAGTTCAATTATAGGATTTGGGTTAACTTTGTGTTAGATTCAGGTTTAGCTTTAGGCTTAACAAATAGACATTTTTCGGATAAACTTCTGAGCTATGGTGAGTCACATGGACATCATTAAAGTAACCATGTCTTCGAGGTTTTCCAAATAGTCCTATCCACTGAACTTAATACAAAACCTTGGTCTAACTAGTTAGATTCCATAAAGGGTAGCTTCGGTTAGTTTCACTTAGCCAAATGCATCAGGTCGAAACCATATCTTCCTAGACATGCATAGGCTAAGCTTCCCTAACGTACTATCATTCAAAATTTTACCAGTACCATAGATCAAGTTAAACTTGTTCCCTTTTCTAATTAGTTCTAATTACCCTGCCGGGTAGCTTGGTTTGGGTTACCCTGTCGGGTAAATTATTTTTTGAGGTGTCAGCTATTCTGAAGCCTCCTCCTATATTATTGATTTACCTTTTAGGATTTGTGTATACTTTAACTTAATTTATAAATTCGATTTAAGTTTTATTTAAATTAAGTTTAGTAAATAAAAGGTACTTGATTATAGCTTGGTTTGTAGTGTTTAAGTTTTACTTTATACTTATAACCCAAGTCTAGATTTCGTGATTTGACTAAATTATTAACAATCTTCTCTAATTTATCAATTTTATCTTTTAAAATATTATTTTATATTTCTAATTTTCTAAGAGTTAATTTCTTATTTTTATTTGAATTAATTTTATTCATTACATTATTAGCATGCATATCTAATTTTGAAGTAAAATCTATACTAGAGCAAGCAGGATTAGTTAAGCTAGTGCAATCATGTGTTCAAAAACTGGATTTTCATATAACGTAAATGTACTAACCTTGATTTCTCCCTCTGGATTTTTGGATCTTCTTTCTGGGCATTGTCTTTTGCAGTGACCCATTTGGAGCATTTAATGTGTTTCTTCCCTCTCCTGATCATTTTCTCCTTCTCCTCCAATTGTGCTGGTCGAGTTTTACGAGTGGGGCATTCGTTTCTATAGTGCCCTCTCTCCCTACACTTAAAACAGGTTATAAGAGATTTACAATTTGAATTTACAATTTTACCTTTTAGATCCGTGATAGGATCCTCCCCCTTGACTGTTGTCATTTCAAATTCTGACTCAGATTCAGATATCTCGTCTTTGGCCATTAGTACTATGAAATCGGTTTGCTCTAATTCTTCTGAGTTTGGTTCGGAGGTTGACTCTGGGGATTCAAATTCAGATTCGGACTCAGGTTCTATTCGATCTTTTGACTCTGAAGAGATCTCATAAAGCTTGAGCACTTTCTTCCAAAGCTCCTTAGCATTGTTGAACTTTCCAACTCGATCAAGATCTGAATTTGTTAGTCCGCATAGGAGAATCCATGTTGCTTTTGCATTTGCCTCGAATGTTCTTATTGTTTGTGCATCCCACTTGTCACAGGTGATGGGTACACCTTCTTCGGTGGGGAGAATAAATCCAATATGGACTATGGTCAATATTTCTGCTTCAGTCTTCAATTGGTGCTCCATCTGGTCTTTCCAGTATCTAAAATTTTCGCCGGACAAAAGTGGTAGGCATGTGGAGCTGTACCCATCTTCGTAGGCCATTAAGAAGGAATCTCGCAAAATAAACACAATAAAAATTGTTCCAAGACTTGGTCTTGGATCAGTAGTGCGGGAAAGGATAGAAATAGAAATTCATGAATTTCGAGAAAATAATAAAATATTATTAAAAAAATATTATTTTAAATTTTGCCAAATTCGATATTTTATCAATATTAATAAACTGTGAAGGGATGAAAATGAATTTTTTGAAAATAATTTTGGAGGGAAAAAATGAAAGGCGTAAGGTTTTATTTTTACCCTATATGAACGAGAAAGCGACGAAAAAAAAAATGCTCGAACGGTAGTTGTACCAATTCAGAGCAACCCCACTCTGATACCAATTGTTGGATCGAAAAGCGCTAGAGGGGGGGTGAATAGCGCTCGTGGCTTTCACTCATTTCAGATTCGTAAAAACAACGAGTAACGCAGCGGAAATAAGAAACAAACACAGAAGACCCAAGTGGTTTTACTTGGTTCGGAGCCTTGGGCAACTCCTACTCCAAGGCCCACGCTCATTGAGCGTTTACTTTGGGCAATCACTAAAATATCGTGAATGAGTACAAGTAGGAATAAGTACAACTAAAATTGAAACAATACCGATAACAGAGTAATAGTAAATGAAGTTTCGGGTCGTCGGGGACTGCAACAACACTTTAGCGTCGACTCTTGAGCAGCAGATTAGTGAGAGATGGCTTCTGAATTGATGATTGAAAGGTGCTGCTTGAACCCCCTTTTATAACCTGCTGGAGGCGCCTCCAACACCATCCAAGGCGCCTCCAAGCCTCCCGAGTCAGCCGCGTGGATCAACATCGAACTGGTCGCACCTCATCCACTTGAAGGCGCCTCCAAGCCACTCCAAGGCGCCTCCATGGTCTGGTCCGAGGCGCCTCCAACTACGTCCAAGGCGCCTCCAGCCCTCCTTCGCAGCCAGCTTCTGCTTTGCACCCGAGGCACCTCCAAGCTCCATGGAGGCGCCTCGGACACTGTTCATCCGAGGCTTACCTTGCTCATTTGTCCCTGCAAAGCATGTTAGTTCACCCAACATACACATACCTTGCAAGACAAAGTTAGCACACATAAAATATGACAAATTAAGTGATTTGACAGTCATCGGACTGTCCAGGTCTGACTTCAGATTTCTGACCGAAAACCCTAGGTCGACCCGACGCCTACTGTTCCCTCTGCGGGGAACGCGTCCTCACCTACTCCTCTCAGGAGATTTACCTGATGTCAGTCTGGTCCTCCAGACCGACTGGACTTTTCACCTAGGGTTACCACCCCCTAGGACATAGGGTTACTGCCCCCTAGGGATTTTCTCCACCTAGGGTTATCGCCCCATAGGACCTAAGGTTGTTGCCCCTTAGCGTTTTTCTCCAGTTAGGGTTACTACCCCCTAGGACCTAAGGTTACCCCCCCTTAGGATTTCTCCTCCACCTAGGGTTACCACCTCCTACGACCTAGGGTTACCACCCCCTAGGGTTTTTCTTCAACGTAGGGTTACCACCCCCTAGGACCTAAGGTTACCGCCCTTAGGATTTTTCACCTGCCTAACCGCAGTTAGGACTTTCCTGCACACTTGTTTAAGCTCATTAGATAACAAAACAACTTAACTTGAACCCTTTGACATAATCAAAACACCGGTTCGATCGTCGGATGCTTCCCACACCAACAGTTTATTTATTTTATTTTCAGAATTAATTAATTATTTATTTAAACATGCTGTATTTTAAAGAACTTTTTGCTTAAAGTAAATTGTACCTCATCGGAACATTTGGAAATGAGTGCGGACTCGTGGCTCGATTTGGGTTTGGACCCGTTTTCCGGGTCGCTTTTTGATTTTAGTTCATAAGCCATTAGCGTGATGTAGTTGTTGTGCTTTGGTTTGCCGCCATCTAATTCCTCTGTAGATGATTCATCCCAAGTCTCCTTGAGGGCTTTCTTCTTCTTGAGATTTGGGCAGTCGAGCTTGTAGTGCCCCTTCTCGTTGCATCCAAAGCATGTAATGTTTGACTTGTTGTTGGGGTTAGAGGTGGAGTTGATCTTCTACAGGTCCTTTTTGGTGAAGTTCTTCTTTCTCTTAGTGAGCATCTTCCTTACCAGGTTCACCATGTATTCTTCATCGTCTAAGTTTTGGTCAGACTCAACTTCATGTTATGGACTTTTCTTTTGATGTTCCTACAATAAAAGCAACACTTTTCTTGGGTTTGACATTAGTCTGTTCGTGTAGCTCCAATTCACAAAAAAGTTCATTTAACTTTAACTTGGATAAGTTCCTTGAAATCTTTTAGGCATCCGCGATGGATGCCCACAGTGCATTTCGAGGAAATGCATTTAGAGCGTATCTTATAAGATCACGATTCTCCATCTGGTGGTCGATCGTGTGAAGTCCGTTGAGGATGTCCTTTATTCTCACATGTAGCTGATTTGTAGTCTCAACTTCTTGTATTTTTATATTAAATAATTTATTTAAATATAGATATCTTTTCGTTACCTTTACGTTGTTGGTTCCCTCGTGTAGTTCTATGAGTTTGTCCCATAGCTTTTTGCCATTTTCGTGTGGGCCGATGCAATTTAACTCCACCTTTGTTAACCCACACTGGATTGTGTTGAGAGCCTTGAAGTCAATCTGGACCTTCTTCTTCATTTCCGGATTCTAATTTTTCGAGTCCATTAGAATTTTGGTGTTGTCAATTGGTGCCTTGTACCCTTTGGTGACACTAAACCATTGGTCGAAGTCAGTTTTCAGGTACACCTTCATTCACTTCTTCTAGTATGGGAAATCGTCTCCGTTGAAGAGTGGGGGACGAACGGTGTTGTACCCTTCATTTTGGGTCATTTAGAAATGTAGATAGAAAACTGAAGAAAAGTACTAAGACTTGATCTTGGATTAGCAGAGTTTGAAAAGAAGAATAAAAAACTTCGAGGAACTCAAGTGGTGTTACACCAAATTGGAGTTAAAAATCAAACAAAAAATCCTTATTTGAAAGGGTAAGTTCTACCAATTCAAATTGAGTATGAAAAATTAAAATTCGAAAAGAAAAGAAAATAATTCCCCCTAGCTTGATTGGTGGTTGCACCAATTCAGAGTAGAACCTGCTCTGATACCACTTGTTGGATCGGGTCGCACGTGAAGGGGGGGCGTGAATCACATGGTTTTGAAAACTTGTTTCTTTTTGAAATTTAAAAGATAAGTACACAGCGGAAAATTAAGAAAAAAAAAACACAAGAAAACATGGTCGGTTTTACTTGGTTAGGAGTCTTTGACGACTCCTACTCCAAGACTCAGGTCCCATGGACCTATTGATGGGTAATCTACTAAAATACCTCTTTCAGTGGAAGAGGGAATCAAGTACAAAGAATATAGGCAAAGTGTAACACACTACACTTCCCTTGTTTAGTAATTAAGTAGAAAAAATTTTTTGTGACCAACACATAGGGATTGATGTGAGAGTGTTCTTGTGTTGGTTTCGGTTTATCGACTACGATTGGAAGTCCTCGGAGCAGTCATTGGGCGCATCAGCTTCTTAGTAGAGTCGTAGCAAGAAGTTGGAACAGTCGAAACCTCAAATAGGCGCGCAGTAGCTCGTATATAAGTTGTTGTTAGAAGCTTGGTCGAGACTGTCTTATATAGGGCATGGAGGGCACCTTCCATAGGTGTTGAAGGTGCCTCCAATGTGTCAAATCTAATCCCGAAGTTTGCTGAAGCTAATCGTTGAATCTATCAACTTTTATCCTCTGGAAGGCGCCTTCAAGCCGTTAAAGACGCCTTCCATGAACAGTGCAAAGGCGCCTTCTAATACTTGAAAGTGTCTTCGGGTACTGTTCATTCGAAAGCTTTTTGCTCATTTTTCCCTGCAAGTTGTGTTAGTCCTAACCTAAAACATCTAACCTGTAAAAGAAAATTAGCATAGTGAAAATAAGAAGTAGTAATTAGCTCATGTCCTCCTAGAACTAGAAACTAGTCAAGGTCTCAGATTAGGGATCTAAAATGAACCTAATCTGGACTAACACCTACTGTCCTTCAATCGAGACACGTCCTCACAAAGTCACTCTCCTCCAGTGACTTACCTTTACTTATCATCTTACAGTCGGTTGACTAGTCTTCTGACACGCAGGACCGCTTAGATTCATTTTTCCCATCTAGGAGTCTTCACTCAGTCAACATCAGAGTCATCTATCCATTGCACCATCTTCTTCTTTTTCATCTATCCAGTGTGGAAATCTTTGTCTGTATCTGGAACGCGAAGATAGATGATAGTAGATAACTCACCATAGTAACTTTATCGTAAGAAGATTTGGAACTGCTAATAGCCACCTGAGTGGCAAGATTAGTGCAGCAAGTAGCGACTGAGTATCCTCTTCCCAATGACCCAATTATATCTATGATCAGCCCTCAGGCCGAGTGTGGGACTTGAGGGGTGATAACCATGATTTTGGCTATATTATCTTGATTCATAATGCATGCTTTTGATGGTTTATTCATAGCTTAATCTCACATATACATTATATTTCATAATTGCATGTGATCTTGGACTTAATTATAATTTAGTCAATTATCATGGTATTTGATGCTAATATTTGCTTATTATTTTGTAGGCATCAAAAGGGTCATGGACCCGATCAAATCATATCACATTTGGGCTCAAATCAAGGGCTAAACGAAGCGATCAAGCTCCAGAATAGTCGTAGCCATTCATTGAAGATCTGAGAGATCTGGGTCATCCATCAAGGATCTGATCCATACTACCTAATGAGGAGTAGATCGTCGCCATTGATGAAGATCCAGTGACTTTGATCCAGATCTGAGTTCATCCAGCCGTTGATTGAGCCCAGAAACATATGGACCGTCAGATCAAGTTTGAGGAGGATTTAAAAGGGACGAGAAGCTACAGTACACGGTGGACTCGGCTTGCGACATTTCCACTGTAGTTGCTTCTTCTCTGCTGCGACGCCGAGCTTCCCATTCCCATTCCAGATCCAGTTCATTTTCTTCTTCAACGACGACGATCTCCAAGCTTTGGCGTTCACTTTCCGACTATCAGAGGAGTGCTAGAGGGAGGTTTCTCGACACGCCTTGGTTCTGCTTCACCGCGCGTTCTTGATTCGGGGAGGTTTCCGATCAGCAAACTCCGTATCCAACTGAGCTCAGAGGGAGGTTTCTTTGAGTCTCAAATCTCATTCCGACTTCCATTCCATATCACAACTTGGATGAATTGGCCATTTGATCCAGTTTGCAATTTCACAGAGTCAAACTCTATTTTCTTCGGCTAGTGAGTTTATCAGTTTGTGGGAGCTTGAAGGGAGGTTTCTTTAAGTCGTGAGCACCTTCGGGTAATAGTTAGAAGTTTGGTGATCGTTGTTGAATGATTGAAGGGAGGTTTCTTCAAGCATTTTTGTTCACGGCAGGTTGTTGAGGTTTTAGTTCCGGATTTGGGTTTGAGGGATGTTAGGGTTTAGTTTTCTTTACCTTTGTCTTTGAATTGTGTAAAATCTAGCTCAGATCATCAGATCTGATTCATTTTCTTTATCATTTCTACTTGTTCCAGTTTACTGCAATTTCGTTTCTGAATTTCCTTGCTTACAAACCCGGACCCTGTTAAACCCTTGCAATTGACCTATGTTCTATTTTACAATCATTGTTAGTTGTAGATTTTTGCTATTCAGTTATCAATTCCAAGCTCTTTGCAATTAACCTTCGCTACTGATAATTTGTTTAAATGTTAAACACTTACATGAGTTTTTGATTGTTATCTCCATTCATACATTACTTGGTTTGAGCTTGATTATTGAAATTGATTGAGAAATGGATGTTGCTAGGTTTCAACAAGAGTGTTGGGCAAAAGAATTTAGATTTTACTGGTGTGGTATTGAAGATAGGGTAATGAATTCATTTAATTAGATGATGAATAAGAATCCAAATTTAATTGATACGAAGTTATTGAAATGAGTGAATCATGTGAAGATGAGAATCGATTTGTGATGTGAATCAAATGGAAAAGCCTAATAGACCTTGTTAATATAATAACTTTATTTGAATCAATTCTAGAGTACTCACACATTTATTAGTTACCCTTGGAAAAATATGACTTGGGACTCCTTACTACAACATTTGTCTTAATCTTAATGAGTTTCAATCTTTATTAATTTGGAGCGCCTCGTGACATGCAAAAAGGCTAACACCAAGGGGAAAGCTCGATCGAGTTTTAACCAATTCATCCTCCCCCGACAGCCTTCCCACAAGCACCTACGCACCAAACTAGCCTCCCGCCCATGCCCCCATCGCTAATTGCATATCACTAGGCGGTGTTCCGCACACCCCTTGATGATATGGGCTGAACAGAAAGGATCCAAGGATCATCTTTTGAGAGCGCGCTTGCCCAGGACCTTCGGAAAGGTAAAACTCTAATGGCTAGTGGCTACCTCGAGCAGGCAAGCATGTTGTTCTCTCTAGAAATCTTGGAAAATAAACTATCGAGTAATTTCCAACCCCTATTAATCAAAGAATATGGAGGAGTGATCGACCCCGAGGGCCACTTTCTCAAATTTGAAAATACAGCTATCCTTCATCAGTACACAGACGTAGTTAAGTGTCGAGTGTTCCTCATCACCCTCTTCAGCTCATCACAAAGATGGTTCAACTGGCTCTCGACTGAGTCCATTTGTTGTTTCAAGGATTTTCGCAAGGGATTCTTGTTGGAACCCCAAGATTGTTTTGGTGTGATCAACAAGTTAAGTTAGGTCCTGTGTTGTTTTAACCTTGTGTCTAAGTGTGCAGGAGCTTAGGAGCATAGGTACTCGAGCGGAAGGCGTAGCTAGCAAGAAGGACGGCACGCGGTGCGTCCAAGGGACGAGGTGCTGCGGAAGAGTACCCCGATGGACAAGAAGGAAGCGTGTGGTGATTCCGAGGGACGAAAGCTAGAGCGGAAGATTGCTCGGAGAGCAAGAGACGCAGCTAGCGAGAAGGTCGGCACAGGGTGCGACCGAGGGACGAAGACTGTGGAGGAGTACGCTGGTGGACGAGAAGGAAACACGCGGCGATTCTGAGGGACGAGAAGCCGGAGCGGAAGGCTGCTCGAGAAGACCGGAAGTTGGGTTCGGGTGAGCCCTATTCCAGATGACAGAGATCACCCAAGCGAGCGGATCCGGAGCAGAAGACCCGGACCGAGGCAGGACTGAACTAGAGAAGAGGTCCCGGACAAAAAGTCAACAACTATTGACTTTTTGCTCCGGGGCGCCCGGAATGGCTACGGGCGCCTGGACCTGTATCTTGACCAGAACGCGTCCAATGCGTTCTGAACATTGGGGGATAAAGTTGTATTCCCCCAGGGCGCCTGGAACCCTTCCAGGAGCCCCGACCAAGGCTATAAATATAGCCTTGGTCCAGAAGCTTTCAAACGAACTCAGAATTGTAAATCCAACGCTTGTGTACTTTAGAGTTTTAGTTGAGCTTCTTTCTTTTTGTGCGTCAACGTTGTAAGAGGCTTCTCCGCCTGAAGGAGATTGATATTGGGCTTAATCTTCCTTGGATTAACATCGGTTGTAACCAAGTAAACACTGATGCCTCTTATTTTATGCTTTTAATTTATTGCTTAATCTATTTATGCAAGTGTTAGCTTAAAGAGTTCGAGAAGGGTTGTTCATTATTTTTTTTTACAGGACTATCCAACAACCCCCTCCTAGCCGGCCCAACGGTCCTACAAGTGGTATCAGAGTGGAGACGCTTCAGGAGGACTAACCGCCGATCGAAGCAATGATATGGTCGGAGCTAACATCTATCCACCAACATTCAAGGGGGAGTTCGCATTTTGGAAGCGACGAATGGAGGTTTACTTTAAAACTAATTTCAATATGTTATTAATAATGAAGTATGGTTTTGTAATGCTCAAAAGCGAAGAAGGAGAAGAACTTAAGGAGCATCAATGGACTGACAAGCAGCGCGACAAATTCATGGCAAACGGTAAGACTGAATCCAGTCTTTTGAGCATGTTACCCGCTAAGGATCTCGACAGAGTCGGAACATACAAAAGCGCAAAAGGACTTTGGGAAAGGTTCTTGAAGCTTTACGAAGAACCACCTGCAATCGAAGCCAACACCTCAATAGACATCGAGTTACCGACAGAAGAGTCAGAGATTAAGGAAATTGTCGAAACATCTCTCACCACCGAGCATCTACCAGAAGACGCAATCAGCTCTTCCTCAATAAACATCGAGAGTATCAATAAAGGGGGAGTAACGTTGGAAGAAAATAACTCAACAGGGGGAGAACCAATGGCCGAAAAAGTAAGTCAGGTATGGACTCCAACTTCTGAACAATTAGTTAAATCAATCAAAATGTCGCTGAAAGAATTTTGCGAATTAAAAATTAAATCGTCGAAAGAATTTTTCGAATTAGAAAATCTTCTGTCGAATAAATTTTGCAAAATATGAAATATTTTTTCGAACAAATTTTATAAATTAAAGATATTATCGAAAGAATTTTTCAGATTATCAACAGATTTGTTCAAATTAAAATTTATGTTGTCAAAATATTTTTGTAAATTATAAAATATTTTGTCGAACAAATTTTGCAAATTGGATATGTTGTCAAAAAACTTTATCAAATTAGAATTTAGATTATCAAAATATTATTGTGAAATAGATATTAACATGATACAAATCTTTGTATGTTTAATCATGGTTGCTTTAAATCTGAAAAAGTGTGATTTAAGAAATTATGATAAATTAAAATGGAAATTTAAAAATTTCTGATAAAAGTATAAAATAAAAAAAAAATAAAAAATAAATGCATAGAATTTTTTTTTATTTTTACATGTTCCAAAAAATTTTTTTTATGCATAAAGTTTTCTACTGAGAAAACTCTTAATTTTCATGACGAAAACTTAGAAATTTTTCAAAAGTTATTTTTAACTTAGAAATTTTCTCTGATATTTTGATATTGCTTTTGTGAAAATTATTGTAAAATTTTCAAAAGTCTCAAAATTTTCTAAAAGTTCTTAATGACTTATAAATTTTTTAGAAATTTTCCTTAACTTAGAAATATTGTCCATAAAATTAGTGAAATAGATCTTTATAAAGTTTCTAAGTGTCAACCCTTAGATTTTTCTTGCAACCCCAATTTTTTTATGTGATCAAAGGGGGAGAAGAAAAAGTATAAGTCTAAGGGGAGGTAGAAATTGAAAATTTAAAATTGGAATTTAATTTTTTCTATCTTGTTGCACATGATTGCAATATTAAAATGTTTAGGGTTGATCACATCAAAAAGGGGGAGATTGTTGGAACCCCAAGATTGTTTTGGTGTGATCAACAAGTTAAGTTAGGTCCTGTGTTGTTTTAACCTTGTGTCTAAGTGTGCAGGAGCTTAGGAGCACAGGTACTCGAGCGGAAGATGCAATTAGCGAGAAGGACGGCACGCGGTGCGTCCGAGGGACGAGGTGCTGCGGAAGAGTACCCCGGTGGACGAGAAGGAAGCGTGCGGTGATTCCGAGGGACGAAAGCCGGATCGGAAGATTGCTCGGGGAGCAAGAGACGTAGCTAGAGAGAAGGTCGGCACGGGGTGCGACCGAGGGACGAAGACTACGGATGAGTACGCTGGTGGACGAGAAGGAAACACGCGGCGATTCCGAGGGACGAGAAGCCGGAGCGGAAGGCTGCTCGAGAAGACCGGAAGTTGGATTCGGGTGAGCCCTATTCCGGATGACAGAGATCACCCAAGCGAGCGGATCCGGAGCAGAAGACCCGGACCGAGGCGGGACTGAACCAGAGAAGAGGTCCCGGACAAAAAGTCAACAACTGTTGACTTTTTGCTCCGAGGCGCCCAGAATGGCTCTGGGCACCTGGACCAGTATTCTTGACCAGAACGTGTCCAATGTGTTCTGAACGTTGGGAGATAAAGTTTTATCCCTCCCAGGGCACCCGGAACCCTTCCAGGCGCCCCGACGCTATAAATATAGCCTTGGTCCAGAAGCTTTCAAACGAACTCAGAATTGTAAATCCAACGCTTGTGTGCTTTAGAGTTTTAGTTAAGCTTCTTTCTTTTTGTGCGTCAACGTTGTAAGAGGCTTCTCCGCCTGAAGGAGATTGATATTGTGCTTAATCTTCCTTAGATTAACAACCACATCGGTTGTAACCAAGTAAACACTGGTGCCTCTTATTTTATGCTTTTAATTTACTGCTTAATCTATTTATGCAAGTGTTAGCTTAAAGAGTTCGAGAAGGGTTGTTCGTTATTTTTTTTACAGGACTATCCAACAACCCCCTCCTAGCCGGCCCAACGGTCCTACAATTCTTTCATCACTTTGCCAGTAGTCGCCACTACCATAAGATGACACTGAACCTATTTTCCCTCAAGCAAGGGCCCATAGAGACGCTAAGGGCTTACATCAAAAGATTCAATCTAGTGGTCATGCACGTTCTCTCGGCCACCTCGGAGATTGTGGTGAGCATTTTCTCCTAAGGGCTCAAAGATGGTGATTTCTTTTGATCCCTCATTAAGAAGCCTCCGCAGGACTTCGACCATTTGCTCGCACAGGCACCAAGTACATCAACGTAGAAGAAGCTCAGTCCACCCGGAAAACAGAAGTGGCCACACCTGCTCCTGTTGCTGCTCCCGAGCATTGAGCTCATCCTCATACTTTGCTGCCTAAAGGGCCCCGATCGAGTCATCCATCATAGTACCATGAGTAGAGGCCACACGCGATCCAACATATAGATTACTATTAGTACAATCAAGAAACGCACTGGGTGGCTAATCAAGGATTCCACCAGCATTCACCTTCTTCTAACTGGCAACGTCATCACTGACCGAACAAACCCCCAAAGAGAGAGCCAAAATGGGACGATCAGAATCAGCAGCGGACTCAATAAAGAAATAATCGAGCATTGGCTTAAGCCCCCATCAAGGAACAACGTCGACCTACCCGGGAGGAAGAAAACCATAACAACGTCACCCAAGGTGATATAGGTATTATAGTGGGCGGTCCAACCGATGGCGATTCCAATCGGACCAAAAAATCACACGCCCACCGACTAGAGATTCATGCAGTCAGTGTAGTTAGGAGAAAACATATGACTAGAGATCACTTTTAGTCCCAAAGACTTGGAAGGGGTGGAGATATCCCACGACGATGCATTAATCATCAAGGCTATTATAGCCAACTTTAACATATATCGCACCTTCGTTGACATGGGAGGTCTGTCAATTTTATTTTCAAAAAGGCATTCGAACAACTATAGATAAAGAAAAGCGAGCTCCAACCAATGACCATGCCATTGTACGAATTCATAGGTAACGAGGTGTAGTCGATTAGACAAATCTCATTGGCTATTTCTGTGGGGGAAGAACCCCTTGATGAGGACCTGTCTGGTCGAACTTTATTGTGGTAGACACGCCTTCAACTTACAATGCAATTTTGGGTTGACTGGCACTGAACGAGTTCTAAGCCATTATTTCCATATTCTGCTAGAAGAATAAATTCTTGGTTGATAACTCAGTCGACGAAGAAAAAGGAGACCAAGGTTGCAAATAAAGTCCTACATTAAAAATACATGGGAAAATCATAGATTTATAAAGAAAAGATATCTCCATTGGTATGAGGCCTTTTGGGTAGAACCCAAAAATAAAACTATGAGGGCTTAGGCCTAAAGTGGACAATATCATGCTATTGTGGAGATATCTGAATTCCTTTTGATCTTAACAATTGGTATCAGAGCTCAGACTGTTAGAATGTCTAATCGTCGACTATGCACAAGAGATATGGTCTAATTGAGGCATGTGAGTAGAATATTGACCTCAAACAAAGGATGTGAGGGCTCCCGTGTCTGAATCAAGAGGACCAGACACTAGGCAGGAAGTCCTAGTTGTGGCTAAGCAAGAAAGTCCTAGTAAGTCGGGTAGACCGAGGGGCCGAAAAACCTGGTGGGTCGAGGATCGGAAGTGGGAAACCTGTGGTCCTTCGTTTGAGAGGGGGGGGGGAGATTGTTGGGTTACAAGGTTGCAAACAAAGTCCCACAATGAAAATACATAAGAAAGATCATAAATTTATAAGGAAAAGATATCTCTATTGATATAAGACCTTTTGGGTAGAGTCTAAAAATAAAAGCATGAGAGCTTAGACCCAAAGTGGATAATATCATATAATTGTGGAGATATCTAAATTCCTTTTAGTCCTAACACTAGTAGCACAGAAGTGCTACATGGAGGTGGTGAAGACTGAAGCTCGCGCTGCTCGGAAGACTCAACGACTGGAGGTTAAGGCTATTTAAGAAGTGCCCCTACTCTAGTTTATGAAGAAAAGGAGGAAGTATAAATTCATCCCGGTCAATCAGAGGCCACCACTTAAGTAGTAGTCGATCTGAGGCGGGAACATAAAGTAGAGTTGATTGCGTGTCTAACACGTAATAATGATGTCTTCGCTTGGACTCCCCAACAACTCACAGGTATTTCGTCTATAATAATGGAGCATATGTTGCACGCCCGTCTAGATACTCAACCAGTCAAGTAGAGGAAGCGAGACTTTCGAGCTGAGTAGAATCAAATCATCCTTAACTAAAAATTAGCCTATTAACCCCTTGGTTTGGTTCACAACTAAACCAAGTTGGTTTATGACTAATTCATGATTAAATCAAATATAATTCAACTCTTCCATAAAAGATGTGGCCCATCCACGCTTCCATTGTGACAAATATTTCCATATTTATCATATGTATAGTCCAACAAAACATTTATCTCTTGATCTAAGAATCCTATTCTTTAACTTGTTTTACGTCGTTTAGAGACTCGTTAGTGCATATGACCCAATAGATTCTTGATTTATCTTGGTCGTCCATAATTAATTGCTTAATTATGAAACGATCATAAGTGACACCTAGTAGTACATCATGATCCCCAATTAGCCAGAAAATCATAGTTGATCTTAGAATTAATTCTAAATCCTTCAACAGCTACAGTGAGTTGTGCCTCGTTCCTTTCACTCGTCTTATACCCACTTGGTTCAGGACATGGTCTATGTGTCTCGTCCCCATTAGACTGATTACGTCACACCTAGCCCAAGTAATACTTCTTCATGCAAATTCAAATTACTCATACATGTGTACAAGAGTCTCGCACTCTTAACATATGATACTTTGGCCAAAGACTTTGAATAATAATCCTAACGAGTAGTCATAGGGTATACATCTCCTTGCAAGGAGCAGTGAATCCTCTGTGGACTATCCAAACACCTTTGGATACTTCAACTTATACCCAATCATCCCGAATCCACACCTTAATGAGATGTTTGCTTAAGATGTCAAAGTATAAGTCTTCATGGCCAAGATGACTTGTATACCTCAAGTCGAAGGAAAATTGCACTGTGCTACAATAAGAACTTCATAAACATATCTATATATATGCAGAGAACCATATAAAGTTTTACATCGAGTCACTTCAATGAATTATTTACCATAATCAGTATCTACGTTTAACTCTCGATATCCCAATATCTCCAGTCAGTGAGAAAACAACTGCTTAGCCAAACCAAAAAATATAACCCGTGCTAGTCTTATAGAATTGATGATGTCCGAATACATCAATTCGACGACTAGAGAAATTTCAATATATTTATAATTGCACATGTAGAGATAATCACTAGTTGCGATCCAATCATAAATTCTCTCATACTATGAATTATATTACGAAAATTCAGTAAATGAGTTTAAGGCAATCAAACATATAATATGCACTCAAATATTGAATCTATACTTTACAAATAAATAGAAAAAATCATAAAGCGATTGACTTAGGACATCCCTCAAATTCTAACACCAAGTTCCAGGACTCTGTTCCTTTCCCTTTTTACCTTCTCTTGATGGGCTCTGGGCCTTGAGAGCCCAATAAGTGAACAGGGCTTGCCTCGTATGCCCCCATAATGTACGGATTGTGTCCCCATACATATTGCACGTATAATTGTCAGAGCATGTGCAATAATAATCATTCTACGGATACAGCTTATGGGCGATGTGGTTGTACAATATGTTCATGATACAACAATGGGATATTTCTCACTCTGAAAAGGGTCTCGCCCTAGAGGTATAGATATGCTTTCTCTTCGTGAAAACTTTGCATTCCATTATGGTTCATCCGTTATTTCTCTCCTCTACCACACCAACTTGAGTGTCAGTGTGGTTATGCCAAAAATCCCTTGGCCCGCTTACTAATGCTCTTTTCCCATCCTCCTCCGTGTATTCACGGGCGCTTCTTGTTAGATGTCTTCTTCTCATCGGCATTTCAATTAGCTCGCCGATGCTCCAGCCTTCACCGATTTCAAAGGGGATCAAACATTATTTTTATTCGGCATGGATATACCAGTCAAATGCCGAATGCGCTTAGCACTGCAGAAAAGCAAGGCAGTGGGGTTCTACATCTAGATAATCCAGGAGTCGAAGGGTTTTGATAGGGTCTCAAACTCAGGCATCAGTCCACTATAGCACATAACTAAAGCACAAAGGTGCTGGACACGTTTATAAGTTCTATATATGTTAAACAAATACAACAAGTCTGACCCATCCTACTCTTCTAGATAATGGGAAATAGAAAATATATGACATGAGAGTGTTTCCTCAATACAAGTAAACAAGAGCCTGAAGAATATCAAGTGAAGAACTCTTCAAATTGTATTCTACTTTAACTAGGTTCAGATGCTAGACATAGTACCAATATCAGCCTGGGAAAACACAAAAAAGGAATAAGGGAGAAATTTTTTTCGTTATTGTTGGTTCCTTTCTCACGCTAACATCAAAAACAGTGATCATGATTATTCTGTTTCTTTAGTAGCTCCGTGGCCTACCACCAAATATGTTTTTTTGTTTTACCTGGATTTATTTTGGGATGGCAGGTCAATTAAATATTTATTAAGGAAAGTTTCCTAGTTGTCTCCCATGGCCTAAAGACTAAAGTTCAAGCTATTATCCTAAATGAATCTTCTCTTAGAAAGGAAACTTTCCTAGTCGTCTCGTGTGACCTAAAGGCAAAAGTTCAACATACAAAATATGCTGGTTAAAGATTACCTTTTATTTTTTCCTCATTGTACAGTAAATATGTATACAAAAATAATCAAAATTTTATTTAACTAAAAGCTTTAATTTTTTCTAATATTTCTTCAAAAATTTAAATTCTAACACTGTTAAATTATAGAAATTATATATATATTTTTTGAATTTATAAACAATTATATGCTGGATAATATAGATTATGTAAAATATTAGAACATCAAAAGTTAGGTTTTGTACTGATTAGTTATGGATTTTAAAAAAATTATTGTGAAAATTTTGAATTTCATATTATGGCTTTACTATTTTGAGTTCAAAATTTGATTTTATAAATTTTTATTATAAATGATGCGGTGATAAGGAGGGGCTCATCCTGCAGAGGACCGTTGTCACGGTGGAGGTCAAAGTCAAGTCAATGCGGTCAACATTTGGCCGATCGGGCGAGGGGATCGCCCAACCGGGAAGATGGGTGCCCAATCCGACATCACCTCTGGCTCGGCAACGCGCCAAGAAGCCAACGCTCAATAAAGAAAGAAGTCACCAAGGTTATGTGGAAAGCAGGCCAAGCGACTACCCAGTTTGGACTTACAACAGTACTTGGAACAGAACAGCGGAACAGAGTTACAGCCGAGTGGACTACATACAGAAATAGCAATGTTACGGCTGAACGGCTATCCCGCTCGGTCAGGCAGTAGACTCAGCAATTAGGATAGTAGAAGTAACGGCCGAGCGGCTATCCCACTCGGCTATGTAACAGACTTATCAGTCAAGCAGATAGTGGAGACCCGAGCTGAGCGGCTATCCCACTCGACCCAACAACAGACAATAGCACGCCATCTTTCGACATCCATTTGGGAGCTAGTGTCGTTGACAGGTGGCATGGTCAGACAGAAGATCGTACGACGGAAGCTTCCACTGTCACGTCAGAGATATGCTAAAGCCGTTAAGGTACTGTGGCAGAGACACTTTATTGACACGTCTTTTCAGGAAAAACTTAGGGGTGCGTGCTAGCCTTGGGAAGCATGCATGCGCGCTACAGGAGCTCTATATAAAGGGGGTCCAAGCTTCAGTAGAGGTATGTGCACTACTATTGCTGCTACTGTTCACTCGTTTCTTTGCTTCACTTGCATCTTCATCGCCGGTGACTGACTTGAGCGTCGGAGAGCCAATGCCGGGGACCCCTTCCCTGGCTCGGTACTGACATAGTTGTGGTTGCAAGTCCGAACGGAGTCTACACGAGGTTAGAAGGAGTACCACGTACCCAGCATCCGTCTCCTTTGACTTTCGGACAGGATCATATTTGGCGTCGTTTGTGGGAATGTAGCCTGCATCCGAGCTGAGGAGGTGGAGGACGCTGGACAACTCTACACTATGACGCTCACCCAAGAAGAGCTCGACATGCTCATGCAAGCCTGAGCGAAGAAGATAGTCGAGCAACAACAACAACAGGCTTTAGCCGAACGGCAAGCCCAGCAGACGACATTGGCAGCAGGAGGTCGACCAGGAAACGAGGACCGATCGGAACAAATCTCTATCTGGGGCAGAACAGAGGGTCGATCGACACGTAGGGGGAAGCCCTGCCCACGCCTATACCCTTTCATCAGGCTTTGTTCCAAACACCCTCGGATATAGCCCAGGCCAACCAAGAGAGGGGATCATCTTCGGACGACGCGCCCGTGCGAGATGCACGAAAAGGCAAGACGACCCGAGACAACACATCGTGCGAACGGATCAACTGACAGTTCTCCGAGAAGATCTTACAGGATCCTCTACCCAGACACTACACCCCCTCTGGTAATTGGATCATACAATGGATCAACCGATCCAGATGACCATCTGGATAGGTTCGATAACGAAGCCACGCTCCACCAGTACACAGATGGAGTAAAGTGTCGTGTCTTTCTCACTACGCTCTCGAGCTCGACGGAACGCTAGTTCTGAAGGCTGCAGAACGGATCCATATGTAGCTTCAAGGACTTCCGAGCGGCCTTCCTGCATAATTTCGCCAGCAGCCGACGCTACTAGAAGATGAGCGTCAGCCTCTTTTCCCTGAAGCAGGGACCGAAAGAAGTGCTCCAAGCTTACATACAATGTTTTAATCAGGTAGACATGGACATCCCCTCGGCAACACACAACACGCGTGATTGTCGTGGTCTGACGCCGATTGCCACTCAACCGACTCCAAGAGGATACTGCCGCCAAACTCTTTCTCCCGATCGGCGGCACAAACATCAATCCACCGGGCAACGAGAGGATGCGAGAAGATCGCCCGAGGGGCACCATCATCACCAACAGAGAGAGAACGTTGATCCCTCCAGAGTCTCAGATGATCGAAATAGACCCTCTATGCTGGAAGAAGAGAACAGAAGCAACGTCGCCAAAGGAGAAATAAGTATAATCTCCGGTGGGCCGACCGGCAGCGACTCTAATAGAGCTAGGAAATTATGCGCTCGGCGGTTGGAAATCCACGCGGTGGGATGTAGTCTGGAGAAGGCAAAAGGGCTCGAGATCAGCTTTGGACCCAGAGACTTAGAGAGAGTGGAGATCCCTCATGATGATGCTTCGATCATCTGAGCGGTGATCGCCAATTACACCATTCACTGTATCTTTGTTGACACATGGAGTTCGGTGAACATAATTTTTAAGAAGGCGTTTGATCAACTACAGATCGACCGAGGAGAGCTACTGCTAATGACAACCCCGCGCTAGGAGAGGAGTCGTTCAGGAGAACAAGGACCACAAACTTCATCCTGGTAGATGCACCGTCATCCTACAATATCATCCTAGGCTGACCGGCCCTCAACGAGTTCCGATCAGTAGTCTCTACCTACTATCAGAAGATTAAGTTCCCGGTCGACGATCGGGTTAGAAAAGTCAAGGGCGACCAGCTGGCCACTCGGCGTTGTTACGTCGAGATGATCAAGACCGAAGCTAAAGCCGCTCGGAAGAATCCGCGGCTAGAGGTAAAAGCTATTACCGAAAAACCTCCCACTCTAGTTTATGAAGAAAAAGAGGGGGTTCAGATCCACCCAAACCGAACCGAAGAAACCACATTCATTATCTCTGACCTAGAGGTGGAGAAGAAGGCAAAGTTGGTCGCCTGCCTCAAGCAAAATCACGATGTGTTCGCATGGTCGGCACATGAGCTTCCTGGGATCTCCCCGAGCGTCGCGCAACACGAGCTACATGTCCGACCCGATGCTCGGCCAGTGAAGCAATGAAAGAAGGATTTCAGCACCAAGCAGAACCTGATCATCCGAGCGGAGATAGAGAAGCTTCTGGATGTCGGCCACATATAAGAAGTTCAATTCCTGAGCTGGCTCGCCAATGTCGTGCTGGTCTCCAAGTCAGGCAACAAGTGGCGGGTCTGGATTGACTTCCATGATCTGAACAAGGTATGCCCAAAGGATTTCTATCCGCTGCCTCAGATCGACGAAATGGTGGACTATACTACAGGATATGAGCTGATCTGCATGCTCGATGCGTACCAAGGGTACCACCAAGTGTCGCTCACCTGCGAAGACCAGGAGAAGGTCATCTTCATCACGATCGACAGGACGTATTGCTACAACATCATGCCGTTCGGACTCAAGAACATAGGAGCCATTTATCAGAGCCTGATGAATAAGGTGTTCCAACAGCAGATTGACCCTAACATGGAGGTATACGTCAATGATATATTGCTAAAATCCTTCCAAGCTGCTGACCTGTGTGCAGAAATTGAGGAGACCTGTCAGACGCTGAGGACCTATAGGATAAAGCTGAATCCAAACAAGTGTCTGTTTGACACAAAGAGTGGATGCTTCCTGGGCTACATCATCACCGAGCGGGGCATCGAAGCGAATCTGACCAAAGTGAAGGCACTACAGGATATGCCCCCACCTCGTAATTTGAAGGAAGCACAATGGCTGACCGGTTGGATCATGGCGTTATCCAGATTCATCTCCAAGTCGTCCGACCAGACCCTGTCATTCTTCAAGATACTGTGTCAAACCACCAAATTCTAATGGGATGAGGAGTGCAATCGGGCATTCGAGGAGCTCAAAGAATACCTCAACTCTCTACCTATGTTATTTAAGTCGTGTGTCGGTGAGCCGCTTTGAATCTATCTGCTACCGAACATGTGGTTGGCTCAGCTCTAGTTAAGTAGAACGACGAAGAACAACCTGTGTACTTTTTGAGCCATATATTAAAAGATGTTGAATCCTGCTACACTGGTCTCAAAAAGTTGGTCGTTAGTACTCGCAACACGGAGGCTTCGCCCGTACTTCCTCACGCACTCAATAATTGTGATGACCAACAATGCCTTAGGAAGAGTCCTCCTCAACCTCGAGGTGTCTGGACGACTGATTCAGTGGACGACGGAGCTTAGTGATGTGCGCAAATAGTATGATCATTTATGCACATTTTAGCGCACATTCACATACTTTATGCATACATATTCGATGTATGATTGCCTCTTTCATCTTGTATTCATTATATATTATCTTTTGTTCGGATATCTGCTCTCAGTGTGGTTTTGTGTTAATAGGGACAACTTTCAGAGTGAAAACGGCGATTATTAATACACCGGAACAAGCCAAAGAACACAGCCGTGCAATCCTTGCACGCTCGTGTGACCAGACAGTAGGGGAGTAGTGCACGGTCGTCCGGCCAAGACAGAAACATATCAACACACGGCCATGCATCCTTGCATGGTCGTGCCACCTCATGCCAAGACCAAGAAGAACCCGGCCGTGCATTCTTGCACGCCCGTGCCCCAGAGACTGTGGCCAGACACCACACGGTCATGCCAATTGGCACGGCCGTGCACCGCGACCAGAGGAAGGGAAGAGCACGACCATGCCATCCTGGCATGGCCGTGTCGCCGTCGCTGAACCCTAATCTATATAAGGGTTTTAACCCTTTTTCTTGAGGGAGGCCGGCAGGGAAGCGAGCAGTGAGTTAGAGAAACACCTGGGAGCCATCCTATGCCATCTTGGACTTCCGTCCAGCGATCTCCCACCACCACATCGACTCTAGAAGCAGAGATTTTGATCCGGAGGCCACTCGTCATCATTGGATAAGCATATTCTTTCTTTCTTTCTCCGTGTCTGAAGATTGTATGTTTATCTACATTATGTCTTTGGGTATTTCTCTGATACTTATGGAGTAGATCTTTTATTCTAGGATTAGGGAGTAGTTGTGGTCAGTTTGATGTAAGACTCGCATTATGCTTATACTCGTTGGATGATCTTTTATGCTTTGTCTCAATTGTTGTTTGATTGTGTAGAACTTGTCGAACTTCTAGAGGGATTATCCCTAAATCATACATCTGAGGGGCCCTAGTGACAGGGGTAACCCGTTCACGGACATCTAGGATACTCCCTTGAAAGTAGAGACAGATTCTCCTCAAGGGAACGAAAGACTAAACTTAACTCTTAACCACTATTCTTAACTCACCAATTAGAGTCATGTCCTCGAGCTTTGCCGAGGCGCCCTAGTGACAAGGGTAAACCGTAACAGAACTTCTTAGGGACCTTCTTCCTTTCAGTGCTTAAGGATAGCCGCTTTAGTTTTCGACAATTGCATGTAAAAGGACAGCGAGTGTAAGATATGACTTGACACATCAATACCACCACAACGAAACCGACCTCTTAGAACTCCCCATAAGTGAACACTTCGACTCACCAATCCTCGATTCCTTTTCCAAACCTTTCTACTTAGATTACTCAAACCCATTGTTAGTCTAGCTAACCCTAAGTGAACGATTACTAGTGCTTATAACCAGTCCCTGTGGGATCGATATTTTTATTACTGACGACAAAACTGTGCACTTGCGGTTGCGTAACACTTTGCGAGTTTGACATCTAGTATCAATCGTGAATGGCTATCAAAGCACAATCCTTGGTGGATTTTGTCACTGAGATACAAAGCTCAAAGCCAGAAGTCGTTTGGAGGATATATGTCGACGTCTTGTCCACTCGGCAAGGAAACAGAATTGACATACTGTTCATCTCACCACAGGAAGACTGGATACAACTATCCGTTCGGTTGGACTATAGAGCCACCAACAATGAGGCTGAGTATGAGGCATTGATAGTTGACTTATAGGTAGCCTAGCACGTGGGAGTCATCAAGGTCCAAAGTTACTCATATTCTCAATTGGCCGCTCAACAGCTGTCCAGGACGTTCGAGATAAGCAATGCTCAACTCAAACTCTACGCAGAGGTCTTCAAGAAGCTGAAATCCAACTTTCGGGAAGTCATTATACAGAAGATCCCCCGATCGGAGAACCAGGCTGTAGATGAGTTGGCCAAACTAGCCAGTTCATTGTTGTCGATCATCATAGCCCAGCCGATTGAACAAGTATCTTTGGTAGTGTACATTGACCGAATGAAAGGGCTCACCTTCCCGAACGACTGGAGGACATCTCTGATAGAATTCCTATGACCAGGAGCTACACCGTCCGATCAGGAGGAATCTCACTTACTAAGAAAGAGAGCCGGACGATTCACTCTGATCGGAGACCAACAATATAAGAAAGCCTTCTCCAGGCCTCTACTTAAGTGCGTTAGCTTGGAAGATGCAGAATGTATAGTGCGAGAAGTGCAACAAGGATCCTACTGAGGACATCCGAGCGGCCGCTCATTGGCGTGAAATATACTCCTGGCCGACCCTCCAAGAAGATGTCACTCGGACAGTAGCCACTTGTCTGTCTCACCAGAAGTATCACAACCTCTCGCACCGGTCGATCGAGGAAATGAAGGCGTCTACAGTATCTTGTCCATTCGACCAATGGGGCATGGACATCGTAGGGTCATTCACCATGGAGACCAGTCAGCAAAAAATTCCTGCTCATTACGGTAGAGTACTTCTCGAAGTGGGTTGAAGCCGAGCCGCTGGTCAAAATAACCGAGCAGATGGTCATCAAGTTTGTGTGGCAGAGCATCATATGCCAGTTCGGCATCCCACATCGGCTTATCTCAGATAATGGGAGCCAATTCGCCAGTTAGAGGCTTAAGGAGTGGTGCGAAAAATACGACATCTAGCAAGCGTTCACCTTGGTGGCCTACCCTTAGAGCAACGGGCAAGCGAAAGTTGCCAATCAGGAGATTCTTCGAATATTATGCGCTCGGCTAGACCACGTCGGAGGCAGTTAGGTGGACGAGCTCCTGAGAGTGTTTTTGGCTCTCTGCACGATCCTGAAGGAGGGAACCGGTATGACTAGCTCCCTTCCATTTGGTGCACGGTGGTGAAGTAATCATCCTCGTAGAGGTTGGAGTAGAGTCTGATTGGGTGCAGTACTATGATGAAGACAACGCCGAGCGGAGGCTCATGGAGCTTGATCTACTTGACGAGGCGAGGGACAAAGTAGACGTTTGGCTAACGACATATCGGCAGCGGATGAAGCAAAACTACAACCGGAGAGTGATCCCGAGATCTTTCCAAGTCAACGATCTCGTCTGGAAGAAAGTGAATCCGGTCAGCGACATCACCAAACTTGAAGCTCCATGGGCATGACCCTTCAAGGTCGTGGAAAAGCTCCATTCGGAAGCCTACTACATTGAGGATGACAATGGAAAGCGGCTCGAACGGCTGTGGAGCGTGAATCGTCTCTAACCCTATCGGGCCGGATGAGAGATGCACGGGGTGAATAAACAATATATTTGTATGTCCTCTTTGGATGCAGGATGAGAATAAAAATTAAGTTTTCTAAAATTTGAGCCGAACGACACATCAAACCATCGAGCAGCGAAGTTAAACGCGTGTCCACCTCAAATCATTGAGCGACGACGTTAAACTCTTGTCTCCACCAACGATCGAGCGACGACCTTAAACCCTTGTCTCCACCGACGGTCGAGCGGCGACCTTAAACACGAGTCTCCACCAACGGTCGAATGGCGACCTTAAGCCCTTATCTCCACTGACGGTCGAGCGGTGACCTTAAACGCGAGTCTCCACCAATGGTTAAGCGACAACCTTAAACCCTTGTCTCCATCGACGGTCTAGCGGCGACCTTGAACCTTTATTTCCACCAACGGTCGAGCGATGACCTTAAACCCTTGTCTTCACCGACGGTCGAGCGGAGACCTTAAACACGGGACTTCGTCAAATTGCCGAGCGGTGACGTTAAACTCGGGTCTTCATCAACCGTCGAGCGGCAACAGTAAACCCTAGAGTTGAAACAGTCAAGCGGTGACCTTAAACTCGAGTCTTCACAAACGGTCGAGCGGGGACCTTAAATCGAGTTTTTACAAACCGTCGAGCAGCGACGTTAAACCTGAGTCTACGCTAACCATCGAACGACTGACAAGTCTTCAGATACACTGCCCGCTCGGGAGTATGTACCAAAATATCAAAGCGTCGAGAGCAAAACAGATCAAGCGAATAGACATACAAGTCTTCGCCAGTCGAGAGAATCGCAGACATAAAGGCAGTGAAAAGTTAAAGATAAAAGCTTCGCAGAATGGGCGAGCATACATTGAAACTTCAAAATTTTACAGCTCTCAGCCTCATTCAAGATAATCTAAGGCATCATCGGGTAGCAACGTGGTAATCTTGTCCCGACTGATGACATTGTCCTTCAGAGCGGCGGGAAGATGACCACCTTCCCTGAGTTGGCTGAGCGTCCCGTCAATCACGAGGTCAAAAATCCGAAGGGCCTATCAGCAACTTTATCATTAAATGCATCTGAGCGGATGTAGGCTAGCTTCCTGGCTTCAAACCTACTCGACTAGGCATCTTGGTAAGTCTTCAGGGCCGCTCGTGAGGTCTCCAGCTCGGCCTTGGCAGTTTTCAGCTCATCATTTTTTGCAGAGAGTTAGGCCCAGAGCGCGGTTTCCTCAGCCGACCATCTCTTCCGCTCGGTCACCAAAAAGTTTTCGACGTCCTTGAGCTTCTTGGCAAGGGCCCGACCCTCTTGGTTCTTCAGATCCAAATCTTCAATGGCCCGGTTCTTCCTCGCATTTGCCGACTCAATCTTCTTGTCGAAGGTGTTGACCTGCTTATTGAGCCGAGCCAGCAGCACCTCCTATTCTGCACTTTTTCCCTACTTGGCCTCAAGAAGCTTCGTGCTTTTCTCCTGACCGGCCTTCAGTTTGGCCACTTTTTGCATATCGACAGGGGATTGGCCGCTCGAGGACTTCAACTTCTTGACATTGTCCTCCAAAAATGCGAGCATGTGGCACATGGCCAAACTCTCCACCCAATACTGCGGACAAGCAAGAAAAGGTCAGCGCCGATCGGAGGTAAATTAATTACACTAAAAAGTACTTACTCCAGTTGGCATTTGGGTGTAACTATTCGCGAGCACGCCCAGAGGTATCATCGCCGCGCGAGCTCGTGTGTCCTTCCAGACTTTGGTGAGCGGCCCCTGGATGATGATTTGATACTCGGGGGTTCGAGACGCGGGGCTCGGCTTGCTGTAGTCTTCAGTTGGCAGATCTTTGCATACAAATTTGTCCAGTCAGTCAGATTTGCAGCCTCCTTCGACTAGACTTGAGGGGGAGGCATGTGATGCGGTGATAAGGCGGGGCCCACCCTGCGGAGGATTGTTGCCACGGTGGAGGCCAAAGTCAAGTCAATGCGATCAACGTTTGGCCGATTGGGCGAGGGGATCGCCCGATCGGGAAGATGGGTGCCCGATCCGACATCACCTCTGGCTCGACAACACGTCGAGCAGCCGACGCTCAATAAAGAAAGAAGTCACCAAGGTTATGTGGAAAGCAGACCGAGCAGCTACCCTGTTCGGACTTATAACAGTACTCGGAACAGAACAGCGGAACAGAGTTACAACCGAACGAACTACATATAGAAACAACAATGATACGACCGAGCGGCTATCCCGCTCGGCTAGGTAGCAGACTCATCAGTCAAGCATACAGTGGGGACCCGAGCCGAGCGGCTATCCTGCTCCGGCCAACAATAGACAATAGCACACCATCTTTCAATATCCTTTTGAAAGCTAGTGCCGCTGACAGGTGGCATGGTCAGATAGAAGATCGTACAACGAAAGATTCCACTGTCACGTCAAAGATATGCTCAGACCATTAAGGTACTGTGTTAGGGACACTTTACTGACACATCTTTTCAGGAAAAACTTGAGGACGCGTGCTCGCCTTGGGAAGCGTGCACGCACGCTATAGGAACTCTATATATAGGGGGTCCAAGTTTCAGCGGAGGTATGCACACTATTGTTGCTGCTACTGTTCACTCGTTTCTTTACTTCGCTTGCATCTTCATCACTGGTGACTGACTTGAGCGTCAGAGGGCTAACGCCGGGGACCCCTTCCCTGGCGTAGTTGTGGTTGCAGGTCCAAGCGGAGTCTACCCACGATCAGCAGGAGCACCATATACCCAACATCCGTCTCCTTTGATTTTCAGATAGGGTCATAAATAGAGAGCATACTATAAGACTAGGATCCCCTCTTTTTAATATACTTCTTTGATATAATATCAAATTAAAAGTATCTTTTTAGTAGTTGATATTATTGTTTCTAATATCAGAACTAAGATTAAGGTAAAAGAAATGGGAATGTTTTTTTTTAAAAAAAATATTTCTCCAAAGAGATGAGAAATTAAAGTTGATAGATTATAAATTTATTAAAAAAAAATAAAAGGACCAATGATAAATATTTTGTCCGATTCGGAATAGATAAAAAAAGGGCAGTTCTTAGTGTTGTTTTTCTAAATAGATAAAATATGAAAACTAAATACTTAGGGTGCGTTTGATTTGTCTCATTTTTATTTTTATTTTTTGAAAAATATGTATTTTTTATTTTTCAAAAAATGATTTTTTCATGTTTTTCGTTTTTTTAAAAAACGCTCTTTCATTTTATTAAAAATGAAGGTGGAAAACATAAACCAAACCATTTTCTATTTTCTCATAAAATAAAAACAAAAAACAACATGAAAAACACAAACCAAACGCCCCTTAATTTTTTTTATCATTTTAATATTATTTTATTATCACTGACTCTCCATTCATTCATTCATTCGTTCAGTCATTCATTCATTCCCAATGTCAACAATAGATTAGCTAAATAAAATTACTATTTTTCATTCGGTGAAAGGCGGCTGCAATACATTGCTCCGCTCTTCTCTATATAACGCAAATCCCAGAAATACAATCCCCATTCAAACCAATACACATCACTCATAGCCACAGAAAAACAACACCAAGAAGGAGGAGGAGGAGGAGGTCGACGACGAGCTTAGCAGCTCTACATGGCTGGTATTCCTTCGCTACTTTTCTCTGACTTCCTTTGCATCCTTTCGTCATTTTGTTTCCTTCCTGTCCTTTTTGGATGTTTTGCAACATGCTCTGCGATTTGCTTTGTATTTTCTACCGAACGGCACTATTTTTATTATTTTTGTTTGCTGAGATGGTGCAGTTGTTTTTTTTCCCCTTTCCTGTAATCTCCAATAAGATTTGTTCTTCTTTTGCTCCAAGGAAAAGCTACTTCTTTCGATTTTTTCAATGTGATGAGATTTTTCTAGGTTTTTTTTTTTTGAAAGGGTGTACTTTGTAGAGTTCCATAAGGAGCCGGAGGATGCTGTTTGGTAGAGACACTGTACTAAACTAGAAGAAGAAAACAAGATATGATTGATTGGTGTCATATCCTTTCTCATAGTGATCGAGTCAGAGAGGAGAGATAAACTACTACAACTTGATGGAAATTAATGCTTAATGCATCTGTTAAACATCATTTAACGAGCATTTAAAGAATGTTAACTGATGAATCAAGTATATACTCGGGCATTTTGACAAAACCATTCTGAATTTTCAGAAAAGAAAAATCTTTACACATACTCTCAAATTCTCAATTAGTTTTTTATCATGCTAAATTTCAGTTTGATGGATCAATTCATATGAGTGAAAGCTTCATTCTTTCAACAAACTACTGTGCACAGTGTCAACTACAAAGAAGAACAATGATCAAATTTAGCAAAAGATAGCACACAGAAAGGCTGTGAATTCCTTGTTATCATCATCAATCAATCTGTGTAAATCCCAATTATTTATTGTTGGCTACATGGATCTTGTCCTTCCATGTTCTTAGGGTTAGCCAATTTTGATGCTAATTGTCAAAAGCCCTAATTTCTTTCCAATCTGAATTGAGCTACGTTGGTGTTTTTTAAGTTAGAGCAATCATCGTGAAGCATTAAAGTGTTCATATTCCTAGTTTCAATCAAAGTTATCTTGATGAATTATTTGATTCTTCCAGTAGATCAAGCAGAGTCAGTGTCAGGAACTACAACAACATCAACGATCAAAAAAAGATGGCAATGGTGGCTCTTGGTGTTCCTCAATATCTTCTTCCTCCTCATCGGCGAAACGGCCGCGACCCTTCTCGGAAGATTCTACTACAACCAAGGAGGCAACAGCAAATGGATGGCCACACTCGTCCAAAGTGCAGGCTTCCCTTTCGTCTGCATCCCTCTTCTCCTTTTCCCCTCAAACCGACAACCTCCTTCCCCAGCAGCAGCAGTCACACCTCCTGCTCTTCGCCTGAAGATTGCCTTAATATACCTCGGTCTGGGCATCATCATCGGCGTCGATGACTTGATGTATTCCTACGGTCTTTTATACGTTCCGGTCTCGACTTACTCTCTGATTTGTGCCACTCAACTGGCCTTCAATGCCGTCTTTTCCTACTATCTGAATTCCCAGAAGTTCACTGCTTGCATACTGAACTCTGTCGTCCTCTTGACACTCTCCGCTGCCATACTCGGCTTCAATGAAGCCTCTGAAAGCTCCGGAAGCATTCCGAAGGTGAAGTACGTGCTCGGCTTCATGCTGACATTAGGAGCGTCAGCTACCTACTCGCTCATCCTCTCTCTGATGCAGCTCTCGTTTCAGAAGGTGATCCGAAAGGAGACTTTAACAGTCGTGTTGGAGGTGCAGATCTACACCTCCCTCGTGGCGAGCTGTGTCGCTGTCGTGGGCTTGTTTGCAAGCGGGGAGTGGAAGGGCTTGAAGGGCGAGATGGAGGGGTTTGAGAAGGGGAAGGTGTCCTACGTGATGACTCTGGTTTGGACTGGCCTCTCGTGGCAGTTGGCGTCGGTCGGCGTCGTGGGGCTAATCTTCGTGGTGTCTTCTCTCTTCTCCAACGTGATCAGCACCATCGCGCTGCCCGTCGTGCCGGTGTTCGCCGTGATTTTCTTTCATGAGAAGATGGGCGGGATCAAGGTTGTGGCGTTGCTGCTTGCCATTTGGGGTTTTGCTTCTTACCTGTATCAGGATTACCTGGATTACCGCAAAGCTAAGAAAGTTTCGGAGCATGTTGAACTTCTAGTTTCGGAGCATGTTGAACTTCTCTCTGGTCATCGCGGCGGCGGTGGCGGCCGTGACTGCTGAAGTTCATGACTATTTTCCAATCACTATATTGTATGAATAAGTGAAGAATTTTCTTCTAGAATATAATTAAGAGACAGCGCATTACATCACATTAAACCTCCCATAACGAAATTGAAATAGTTTAAATTTCACGGCATTGATTCCTAGAGGGATGCTATTAGAGTCATGATGAACAGAACAAGGCAACTACGGTAAACAAAGCTCTAGTAAAGTGCTACAAGGAGCAGAGTGTACCTTATTATTACACACTGTTTCATAGTTCTCTTAACGCTAATGCACCACTAGTAATTAAAGCAAGCTGGTGACACAAGCACACGACTGGTTTAAGGACACCTCCAGAGAGCAGCTCTGCAGCTGCAAGTTTAACAAAGGAGATTGGATTATCGTGGTGCTTTAAGTCTGCAACAAAAACACTGTCAAGTAAAAAGTTCATTTCTTGTAATAAGAAGCAAATTTTGCAACCGAACCTGCAAATGTACGAAGAGCTGGATGAAATCATGTATGGAAGAATAGTTTCGAAGACAGATGGATATACAACTGTTTTACCAGACCGCATATATAAGTATCTAAATTATTAAATCACGTAGGATAATTTTAAAATAACTAAATCACTACTCATTTTTTATTTTATCCTTAATTAATCAACTGATAAAAAAATAAGTCGAATTGATTTTTTATTTAAAAATCAGTCGACTAAATTTTTTTTACCTGTCCAATTGATTTCTATCTGTGATGAACTTTTAAAATTTTGATAATCAGTCGACTGATTTTTTTTATTTATCAAAATTAATTTGGGGCAAAATTAGTTGATGGATTAAATGACTTTAGATTAATATGAAACTAATTCCTATGTGTTCGACTAATTCTCCTGATTATATCCATACATTCAAACATCAATTTAACTAAATATATTGAGAGCGGTGTTTTTTTAACGCGAATTAAATTTTTCAAACACATTTATGTTGAAAAAAATAATTGCTCTTACTATATTATAAAATCGGTTGATGGACCAAATGAGCTCGGATTGACGTGAGACTAGCTCCTATGTGTTTAGTTAGTTCTCCTAATTATATTCATGCCCTCAAACATCAATTTGACGCAATATATTAAGAGCGGTGATTTTTTGAACACGAATTAAATTTTCAAACTCATTCATGTTTAAAAATCACTGCTCTTAATATATTATGTCAAATTAATATTTGAGGGTATGAATATAATCATGAGAATTAAACGAACACATAGAAATTAGTTTTATGTCAATTCGAGATCGTTTGATACATCAGCCGACTTTGGACAAAACTAGTTGATGGACTAACCAACCTAAGATTGATATGAAACTAGCTCCTTGTTCGTCTAATTCTCTTGATTATATCTATGCCATCAAATATCAATTTTACTCAATATATTAATAACAGTAATTTTTTAAACATAAATGTGTTTGAAAAATTTTATTCGTATTCAAAAAATTACCGATTTCAATATATTAGATTAAATTAACGTTTGAGAGTATTGATATAATCAAGATAACTAACTAAACGCAATAAAACTAGTTTCATATCAATCTGAGATTGTTTGGTTCATCAACCAATTTTCCAAAAATTAGATCAAATGACCTCATATTGATATAAAACTAGTTCGAATGTATTTAGTTAGTTCTCCTAATTATATTCATCTTGTTAAACATCAATTTGACCAAATATATTGAAAGCAGTAATTTTTTGAACACGAATTATATTTTTAAACATATTCATATTTAAAAAAAATCATTGTTCTCAATATATTGGGTCAAATTGGTATTTGAGAGCACGAATATAATCAAGAGAATTAACTGAATAAATACAAACTAAATTCATGTCAATCCGAGGATATTTGATATACAAGCCAATTTTTTCTAAAATTGAATGATGAACCAAATGATCTCAGATTGATATGAAACATGCTCTTATGTATTCGTTTAATTCTCCTGATTATATCCATGCCCTCAAATATTAATTTGACCTAACATAGTAAGAGCAATAATTTTATGAACATAAATGTGTTTGAAAATTTTAATTCATGTTCAAAAAATCATTGCTCTTAATATATTAGGTCAGATTGATTTTGAGGGTATTAATATAATCAGAAGAACTAGACGAACACATAGACTTAATTACATGTTAATCTGAGGATGTTTGATCCATTAGCCGATTTTGAGAAAAACGGGCTGATAGACCAAATGCCCTCAGATTGACATAAAATTAGCTTCTATGTATTCAACTAATTCTCCTGATTATATTCATGTCCTTAAACATAAATTTAACTCAATATATTAAGAGTACTGATTTTTTGAACAAGAATATGTTTGAAAATTTTAATTCATGTTCAAAAAACGACAATTTACCAAAAGACGTATCTAGGTTTTCGAATTTACCAAAAGATACATGTTACTTTGTTATTTACCAAAGGATGCACCTTTTTATATGTTTTTTCCATTCTACCCTTTTGATTATTTTTCCTTTTATTTTCTCTATCATTTCTCTCTCTTCTCTTTCCTGCATGCAACATTTTTCTCTTTCCTCTCCTCTTTTTTACACGTCGATTCTTATAAAATCATTTTAATATCTCTGAGAAGCCGAAATAAATAATGGATAATATATTTGAATTCCTTGCAACCCCAGAAATCCTCCATGTTTAGAGATTTTGGCTTTTCAGAAGTGTTAAAATGTAATAAGCAAGAATCACCAAAATTCTCCATGTTTGGCCTGATATCTTCTATATCAAGCCCAACGTGGAGAATTTTGACGATTCTTTCTTCTTACATTTTAACATCTCTTAGAAGTCGAAATAAATAATGGATAACATATTTAATCTCTTTGCAACCCCAAAAATCCACAGGAACTGAAATCGGTGCAATCAGAGCTTTCGAGGTCCATTAGTGGATTTTGATCGAAATCCATTTATGGACCTAGAGAGCTTTGATTGCACCCATTTCAGTTTCTATGGATTTCTTAGGTTGCAAGGAGTTCAAATATATTATGCATTGTTTATTTCGATTTTTCAGATATGTTAAAATATTTTTAGAAGAATTGAAGTATAAAAGAGAGGAAAAAAGAGGAGCGGAAAGAGAAAAACATTGCATGCATAGTTGGAAAGAGAAAAAAGAAAAATGATCAGAGAAAATAAAAAGGAAAGTAATCAGAAAGGTGGAATGAGAAAAACACTGTAAAAAGGTGTATCCTTTGGTAAATAACAAAATAGCATGCGCCTTTTGGTAAATTCGAAAACTTGAATACACCTTTTGGTAAATTGTCGTTCAAAAAATCACCGCTCTTAGTATATTGGGTTAAATTGATGTTTGAGAGTATGAATATAATCAGGAGAATTAGCCAAACATATATGAACCATCTTCATATCAATTCGAGATGGTTTGGTTCATAAATTGATTTTGTCCAAAATTAATTTTGATTAAAAAATAAATCAGTTGTCTGATTTTATTTTTAAAATCTAATTTACTCAAAATTTTAAAATTTCTAAATAAAAAGAAGTCGATTTGACTGATAAAAACAATCATTTAATTGATTTTTAAATAAAAAATTAATTCGACTGGTAAAAAGAAAGTTAACTGATTTTCAAATAGAAAATTAATTTGATTGATTTTTTTTCATGGATTAGGATAAAATAAAAAATAAATATATGATTTAATTATTTTAAAATTATTTTACATAATTTAATAATTTTAATACTTTACCTATACAGTAGGCCGGTAAAAAGCCGATTGAGACATCATACTTATGGAAGTTGCGGAGAATGGTGAGTTTCTCCTTTCTTAAACATTATGCACTAATAAATTCATTGTACGCAGGAATTGTAAAGTAAAATGAACGTAAGGTGGGAGCCTTTATGTAATAACTATGAATCAGAAAAATGATTAGCTACTGACATCACAGCACACGGATGTAAGATGAATACTCGACAATTTAAATTCTTTTCTAGTTGTTTTCCTTCTCTCTCTGGTCTGTGTACAACATGCATGTATAAATATTTATACCAAGTTCATGTTAGATCTGATCTGTCAAACTCATATTAGGGTTTAAAATCAATTTTAGTCGAAATAAACAATTAAGAGTGCCGTTGGAATTCTTACCATATCAGAATTTATAGGACCTAAAATTAATTTATTTAGAATTATTTAGGTCTATTAATAAATTTGAATTAAAATATACTGATAAATCTAAACAAGTTCGATTGGATCCATTCTTGGTCATGTAGATTTCTAAGATTGTCTTCTCTGAAAATGTTAACATGTAATAAAGAAGAATCAACTCTAAACCTCAACATGGGTCTGATATGATTTTTATCGGACCCAATATGTGACTGATATGATTCCATAGCACGCTCACATTGGGATTTAAATCTGATTTTTTCTTATTACATTTTAACACATTCAGAAAAACCAAAATAAGCAATGGAGGACACCATTGAACTTCTTGTAGTCTTAGAAATTCAAAGAACTTGAAATGAGTCCAATCAAACATATCTAGATCCATTAATAAGTTTTGACCAAAATCTATTGATGGACATAGACATGTATGATTTGACTCATTTGAGATCCTTTGAATTTCTGAAGTTGTAAGGAGTCTAATGATGTCTTCTATTGCTTATTTCAGCATCTCTGGAGGTGCTAAAGTGTAATAAGGAAGAATCAGTTCTAAATCCTAATATGGGTCTGTTATATACAATCCACAAGTGCACAGTTATTATCAAGTAATAAAATATCGAACCTATAGGGACTATAGATTAAACACTAGTTAACTTCGCATAGCAAATTATCTAATCAATCGAGAGTTGATTTATGGTGGTCACGTTCGCAAAAGAAAGAGAAAGAAAGAAAGGGAAAGAATGAGCGTAAGTGAGTAAAGGAAGATAAATTCTAGCGATTTTGGTTTTATTATGGTGCTATTTGGTGTCCCTATTCATTGTTCATCTCCCTACTGTAAGTACTCTTAGTTGATTTTGATATGATTAACCAAGTCAAGTTAGGTTATATGTATTTGATCCTTGTGTCTAAGTGTGCAGGAGCTTAGGAACACATAAAGTTGAGCAGAAGATGCAACTAGCGAGAATGATGGGATGGGAAGGAAGTCGACGGGCTCAGTGCATCTGAGGGACGAGATGCTACGAAAGAGTACATCAGTGGACAAGAAGAACATGTACGACGTTCGAGACACGAGAAGAGGGGGAGGAAGTCTGCTCGAGGAGAAGGTTGGAATTGAGTTGTGGTAAGCTCAACTCCAGTTAACCGGAGCATTGCCTACGCTAACAAGATCATCTTAGAGGTTGATCTGCTTCATGGAAGATGCCTCCAAGAGGCTTGGAGGCGCCCTTGCACTATCGTATGGAAGGCTGATTTGCTTCATGGAAGGCACCTCTAATGGTTTAGGAGGTGCCTCGCATGAACAGTGTGAAGGCGCCTTCGAGCTCATTGAAGGTGCCTCCAATCAAGCATATCCATTAGCAACGACTGCTGAGTTGAGGATAAATGTTTAACCTTTTGGAGGTACCTACCACCAACGGTAACTGATCCCAGGAGGCTATAAAAAGCCTCCTCGAGCTAGAAATTATTCAACAACTGAACAACAACTTCTATGTTCATTTCCTAGCTAATATATGAGCTTTGCAAAGAGTGTAAGAGGCTTCTCCTCCTTCAACGAAGGAGATATTTTTAGTGGAGCTTTGCAATTATTTTGGATTAACAACCGCCTAAATTGTAATCAAGTAAAAATCCCAACCTTCTTACTTATTATTTTTATAAGTTGTTATTTCTTTTATGTTAATTATTTTTACTTAATTAAATTGTGCATCCTTACTAAGCAAAAGCAAGAGATTATTTCTAACTCTTATTTCAGGCTATTCACCCCTTCTAGCCGACCTACACGGACCTACAATTGGTATTAGAGCCTAACCACCTCAAAAGAGCTGACCTCTGACTGAAGCAACAAGATGATGGCTAGACTAAACATCTGCCCGCCTAAGTTCGAGAGGGAATTTGCATTCTGGAAACGTCGGATGGAGGTATTTTTCAAAACTGATTTTGAAATACTTTTAATAATGAAGTATGGTTTTGTAGCACTTAAAGATCAGCAAGGGAATGAAAAAAAAGAATACTTGTGGACCAAAAAGGAACAAGCTGATTTTGTAGCTAACGGACGAGCAGAATTCTACCTCCTAAGTGTGCTACTGTCGTAGGAAGTCAATAGAGTCAGCTCCTATGACTCGGCAAAAGAACTCTCGGAGAAGTTCCTAGAGTTGCACGAAGGAACCTTGAAATCGAAATTCGCAAGACGGGATCTACTCTGGAACCAACTCATCAACCTCAGGCTAAAAGAAGAAGAGTTAGTCGCTCAACTATAGGCCAAATTGAAGGAACTTATCACTGGACTCATGAATCTCGAAGAAATGGTAACAAACCAAGATTCACAAAGGTATGCATTGAATACTTTTTCGAGAACAATCGAATGGTCCTCAATAATCGACTCCTGCTATATTTCTAAGGATCTAGAGGTAAGTTCATTAGAAAGTTTATTTTCTACTTTAGAACTTCACGAATCTAGATGTGCAGAACTAAAGAAGGAGCCAAATCAGAGCATTGCCTTAAGGGAAAAAAATGGACGAACCAGACTTCGAAACCTCTATCAATGAAGATGAAGCAACCTTAATGGTAAGAAACTTTAGTAAATATCTAAAATCTAACAAATTCAATAAGCTGCAGGCTAGGAAACATGTGGGGGGCAAAAGGAAAGTGCGATGCTACAATTGCTAAGAAAATTGACACATTAAGGATGACTGCCCTAAACTAAAGAAGAAGGAGAAAAAAAGAATAAAGGGTCAAGACAAACGAAGCACAAAAACTAAAAAACTACATAGGATGAATCGTCATCCTCCAAGTCTGAAATTGAGGCATATGCCAAACTGACACTAATGGCAGACTATCATAAGGATGAAGAAAGTACCTCAGAAATGAACATCGACGAAGGGAGAGAGACGTAAAAAGAAAGCAACGATAAAGGAAGAGCATCGGATAATGAAATTATCACGATAAGTAAGGTACGCTCCTGATCTCCTGAAGAGTTATTTGAATTTATTAAAATATTTTCTTGAAACATGTGTAAATTATAAAAATAAAATATAAAGTTGAAATTAACCAAAGCAAATGCATGTCCCCTAGAAAATTTTGATAAACTAAAAATTGAAAATGATAAGCTAAGAGAGAAAATATAATTACTAAAAAAGAATGATGCAAGCCCTAATATTTTGACTTCGAAATTTAGAAATAATTGTAGAGGGTTAAATTGGTACTTTAAATTTCGTAAAAGTCAAATTAGGAAAGTGACTCAAAAATTTATTCCAAAAATGTATCTTGTTAATCTAATAGAAAGAAACTTATTTTGGGTGCCCAAATTATGTTTAGCTTAATTAATTTCATATGCATGCTAAAAAATTAATTTTCTTGATTTATGTCTATTTTGGTAAAATGAATTATTTCATCAACTTTGTATTCACATTTTCTTGTCCAGATTTTTTTCTTTGATTAATAGAAGTATTATATGCTGATAGAAAAAATTTTAAATTTTTTTTGACCATTATATTATTTTTTTATTTTTCAATGTAAATCATATTTTTAAAATTAAAGTTATTTTACATATTTATTTTTGAAAATTTTATTTTTCTTATGATAAAACATGATATTCTATGTCACAAGAATTTTTTTTAAAAAAAATTTGACTGCTACCTAAATTATTTTGAATTTTTTTATCAAAAATAATTATTTTATTATTAAAAATTATTGAGAACTATTTTTGAAAAATTTAATTTTTCTAGGGATAAATATTAAATTTTATATGTTCAGAAAAATTATCACGATTTTTGAAATTAGACTCTATTTTTATGCATTTAATTTTTAAAATGAATATTTCTGCTAAAAATATTATCCTGGTCAAAATTTATACTTTCTTTTTGTGAAAATTTTTAAACAAATTTTTCTATTTCTATTTTACCATGGAAAAAAGTTTTAGCATTTTTTGACATTTAAAATTAATTTTCAAATTTTTTTTATCAAATCAAGTTTTTAAATTCCCAAAATTTGAATATTTGGAAACTAAATCTCTTAAAAATATTCTAACTTGTTTACTAACTTATTCACACTTAGACTATTTTTTTTTCATTTTTTTTCTCTTTTTTACTAAATACACCTGAATTTTCTTTCGATGTGATTATAGGGGGAAAGGTGATAAGTTAAGGAGGGAATTGCGTAACTTCTGTAAAATACATTTATTTGAAATTTGTTCACTTGTAATATTTTCAAGTAATGACATATCTATTTAGTTGCAATTTTAATTATCAAAATTAATTATTTCTTATTTGTTTAACTCTAACTTAACTTGAGTTGATGCAGATTAAAAAGGAAAAGATTGTAAGTAGCCTTAGTTAGTTTTAATATGGTCAACCAAATCAAGTTAGGTCCTATGTATTTGATCCTTGTGTTTAAGTATATAGGAGCTTAGGAACACAAGAAGTCAAGCAGAAGACACAGCTAGCGAGAAAGATGGCACAGGAAGGGAGTCAACGAGCTCAGTGCATCCGAGAGACGAGGTGCTGCAGAAGAGTACACCGGTGGATGAGAAGGACGTGCGTGACATTCAAGGGACGAGAAGCCAGGAAGGAATGTTAGGACACTCCAGGAGCTAGAGGGGAGGGGGTGAATAGCTCACTTGCTTCGTCGATGATGATCTTTTGCAGCAGCAATACTCAAGGCGAACTTCTCAACGCTAACACAAGGATTTACTTGGTATCTACTTTAAGAAGTGACTAATCCAAGGATCCACACCCGAGCACTCTCTCTACTATGAAAACACTCCTTCTCAGAACAATCCTGAGGTGGAGAAACCTCGCACAAGCTCACATACAATAAGAAGAAAAGGAGAAACTAATACAAATGAAATCTTACAAGATTTATAGCAATAAACCCTAGCTTGCTCTCTTCTTATTTCGAAGTGCCTCTTAAGGCTTGGAAATGCAGCAACACTTTACTCCAAAAACCTTCAAGAACCTTCAAGAACCGAAGGTGAGTGTTGGAGAAGAATCAGTGAAGAGATGTTGCATTTGAACCTCGTCGTCACCTTTATACTTTGCGATTTGGGGCTTCCAATCAATTGAGCTTAGTCCCAATCGATTGCCACGTCAGATCCAAGCGATTCTATCACCCAAAGCTTGCAACCTGCTCAATGATCATATCCCAATCGATTGGATGATCAATTGGGACATCTGGATCAATCAATTGATCGATCCAAATATCTTTTGTGCTCTCGTAGAAGACCCTGGAATCGATTGACTAATCGATTCTGCCTTCCTCTCAACCTCACGAGAAAATCAGCTCTAATCGATCAACTGGCAGATTGGAGTTGATCGATTGGGAAGCCTTCTATGCTCATGCGATTTCTTATCAATCAATCACCTGATCGATTGAGCTCCTCGCGTCAAAAAATATTGCCCAATCAATCCATTGATTGATTGGTCTCTGGGTCAATCGATCACTTGATCGATTGACTAACCCAAATTGCTTCACTCAAGTCTAAGGGTCCCATATCCAACATTCGATCAATCATGATCTATTGGAACTCCTCATTGCCTAGCATCCGGTCAACCTTGACATGCTTGGACTTCATCACCAAGTGTCCGGTCAATCCTTTGACCCACTTGGATTTTCCTCCTCGTGCCAAGTGTCTAGTCAAACTTGACCCACTTAGACTTACCATCTTATGCCAAGTACCCGATCCTCCATGACCCACTTGGACTTATAAACACCACATGTCTAGTCAGTCTTAATCCACCTAGATTTCTATATGCCTGGCTTTACTTACCAGGGCTTTTTACCACCTGGCTTCACTCACCAGGATTTCCCTCTGCCTAGTTGTTGGCGCGATCTTGCTCTAGGCATTATTTACTTTTGATGTTTGGTTAAATAAGTTTAAGTTAGGTAATGTTGATGATCTGACATAAATGTCGAGTAAGCAAGTATAAAGGAAAGCCCAGGTATGAAGACTTGGCAAGGAAAGTCCAAGAAGATAGTCTTGGCGGATGAAGTCCCGGAGCATGGCTCTTGGCGGTGAAGTCCCGGACATGCAACCTCATAGAAAAATAAGGCTTAGCATGACAAAGCCGAAGGAAGCACTTGAAAGAAAGCACAAGGATGAGGAGTTGTGGGCTCAGAAGCATCCTAAGGGTGCGAGGCTGTTGGAAGATGCTTGAAGATATAAGTCTAGGATAAAAGGTATATTTCAAGTATGAAAGATTATGATTGAAGTGCTGTACTCTCATATTAAGAAGTATCAGTCGACTGGTAGTCCCACCAGTCGACGACTAATACCCAATACTAAAACAAGCGGAGAGTTGTGGTCGACTACCAGTCGACTGGTACTAGTACCAGTTGATTGATAAGTGATCGTTACATGCCGACGACAGGAAATCCCGCACAATCTTAAGTGTCGTTGAAGTCCACCAGTTGACTAATGTGGACAACAGTTGACTGATGTCAGGAAAAATGTAAAAGCTATTCTTGAAGCTTGGATATAACTTTCTATTCATTCTAACCTTCAAAACACTCCAAGTGATCTCCAAGTCTAATCTCTTCCTCCCAAATTCATTCTTTAATCTTGTAAGAGGAAGAGATCACTTGTAAGGATTTCTCCACCTTCATGTTTGTTTCGAAAAGAAAAAGAGCATAGTGAAGCTTGATCATATGTGTGTGAACCCTTGGATTAGTCACCTCAAGGAGGTTGAGACCAAGTAAATTGCAAGGTGTTAGCATTGTATTATTGTTTTCATTTGTGGCATTCCATTGCTTTTGCTACCGCTAACAAGTTGTAGGCAAGAAATCGAAGAAACGCTATTCACCCCTTCCCCCCTCTAGCCGGACACAAAGGTCCCAACAAGTGATATCAAAGCTCGAATCGCCTTGGAAGAACTCACCATCAATTGAAGCATCAAGATGGCATTTCAAGAGGGATATATCACGGCTCAACCACATTTCTTTGATGGCAATGACTTCACATATTGGAAAGGTAGGATGGAGTATTACTTAATGAATGATATTGAAAATTGGTTTAGTGTTGTAGATGGATTCAAAAACCAAAGGATGAGTTTGGAGCACCTCTTCCAACCAAGGATTGAGCAAATGAGATGTCAAAGAAGGCTCAAGAAAATGCAAAGGCCATAATAATCCTACAATGTAGAGTCTCCAAAGAGCAATTAAGCAAAGTAGGATCATTCAACTCCTCAAAAAAGTAATTAAGTAAAGTAGGACCATTCAACTCTGCCAAAGAACTTTGGAAAAATCTCATTGAGTTAAATGAAGGATTGAGCGAATCAAGTAGAGCCAAGAGAGATCTCTTGGTGGGCCAACTTCAAATGTTCACCATGAAGACCAATGAGACTGAGCCAAATGTATGGTAGATTCAAAGAGATAGCAAATGAGCTTCATGTAATATGTGAGAAACTTGACAACCGGGATCTAGTAAGATGTGTTCTTCAATCTTTTCCTAGAATCACCTTATGGGCATCAATGGTCGATGAATATAAGGATTCTAGAGATCTTTCCTTAGTTAAGCTTAATGAATTATTTTACAAATTTGAACTTCATGAATAAGCTAACGTGTCTTTAAAAGAGAAAAGCATAGCTCTCATTGAAGAGAAGAAGGAGAAGAAGAAATAAAAGAAGGAGGAATCTGTTGGGGATCGTATGACCGGCTAGAAGGGGGGTTGAATAGACGTTGACCCTAAGTTGATTGCTTTCTATGTATTCGTTAGTGCACAGTGGAAAATAAATAAATACAAATACAAATACAAATATAAAAGCTAAAGGCAAGACAAGAAAACAAACCACTAATACGCTCGTTTATGTGATTCAGAGATAAAGCTCCTACTCCATGGCTGTCCGTAAGATGGACGATCTCTCAATCCTTCGGTGGATTGCCCTCGACAAACTTCGGCTATCTCAAGTCTCCTTGTGGATAGAGAAACCTCACCACAACTCTTACCAAGACCTCTTGGACACAATGACAACCTTGAGCACTTAGTGATTACTAATTAGGGTTAACCACCACTAATTTCATCAACTTTGGCTAGCCATCCCAAGCTCCATTTTATAGAGTTTGGGAAGAAACAACCTTGCTGTTTTATCGTTACCAGTAGACTGGTCCTTGCACTAGTTGATTGGTGCCTGGACAACAGCTCTCCAACGGTTCTTTACTAGTTGACCGATCCTTTCACCAGTCGATTGATCCTTGCTGTTCGGGCACAAAAACTCTCTGTGCTCTACCCCAGTCGACTAGTTCTAGTACCAGTCGACTGGTAAACCCCTAAACCTAGGGTTTTCCTTTCTGAGTACATTTCTCTCGCACTTGGACCCTCACGACTCACTTGATTCTTCTTCACAGCTTTGACCTCTTGCTGTCAAGCCTATTTCCTTTGGCTCTCGTCCCTCGGATGCATTCAAGCCCGCGACTTGTCCCCAATGTCATCCTTCGTGTATGCCTCGAAGTCGTTTCCCTTGGTCCTTGTCCTTGCTACCTTGTCCACGGTCCCTTGGATGTTCCATCCTTCACCGGACCCGAAGCCATCAAGTTGAGTCATATGTGTATCATGCAAACCTATACACTCATATACACATATCAAATACAAGGGCGAACCTAACTTAAACCCTTTCCCTTAACATCAAAATACATGGTCGCATGAACCATTGGGATTACTCCAATAGAATCCTCATCATCTGAATCCAAGAAAGAGTCATCAGATAGCGATGAAGAAATGTCGACTAGTGAAGTGACTCATTATGTTAAGAAGATAATAGGAAGAATAAGGAAATTCACAAGGAAGGATGTGTAGAAGATGTTGTTGGATCAACACTACAACAAAATTACTTTTTTGCAGTGCGCTATTAATACCGCACATTAAAACATGCCATTAATAGGATTATTAACGATGCACATATTAATGTGCACTGTTAATAACATAAACTTGGAGGAAAAAAGAGGCATTAACGGTGCACATTAAATGCACGCCATTAATATTGTTATTAATGACATGCATATTAACGTGCACTGTGAATAATAACTAACAATGACAACAATGCAAAAAAAAATTAGGATGTTGCTAATGCATCTATTTATTATCAACAACGTGTGATACGCTGCAAATGGAACTACAAGAATCACTATTTTTATTTTTCCTTTTACTTTTATTTCTGCCTTATTCTTTTATTTCTTTCCCAAACCCACCGCGATTCTCTACCTTCCTCATGCGACTCTCTGCCCTCCTCGCCGCTCGAGTCTCCGCCGCCTCCTCCTTGTGGCTTGACTCTCCGCCTCCTCCTCGCCACCTCTCCCTGCCCTCCTCGTCGCTTGACTGTTGGCATAAATCTTCATTTTCGCAGATTACAGATTTTGGGATTGTAAAGCATGTTTCAGATGAGACAACTTATATCTGAAATCTTGTGAAGGGAACTTATGGGTGAGTTCCCTATGACATAGTTGAATTCCATGTTATCATCAAAACTAAACCAACACATTTTTCCACTCTTGGAAATCTTATGTGACAAAAGTTAGCTCGCTCCAGAGTATGCTTTTACTAGAAAACTTACTGATAAATCTAATGTTTACTCTTACGGGGTGTTGCTCATGGAGCTGATCACTAAATGAAAGCCTTTAGGTTTAGCTGATTAGGTCAGTTGTAAAAGAAAAATAGTTTCTGCTTATTCATTTCAATCTTAAGTTTCAAAATTGCATGAACATCCTCTTGATATATATATATATATATCCTCTGAAAATTCTATTTGATATGTTTAATTCTGACGAGACCCTTGCTATAGATAGCAATGGAAGATGCAGTATATGATGCCCTTATATATCCATTCTTAGACAATGACTATGGTCCTATTGAGGCAGGGAGAATGGTGGCATGCGTTGCTGCTTGTTTGTGCCATGCTGCAACTCTTCGTCCAAGAATGAGTCAAGTTATTTGCTCAAAGTCTTTATTGTTTCTCATTCCATTTATTGAACTAGTCTTTCTGCTCGATATATTTCATTGTCTCCTATGTTCTTGTGCATCACTAGTTGTTTTCATCATGCTTGTCGAAGACATATGACTAGAATCATTTAGTTTTAGATTCTATGAAAAGTATAATTTGCTGGTACTCCATAACATGTTTAAAATGTTATTGAACAAGGTCCAAGAATGAGTTTCTTACCCAATCTAATTTTGTCGACATTAAGCTGAAACTTGTTTCGAACAAATTTTCATTATTTGCTATAAAATTTCTACTTCAGAAGTCATCTTTTCTCAAAGGAGCAAGAATACATGTTCCTGATGGAGGAGTGTGTTTAAAGCAGTGCATCCAAAACCAAATCATTTAAATGGATTTCTCTCGATTTATAGCAAACAACTTTGGACTCAAATAGGATTTCTCCATTCGGGGACTAAGTTCAACATTTAGTTCCTCAATCAAATCTACAATCTTCAAAGTCAATCATCCATTTCCTCACTATTTCACTTTTAACTTTTTGTAATTTTTTTTTATATTGAACAAATTTTTAGGCATTGGAAGGATGCATTTCATTTGGAGATCAGAATACTGTTCAATCTCCACTAGGATCATCATCTGCCGATACTTTGTTCCAATCAGTACATTGCGAATAACTTTGCTCGTGTTGGTATAATATTATGAAACTTTTACATGGTTCTCATTTTGCATAGGTTCTAACTTTTTTCTCATTTTGCATAGGTTCTAACTCCATCAACAACAAATCTTTAAAAACTCCATGCGAAGAAACCATTGAGATTTAAGTTGCAACAAATTCAGACACCGTGAGATTATTAATATTCACAATATTTATTCAAAGATATTATGTAAACAATAAAAATGTGGCTTTATAATTTCTAGGCTCAAGCCATATTTTAGAGTCAAGATAGGGGTTTTAGATAATTTTGGGTGTAATTAATTGAAATATATATATCCAGCAATGTGTTTTATTGTGAATATTAGAGAATATTTTATATCATTTTGTTTCTATGCATTAATGTGTGGTTCATTGAATCTTTGCGCGCTGTGGATAATAATTTCCGCGGTGTGTGTTGCACGATGTGGATAATATTTTTCATGGCATGCATTGCGTGTTGCAGATAATATTTTTTGCGGCGTGCATTGGGCGTTGCGGATAATAATATCTACAGTGTGTAATGCACGTTGGGAATGATATAGGACTTTCAATAGCTTTTAATTGTATAGCATGTAATGTGCGTTGTGGAAAGAGAATTTGTGCGTTGCAAAAGCCATTTTTGTTGTAGTGCAGGTAAGCAGACAAGAGGGGGAAGGGGGGGGGGGGTGAATTGCATACAAAACAAAATTAACCTCTTTCTCGATCTTTCAACTTGGTTGGTTGGCATAATTAAAACAAAGTTAAAATAAACTGAACAACTTAAAAAAAGAAATAAGTAAGAAGGTCAGAATTTTATTTGGTTACAACCTACGTGGTTATTAATCCAAAGCAGATAAAAAGCTCTACTAAAAATATCTCCTTTGTTGAAGGCGGAGAAGCCTTTTATACTCTTTGAAAAGCTCAGGTATTAGCTAGGAATTGAATACTGAAGTTGTTGTTGAATTCCTAGATCCATGGATCTTTTTATAGCTCTTGAAAAATATTATCTGCAGCTTGAAGGTGCCTTCCATTAGGTCTAAGGAGCCTCCAATGTGATAACTTTTATCCGCTGAAGATAAAAGCTTATCTTCGGCCAACGACTATCGAAGACACCTTCAATAGGCTAGAAAACACCTTCAATGAACAATGTCAAAGGCACCTTCCAAGCCATGGAAGACGCCATCCATGAGGCAGATCAACTCCTTAGCTGATCTCTTTGTGTGGGTGATGCTCCAGATAACCGGAGTTGAGCACACCCGAACCTAACTCCGACCTTATCCTCGAGTAGCCTTCTTCCTTGGCTTCTCGTGCCTCGGACCATCGTGCACGTCCTTCTCGTCCGTCGGTGTACTCTTCCATAACACCTCATCATTCGGATGCACTGACCCCGTCGACTCCCTTCTCTTGCCATCCTTCTCGCTAGCTGCGTCTTCTGCTTAACTTCTTGTGTTCCTAAGCTCCTACACACTTAGACACAAAGATCAAACACAATAGGATCTAACTTTAACTTGGTTGACCACATCAAAACTATCACGGGGTACTTATAGATGGTTCAACCCTTAAAGGTATAAGTAGTCAAAGTTTAAGTTTTAATACTAATGTCATTTGTTATGGATGCAACAAGAAAGAGTACATCAAGCCAAATTACCTAGAATTGAAAAAGAAAGAATAAAATGAGAAGAAGAAGAAGGAGAAAAAGAAGGAGGCCATGGTGACCCAAGCTACATGGGACACACCAAGTATTGACTAATCGGATGAAGATGAGCTATGTCATGTCACTCAACACATGGAATTTATGGCTCTTGAAGATGACAATGAAGCTTCAAGAAAGAAGGAAGCTTCAAGTGAGGAGGAAGCATCAAGTGATGAATCATCATCTAATGACGATGAGGTAAAAGAATCTCCTAAAGTAGTATTTCTTTATAAAACCATCGCTTATCTCAAGAATGCCTTGGCTAAGTCATAATCTAGGGTTAAGGTTTTAAAAGGAGAACCTAAGACTGTTAGGAGTGATGCATGTGTGTCTAGTGAATCAAGCATGTCTAAAGAGGAAAATGACAACTTGAGAAATCATGTCATTCACTTAAGAACATGTTTAGAGAAATTTACAAATGGGTCAAAATATCTTGATATGATTCTTAGAAATCAAAGAGTCATTTACAATAAGGCCAGATTAGGATATAGACCTAAGACCAAAGAGGTTGCTTATTGATCCTGTATGAAATCTGCGAGATGAAGCGCTTGGGAGAGGATGGGCGATGACTCCAACGACGATGAACAGAGAGGGATCCGAGAAAACCACAGCGGATCTAACAAAAGGCCTGGCTACAGAATAACAGATCTGAGAAAACCAAAGTAGATCTATGAGGATTACCTTACAAGATGAACTCCAGCGAAGTACTCTCGTGGAAAAGCGAACTCCAATGAAGAACACCTCGGATTAATGAGGGGTTGATGGTCCGGTGAAGGATCTCCTCTTCCTGCGCACTATGAGACCAATCCAATAAAGCATTAGTGACTTAGGACCGGGGTGGGAATCCCTAGCTAAGCCCTCCGACGCTTGAGTCAGTCTCTATCTTCCGCCAAAAGAAGAAGTACAGTAGTATGGAACTAGGGTTTCGATTGTGATGCTATGTGTGCACGTACCTTGCTAGTGGAGAGGATTTCCCTTTTTATACCACCTCATCTAACCTCCACAGTCATGAGGTGGACCCCGGTTGGCTAGAGTTTATTAGGAGATGACGTAAGTTACCTGCAATAGTTTAAGGAATCTTTTTTGTACCGGAGATGTACCTTCTTTGTCATTTAGAACACCCGCAAAAACTTCCAGAAACTGTTTCCCGCCAATTTAATCAAGCTATCATATGATCACATATTATTCTTATTTTACTCAGGTATCCCACATTATATTAATCTTGACCATCTATGTTCAAGGAGTATTGATCGACATCCTCTGCTCGATCAGGTTGAATATTTATGTTCAGTCGGCATTCGTATGGCTGATAATATATTAGGAATCGTATAAGGTTGAAAGCTTTCTTACTCAGTTGACCTTGTCTTCTCGTTCGGTCATCTGTGATCGGCCGATCTATTGTGGTCGGCTGGTAATTCTGTTCGACTCTATATTCTCGTCCGGTCTTAAACTACCGAGCATATGCGAGCACTCTTGTTTGTTTGGCTCCTTCTTGGTCGACTACCCGTCAGGGCTAAATGCCTCTATGCTCGTGGGCCGATCATATATTTTCAGCCGGGATTGGGCTTACCGAATGTATACTAACCTTTGTGCTCGATTGGCTTTACAAGACTAAGTGCCTTTATACTCGGTCGGTTCTTAATACTCGATCGAGTTGTGCTCGGTCGTCCATACACGTCTAGCCGGTATTGAGTTGCCCGAGCGTGCTCTAGTACTTACACGATTCGCCTGTATAAGGCTGAGTGTTTTTATACTTGACTGGTTCTTAATACTTGGCCGAGTTGTGCTCAGTCGTCCTCACACTTCAAGCCAGTATTAAGTTGCCGAGCGTGCTCTAGTATTTACACGATTCACCTGTATAAGGTTGAGTGTCTTTATACTCGACCGGTTCTTAACACTCGGCCGAGTTGTGCTCGATTGTCCTTACACTTCCGGCCGGTATTAAGTTGCCGAGCGTGCTCTTGTATTTACATGATTCGCCTGTATAAAGCTGAGTGTCTTTATACTCGACCATTTCTTAACACTCGGCCGACTTATGCTCAGTCGTCATTACACGTCCGGCCGGTATTTTATTCTCGACCGAGATTGATCTACCGGGCGTATACAAACACCTTTGCTCGGTCGGCTTCCCCTTGATAAGCCTATATAAACCTTTTCGTTCGATGTAATCCTTTTTGATCAACTTGGGGTCGTCATACTCGAGCGACCCATTGCACTCGATCGAGCTTTAACTTGTCGAGTGCCTCACTGTTCCTACACCTTACCCTTTTTAGCCTTCCTTGTCTTGTTATCCCCTTTCTTCTTTACTACAAAGGATCAACCTATCGTAACCCGTATCACTAGCCTCCTCTTCAAGTCTAGTCGAAGGAGGCGTAGCGGACTGACTAGACCTAAGTCCATTTATGACCTTTTGATATCCCTGCAGTGATCCCCTGACCACCTTGATAGTATTCCTATGAACCTTCATACAGTGATCCCGTCAACGCTCATACAGTGATCTCATGATCCCTCTAGCAAGTTAAATAGAGATAAGCTCTTACCTCTTACAGCATTCACCTTCACTTCTTCTTTGCCTTTCCTTCTTCCAAGATCTATTGAACATCATGACCTCAGATCCTTTCCTCTGGGATCAACTACTATTAGAGAAGGAAAAGTCTTTAGCTCAGGTCATGCAAGCTTTAGATTTACACCATTCACAACAAAGAGAGTTAGAGGTGTGTTTGTTGGCCACTCAGTCTCAGGATCGATCGGAGGTAGCTATAAGAGAAAAAGCTTATCGGGATTTAAAGCACAAGACTAAGGAATTGCATGATCTGAAAGCCCAACATATTTTGGAGAGAGACGCATTGGCCAGGAAGATCCATGCAAACAACCTATTAATATCGTAACAACAACAAGAGTTAGATCGATAGAAGACTAAGGTGGATATTCTGCAAGATGAGTTGGATTAAATCATGTCAGAGAGGACCTTTTAGTCACATGTTGGGGAAGGTGTATCATATAAGTGCTAGAGGACAAGGCAAACTTCTCCTCTTTGTCCAAGCCGTCATTCTACTTCTCATCCCCACTTGGGTGGAAGAACAATCTGGCGCTCTTGGTTGGAAATGAAATTTTGTCGGATGACAGATTTTTCGATCCACAACCGTACCAGGCAAAATATTCCCCTTCTCTTATTTGCTAAGGATAATAACTTTAAGGGATGAGATCGAGAGGGGCTCTTCTTTTAACTGTACTGGTCTATGAAAATCCAAAATCTATAGTTGTAAGATTACTGGTGGTAATCTCAACGTTTTATGCTTGAGCATAATGTGCAGAAGTATGTGATCTATTATGTGAGGAATAAGGAACTTTATGTATAAATTCAGATGAGTTCTGATCTTTAATCGAGTTTCTGAGGTCCGTCATGTCCGTAAGACAGGCCGGGATTTACAGTCCGTTAAAGTATTCTGAACTTTATCAAATCCTGATTTGGTAATACTATTTTATGTTTTCTTTTCTTCTCTTTCTTTGTTACACCTAGGAAATCAAATACCCTTTTCAAGATCTTCTCCTCGCTAATTGGTCCTTCAACGGTAAGAGAATATTGGAGGCATACGACACTGCAGCGCTAACCCAAGCATGATTTGCTTTGTTATGTCCATCATAAATGCCTCTTTATGGATTTATGACACGTGTCCATAATTTCTCTTTTCTGACGTAATAACTTGCCCGCTTTTTAGTGAAGTCTAATCATACTCTTTTACCTCTCGATCAACGGCTATCGTGGTGGGAGTTTTCCCCATCCGACGACGATCTTTGTTAAGTAATATTTTTGAAAAACCCTAAACCCTTTAAGCTCTTACCCTTTTGTCTTCTTCCTTATGCTTTCCATTGGTGCTACTGTTTAGGCCTTTCTTTGCTCTTGCCGACCTTCTTCCTCCTCCGGCCATTCTCTGTCGTTCCTTCTTCTCAAAGCCCCAGTAAGTCGTTTTCTCTTTTAATTTTGCATTTTTCCATGGATGAAGAGTTTTTTCCTCTTGGTATGCCCAAACTCCTTCGGCCTTTTGTAAGTATGATCAGACTGCCCTTCGTTCTCAATATAAAATTCCCAAGATCTATCGCATTGCAATTCCTAACTCTGACGCTCGCCGTCATCTTCCCCCTAAGAATCACATTACCTTTTTTAAAGACCAACTGATAGCTAGCTTACGTTTCCCCATTCCTCCCTTTCTGATAGAGATAGCAAGTACTTTGATATTCCCTTACAATAATTTTCCCCTAATGCCTTCCGTTATCTTTGTGGTCTGTATATGCTTTTCCGCCTTTTGACATCCCTACAACTCCTTGGATTTTTTTCATGTTCTCCTATCCTAAAAGGTCAGATCCTGGTGTCTTTCTGTTCCAATCTAGGCCTAAGATGACCTTCTTTGAGGAAATACTTTCCTCCATCAAGGGATGGAAATTACGTTTTTTCTTTGTAGAATTTTTCGAACCTATCCCTTGGTCTTCTTCTTAGATATCTTCCCCTCCTAGTCTCCCTGATGTGAAGGAACTGCATCAACACTCTTCTTTTACTACCTACTTAAAGAAACTATCAGGTTATCATTTATTTATCCATAAGTGGATACGTGATGACCTTCTTTATCTCTTTGGATTGAGTCCTATCAAGACAGAGCTTCGCGGCTCTCTTGGTAAGTTACTATTTGTTTGCTAAAGTTCTTTTTTACTAAGATACTCTTTGCTTGGTGTAGTGGATGTTTTCTTTAGAGCTATGATTGATGAGTGATTGTGCTTGAGAGAGAAAATAGTCAAAGTTAAAGAGCGAGAACTTCTAGCCGCATTGGGTCAGCCTTCTCCAACAGAGGCTCCTGCTGTTAGGATGTATACTAAAAGCCTAGCTTTTTGTATGAACATTTATATTTTGAAATGAGAATCACTTTGGTCAAATGTTATATTTTATATTTATTTATATGTTAATGCAGTTGTCCGTTCAATTTATATTGTAGATAATATAGTGTGTGGTGCCACCCAGAAGATCATGTTATCAGTTCCTTATAAATTATAAATAGTAGCTCACGACCGAGATAGATAGGGACAAACCATTGGAACGGTTGTAGTGTAATTTGGTATTAGTCTGTCTTAACTATAAAATTACACTAGTACACTATGTGTGTATTGAGCATGACCATTTGATGTTGTTCGATTTATACTGACTGCATAAAAGAACAGAACATCTGTTATTATGGATATGCGTTTTCTTAATCCAGATATAATAACAAGCACGTATACTTAGTATTTATTTTTTTGACTTCTCAATGGGTGAAATTTATTCGTTAAATCAATAGGCTCGATGAGTTGGGAGATAGTACCATTTATATGGTATGTTATTGATTATAAAAGGAAATTGTGTCCTATTTATTTAGGTTGATGATGCCCCCTTGAGGAGCTTATAAGGATTATCATGTAAACCTGCAGGTGGACTTAGTCCGACATGATAATAAGTAGGGGTGTCAATTCGGGTGGGTCGGGGCGGGTTGGGTCGGGTTGAGTTTTTTTTTTTTTAACCCAACCCGAACCCGAGTTCAACCCAAAACACCTCAACCCGAACCCGAACCCGACCAACTCGATCAACCCGAACCCGACCCATATAACCCGAAAATTCGATTCAAAACGACTTTTTTGGACTATTTTCCCTATAATTCTTCACTTTTATCTCAATACTCCGTCATTATCATACAAACATGATATTAATATACATAAAAACATCTAAATTTTTAAAATAAAATTTGATTTAACCCCAAAAAAACCCATAGAATCCTATATTTAAGTCAACCCGGGTCAACCCGAACCCAACCCGACCCAACCCGAAACTTTTTTACTCTCCAACCCTCCAACCCTCCAACCCGAACCCGACCCGAACCCGAAAATGGCCAACCCGAACCTGATTTTTTTCGGGTCGACTTGGGTTGGGTCGTCGGGTCGGGTTCATTTTTGACACCCCTAATAATAAGGTTGAGTGGTACTACTCTTGGAGCTAGATGTTAATTAATTGAGTTGTCATTAACTCATTTAATTAACAGACATACGATATCTTAAACACAGGGAGATTAACGCACTCATGATAAGAAGGAGCCCATATTGTAATATGGGATTGGTGCAGTAGTTCAATAATAACTCTTTAGTGGTATGAGTTATTATTGATGAATTTGAGTTGGGTGTTCGGGTCGAACACAGGAAGCTCAAGTCCATCAGGAGGTCAAAACCAATTCCTCCTCTCGGTCCCTGTTGTAGCCTCTACATAGCCTCTCATTCACTTGTTTGATTTTCTTTCCTACCCAAGAAAGGGGTCGGCCAAGCCTTGCTTGGTGCCCAAGCAAGGGGTCGGCCAAACCAAAAGAAAAGAAAAGAAAAAGAAAAGAAAAGGAAGAGAAAAGAAAAGAAACAATGAAAAAAAGGGGAGATTTTTTGCTCAACAGAATTAGATATTTTTCTAAAAATAATTATATTAATTCTTTCTTAGAAATTTTCTAAAAAGAATTATATTAATTCTTTCCTAAAAAAAAAATTCTAAAAAGAATTATGTTAATTCTTTCCTAGAGATTGTTTCTAAACAAAAATTCTATTAATGTTTATCCTCTTTTATCTGGTGCCAAAGGTTATAGAAAGGGAAGAGGCCATGCCACCATAACCTAATCTCCTTTGAGTTGTTTTCCCTTGCTTGTGGCCGACACCTCATCTCTTCTTTTCTCTCTTTTCTTTTCCCCTAGGGCCGGTGCCCACCTCCTCTCTTCCTCCTAGGGCCGGCGCCCCACCTTCTCATCTCTTCCTCCCTTTCCTCCCTCTAGGGCTGGCACACATCTCCCTTGGTGGCCGGATCTTGGAGGAGAAGAAGAAGAAGAGAAGAACCACCTTAGGTGGTAGGTGGTTTGGAGGAGGAGAAGAAGAAGGAGGCACCCCTTTTCTTTGCATCTTTTGGTGGTAAGAGGCTTGGAAACAAAAGAAGGTTCGGGTGGTTTGTCTTGGTAGATCGTTGCCCACACGACGTCCAAGAAGAGGAGAGGAATATAGCAGAAGATCAAGAGGTCTTTGTCTATGAAGAAAGGTACAACTAGTTCTTTATTCCGCCGCGTAATTAGCTTATTTTTCTTTATATGAATTCTGAAATACCAACACAAGAGGCTACGATCTTATGCTTCGATCAAGGTACGTTTTGATCAATCAAGAACTTGCTTGATTGATTAAACACATGTTTGATCAAGCATATGGTTTGCTAGGAATAGTTCTGTCCTTATACAATTTTTTGTATAGGGGATTTATATAGAACGAAATTCCCAGCGCCAACACCTGCCAGCACGGAGGGTGACTCTAGTTCCCATGTTGTAGTTCCAGAGGAGGCTTTCAATGATCCTCCCCCAATTGTGGAACTCCCTTCTTCGGTAGCTTCAAAGAAATCTCCTGAGAGCCTCCCTATTCAAAAGAGGCGCAAATTGACACTTGCTCCATCCCCCAAATAGAAGTTCACCTCCTTTTCTGAAGATCTTCCCCTTGAGGATGTTGCTCCTTCTTCCCCTGATCTCCCTCTCTCAGCCATTTATCCCACTCTTGCTCCCTCTTCTTCTGCCACCGTGCCTATTACAAGTGGTAGTTCTTCTCCTGCTTTTTTCATGAACTTCCCTGAACACCCGACCTTGCCCCCTCAAAACTCGTCTTGCTTTATTTTTTGCCCCCCTTCGATCCAGACTACTTTATCTTTCACCTCTTCACTTACTGTCACTCTCCCCATACTATTGGGAGGGTCTTTCACTACAGCTTGGGAAGAAGTGCGCCAATTAGCTGAAGGAGTCAATTGCTCTGAAGTGGCTAATAAATTTTCTTTTGAGGAGACGAAGGTAACATTATTTCCACTTACAGTCAGACTTCCCCGAGTATTTTCCTAATGCTTATTGTTCTACTACGCTGGATAAATAATATGGGCATAGCCCACCTATTATATACCTTAATTCAAGAAAACAAAGCACTGAAGAAATAGGTCTCAGAGTTGTCTCCTGACCAGGTAGCCGAGAAGGTAAATAAGCTATCCGCTGAGCTACAAGAGACCCGTCAATCGCTTCAAGCTGAGTCTAAGAAAACTAACCAATACAAGGCTGATATAGAGGACCTTCAATCTCAACTGCGATCGACTAATGCCCATGGTGATGAACTGCCCTATAAATTGGAGAAGCAAGCTTATGAAATTTCTCAACTGACTTCCCAATTACAGTCACTAAAGGATACTTATGCCATGGACTTGGCTAACCAATTGTCTACGTTGAGCCTTAAGGAAGTTGCTCTGAAGGCCGCTTAGGAAGAGTTATCAGATTATAAAGCTGGCGAGGATACCCGCTTCGAGGCACGCAAAAGGGCTTACCTTGAGTCTTCTGCCTTCCTTGTTCCTGTCTCATATTTTTTCATAAATACCATCGATTTTGTTCTTAAGGAAGGAGTAGATCAGCTAAGGGAATTGAACTTACTGGTTGTTGATCCCCCTCCTAGCTTTCCCGACCAGAGGAGGTTAATAAAGAATCGTCCTCCCAACTTCTTCCCCAAGCTGTTGTAATTATTAACATATTGTAATTCTATTTCTTCACAGACCTTCCCTTCATGATGAGACCGAGTTTTATTTTGGACTTAATGTAGTTCGCTTTACTTCTCTTCAATTAATCTTGCTCTCTGAACGTTTGCTCATTCGTTTCATCTGCTTCATATATACATTTATGAGAATCAAATAACTAATTCCACACCTATACATATGTAAGTTAGGATCTTAATCGATCTGACCTGATCGATCGATCCTCTCGCTAATGGCCACACCACTCAGTTTATACATATATGTTTTCCCTCTTGATATTATTTATCCCTCTCTTCTACAGGAGTCGAGCGAAATCCCTACTGCTCTTCATGTAATAATATTTTTTACCTCTTACCCGGTCCATAACTACAGGGCGAGCTTATTAGCTCGATCTCTCTAACCTTTTTATTTCTCGCCCGGTGTATTAAGACAGAGCGGGGTTATTAGCCCGACCTGTTATATTGCGCGAGTTAATCACACACATATTTTTGGTAAAGGCTTATGTGCCCGACCGGTTTATTTCTCCCGATCAACTTTACTCTTTATTTCTCCGGGGCTTCGAAAATTCATATTATAAGTGCGAGAGCATTCGCTCGACCTATAATAGCCGAGTGCACTTATCTACTTCTTTATTTCATATGCTCGATTAACCTTAAGGTAACCATTTGGGATTCCCCTGATCAGATTAATTGAAAAGGGGAATATCAAAAGACCAGTCATCCCTTTCCTCGGGATCTTAAACCTTTTCGAGTTTGAACTTGTACTTCGGGAATGCACCCCAGCAATTACCAATGCATGCATACCCCTTCTTAGCATACCCAATACTTTACCTATGTGTTTAATAGTTTGCTAACAGTTCTCTCGTCTTTACATTTTTCCCGATGTACGATTTACCTTTCTCAGTAACTGTTTTAAGGGTTTTAGAAAAGGGGAAAAAAAGGGAAAGAGGATTTTTCCATCGTCTTCCTCCCTGCGTTATTTTCCATTTCTCTATTTGATTCGCGATTTTTTCGCTTTTCTCGATCATCTGTTCGTAATGGCTTCTTCCTCCTCTACGAATGGTTCACAACTTCACATGTTGCTCTTCCAGTATCAGTGAGGCAGAAACTTATGAACTTCATTTAAATTATGGTTTTCCTTCATACCTAGTTGTTCCTGCTCCAGAGGATCACTCACATCTTCCTCCAACCGAGAGTGTCGCTATCTTCTGGGAGCAGGTTCTGTCGGCTTTTGGTTTCCACTTCATCCTTTCTTTGTTGATGTTAGTACTTATTTCAATATTCCCTTAAACCAACTCATTCCCCAATCTTTTTCCATTTTGTCTGGCTTTGTTGCCGTTTGCCAATTGCTCAACTTTCCTCTATCCGCACGTTTGTTCCACCACTTTTTTGTCCTTCACCAAGTAGAAGATAGTCTCTTTAAATTCTAAAGTTGCCCAAAAGCTATCTTGTTCAATAGGATCCCCACACAAGCGGAATGGAGATACAAGTTCTTCTTTCTGCATCTTCCTTCTCCTCCTCCATATCCTAGAACTTGGTGATGTGCGCAAATATTATGATCATTTATGCATGTTTTAGCGCACATCCATATACTTTATGCATATATATTCGTTGCATGATTGCCTCTTTCACCTTGTATTCATTATATATACTCTTTTGTTCGGATATTTGCTTCTTGTTTGGTTTTGTGTTGACAGGAACAACTTTCGGAGCTAAAATAGCGATTATCGACGCACCGAAACAAGCCAGAGGACACGGGCGTGCAACCTTGGCACGACCGTGCGGCCAGGACAGAGGAGGATCATCACACGACCGTGCATCCTTTCACGACCATGGCACCCCTCCCCGAGGCCAAGCAGCAAACGACCATGCCAAATGGCATGGCCGTGCCAACATTCCAGAGCTTGAGAAGGTCACGGCCGTGTGAATCCACACGACCGTGTGACCTCGACAGAGATGAAGAAGGCCATGGCCATGCAACCTCACACGGTCATGTGACTCAATCCGAGAGGAAGCCGTGTGAGGCCGTGTGGATTCCACATGGCCGTGCGATGAAGAACGTGGGTCGTTCCATGCCAAAACAGAGCCATGCTGAATTTTGGACAGATTACAGACCGATCATAATTCGGCCATAACTTTGTGCTCCGTTGGAGTTTCGGGCTGTTCTTTATACCGAAACGTAGTTGACTTCAAGATCTACAACTTTCCTTCAGATCTAACAGATAGAAAGAATTGTTTACCCATGTTAAATGGCACTGCCGTGCCTCCCAACCGCTGGTTCAACTGGACCTCCGCCCAGACTGCAGACCAAATTTTGAACCGCCATAACTTTCGGTTAGGTTTGAGCCAGGGCTCGATCCAAGTATCAGATTGAAGATAATTTCAAGGGATACAACTTTGGTTCAGGGTGAATCATGAGAAAACCTGATTTAATGGGTGAAAAACCTGGTTTACCAGACGCCTATAATCCTGGTTTTCCTGGACAGTGTGGAGGAGGTATAAAAGGGTCAAGAACTCTATTCTTTGATCATCTTTGAGTCGGGACTTCATCCCTCTCCTTAGGAAAGGGTTTTCTCCTTTGGTAGAGACCCTAGAGCTTCATCCACCGCCATCCCTCGATGTTCCGTCCATCTCCAGAGCAAGGAGGCATCCCCAGGATATCGGAAATCTCGGCAAGCATCGCTTCTTCCCTTCCTTCTCATATCAAGGGTTGTAAGTATGTTCTTCTTTACGTTTTGGGGTTGTTCTTCGCCCACTATGGAGTAGACATCCTCTTCCAGGATTAGGAAGTATTTGTAATATGATGGAGATGCAGAACTATATAGATTCTCTATATTTCTACTCAATGACTTGTTTATGCCTTGTTTAATTGATGAATTATGCGTGTGTAATATATTTATATCTATTTCTATGCTTTGATTGATTGATGTGGAGGTTTGTTGATCCCGCTAGGGGATGCCTTAGAGCGTATTGACCAAGATACCCTAGTGACAGGGGTAACCCTTTCCGAACGTCTAAGATGTTCCCTTAAAAGGAGAAACAATCTCTCAGGAACTGCTGCTCTCGTAGAGAGAGTGCTCTAGATCGTATACTCGAGAAGCACTAGTGACAAGGGTAACCTGTTCATAGACATCTAGAATATTCTTTTGAAAGAAGAGGCAATTCCTCCATAAGGAAGTAGGAAATCATACCAAACTACCTTTATCCTTATTGTTATCTACTAGACATGTATCCCTGTGATCTACCAAGGCGCCCTCATGACAAGGGGGTTAACCGTTACAGCATTTCACAGGGATCGTCTCTATTCGATACATAGGGATATTGATCAATCTAACTGTTAGTTAGAGCCCTAGAGCCAACCATATGATGATTGTTGTATGGACTCATTGTATCATATTCCTATGTATATAAAGACATTTTATATAAAGGCATTTCTTTTTGATTATTATACTTACTTGTATTGGTGTCAAATAACTAAGTATAATAATATCCTTGAGTAGAAGGTTCTTATCTATATCATCGATTGGTTGAATCGATAGTGAGATGATATAGAGAACACTACTCTTAATCATTCCTAGTCAAGTATTAACATTCAGGGACAATGTTAATGTGACGAGACTAGCATGTAGGTCAACTCGATGGCTTGATCTCACAAGTCATGGATATGGAGATATCAAGTTGACATATGGGTATGCATTGGAGAATGTATACTGAATGACCCGCCATGAGAAAATATCATGGATCGTTATATGAGTGTCATATACTTTCCCATGTGGCTATTAGTATGACTATTAGTCCTTAGACCTGAAGTCACCAAGGTTCCCTACATAAGGAGTTAGATACTTTGGCTTCGTCAAACGTCACCTATAACTGGGTGGACTATAAAGGCGATTACTGGGTATGTAACAAATTATGCGGAGGGATGTGAGTGATATAGATGAGATTTATTCCTCCTATATAATGGGAGTGACATCGTTATTCTTGATAGAGTGAGACCACTAAGTGCATGACCATGCCCAAGTGAGTCAATATGAGATATTGAGCTCATTTGATTAGAGTGAGTCTACTTGGAGTTCAAGATTTAAATTGATTAGAGGATGACACGACCTATGCCTCAAATTGATCAATCTAGATGTCAAGAATAGAAGGACACTTGTCATATATTGTGAAGAGTTACAATTAGTAGTCACAAGGTGATGTTGGATCTCAACATTCTTGTAACTTGGGTAGTAATGATATGTTGCTAGATACCGCTCATTAATTATGCTTCTAAATGGGTTTAGGAGCATTGCCAATGTTACAAAAACCTATAGGGTCACACACAAAGGGCAATTAGATGGAGATTAGGTTCATATGATGAACCAAGAGGATTAGGTTCATGTGATGAACCAAATTGGATTAAGAGTAATCCAAATTAAACTAATTGAGTTGGACTCAATTTGATTCATGTGTCCAATGAGTCTAATTTAGATTATGACTCATTGAATCAATTTAATTTAATGAATAGAGATTCATTAAATCAAATTGACTTGAATCTATGGTTGGATTTGATCAACCATGGGAGATAAATGAGTCAAGTTTGACTTGACTTGAGAGAGAAGGTGAAGGGTCAAGTTTGACTTGACCAAATGCCACTTCATTGGTCAAGTTTGACTTGACCAAAACCACTTGGCATGGGCCTGCCAATTATGGTGTTCCACATCATCAAGGTGTGCCACCTAATGAGGGAGATCAAGAGCCTTGACTCTTGATATTCCATGGAGGTTTATAACCTTCCAATAAATGGCCGGCCACTTTAATTGAGGAATCAAGTGCATTGTGTGCTCATTCATTCCTTCTTCTTCCTCCTCTCTTCTCTTCTCTCCCTCTCCTCCTCCTTGGCCGAACACCTTTAGAGTGCTAGCACACTCTAAGTGTTTTCTCCATCTCTATTGTTCGTGTGGATACACATAGAGGGGTGTTCACTTGACACCCTTGAGATCCGGCATCTTCTTGAACGAGCGGGATAAGCGAAGGGCTTCGCTACAAAGGTATATCTTTCTTCCATGTAGATCTAGTGTAGATTTAGGATTAGAAAACTTGTACATGTAAAATTTAATATTCGCACAGATCCGGTGGCATGGGATTTCGGGGTTTCTACAACGCAAAAAGTAGTTTTTGCGGCTCGAAAATCCCAACAGTGGTATCAGAGCCACGTGCGAACATGTACTTGTTTTTATTTTAATTTTTATGAAAAATTATAGTTCTGTAAGTTTCTGTGATTTTATTAATTTTATGATTTTTAAGAGTATTTTTCTCGTAGAAGCGAAGCAACAAGTGTTTGAACACTTGTAGGCTTCGACTACCGAGAAACACCTTCCATAACGGTAAGGTCTCGCCCAAAATATTTTGGGACAGTGGCTAAAGGCACTGTAAGATCATCATGGGACACTCGTGAGACTCATTTCATGAGAAGGGGTGCTGCCCCTAACCCCGCAAGGGGCATTGTCCCTCGATCGCGCCCAAACATCGCTAAACGGGACGGCCGGGAAGTTGCGACTCATAAAATCATAAAAACAGTAATAAAATTACAGAAATTTATATAAAATACATAATTTAGAATTATATATGATTTGTGATGGTCATGGCCCAAAAAATCCCAATTGGATTGGTTACATGTGTTGTAATTTATAATACGGTCTGCGCGCCATTTTTGTGTGATTGTGTGTGTTGTATATGTGATACGCGACCTGCGCGTCGTGCCTTTCTATTTTATTTCCTGTTGTAAAATAGTTTAGACTCGAATGTAACTCAAGTTTCAAATTTGTAATGTACAAAATTGGAGTGGTGGAAGGTCCATTCGAGGAGGAGTTACGAGGAGGGTGCGAGCAACACATGGTGGTCAAAGGGAGGAGCTTGGAGAAGCTGTTGACCCTAGGTTGACCATCTGATCTTCTCATTGACTTGAGAAGATCGTAGTAGGGCCATAACTAATCACAATTTAATTAATTGCTTGTGTGTGTGTATGTGATGCATGCTAGAGTAGAGTAATTAATTAGTGCTTTAACGATTAGATTAGATCTAAATCACGTATATGATGCACCACGATTAGATTAGATCTAAATCAAGTATATGATACACATCAACGATTAGATTAGATCTTAATCGCGTCAACTCAAAATGCCTACCATGCCGTGATACCCATCACTACCTCGATCACATGTTGTTGTTGAATCGGCCAAAGCAGAGCAACGTATATTATCTTGGTAGGGTGTGGAGGGACAATCTTGGTCCCACCTATCTACGCATGGGTGAGTACAAACTCAATTAGATTGAGTAAAACTAGTTAAACTCAATTGGATCGGGTTTAATTATAGGCATTTTCCAATGGTTGGTAGATAGGCCAAAATCACATTTATATGAACTCTTGGGCGATTTAGCCAAAGCTAACTCAAGTTTTAATATACATGTGGATCTTGATCCTATAAATAAGAGTTGCATAGAGATGTAATTGGTAATTAGTTACCTACCGATCATACTAAGTCTTGGGCGATTTAGCCAAAGCTAACTTAAGGCGTAGTATGATGTGGATCTTGTCCCGCAAGAATTATAGCTAGTTTGTTAGAATCTAGTAGGTGTGGTTTGACCACATCCATGACTTGATTCTACAAAAGTTCTATAATTCAGTGGGAGCATCATTTAGTTAAAGGCTTAATTAAATGATTAGTGGAATATGATTATTTATTTTCTGCATTTTCTATTGTAGATTGCCATGTCGTCAAACACGAACACCTTCTCCCTGCATTCTGTCCTTGATAAGGACAAACTCAATGGAGCTAACTTCCTGGACTTGTACAGGAACCTAAGAATTTTTCTCACACAGGAATGAAAACTGTACGTCCTGGAGCATCCCATTCCCCCGGCACCTCCTGCCACTGCCACGCGAGCTGATCGTGATGCTTACAAGAAGCATCAAGATGACACATTAGATGTGTCCTGTCTTATGCTCGCGACCATGAACTCTGATCTTCAGAAGCAACATGAGTTGATGGGTGCTTATGATATGGTTGAAAATCTTCGTCAACTATATCAAGGACAAGCTAGGCACGAGAGATTTGAGATCTCTAAGGCACTGTTTCAGTGCAAGATGTAAGACGGGACTCCCGTAGGTCCATAAGTACTCAAGATGATTGGGTACATAGAAAACCTACAGAGGTTGGGATTTCCCCTTGTCCAAGAGCTGGCCACTGACTTGATCTTGCAATCCTTGCCGGATAGTTACAATCAATTTGTTCTAAATTACAACATGAACGAAATTAATAAACCCCTGCCCGAGCTGCTAAGCATGTTAAGAACTGCTGAGCTCAACCTTAAGAAGGTAAAGCCCAACTCCATTTGATGGTGCAAAAGGGCAAAGGCAAGGGTAAGCCTAAAGGCAAAGGAAAGTCCCAAGCCAAGGGCAAAGGCAAAGCACTGAAACCTAAAAGAGGGGTTACCAAGGATGCTACCTGCTTCCACTGCGGTCAGACTAGGCATTGGAAGAGGAACTGCAAAGTCTACCTGGAATATCTTAAGAAGAAGAGAAGTGAGATTTCTACTTCAGGTATATATGTTATAGAAGTTAATCTCTCTATTTCTTCATCATGGGTATTAGATACCGGATGTGCTTCTCACATTTGTACTAATGTGCAGGCGTTGAGAAATAGCAGGGCATTGACGAAGGGCGAGGTGGATCTACGAGTAGGCAATGGAGCACGAGTTGCTGCTGTTGCTGTAGGGACTTACTTTCTATCTCTGCCCTCTGGACTTGTACTAAAATTAGATGAATGTTGTTATGTGCCTGCTCTTACTAAGAACATTATATCAGTTTCTTGTTTGGACAAGAAAGGTTTTTCATTTATAATAAAGAACAAATGTTGTTCAGTTTATTTAAATGATATGTTCTATTGTAGTGCACCTCTGATGAACGGACTCTATATTCTAGACTTAGAGAACCCCATCTATAACATAAATACCAAGAGGTTCAAATCAAATGAAATGAACCAAACCTATCTCTGGCATTGTCGCTTAGGTCATATAAATGACAAACGCTTATCCTAGCTCCATAAAGATGGTTTGCTGGACTCATTTGATTTTGAATCATATGAGACATGCGAGTCATGCCTACTAGGCAAGATGACCAAGACTCCCTTTAGTGGACATAGCGAGAGAGCGGCTGACTTGTTAGGACTTATACATAGTGATGTATGTGACCCTTTCAATGTCGCTGTCAGGGGTGGTTATAGGTACTTCATTACATTTACTGATGACTTCAGTAGATATTGTTATCTGTATTTGATGACATATAAGTCAGAATCCTTTGAAAAGTTCAAAGAATTCAAGAATGAAGTGCAAAACCAGCTTGGCAAGAGTATTAAGATACTTCGATCAGATCGAGGTGGTGAATACCTTAGCCATGAGTTTCGTGACTATTTAGCTGAGTGTGGGATTCCATCCCAACTCACTCCTCCTGGAACACTACAATGGAATGGTGTATCTGAAAGGAGGAATCGTACCCTATTAGATATGGTACGGTCTATGATGAGTCGAACAGATCTTCCTATATCTCTTTGGGGCTATGCTCTGGACACAACAGCCTTCATACTCAACCGTGTTCCATCCAAGGCTGTGATAAAGACACTATATAGGATATGGACTATGAGAGATGCTCAGGTATCTTTTATGAGGATTTGGGGTTGTGAGGCTTACGTTCGACGTCAAGTCTCGGACAAACTGGGGCCCAAATCCGATAAGTGCTATTTTATTGGATATCCCAATAAAACAAAGGGATATTACTTCTATATTTCCAGTCAACACAAAGTAGTTGTGGCTAAGACTGGGGTATTTCTAGAAAAGGACTTTGTTTCTAGAAAAACTAGTGGGAGTACGTTCAATCTTGAAGAAGTTCAGGATATGGACCATAGCACTGAAGCCTTGATGGAAGTTGAACTGGAACCACAGAGTGTTGTGTATGCCGAGATTGTTCCACAAGGAGTTGAGGAACAATAACCAGTTCAAGTAGACATACCTCTTCACAAGTCTGATAGGGTACGTCGTCAGCCTGAGAGATACTCATTTCTCTTGTCTGACCATGATGACACTATGCTCGTTGAGAATGAGCCCACCTCCTATCAGGAAGCTGTGCTGAGCCCAGATTCTGAGAAATGGCTAGAGGCCATGAGATCCGAGATGAAATCCATGTACTTTGGTTGATCCACCTGAAGGGGTTAAACCCATTGGGTGTAAGTGGGTCTTTAAGAGAAAGACTGACATGGATGGACTTATATATAAGGGTCGTCTGGTAGCTAAAGGTTTCAAGCAAATTCATGGTATTGACTATGATGAAACCTTTTCTCCAGTAGCAATGTTTAAGTCCATTCGGATCATGCTTGCTATTGCAGCATACCACGATTATGAGATCTGGCAGATGAATGTCAAAACCGCGTTTCTGAATGGAAACCTGCTCGAGGATGTGTACATGACACAACCTGAGGGTTTTGTAGATCCATAGCATATTGGCAGAGTATGCAAGCTGCATAGGTCCATTTATGGACTAAAGCAAGCTCTCGGAGCTGGAATCTTTGATTCGATGATGCAATCAAATAGTTTGGTTTCATCAAGAATGAAGATGAATCTTGTGTCTACAAGAAGGTTGTAGGGAGCACAGTTGTCTTCCTTGTATTGTATGTGGATGACATACTACTCATTGGGAACGACATCCCTTTGCTACAGTCTGTAAAGACTTGGCTGGGGAATTGTTTCTCAATGAAGGACTTAGATGAAACAACCCACATTCTAGGCATAAAGATCTATAGAGATAGATCTAAGAGATTGCTTGGCCTAAGTCAGAGTACATATATTGACAAGGTATTACTACGGTTTACCATGCAGAATTCAAAGAAAGGATTTTTGCCGATGTCACATAGTGTGAGTCTTTCGAAGACTCAAAGTCCCTCTTCTAGATAGGAGAGAGACCGCATGGATCAGATCCAATATGCTTCAGCCATAGGATCTATCATATACGCCATGCTATGTATTCGTCCTGATGTCTCATATGCTTTGATCATGACGAGCAGATATCAGTCAGATCCTGGTGAAAGTCACTGGATAGCGGTCAAGAATATTCTTAAGTATTTGAGAAGGACTAAAGAATATTTCTTGATATATGGAGATGATGACGAGTTAGCTGTAAAGGGTTACAGTGATGCTTGCTTCCAAACTGACCAGGATGATTATCGATCGTAGTCTGGGTTCGTGTTTTGCATAAATGGTGGTGCTGTGAGCTGGAAGAGTTCGAAGCAGGACACAGTCGCTGATTCTACAACAGAGGTCGAGTATATTGCTGCATCAGAAGTAGCAAAGGAGGCAGTTTGGATCTGCAAGTTCATTACTGAGCTTAGGGTGGTTCCTAGCATAGCCGATCCGATAGAGCTCTATTGTGACAATAATGGAGCAATTGCACAGGCAAAGGAACCTCACTCACACCAGCGGACCAAACACATTTTACGGCGCTTCCATCTCATTCGAGAGATCATCGATAGAGGAGATGTGAAGATTTGCACAGTACCCACAGAGACTAACATCGTTGATCCCTTGACCAAGGCTTTGGCACAGAGAAAGCATGATGGTCACACTAGGTCATTGGGCCTTAGAGCCTACACTGATTGACACTAGTGCTAGTGGGAGATTGTTAGTTAGAGCCCTAGAGCCAATTATATGATGATTGTTGTATGGACTCATTGTATCATATTCCTATGTATATAAAGGCATTTTATATAAAGGCATTTCTTTTTGGTTATTATACTTACTTGTATTGGTGCCAAATAACTAAGTATAATAATGTCCTTGAGTAGAAGATTCTTATCTATATCATCGATTGGTTGAATCGATAGTGATATGATATAGAGAACACTACTCTTAATCATTCCTAGTCAAGTATTAACATTCAGGGACAATGTTAATACGACGAGACTAGCATGTAGGTCAAGTAGATGGCTTGATCTCACAAGTCATGGATATGGAGATATCAAGTTGACACATGGGTATGCATTGGAGAATGTATACTGAATGACCCGCCATGAGAAAGTATCATGGATCATTATATGAGTGTCATATAATTTCTCATGTGGCTATTAGTATAACTATTAGTCCTTAGACCTGAAGTCACCATGGTTCCCTACATAAGGAGTTACATACTTTGGCTTAGTTAAACGTCACCCGTAATTGGGTGGACTATAAAGGCGATTACTGGGTATGTAACAAATTATGCGTAGGGATGTGAGTGATATAGATGGGATCTATCCCTCCTATATAACGGGAGTGACATCGTTATTCTTGATAGAGTGAGACCACTAAGTGCATGGCCATGCCCAAGTGAGTCAATATGAGATATTGAGCTCATTTGATTAGAGTGAGTCTACTTGGAGTTCAAGATTTAAATTGATTAGAGGATGACATGGTCTATGCCTCAAATTGATCAATCTAGATGTCAAGGATAGAAGGACACTTGCCATATATTGTGAAGAGTTACAATTAGTAGTCACAAGGTGATGTTGAATCTCAACATTCTTGTAACTTGGATAGTAATGATGTGTTGCTAGATACCGCTCATTACTTATGCTTCTAAATGGGTTTAGGAGCATTGCCAACGTTACAAGAACCTATAGGGTCACACACAAAGGGCAATTAGATGGAGATTAGGTTCATATGATGAACCAAGAGGATTAGGTTCATGTGATGAACCAAATTGGATTAAGAGTAATCCAAATTAAACTAATTGAGTTGGACTCAATTTGATTCATGTGTCCAATGAGTCTAATTTAGATTATGACTCATTGAATCAATTTAATTTAATGAATAGAGATTCATTAAATCAAATTTACTTGAATCTATGGTTAGATTTGATCAACCATGGGAGATAAATGGGTCAAGCTTGACTTGACTTGAGAGGGAAGGTGAAGGGTCAAGTTTGACTTGACCAAATGCCACTTCATTGGTCAAGTTTGACTTGACCAAAACCACTTGGCATGGGCCGACCAATTATGGTGTTCCATATCATCAAGGTGTGCCACCTAATGAGGGAGATCAAGAGCCTTGACTCTTGATATTCCATGGAGGTTTACAACCTTCCAATAAGTGGCCGACCACTTTAATTGAGGAATCAAGTGCATTGTGTGCTCATTCATTCCTTCTTCTTCCTCCTCTCTTCTCTTCTCTCCCTCTCCTCCTCCTTGGCCGAACACCTTTAGAGTGCTAGCACACTCTAAGTGTTTTCTCCATCTCTATTGTTCGTGTGGATACACATAGAGGGGTGTTCACTTGACACCCTTGAGATCCGACATCTTCTTGGACGAGCGGGATAAGCGAAGGGCTTTGCTACAAAGGTATATCTTTATTCCATGTAGATCTAGTGTAGATCTAGGATTACAAAACTTGTACATGTAAAATTTAATATTCGCACGAATCCGGTGGCATGGGATTTCGGGGTTTCTGCAATACAAAAAGTAGTTTTTGCGGCTCAAAAATCCCAACACTAACTTCCTATAAGAGCATGGACATAGAGGGTAGAAACTAAGTAATCTATGTAGTATCTCCTAGTATTACAATGAAACCGAAATCCTAGAATCCATCTCCCGAAGCTCATTCCCTCCAAGATCTCTTCTCTCTGTCTTTCAACCTTCTTTCTCTCTTTAATCACACTCGGTAGTTCGCAAGCGCCAAAGCCAACTATCGACCGTCTAGATAACTTACTTTGTGACATCTCTAGTGCTTAATCAACTGTCCCTGTGGATTCGACAAATCTTTTATATTACTGACGATGAAATCGTACACTTGCGGTTGCGTAATAAGTTTTTGGCGCCGTTGCCGAGGACTGTTCGCATTAACATTTGTAGATTTGCAATTTAGTTAATCTAGGCTTGTGAATAGTTTTTGTTTTTCTATTTTCATTTTTCAAAAAAAAAAATCTGCATTTTCTTTTTTGTCTTTAAATTCTACATTTTTTTCATATAACATTTTATTTCTTGTCTTTCATTTTTTTTCTTTTTAATTCTTCTCATAATTTTTTTTCTTAGATACCATGAACACTAACATGTCAAGTAGGTCCTTAAGAGATTTCTCTGCACCCATTTCTGTAAGATTTTTATCTCTTATTGTGCAACCTCATATTGAAGCAAAAAGTTTCCAACTAGACCCAGAGTTAATTTCCATGATACAAGGTCATAAGTTTGGAGGAGAAGTATTAAAAAGTCCTTATCTGCACCTTGAGAGATTTCTAGAGCTTTGTGATATGGTGGACTATGAAGGAGTGTCAGCGGGTGCAGTTCGATTGATGACATTTCCTTTCAGTATCAAGGATAAAGCAAGGACTTTGTTATATTCTCTCCGTCCTCAAAGCATTACAAGTTGGGAACAATTGGAGCATCAATTTCTGAATCATTTTTTCCCTCCAAGCAAAACAATCTACATGAGGAGTTGCATCACAATTTTTACTCAAGCATATGGAGAATCGTTATTTGAAGCATGGGACAAGTTCAAGAGTCTACAAAGACGATGCCCTCATCATGGTTTGGAAAAATGGCTTACCCTGCACATATTCTATAGGGGAATTTCTTTCTCAGATAAATGTTATTTGGATTCATCAGCTGGAGGTTCTTTTATGAATAAAAGTGTGGACGAAGCATATACATTAATTGATCAAGTGACATTGAATCTCCAAGAATGGTCAGATAAAAGTTGGATGGAATCTCCTTCAAATATTCAAGAAGTGCAAGCCATAAATACAAGATAGCCTGTCAAACAAAATGCAGTCCAACCACCCAAGAATGTCGAAATTCAGAAGTTACAGAATGTGGAGTTCAAACATTTGGGGGCAAGGATTGAGAGCATAGTTTCAAAATGGTTCAAAGAAATCCCCTCCTACACAAATAAGATCTAGTGAAAATTGTAATGATATTAAGTTGAGAAGGGGAAAGAGTCATGAAGAACTTCTGAAGCAAGAACTCAATTCCATTTCTCCAGGAAGTTCCCAAGGGCCACACGTACCCTTCCCTCAACGGTTGATCACACCATCACTAGACAAGCAATTTGAACCTCTACTATAAGCTCAACCATTCCCAAGACCTTTACTAAGGGTTCCTTTTCCACAAAGGCTAGTGGGAGTCAATGAAGGTAAAGATCTTAGCAAATTCTGTGATCCAAATATGGTTGAGTGTAGATTTCTGGATGTATATGTAGATGAGAACTCTTCAGATGAGGATTGTGATGATAATACAGCGAATAACAAGTTTTCAGATCTACCTTCTGGGTTTACAGGGTGTTATGATGAAATTGAATTTTCAGATGATGAATGTGATGTGGTAGATCACTTTAAAACTGCAAGTGAAGTTATCGATCCCCCTATAGTTGATTCTCCTGTTGAAGATATAGACGTTGGTTTATTTTTCGATGCTTGTGTTGATAATGATGATTTGGAAGGAAGTGTAGGGAGTTGTGGTGTGGAAACAACATCTCAAGAATCATCTCCATTATCCACACAACCTTTAGAGATTATGAGAGTTGCAAGAATTGAACATGTTGTGGATCCATGTGTAGGGACTTGTGCAAAGTTAGTAGAGTCTCAAGAATCACCACCTTTGGAAGTACCAACACCAGAGCC